>NC_073259.2:125499500-126203000 GCF_029289425.2 Pan paniscus
TGATCGCACCACTGTACTCCAGCCTGGGCAACAGCACAAGAACCTGTCTCAACAAAACAAAACAAAACAAAAAACAGAAGCTAAAACGCAAAACAAAAATAATGAATCATCTCATGCTAAACACAGCGCCTGGCTCATGGCAAATAATAAATGGTACCTTCTAGAATTTGTTAAATTACCCAAGCAAGTGCCTTGGGCTTGCCTAGTAATTAATTATCAAAATTATCATACTTTCCTTTGGCAAAGGAAGTTAAACCATGGATGTATGTGAAGCTCAGTTTGCTCTGGTGTGGTTATTTCCCAGAGGCCTAAGACGGTATGTGATAGTCATAATCCCTGGCCTCTAGCAAAAGCCACTAATTCTGGGTGGACACTGGAGATGTTCTGCATGGTATTGCCAAGTGGGGCCTCATCCTTTGCTACAAAAAAATCCCATGTCCTGCTGTTTCTTAGACATCTAGATTTCCACTAGATCCAGGCGTAGTGTGCAAAGGCAGCTGAGAAAATTGGAAGAGGCCATGGTTTCTCATATCCCAGCTCTGCCCGTGTATCTACCGCAGCTAGTACGGGGCTCACTCATAGTGTATCCTCAATAAATGCCGTGGAGTGAGCAAAGGAATACAGGAATAAATGGATTTGAGATCTCCCATGTAATTTCAGCATCCGGCATTAGATGTTTCTTGATAAATATTTTTGGAATGAATGAATGCATTCTAGGTTTGCCATCATATCCTCAGCGTTGGGCCTAGGTCCTGGCACAGAGGCCTCTGATGAATATTTATAGCAGAAATGAACTAGATCCACTGTTTCCCAGAAAGCAGCTGAGCTTCCCTTGCAGCTGCCCCCATCCCTTTCCTCTTGTCTCATACTCACAGTCCTCGGGTCCAGCCACCAGCCTAGCTTGGCGTTAGCCAGCTGGGAAAGGAATCTGGGAGAGAAAGCAAGTGAAACTCCCCAAGATGCACAATTGGGAGAGTCTCTAGCCAGCTCTCCAGGAAGCTCTGGGGGCGCTGCTCTCGGGAAACACCCCCAAGATAGACTGAGCTGGAAGGAGCCGTCTGCAGTGATTCTGTGACACTGTCACGGAGCCCTCCTCTGCATGGCTTTGGCATCAAATGCAACCACACACACACACACACACACACACACAGCAGGCACTATGCCCTGCTGGACAGAATGGGCTGCAGGGATGTGCATGACCAAAATGCACCCCAGACAGCATGTGCACGCGGAAGGACACTCAGCGATGTGCACCCCAGATAGCACGCGCATGCGGACGGACACTCAGTGATGTTCCATCTCCCCAGGCCAGGCCCTGCCATCCTATCTCAAACATACTTTGCCTCCACCGAGGCAGGCAGTGGCCACAGACCACCAGGTGGTACCACCAAGTGATAACACTGTCTGTCACCACGGGGGACCCTCTCATGGATAACGGAACCTCTCCCAGCCAGGAGCTGAGGCTCAGCGTTTACAGACAGTGCAGGCTCAAGGACGAGTCATGTGTCCCCCCCACTTCCTGGAGGCACTGGTGAGCTTTCCCTGTGTCCCCCTCACCCCAACATCTGTCCCATGAGCAGGCAGCCACCTCCTCCTCTGTACCTGCTGGGATCAACTCTCCACAAGGAACCAGGAGGTGGCTGAGATCCTGCAGAGTGGCCTGGTGTGCAGGCTGGACTGGTGCCCCTAAAAGCATCTGTGGATCCTGGCCAGGGCCCTCCTTGGCCCTCAGTCGTGCTCCAGGACATGTGGCCCTCTGAAGCGTGTGGCCTCCCCCTCAGCTCCGGCCTCCAGTACAGCAGCCTCTCCACGCCTGCTTCCCACAGGGGTCTCATGCCAGCCGAGCAATGGTGCCACCCACAGCATGAGCTCTGAGGCTGGCAGGTTGGAGGGACCCAGGCTTAGAGTCCCAGACAGGCCAGCAGGGAGAACCAGCTCTGTTGGGGATGATGAGGGCAGAGTGGAAACCCTAAAGCCTCATCTGTGCCGCCTGATCCCTCCTTCACCCATCAGGTCTCCTGACACTGTCTGGGGGGAGCCCCTGCGGCTGCGTGACCGGAGGGGAAGGACACGGGGCTGGCCTATGGTCCCCTTGGGTACCCTTAATGTAAGGCTGAGGTGACGGGGTCAGGGATGCTGTGAGGCCCTGTAACGCTTCAGGAAAATGAGCCCTACGGTAAGCCTCCACCCATGATGCCCAGCTCGGGCACACCAGGTCCTCCTGCCTGGGGAGCTGAGCCCCCGCCTGGGTACTCACCAGCTCCGGCAAGGCCTCACCCTGGCATGGTGGCGGTCACCCCCTCTCAGACAGTGCTCCCCATCTGGAGAGGCCAGCAGCACTAATCAGCCGCCTGGCGTGGTGCAGGCCGAGCGACTGGGGTTTAATTGACACCAGGTGGCCCCTCCCCAGGGGCAGGCTGGGAGGCGGCTCTGCCGGGTTGGGAGGCCAAGCCTTGGGCAGGGGGGTTGCACCCAGACCAGGCCAGTTCAGGCTTCCCCGGGAGAGACAAGGGCAGTCAGGCAGTCACCGGCCACCCCTCCCTTCCTCTCCTGCCGGCTGCCTCCATGGCATGGCCCTGGCTTCCCTAGGCTCTGACCTTTCTTTCATTTAAAGGTGGCAGCAGCAGTGGCAGCGTCTGCCCAGGAGGAGGGTGGCTCAGGTTTCCCCCCAGCTGGCTGGGGACAGCCAGGATCAAGTGCACTGTGTCTGCAGGGACCAGGCTGTGCCCGCCGGATCCTGAGTGAGGCCACCCACGGCAGTCACAAAGGATCCCATGAACTATCTTTTATTGAACTCTTACTATGCACCAGGCCAGGCATGGTGCCCACACTGTCCCCTCTTAAATCTCATGTGTCCCCAAAAGGTGGGCATTTATTAACCCACTTTGCAAGATGAGGAAACGGAGACTCAGAGAAGCTAAGCTTCTTCTCCAAGGTCACACAGTAGAAGAGCCAGAACACACATTCAGCTGTATCTGACATTGAGTCAGGGATTTTCATGGCCACCTGCAAAGTAGATAATGTCATCCCCATTTTTGAGATGAGGAAATTGAGGCTTAGAGAGGGGATGCCAGTTTTCAAAGTCACACAGCAAAGTACGGAACGTGGATTTGCCACCAGGTGTGTTGGGGCAGGTTGCCAGGGAAAGTAAAGTCCACTGCTAAAATACAAGCCTTCTTCCCTGACTCACATGTGTTCCTGCTTATATTAGGGCTCCAGGTTTGAGCCACAGTTTGGGGTTTAGGAGAAAGAGCACTGGACATAGAGTCAGAAAACCTGTGCCCAACTTGCTGTGTGACCTTGAGCAAGTTACTCCACCTCTCTGGGCTTGGCTGCAGCTGCTGTGAACCCCAAATGGGACATCACATGGAAAAGGCTTTGTGACTTGGGTTCACAGGGCAGGATGAGGGAGTACCAAAGTAGCCCCACTCTGCCCTGGGAGCCCTTCCTAAAGGCCCCCAACCCTGTTCTTTCTCTTTACTGCCAGCAGCAGGACTCAGCAGTGAGGAGTATACAGGTTCCACAAGTGCACAGGGTTCAGATCCTGGCTGTGATCTGAGTCTCACAAACTGCGTGACCTTCAGAAGTCATTTTACTCTCTAGTCTCAATTTCTCCTTTCTAAAAATGTGCTCCCGGGCACTCCCACCCTGCCTGGGCTGCGTGAAAGTAAATGAGATAATACTCAGCACCTGCCTTTTTATTCAACAACATTTATTGAGCACCTACGAGACATGGGTCACTGTGCTGGGGATATAATTTTTACAGGAACAATATTCTTGTAAAAACAGTCAGTTGGCCAGGTGCGGTGGCTCACACACTTTGGGAGGCAGAGGCGGGCAGATCACCTGAGGTCAGGAGCTCGAGACCAGCCTGGCCAAGATGGTGAAACCCTATCTCTACTAAAAATACAAAAAAATTAGCCGGACATGGTGGTGGGCGCCTGTAATCCCAGCTACTCAGGAGGCTGAGGCAGGAGAATCGCTTGAACCTGAGAGGTGGAGGTTGCACTGAGCCAAGAACATGCCATTGCACTCCAGCCCGGGCGACAAGAGTGAAACTCTGTCTCAAAAAACAAACAAACAAACAAACAAAAAACAACAAAAAACCAAAGTCAGTCATTCATGCCCCTGTGGTGGAGACAGACAAATGTAAAAACCCCACAAAAATAAATATGTAATTCCTTGTGTTACGTGCTCAGCAAAGAGAAGTAGCTATTATTGTTGTTGTTCATGCATTTATTCCACAAAAGAACTCACTGAGCACCTACTATGCGCCAGGTACTCTTCTAGGCATTGGGGATATAGCAGTGACCAATACTGACATGGCTGTCCACTTTAATAATTAACCGTGACAATAAATAGCAATAACTAGCCATGACAACATATAACAATAATAATTATTATATTACTATTCTCAGGCAATGCAGGTTCTCCCCAACACATTGGATGCCCTGGTTTTCTCACTGGTAGAATTACATACCTGTCTGCTGCCATCTGGCCCTCTGGGAGCTCCAAGCTAGAGCATGGGATTCCAGAATGTTCTTAGGTCCGATCCTCAGTGAAGCTCATGGGCTCTTTTTGGTCTGACTCGCGGGCACTCTGGCAGGCGCTCATCCCCCTGGCATAGACCCAGACCCCACGTGGGTTGGGAGAAGCTGAGCCTGTGACTCAGCCAGCCTGGCTTGTCAAGCAGAGATGAGAAGGGAGCAAGCAGCTGGCTGGGCTGTTAGCCATGGGGCCCTCCCAAGCCAGGCATAGGGCAGGTGCCTGGGGGACAGAGTGGGGCTTTGAGATGACAAGGGAAGGGCTCTAAGCTCAGGTGACTGCACCCTGGTGGTGGTGGCTGTCTCTAGTAAAGATAATTTTTTTTAGAAGGAGTCTCGCTCTGTTGCCCAGGCTGGAGTGCAGTGGCACGATCTCTACTCACTGCCACCTCTGTCTCCCAGGTTCAAGCGACTCTCCAGCCTCAACCTCCCGAGTAGCTGGGATTACAGGCATGCACCACCATGCCTGGCTAATGTTTTTGTATTTTTCATAGAGACGGGGTTTTGCCATGTTGGCCAGGCTGGTCTCAAACTCCTGACCTCAGGTGATCCACCTGCCTCAGCCTCCCAAAGTACTGGGAATACAGGCATGAGTCACCACACCTGGCCAAGAATATTCTTATAAGAATCACAGAGTATGCGGCCTTGTGAGCGAATGAGCTTCTCATCAATTAAATAACTCCAGCAGGATGCTATAAAGGGGACTCCGGAATTGCCTGTTCATCTGTCAGATGTATCCATAAGACTGAGCTCTACCTTCTGGGTCTTGTTTACACCATCATACCTCCAGTGTGTGGCACAGAGCACATCACGTAGCAGTCGGCAAATATTTCTTATATTCATATCTGCACAGATCAGAATGTTCTTTCTGGCTTTGACCACATGAGACTTTGACAACAAGTAGCCCTGCCATTTTATTCATTTGTCTCTTCATTCAACAAATATATCCTGAGCACCTACTATGTGCTGTCTCCTAGGCACTGGGGATATAGTAGTGATCAAGACTGATAAAAATTTCTGCCTTCGTGAAGTCTACCGTCTCACGATTGGAATTTCATTTTTATTTTTTAGAGACGGGGTATTAGTCTGTTCTCACACTGCTCATAAAGACATACCTGAGACTGGGTAATTTAGAAAGGAAAGAGGTTTAATGGACTCACAGTTCCACGTGGCTGGGGAAACCTCAATCATGGTGGAAGGTGAAGGAGGAGCAAAGTCACGTCTGACATGGCGGCAGGCAAGCGAGAGCTTGTGTAGGGGAACTACCATTTATAAAACCAACAGATCTCATGAGACTTATTCACTACCATGAAAACAGCATGGGAAAGACTCACCCCCATGAATCAATGACCCCCCCATCGGGTCCCTCCCACAACACGTGGGAGTTATGGGAGCTACAATTCAAGATGATATTTGGGTGGGGACACGGCCAACCCATATCAGACAGGGTCTTGCTTTGTCACCTAGGCCGGAGTGCAGTAGTGTGGTCATGCCTCACTGCAGCCTCAAACTCCTGGGTGATCCTCCCACCTCAGCCTCCTGAGTAGCTGGGACTATAGGCATGTGCCACCACGCCTGGCTAATTTTTTTCATCTTTTTCAGAGATGGGGTCTCACTCACGACTGGACTTTTAACTAGGTAATTTCCACAGGTGTTAATCATATTAATCACAATGATAGCCATTGCCTTAGGTTTCTGAACCTTGGCCCTATTAACATTTGGCTGGATAACTGTGGCAAGGAGCTGTCCTGTGCATTGTACGATTTTAGCAGCATCCCTGGCCTCTACCCACTAGATGCCAGTAATAACCTCCCTTCCGCCTCCACTTATGACATCCCAAAATGTCTTTAGACATTGCCAGTGACCCTGAAGGAGTAATAACATTGTCCCTGGTTGGAAATCATAGTCATCTATTAAGCACCAACTATGCGACAGACACTTTGCATTCATTAATTTACTTAACCTCTAAAATAACTCCAGGAGGCAGGGATAATTACTATTTCCATTTTACAGAGGAGGAAACAGGAAAGACCAGTCACTTGCTTATGGTTCCCAATCGGTGCACCTAGCCCTCTGATGCGCGGCTTCCAGCACCTGCCATGCTGAGCCCAT
Source organism: Pan paniscus (assembly GCF_029289425.2). Classification (NCBI taxonomy): domain Eukaryota; kingdom Metazoa; phylum Chordata; class Mammalia; order Primates; family Hominidae; genus Pan; species Pan paniscus. The sequence goes on from NC_073259.2 coordinate 125,506,157, forward strand.
GCGCAGCTGCATAGACCAAGCCTAGAGCAGCGAGTCTCTTTCCTGGACTTTTGAAGATTTCTCTTCTGGTTCTACTCTGTGGCCTCTTGCAGAGCACAGGGATTGGGACCTTCAGAGAAGCAGCGACCACCAGAAAAATACTGCAAGCTGCAGATATAATTGTAAGTTTTCTAGTAGCTGCATTCAAAGGTAAAAAGAAACAGGCAGCGTTAATTATAGTAATTAATACACTTTAATCCAGTATCATTGAGAACTATCATGTCAGTGCGTAATTAATTAAAATTTATTAATGAGACAGTTTAGTCTTTTTTGGCACCTCATTGAAATCTGGTGTGTATTTTGCACTTGCAACTCAATTCGGATCAGCCACATCTCAAGGGTTCAGTAGCCACGTGTGGTCAGTGGCTCCCGTTTGGGGAATGCCGATCTGGAAAGTTTTGTTGACTGAGGGAATGAAGACAGGAGGCAGGATATTCTCAGCAAAATGGGCAACGTGTCCCTGAACCCACAGATCCTGAGGTTTGCCACACTCTACTGTCACTTTCCATTACTTGTCTGTCTCTAATGCTCGGCTGGGCTCCTCTGTGTTTATCTGTCTTTCTGTCCCTGGAGCTGAGCTCCACTGTGGGCCTTTGTAGGAGAGGCAGTTTGGAATCAGAGTGGCTGGAATCAGAGGCCAGGGCGCCATCCTGGCTTTATCATACAGGTGCCTGAGCCAGAGCCTCAGTTTCCTCATCTGTGAATTGGGGATGAATTGCTATTCCCTGGAACTTCCTGCCGTAATGGACACATGGACACCAAGGTGGTAGCCACTAGCCACGCGTGGCTATTAAACACTTGAAATATGGCTGGTGTGACAGAGGAACTGGTTTTCAAATTTTATTTAGTTGTAATTAATTTAAGTGGAAGTAGCTGCCTGTGGTTCGTGGCAGTTGCCTTGGACAGCACAGCTTCAGAGAGTTACTGGAGGATTAAGTATAAAGCCCGTGGCACAGAGCAGGCGTTCAGCACCTGGTGCCTTATCCCCCTGGTGGGTGGGTCCTCAATGATTGTTTGTGGAGGTCCCCTTGAGGGTTCAGCTGACTGCTGATGGTGACTGAGAGGAAATTGCCCAAGGCTGGGGACACCATCTGAGGGGAGGGAACAGCCTCTCACACAGTCCTGGGAAGAGTGCCTGTTGCTACGAGCCAGACTGGAAAGCCTCATAATTCACAGAGCATCGGTCAGATTCTTCAGAAGGGTCTTGCCTGAGTAGTGGGAAATAATTAGCCCTAAATGAAATGCAGCCCTGAGTCTGTCTAACACTCTTAAAAGCAATGATTTAGGAGCACAGTTTGGAGTTCAGACCCCAGTTCAAATCCCAGCTCTGCCTGCTGTATTACCTGCTGTGTGACTTACAGCAAATCAGTCCTCTCTAAGCCTCAGTTTCTTCACCTCTCAAATAGGCATGCATAACAACAGTGCTTACCTCATGGGGCCTTTGAGGGGACTCAATGAGCCCTCAGCAACTTTCAATAAATGGTAACAATTATTGCTGTTTGATTGCAATGGAATGCAATGGAATTTATGTTTAAAACATGCTTGGTGGATGGGCTCATGGCTCGTGCCTGTAATTCCAGCACTTTGAGAGGTCAGGTTGGGTGGATCACTTGAGGTCGGTAGTTCAAGACCAGCCTGGCCAATATGGTGAAACCCTGTCTCTACTAAAAGTACAAAAATTAGCTGGGCATGGTGGCATGTGCTTGTAATCCCAGCTACTCAGGACACTGAAGCAGAAGAATCGCTTGAACCCAGGAGGTGGGTGTTGCAGTGAGCCAAGATTGCGCCACTGCATTCCAGCCTGGGCAGCAGAGTGAGACTTCGTCTCAAAAAAAAAAAAAAAAAGTGATCCTATGACAATTACAGGAGCGGCTGTTAGAATGTTAGAAGCAAAAGCCTGCAGAGGTGGGGGAAGGGCACACATACATGGCAACCTCTAAGAGTCCCAAGTCAGTGAGACTAAGAGCTGCGGTTCAAACCCCTGGTATCTAAGTCCAGAATCCAGGGACTCTAAAAGAACATTTTAAAGTTGATACATAGTATTTGCACATATTTACGGTGTAGGTGCGATATTTTGTTACATGCATAGAATGTGTAATGATCAAAGTGGCCCCCAAACACTTGTCTATGAACTGTGGTCTCCACCTCACTGGCATTTGGAGAAATGAGAAAATATAAGAGCATTTACATTTTTATTCTTCAAATTAAGGCCCTACTAATCTTGGGGTAATAGATTGCCTTTCTTTTATAAAACAATGTTGATACTACGTTGGAAAGATCTTGTTTTTGTTTTGCTTTGGTTTTTTTAATGTCTTTACTTGGCAAAATAAAAAGCTGAGACAATATATCTGTATCTCTGAAGTTTCTTTTTTTTTTTTCCTTTCATCTAATGGTCCAGGAAACATGGACTATTAGGCTGCCTGGTTTGTAAAAGGTCTCAGAATATACTTTGAATTGTTCCCATGTCTGAGTGTAGTGTTTCTCAAAGCATTCCACGGAGCATGAATCCACCAAGTTATAGTGAAAAAAGGGTTCTGAAGCCAAGTAAGTTGAGAAACCTACCTACTCTAGCCTCTCCTAAGGGAGTTATAATGTTCATGGGCATATTAAAAACTGACAGGCTGGGCACGGTGGCTCACGCATGTAATCCCAGCATTTTGGGAGGCTGAGGTGGAAGGATTACTTGAGGCCAGGAGTTGGAGACCAGCCTGGCCAACATGGTGAAACCCCATCTCTACTAAAAATACAAAAATTAGCAGGGTGTGGTGGGTGGCACATGTCTGTAATCTAGCTTCTTGGGAGGCTGAGGCAGGATAGTCTCTTGAACCCGGGAGGCGAAGGTTGTGGTGAGCTGAGATCACACCACTGCACTCCTGCTTGGTCAACAGAGCAAGACTGATATGATTTGGCTGTGTCCCCACCCAAATCTCAACTTGAATTGTTATCTCCCAGAATTCCCACGTGTTGTCGGAGGGACCAGAGGAGGTAGTTGAATCATGGGGGCCAGCCTTTCCTGTGCTGTTCTCATGATAGTGAATAAGTCTCACAAGATCTGATGAGTTTATCAGGGCTTTCCGCTTTGCTTCTCTCATTTTTCTCTTGCCACCACCATGTAAGAAGTGCCTTTTGCCTCCTGCCATGATTCTGCGGCCTCCCCAGCCATGGGGAACTGTTAGTCCAATTAAACCTCTTTTTGTTCGCAGTTTTAGGTATGTCTTTATCAGCAGCATGAAAATGAATATGAAGACTCTGTCTCAAAAAAAGAAGAGTGACAAGTCCTGCTGCAAAGAGCCAACTTAACTTAGTTTCACTTAGTGCCCTTTTTCTTATCTTTTTTTTTCTTTTTTTTGACATGGAGTTTTACTCTTGTTGCCCAGGCTGGAGTGCAATGGCGCCATCTTGGCTCACTGCAACCTCCGCCTCCCTGGTTCAGGCAATTCTCCTGTCTTAGCCTCCTGAATAGCTGGGATTACAGGCACCCACCACTATGCCTGGCTAATTTTTGGTATTTTTAGTAGAGAGGGATTTCACTATGTTGGCCAGGCTCGTCTCGAACTCCTGACCTCAGGTGATCCACCAGCCTTGGCCTCCCAAAGTGCTGGGATTACAGGTGTGAGCCACCGTGCCTGGCCCCTTTTGCTTTTTGACCATATTCACTAACCTCCCATGAACACACTTCAGGAAAACTCCAAGTCCTGGATGAAGCCGCTGATCTTGGAGCTTAAGGATGTGTGTTTCCTTGTTTGGCTTGTTAGCTGCTGAGATGACATTTTCCATGTTCATAAACCCCCAGGGGAGCTCCAGGAGTTATAAATGGTGCAGGAAAAACAATGACCCAATTGTCAAACACTACTGTAATTTGGAGCCCTGGGAAGGGCAGGGGCTTACATTTAGAGCTGGACCTGGGCACTCCCAGCTGCCTGCCTGCAGCCATGGAACAAGCAACTCACCCCAGGAGCAACCATTGCAGACTGCTTAGACAAACAGTTATTGTTGGGCATGTTTTGGAAACTAATGTTAATGTCAGGTGAGGCCTGCAGGGACCCAGCCCCAACCAGAGGGCAGTGGTGGCCAGAGGTAGTGGGGAGGGATTGGCGTGTGAGAGTGTGTGGGGTGAGCAGTAGGAATTTACATGTCCTAAAGTTGGGCAAGTGTGGATGTGGGTGTGCATGTGGACGATAGAGTATCTCTGTGCACACGTGTGTGTGTGCATGTGTGAGCACATGGGTCAGCTCCCGGAAGGTAAGGCGGGGACTTGAGGGTGGGGCCACCTCTGGAACCTGTAGGCCTATGAGAAGAGGGTCCCAGCCAGGAGTGAGAGTCCCCGCTTTGGCCAACCCCACCCTTACCTGGAGCTCCAGCCACCTGCACAGGCCATACCTGCCTCACCCTGGACGTGACCCTACCTGAACTCCCTGGAGCCTCCTGGAAGATGTATGAAATGCTCAAGGGGGACATGGACCTTTCCCCAGAGCTCATTTCAGGATGGGGGAAGAACTGCTTGCACCGTGCATGTGGGGTTTGCACGGCTGACCACATCAACTGACTGGCCGCCTCTGGACCACCACTGCCTATGAGCCTAAGCCCCAAATTTTAGCCTGGCATTCGAGGCCCTCAACAAACGTCCCCCATCCAAGTCCCAATGCTGCTTCCCAGAATGCCCTGAACTAAAACATGCACTGAAGTCTTACTCTGTGCTAAACACTGAAAGTTTTTTACATTAAGTCAATGAGGATTCACAATTTTTTGAAATAGGCACTTTCATGATTTCCATTTTACAGATGAGCGGGCCAAGGCTCCAAGAGGTGAAATGACTTACCCAAGGTCACACAGCGGCTAAGTGGTGTTTTGGCCACGACACAAACTCATATCGGGGGTTTCCTGACTATGCATACAAGATGCTCCTGCTCAGAGGTGGCGGCAGACTCCCTGAGGTTAGTGTCTTTGGTTTGCTTTTCTGAAAATGTGACCGTGCAATTGACGGGAGACCCAGGTTCAAATCCCAGCTCTGGCCCTTTCTAGCTGTGTGGCTTTGAGCACATAGCACATGTCTCTGAGCCTTGGCTTCTGCAACTAGAGAATGGGGATGACTGTTTTCAACTCCAAGGGTCTTGACTAAGCTGGGCAATGTCTGAATGAATGATCATTAAATGTGTGAGCTGGTAGCATCCCTGGCCCTGTGCCCACTGCATAGAAGGTGTTTAGGAATGCTGGCTTAGATTTCAGTCTGTCCCTTAGCAATTTATATCACTTCTCTTGCTGCGTCTGTAAAGTGAAAGCAGATGACTTGCTCTCCAACCAAGGTCTTTCAGTTCTTCCGTGAACACTGTCCAATTGCTCCCCACTGTAACCCAAGCCCATGTGCCCCACCATGTCCTGTACTTGCAGGATTTCTCAACCCCAGCACCACTGGCATTTTGGGCTGGATAATTCTTATTGTGGAGGGCTGTCCTATGCATTAGAGGATTTGAACAGCATCCTGGGCCTCTAGCCATTAGATGCCGTTAGCATCCCTCAGTTGGACATTGCCAAGTACCCCGGGGGGGGGGGCGGTGGGGGGGCAACATCGTCCCTGGTTGAGAAGCATTGATTCATTACAATGGCTTTTCGTTGCCTCTTGTCTTCCCTGGAAGTCATCAAGAATTGCAATTCAGGCCAGGAGAGGTGGCTCACACCTGTAATTGCAGCACTTTGGGAGGCTGAGGCAGGAGGATCACTTGAGCCCAGGAGGTCAAGACCAGCCTGAGTAACACAGAGAGACCTCTGTCTTACAAAAAATAAAAAAAATTAGCTGGGCATGGTGGCACGCACCTGTAGTCCCAGCTTCCTGGGAGGCTAAGGTGGGAGGATCGTCTGAGCTCGGGAGTTTGAGGCTGCAGTGAGCTGAGATGATACCACAGCACTCCAGCCTGGGCAACAGAGTGAGGCCCTGTCTCAAACAAAACAAAACAAAACAAACAAAAAAACTGAATTGCAGTTCAGAGCATGGGCCCCAGTTTCAAATGGTCTGGGTATGAATCTTGGCTCCACACTTCCCACTGTGTGATGCTGAGCAAGTCACTTAACCTCTCCGAGCCTCAGGAGCTTCATCTGCATAACAAGAACAATATAGCATTTGCTGCATGGGACCATGGTAAGGGTTAAGTGAGATGACAAATGTAATGTGCTTAGCACTGTTCCTGGGAACTGAATGATGGGAGATGGGAGATGTGGGTGGGCTCTGGAGAGTCTCATTCTGGGCAAAGGTGAAGAGGAGTCCAGGACTAGAGGGGTTTCAGAGGCCTTGTCCCTGCCACCCAGGCAGCTGGGCAGGCACCTCATCTGTGCCTGTGTTTCTGGTTACCAGGCACTTGCCCTGAAGCCCATGCACAGAGGTTAATGAGCTGTTTAGTTCCGATTACTTGCAAGGTTTCCCTCACTCAGCTCAGCACCTGCTGTGCCTGATTGATGGCGACCCCAAGGCCACAGAAGACCACAAGCCAGAACCAAGATAATCAATTAGTTCCAGGCCCCAGGAAAGACTCTTCCCCTTCTCTTACGCCTGCAAAAGGAGAGAGGAGGATGGAAGGTTCTGGTATTGTCTCACACCGCCTCCCCACATCAACACTCTCCCAGAGCTTAATGTCAGACCTGGGCTTGAAATAGCTGATGTGTATTGGTTGTTTATGCCAGGAATTGTGCTAAATGTTTTACCTGCTTTTAATCCTGACCATAACTCTCTGAAATGAATGTAGTTATTATCCCAATTCTACAGTAAAAAAAACCTGAAGTTCTGACAGTTGATGTCATTGCCCAGTTGGGTCACCCAGCTGGTCTGAGTGAGATAGCTCAGGACAGACATGCAGATACTGTAGGAGACTTTCACTTTTTGCAACCTCAGTTTCCCCTTGTGTAAAATGGGCCAACTCGTACACCCACCCCATCTGAACGTGGTAAGTGCGAAGAAATCATGCTTGTGAAGGTGTGTCGAAAAGTTTACAGTGCTAGATACCAATTGCTGTTCTCTGAGAGAGAGATTGAGGGTGAGACAGATCTGGGTTAACTCAGCAGAGATTTGCATTCTAGGGTGCAGACGGTCACTCACCGTGGAGTTTGCCCTTAGGCACTAATGTTAGAAATGAACCACAGTCATACTTTTTTTTTTCTTTTTCTTTTTTTTTTTTTTTGAGACAGTCTCACTCTGTCGCCAAGGCTGGAGTGCAGTGATGCGATCTTGGCTCACTGCAACCTCCACCTCCCAGGCTCAAGAGATCCTCTTGCCTCAGCCTACCAAGCAGCTGGGACCACAGGCACCCACCACCATGCCTGGCTAATTTTTTTGTATTTTTAGTAGAAACAAGGTTTCACCATGTTGCTCAGGCTAGTCTTGAACTCCTCCTAAGTTCAAGCGACCCACCTGCCTCGGCCTCCCAAAGTGCTGGGATTATAGGTGTGAACCACCACGCCCAGCCTAGCAATAAATATTCAAACTAGCAACTCATGTATTTAAGAACACTTACTGGGTGCTGGTCACTGCTCCAAGTACTGATGTTAATTCATCTAAGCCTCATAACGCTGGGAGGTAGGTACTACAGGTACAATAATTATGCCCATTTACAGATGAGACAGTGGAGGCTCAGAGCAGCTAAGTGACCTGGCCAGGGCAACATAGCTTGCACATGGCAGTGCTATTTAATAGAATTAGACTCCAGCCTGTCAATCTGCTCCCTTCCAGCGCATGCTGAGAAGAACTTACCAGGACAGATGAGGCCAGTTCTTCCATCTCTCAGCAGCAGCTCCTCTAGGGAGGGGCCTGGGAGTTCCAGTCAGATTTGCCGGATAGCCTGTTTCTCCATCTTCAGTTATTCTGCTGTCGAATGAGTTGAATAGTCCCAGCCTCACTGGTTTTCCAGGTCAGGTGAGATCTTGTTTCATAAAAGCACTTTATAAAGTGGCTTTTAAAAATCCAAGGTACTTAGAAGCCCATCATGCTGTGTGTGGCCCCAAGAGGGCTATGAGCTTTGGGTTCTGAACTTGGGGTGGGCCAGTTACTTCATCCCTCTGCACCCAGCCTTCACATCTATAAAATGGAATTGTGTGGTTGTGGGGATTAATCTGGGCACAGATCACATGCTCAGTGTGGAGAGCTGGAGTTGTGTGCACATCCGTGTATATTTCTGCATTCACACAACGAATTCACAGACGAATTTCTGCATTTGTCCCTAGGGGAGAGAATGCATTTTTGCCGGGCTGGCTGGAAGAATACTTGGCCAGACTGTGATAACTTGGATTACAGTGCAGGAAACATTCACTTCCTTCCCCCTCCCACTCTGGGTGGAGTTTACAATACTGTCCTATTGAAAGGCTCAGTTATTTGACTTGCTTGACCCAATGAAATGTTAGTGCATATGGTTTGAGATGATGTCATGAATGTGTCTCTACAGGCTGGTTGGCTTTTTTTTTTTTTTTTTTTTTTTTTTTGAGACAGGGTCTTGCTCTGTCACCCAGGCTGAAGTGCAGTGGCACAATCATGGCTCACTGAAGCCTCAACTTCCCAGGCTCAAGTGATCCTCCCACTTCTGCTTCCTGAGTAGCTGGGACTACAGGTGACTGCTGCCATACCTGGCTAATTTTTTTTTTTTTTTTTTTTTTGTAGAGATGAGGTTTCGCCATGTTGCCCAGGTTGGTCTCAAACTCCTGGGCTAAAGCAATCTGCCTGCCTCAGCCTCCCCAAGTACTGGGATTACAGGCTTAAGCCATCATGCCCAGCCTTGTTTGGCTCATATGTTCTGATGATCTTTCATGGGAAGAGCATGCCCCAGGGAGTTTCTTCTTCAGCCTGGCCCCTGAAACAGGGAGACATGTGGAGCTGACTTGAACTTGACCTGAAGCCTAAAGAGGAGCCTCTTAGGTAAACCCAACCTAGAATCGCAGACCCACGAGCACGAGGATAAATGTTAGCTGTTGTAAGCTATGGAGTTTGGGGGAGGCTTGTTACACAGCATTACCATGGTGATAGCTGGCTGATACACTGGCCAATGTCATAATTCAAGCTTCTTTCTGTACAACAGACAACAATAGAATTCAGACCTGTCTTGGCGGTAGTGCAATGCAGTAATTCTCAAATTTTTTATTGGCATAAATAATTCAGACATTGGTTTCTCACTAAACATTGCACTAAACACAAGAAACAACAGGCTTGCCGGCTCAGAGGCACACAAACTGTCCAACAGCCCAAGTTAGAAATACTTTTTTTAGAAGTGTAGAAAACTTTATAAATGATTCTGTACAAATATACACAGTGGACCCTCCATCCATCTGGCCTTTCTTTCCTGGATGGCATCTGAATAGAGTGTTCTTTCTCAGCAACAAGACATTGGCAACAAGTGAGAAAGAGAGAGACAGAGACGGAGACAGACAGAGATAGAAACGGAAAGGAAAAGAAAGAAGTGGCCCCAAAAAGGAAAACATGAAACCACCTTCTTACATCAACTCACTCTGCAACAGTCGACACAAACAAACATGGAGAAAAGAATATGGACCATCGGTCCGCGTTGGTCTGTACAAGAATTAGTCTTTATATATATAATATATATGTATAATATTTATAGGTCTATATACTTTGTGTATAGAAAAAGATAACAGCATAATTTACATATAGAGAAAGCCTTTTTACAATTGAGGAATTTTCCTAAGGTCAGTAACTTCAAGAGTAATCAATCAAATTAATCATGCGTTAAGTCTGTGGAGTGGATCCTGGTACAAGATCAAGTCTCAGAGAGAGCGAGAAATGAGAGGCTTGGGGTGGAAACGTTGACCACCTAAGTCTGGGATCTTCTCTGCCTGGTCCAGGTATGGTCAAGGGCACAGATGTAATGTGACTTGCCTTATCTGCCCCAGTCAACTTCTGCTTTGGGATCTGGAGGAAGAATGTTCTGTTTCTATGAGGACCTTGGTGGGGTGGGGGCTGGTCTTGCCAGAGACTCTCTCACATCCTAAGAGACCTCTGCCTTGTAGACGGGGGTAGGGGGTGTCCTTATGACACTTGGGCATCCCTCCCCATGTTCACCAGGACACAAATATCTAAATAAATGGGTAACACCCACCACCTCGCTATTCTAGTCCCTTATTTTTCAGGAATGTCCCCCTAGAGGTGGGATTCTGAGGGAAGTTCATTTGGGTGGTTGAGAAGAAAAGCCACATTGATGAAGCACCTACTGTGTGCCAGGTATTGCGTAACGTTATTGACATTCATTATTTCATTCACTCCCTCCAATAAACTCAAGGGTTAGTGATATATTAAGTGCTCGTGGGTTGCACAAAGCTAAGAAAATTCAAGGAATACTCTGGAGGGGCTGCTGATGCTGAGAAAGTGTTGATGAAATCATTATCCACAATAGACAGTGGCTCAAGAAATGCAAATTGAGTCAAGTTGAAGCAGATAAACAAGCCTCGCTAATTTGCAGTAGCCACATATACCCTGGGAGTCTGGCGGTCAGCAAAGATGCTTTGTTTTCTGTCTTTCAAACCCTGACATATATTTATAGGGACAGCAAACACACCACTCCATCAACAGGACTGATACATTCTTTCCCATACTTCAGGCTGTATTGCAGGCTTGGCCTGTGGCCCACTATGGCCCCTAGGTCTTCTTCAGTCATTTCTGTAACAAACCAGCATTTTGCCCATCATACCTGAAATGTTTAGTTAGAGACCCTCAGTGTAGGCTCTTTCCATAAATACATTTCCACGTTCACACATGTCCTTGACCTCAACACTTCAGGGGCCTATTCATAGAGTGATATGAACTGTCCCAGAAAGAGGTTTTTTGCTGAAGAAGGTTTTTTGGCATGGCAAGACAGAACTGGGGGCCCCAGAGACATCAGAGACACAGGTCGCAAGAGTCGATAGAGGGAAAGTGAAGCAAAAGAGGAACAGGAATGAAAATGCATTAGAGAGAAGGGCTCATGGCCAACCCATCTATAGCCAAGATGCCCATGGACTTCAGGACCCAGTGCAGGGCACTAAGAAATAGAGACACATCCTTCACTGTGTGGAGGCAGGCAGAGACAGAGACAGACACAGAGACAGACAGAGAAAGAGAGAGAGAGAGAGAGAGAGAGAGAGAGAGAGAGGTCTGTAGAGCCAGAGAGGGATGCAGAGCAGGCCTGAGGTGGCCTGAGTACTGGTCTGACTCCAGCAAGCACAAAACTCTCCTCAGACATCTTCCCCCACAGGACACCAAGGCTAACAGTAGGAACCAGAGCATGCTGGGGAAAGAAGTCAAGGTCTCCACATCTGAGCCAGGGCACCCTCTGTTTGGAGATGGAGACTCCAGGGTCCCAAAATCAGGCTTTGGGGAAAGCAGGGAAAGGCAGGCAAGTGCCAGGGGGCAGGATTTTAGCCACTTGCAGTTACCCTCAATAAATCATGATCTTGCCTGAGTCCACACATAGGCTATTCCTTCTGTCTGACACACCGTTCCCTACCATTCTACTCAAATTTCAAGACAGGGTTCAGAAGTCTCCTCCTCTGAGAATCCTTCCTGGAGGGACTTTTTCTGGGTTGGGAGCTCCTGTGGGGCCTCGGGACCCTACTGGAACTCCTCCCTCTCTTCATCGGACTCCTAGTACCCTGAAGGCAGCACCCACTTTTCTCCATTTTTTCCAGAATCACAGGAGGCACTTAACAAATATTTACTAAATGACTATATAAAATGAAGATCTGGGGAATGAAGGGACAAGTTTGCTCCATGCTGGGCTCTGCTGAGGGTGTAGTAAATGGGGCTGGGGACATGAGCCTTTGAAATACAAGCAAAATTTTCTTAGAATCCTTTGGCTGCTCAACTGTAGGCATTTGAAATCCACCAATGTACCCAAAAATAGGGCTATGAGGAAACTAGAGGACCGGGGCCCAGAAGCAGTGCCTTGTGGAATATGGGACAGCTATGGGAACTCATGGAGAACAGAGACTCCAAATTGGATGCCATCTTGGAAGTGGAGTCAGAGAAGCTCATGTGACAGCATGCCTGACATGCCACCATATGGGCTTCTGGCCTCTGTGCTCCAAGCCTTGGGGCTTTATGAGGATTGATTCCAGACAGCAAAGTCAGGGTGTGTTTTGATGGGGTGGGGAGTACAATCTATGATATTCCTTGATAGGTAAGGACCGCAGGGGTCCTCAGGAGGAGATAGACTTCTGAAAAGAAGGAAGAAGGAGCCAGGCAAAGATTTATGCATCTCACAGTTGTGCAGAAGCCTGACCAAGGACAGCCCCTCCCTTAATGCTCCAGTCGAGCCAGGACTGTCCAGATAGCTTTGAAGAGGCAGGGTGTGCAGTGCTCCCTAGAAGGCTGGCTAGGAGGGAAAGGGGGCCGGGGCAGGGGGCCTCGGTGTGGCAGGGCAAGTACCTTAGAGTACCTTGATGCCCATGCTGTAGCTACATAGCAGTTACTTGAACTTACACAAGTTCATATGTACCCATCTAAAAATTATTACTTGTAACACATATAGAAAAATAAGCAGAGGAAAATGGCTAGAATCTTACAGGACCAATACATTACATTAATTGTCCAGGACGCACTTAAGCTGCCAATGCCCCAACCTGGGCAGGGCTGTGTTGGGGAGAGGTTGACCCCATCTAGGGCAGAGCCCCAGCCAACTCAATTGTCTTCTTGGAAGGTGTCCCAATTCCCAAAGCAATTTTCCAAGATCTGGTCTGTTGCAGTGCCCGACTCGTCCTCTCTGTTACCCTTCCCAATCCTGGGACTGCCGGAAGCTCCAGGGATTTGATTCTAGGGGTAAAACAGCTGGACCTACAGAGGCCATCCTCACCCACTGCCTGTCTCCATGCCCAAATCAGTCACACGGGACTGGACAGAACTGCCACATCTTGTCCAGACTGTCTATGTTGTTGCTTCATTGCTACCAGAGACAGCCATTCTAACCTGGCCTGACTCTCTTCTTCACAGTGAACTGGGAATTGCAAGGGAGGTAGAAAAGGCCCTTCACTATCTGGGAGACTTTCCTTCCTGGGGAATACAGAAGGGCTTTCCCTGAGTAGCCTCAGAAAGCAACACCAAGATTGCCGGATGCAAGTCTCAAGATTTCAGCTCAGCAAGAGGATCTGCTTCTTAGAAGGGCTGTGGAAGGATGGAGAGAATGACTGGAGATTTCAGCCCCTGTCCATGCAGACGGTGAAAGGCAAGTCCACATTCTCCTTACCTAGACAGCCTTCAAACCACTGGTGATGCTAACTAGTGCTTTAAAAACCTATTTCCCTGCAATGTTCACTTAAGGAGTCCCCTCCTTGTGTTTTCCTGTTCTCCTCTGATTTCCTTTCTCCCATGGAAGGTTGCAGATGGCAGGATGCCGGATTTGAATCCTAGTCGTGTGGCCTGGAGACAACTCAGGGGACATCTGGCAATGTCTGGAGATGGTTTTGGATGTCACACTTTGGATGTCAACTGGAGGCTTTTGAAATCCACCAATGTACCCAAAAATAGGGCTATGCTGGAACTAGAGGACCGTGGCCCAGAAGCAATGCCTTGTGGAATATGGGACAGCTATGGGAGCTCATGGAGAACAGAGACTCCAAATTGGATGCCATATCAGAAGTGGGGGTCAGAGAAGCTCAGGTGACACCATGCCTGACATGCCACCATATGGGCTTCCAGCCTCTGTGCTCCAAGGCTTGGGGCTTTATGAGGATTGATTCCAGACAGCAAAGTCAGGGTGTGTCTGGGGATGTTTTTGGATGTCACCAGTACCAGGTGCTACCGGTGTCTTGTGGGGAGAGTTGAGGAAGCTGCTTAACATCCTCCAATGCCCAGGACAGTCGCCACCTCAAAGAATTATCTGGCCCCAAATAGCTCAACAGTACTGAGGTTGAGAAACCCTGGCTTAGAATGAACATCTCTTTATCCTTCTCTTCCTTTAGATCTTGACTTAAATGTCACCTCCTCAGAAAGACCTTTGCCAGCAGCTCTCCCACAGTATACCCTCTCCCATGTTTCTGGTCCCCCGTGAGTTTTCTTTCCATAGATCTACATGAGTTGCAAATTTATATATTTGTGGTTGGCTTGCTTCTTGTCTCTCTTCCCCATTGGGCTTTAGGCTTCAGAACAGGTGAGACATTGTATCACTCATCACTGAATGCCCAGGGTCTAACACATAGTAGATGCTCAACAAATCACCCACTGAATGAATGGTTGGTGAAGAAATCTCTGTCAGAGAGGACAGAGGTTCACTGAATTCCAGACAAACCCAGAATGCCAGCATCTGTGTGAGGACACAAAGACCTCTCTTCTACCTTGTTCATCCTGTCGCCCACCACTCAGAAAAGGCCTCTGGTTATTGTTGGCCTGTATTTATTTCCTCCTGATATCTTGGTACCAGCCTTTCCAAAATTCTCACTGTAGTGCTGGAGGTCAGGGTATTTTTAAACTAGAAGAACTAGCCAAGCTGTTTTTTTTTTAAGTGGTGGAAAAGAAAAACTAAGATTTGTTTTTAATCATTAGACTTTCAAATCTAAGAAGGCGCGATGCAAATAGCATGTTGGCATAAACAAGTGCTGCCCGCTCAATGGAGGGAGGGAGCCTTTCTTCCGAGCTAATTTAAGCTAAATACATGGCAGCTATTTTTCATCTCTACAACTGTGCAACTTTCTCCTCAGTTTACAATACAGGGGAGATATTATTGGGCAGAAGTTGGATGGGGGATAAGTGAAGACGAGAAGGAAAAGAAGAGGCAGTGGACAAGAAGGTACTCTCAGCCACCGAGCTGGTGATTAGAGGTATTTCAAGAGCTCAGGAGTAGAGCTGGTGGTCCACTAGGACCTCAAGATCTTATCTGGGTGGAAACTTGATTTTGAGCCTTCCATTCAGGGAAGAAACCAAAGAGCAATTGGAGTCAGGCTCCTTTTCCTGCCCTTTATATGCAGCACCCCCTGACTTCCCAGAAGCCCAGACTGAACAGCAGAAATTTTACAAACCTCCTCAAGAAAGAAAAGCCCTTGCAGCTCTCCTGCACACCACCACGCACACTGTTATTCCTTAAGGCCCCCATATGCCGTGACTTCCAGCCCAGCTGTTACTAGACTGGGCGTAGCATTCAGGCCTTGTGGTGAAGCCGTCCCAGAAGATAAATGATTTTTCTCCAAGCAGGCAGATTACCGAGTAGGATCATACACAGAGTCTTAGAGACAGAATCTTTCTTTCTGCATTTTCCAAGTTTCCTAACTGAGAAGAAACATCTGCAGAGCGCTGATAGACTGTCCACCAACTACAGCCCAAATGGCTTGGCTTCTGGAAGTTTCTGAGGCCTGAGTTCTAAACCTACCTCTGCCTCTTAGAAGGGACCTGACTTAGGGGAGTTTATTATAGCTTCCCTCTCTGGGCCTCAGATCCTGCTTCTGTGAAAGGAGGAGAAGAGTGAGATAAGGGAGGGTCACTCATATCCATCTTAAGTGGTAACTTGAATGCCCTGAAGCTACATCTGTGATCAGTGGGAAGGCATGCTGTGATGGATTAATGATGTCTGCCGAGAGTACAGGAGGGGACACTGGTGGTAGATCCATTACATATTTGTACTCCTTGGACCAGATCTTTATCCTTCTAGATCTTAGAGGTCCTTCTAGATCACCATCTCAATGACTTGGTTGAAGATGAAAACTCAGGTGAAAACTTAACCCTTCTGAGGGTGTTACATCTTATATACTTTTCACATTGGCCTCCAAGCCATGGTATGTTGGAGAAGCCACCAACACACAGCAAATTTGACCCCTCCATTGGAAGACACCATCAGCCAGATGTGGTGTTCTTGTTCATGGAACCACTGTCCACATGGATGGAATCGGGGTCTAAGCTACCTTTCTCATCTCCTAGCAGGGTCTATGAATGCTAGTGGTCAGCTCTTTTCTGTGGGCCAGTACATTGACATTGCCTCCTTCAGCACCATGTAAGGTATCAAGTCTCATTCACAGAGGTTGACCTTGTTGGAGATTCAGAAACAAGCCTGGGAAAGCTTGGGAAGAACAGCCTCCTATCAGGCATTTAGAGATTCAACCACACAATAGTGTCTTAAAAGTTCTGATAAGTCCTGCAATCAAGAAATTAGTTTCATTTTACCTAAGCATTTCCAATGCATGCTTGTCCCAGGACCCTTTCAATAATGCAAATCCAGCTAGTTTTCCATGGAATGAAAGGTCTATGGGACATGCTTGGGAAACAAGGTCTTATTTAGATCAGGCACATTCTAGACAGAGTCCATCTCCTCCAGCTCAGTCCTCAGTGGAAGGAGGACAGCCATTCTCAACCCCATGAGATGAATCCTTCATATTCTTGGTGTTAGGAAATGGGAGCTGCATGATCCCAATGAGTGGGAAGGAAGGGCCCTTTCTCACCCCTGAGAGGGAAGAGCACTCACTGACGTACGCCTCTCAGGAACACGGGACCACAGTGCAACATCCAGCAGGAGAGACGGAGGGGATAGGAAGCCTGGAGCAGGGATACTGGAGGGACCCAGGAGGGACTCCGCCAACCCAGATGTACATTTCCTGGAAATCCGGGCTGCTGCTGGCAGCCTATCAGTTTGAGAACATAAGTTCAAGCTTCCGTGCAAACTCCCAGTATGGTCCCTGCCAGCCCCTGCACCCTCCCTTCCACAACTTCCTGCTTTTCCTCTCTCTCTTTCCTGGTTCCAAGTTGCCAATAAGTCTCAGAGGCTGGGATTGTAACATCCCCATGAGCAGCTGGGCATGAACCCCTCGACCTGGAGGTGGGTTCCTGGGAATGGATGAGCCCAAAGACTCGTTTTTAAAATGCTGGGTCTGCAATTTGGAGGCTGGTTTCTGTCCCTGTACCACAGTTGCCCCATTGAAACGAGAATAAGACTACCTATCTCCCCAAACCATCATAGGAATTCCAGCCTGGCATGTAGTAAGTGCTCTGTGAATGAAGGCTGTTCAGGGTGGATTGTTACTCTGCCTCCTAGACATCCTGGGCCACCTGACTCAATGGGTCGCTTCATACGTCACAGATATTAAACCTGGCAAACTGGCTCAGCACAATGGCTTAGCCCTCTAATCCCAGTGCTTTGGGAGGCTGAAGCAGGGGGATTGCTTGAGACCAGGAGTTCAAGACCAGCGTGGGCAACATAGCAAGACCCGGTCTGTACAACAAATAAAAAATTAGCCAGGCATGATGGTGTGCACCTGTAGTACCAGCTACTTGAGAGGCTAAGGTGGGAGGATTGCTTGTGGCCAGGAGTTCGAGGCTGCAGTGAGCTATGATCATGCTGTACTCCAGCCTGGGTGACAGAGCAAGACTCTAACTCTAAACAACAACAACAAACCTAACAAACTCATTGGGGTTGATATGGCACCCACAACATGGTCTGGCAAAGGGGAATCCCAATACCACCCAGCCCTGCCAATGGTGCCCTTCTAACTCCCTGTGCCAGGGTCTTACTCTTACCCAGCAACCCTCTCTGTCTGCATTCTGTAAACATTTCTTGAGCACTTACTATGTGCCAGGCACTACTAAGAAAGTCCAGGAGGTCACTGGGACCGCAGATTTTCCATCAACCTCCTGCCCCACTACTGGTTTCAAAATTAAACTGGTAACAGAATGCGTATGGATTGCAGGGCCTCGAGAAGGGAGTTTGGGATTTGGGTTAATATCATAGTCAGGCACTGACCAGAGAGGACAGAGGTTCACTGTGGCTCCACATTCCAGGACCCAGACTGACATTTGCTGCCTGTCACTCCCCTTGGAGTTCAAAGTGATTCCCTTGCAGGTGTGTGCAGGTGAGGGTGAGGTGGTATGGGAGGAGGTGAGGCTGGGAGCCAGGGAGAGTGGCCGCATGTGTCTGCCTAGGAACTTCCCCACATCACAGGCAAAGCCAAAAAAGGAAACAGCGAAATGTAGCTCACCAAAATCCACTCCTTTGTCAATGAACAAGAGTATAGATAAAATCAGATGCTGTGTCACCAACTGCTTTGGATAGGGTCATGAGGCACATTCAGGGGTCAAGTGACAGTCCTGCTACAGACAAGCCACTTACACAGAGGCTGTTCCCATACAGCCACAAAACTGAGATCCAGAGCTGTTGGAATTCAGTGATGGGACATGTTGATTGGGGCAAGCTTGGTAAGCATGACAGCAACAGCCTGACCTTGTAGACCAGGAATTCTGGGGAATCTATCTTCAAGGGGACCTGGGTTCTACAGTGGAGGACCAGTCAAGGCACAAGAGAAAATGTCTTAGAGGGTGTTATGAGTTGTGGTGTCCCCAGATCCTTCTCCAACCAAAAAAAAAAAAAAAAAAAAAAAAAGACATGTTGAAGTCCTCATTCCTAGTACCTCAGAATGAGACTTCATTTGGAGAGAGGGTCTTTGCAGATATAATTAGTTAAGATGAGGTCATACTTAAATAGGGTGGGCCCCTAATCCAATGTGACTTGTGTCCTTATAAGAAGATGGCCATATGAAGATAGGGACACACAGAGAGATGATGAGGGCAGGGATTGGACTGACACAGCTGCAAGCCAAGGAATGCCAATGATGACCAGGAAAGCACCAGGAGTTCAGAAGCCGCCAGGAAGGATTCCCTTACAGATTTCAGGGGGAGCATGGCCCTGCTAACACTTTGATTTTGGACTTCTGGCATCCAGATGGGTGAGAGATGATATATCTGTTGTTGTAGGCCCCAGTGGGTGGTGGTTTGCTGCAGCAGTCCTAGGAGCCTCACGGAGGTGAGGGGGGCTTGGGGATATGGTGGCACAGTAGAACAAGACCAGCCTGCAGGGGATGGATGGGTGAAGTGAAGGTAGGCACAGGATGAGGATAGGGAGGGCATATTTTGGGACTCAAGATTGAGAACCAGTGTGGGGAAAGAAAGCCGGGGATGGGAATAAAATCACAGAGCGTTGGAACCCTAATCTAATAAGATTGTTGTCCTTATCAGAAGAGGAGGAGATACTGGGGATGTGCAGTCACAGAGGAAAGGCCACGTGAGGTCACGATCAGAGGGCAGCTGTCTGCAAGCCAAAGAAAGAGGCCTCACCAGAAACCAACCCTGCTGACACCTTGATCTTGGGACTTCCAGCCTCAAGAATTGTGAGGAATAAATTTGTGTTGTTTAAGCCACTCAGTGTGTGACATTTTGTTATTATGGCCACCCTTAGCAAACGAAGAGTTTTAAAGTCCAGGGAGTTGGTCCAGCCTTCAGGGCCTGAATTGCCTCCATATCACACAGGCCAAGCAGTCAACATCTGCTCCACCCTATCCAAGGACAGGGAGTTCTCTACTTCCTGAGGCAGCCCGCTGCATCTTGGGGCAAGCTGGCCTTCTTCCGCTGAAACAAGTTCTCTCCCCCTCCAACTTCCTGTTCCTCCCCTGAGAGCCATATCCAACCCTCTCTATCAAAGGCTCCTGTTCCTCCCCTGACAGCCATATCCAATCCTCTCTATCAAAGGCTAGCAAAGTTAGGAAAGGGCCAGATTGTAAATGTTTTTGACTGTGTGGGCCACATCGTCTCTGTTGCAAATAGCTGGCTCTGTCACAGTTGCATAGGAGCAGCCGTGGTTGTGTAAATGGAGAGGTGACTGTGCTCCAATAACATTTTGTTTATTGACATGAAATTTGAATGTTATAGAATTTTCATGTCATGAAATATTATTCGATTTTTCCTCAATTAAAACATGTAAAAACCATTTGGCAGGCTGGGTATGGCCTATGGGGCATAGCCTGACAGCCTTGGGTTTAGATTTCTCAAGATAATGATTGGCCTGAGCTCCGTGTCTACTACTTCCTCTGTGTGCCTTTGATGATCAGCTGTAGGTGGGGATGGGAATGGTGGAAGGTGAGATAAGGCTGGTTTTGTGTGTTTGTGGGGAGGGGCATGATGTGTGTATATGGCATGGGAGGTGAGAAAAAGGGAAGAACTAGGTTCCCTGGATACAAAAGTCTAGTGATCAACATCAGTCAAGGGCTTCTATTGACTGACAATCCAAGGTAGCTGTGGAGACAAGTGGATGGGGTGAGGATGGGGGGTCCATGGCAAGATGAAAATTTTCTCTTTGATCAGTAAAAGGAATACCAGGACAAAATGGATCTAAGCAATGACTTTGGGTTTCCAGCTTGGCTCTGGGGATGGGGACACAAGGGGCATGTCCTCCCACAGGGGGCCAAGAAGGAAGCTCCTTGGTTTTATGAACAATCTGTATCCTGGAAGAGTTGGGTGAAATTTATGTGCAAATCCACATGCCCTTTAAAGAAAGCTGAGATGTTTCTCTCTGCAAAGGCAAGGCTTCCTGGTGAATCTTCACCCTGTGGACTGGTCCCCTTGGGAAACCCATGTATATGAGGGTTTGCTAAAAGCAAGACTGACTGGAACAACTCGCTGCTGAGTCAGTGACTTATGTGTACAGGGCACCTGTGTGCAGCTGTGATGGGACAAGGGCAAACACACAAATCTTGGTCGTGTCATTGTATAGAATGAGTTGCAGGTGAGGCTGGTAATTATGATGTAAAAATATACAGCCTCTTTCCTCTTTTTTTTTCCTCCCTGCGTAAGATGAATATAACCTCCTCCCAAAACCTCATCAGTGAATAAAGATGGAAGCCAGCAGGGAAAGCAGCGGTTTGGTTCTTCCTGGATTTAAATGTGTGCAAATTAAAGCTGGTTTCTCAACAAGTCAGGGCGGTGTAGAGGGGACAGGGTAGGGGTGTCAGGAAGGCACTGAAGGCCAGGAGCCTGGCCTGGCTGCAGCAGAGACCAATGCAGGTGGGGACAGAGTAGTGAAGTGGGGAAAGATCGAGAAGTCAAGAGCAAGTGACTCAGATTCAGGGATGGACCCAAGGCACCCTGTTCCACAAAGGGCTGGGTTTTCACCTGGATCACTCAGGCCCTGTCCTTAATCCCAAACTGGTGCTCATGAATGAATGGAAAAATCAGCTGTTGGAGATCATGCTAGGCCTTGCCAAAGGCTGTGGTTGGACATTTTAGTTAATTCTGGAAACAAGAGAGGCAAGAGTGAGAAGGTGCCAGTTCTTGTGGACATTTCAGCTGCAGGGTAGTAGACCCTGGCTGCCTCTTCCCTTCCTCATATCCTGTCTCTTGGCACAAGGGAACATGACAAGGACTGGAGCCTGTGGACCCAAGAAGTCCTGGTGTGATGGAAGAGAAGTGAGTGGTTGGGTTTCAGGCACTCAGTAGGCTGCTGGGCAGAGCCAAGACAGGTGCAAGTCCAGGCCCAGGGCTGGGACACAGAGTGTTGTGTTGGGATGGGGAGGTGTCCATTGACAAGAGCCATCCCCAGCAACCCCAGAGTGGCTGGGGCTCAGGCAAACATATATAAAATGCCTCCAAGACACACACACATCGTCAAGCCAAGAGCCATAGATGTCCCCAGAAGAGCAGTGTCCGCTTAGGAGCAGCCCAAGCCGGGGTCTTTAGTCCTCTAGTCCCAGTAAGCTGGGAGTGTTGGAAAGGCAATTCAGGAGGGCCCTTTGGGAAACACAGGGGTTTCCTGTAGCCAGGCTCCTGGGAAGCATGACTGATCTCACCATTCTTCCCGGTTTGGAAGCAGGTTTGGCCCCCAGAGCATGAACCAGTCTGGGAGCCACCCAAGGTGGGGAAGAGATCCTCACAGGTCTATTTGGATTTTGAAAGTAAGATCAGGTGGGGTTTTTGAAGTTCCAGTTCCTCTCTCTGGCCCTCTAGGAGGGAGATGCCTGGACAGATAGTAGCTACAAGAAAACTAAGGCCCAGGTAGTACCCAGGAAACACAGAGGGGCTGTGGCCGCCCTGGGCTTCCTGTTCACTGCCCAGATAATCCTGCTATTGCTCTGCTTGGGGACAGATTTCCCTTTTGTATCAGGTCACATGCAGGGGGTCAGGGCTTTGAAAACATGGGCAAATGACCCAGAGGTTCTCCTCTCCCATCTGCATGCCCGGCCTGCTCTCGGCATCCTTCCTACAGAACACCAGGGGCTTCCCCAACATGGTCAGGAAGAGTCGCCGGCCCAGGTTGGGATCAAGAGGAGGGAGGGAAGGTGGGGCACTGAGGGAACACACACAGGTGAGGGACACAGGCTTCCGATGGGGAAGCTAATTGAGGACCCCGCACCAGGCTAGAGCGAAGAACGCAGAAGTGTAACAAACATCCTCCCTTTGTGCTCCCCCAACAGGACTCCTCAAGGGTGACAGGCAGGGAAATCTTTTGCAAACGTGTTATCATAGGTACAACCACATAACCCAACATGGACGTATCCCAAGGACCCGCATCCACCTTGGTGGGGGAATAAGCTTCACTGGTGTGAGTAGCAGAGAAGAGGGAAGAAAAGGAATGTCCTAGAACTCCCTGCCCAGAGCCCTGATTCTCAGGGACCAGACTTCAGGGGGTGCCCTGAATGACGGTGAGCTCTAAGGAGCCCCTCAGAAGTCATCTTGGCTTTCCAAATGGCAAGGAGGTGCGGGCAGTGAGGTGAAAAGGGATGCTACTCTCAGAGAGCAGGAGAAAACAGCAGAAATGGGGGAATAGGTCCCCCAGAGAGACCCAGAACTCAAAAGACGTTCTAACTTTCCTACTGTACTTCAGAGCTCTATGCAAAGGTGCCACACGCCATGACAGGCTTGGGTTGGGGTGTCTGAAAACAGATATTTCCAAAGGAACGAGCTTAGCCACTCCCGACCTTTCCTACTCGATCTTGGCTCAGTAGCCTTGACTAAGCTGCCACTCGGCTCTGTACCCTCCTCTTAGCTTCCCAGA
The DNA here is from genome assembly GCF_029289425.2 of Pan paniscus. Lineage (NCBI taxonomy): Eukaryota > Metazoa > Chordata > Mammalia > Primates > Hominidae > Pan > Pan paniscus. Next base: position 125,528,947 of record NC_073259.2, read on the forward strand.
TGGCACAGCTGGAACCTACCACACACAGACAGAACTGGGGAGTGCCCCATGATTGGGACAGTCTGGCTCTTGCTTGTCAAGGGGAAACAAGAGTGAACAACGTCAAACACACAGACACACACACACATAGCCCCGTCTGTGAGCCCCCCCACGTGGGGTCTCCTGTCCTAGTCCCATAGCCCAAAGGCACCACGTGCAGCCTGCAGTGCTCTCATTAGTGCTGTCCCCTGGGCCGCACTGATCAATAACGCATCACCCTGGCTGGTCCGGTTCAGTCCTAGCTCGGGGGTCCCCAACCCTGCCCGAGGAAAAGGGCTCAAGTGTGAGGTGCAGGGAGGCTGCCGAGCAGTTGTCCAGTGCTCCCAGGTCGGTCGGGGTTGGTACCCTCTGATGCTGAGTCTCTGGCCTCCTGAGCTGGCAGAGGACAGAGTAGGGAGGGAGAGGTGACGGGAGCCCAGGCAGCTGGGCGCCGTCCCGATGTCCAAAGGTCACAGCCTGGAGTGGGGAGAGAAGGGAGAGAGTGGTGAGAGGTCACAAGGACATGATGATGTCGTCCGTTGTGAATGAGCACCCTCTCAGAGGGCCAGGTGGCTTGAAATGAACTGTTCCTGTCTTCTGCAAGAAGACATGGAAGAGATTTCTGTTAACTGAGTTCTTACTATATGCTGGGCTCTGCACCAAGTGCCACACACCTGATCCCATTTAAGCCTGAGATGAGCCTGCAATACAGGCTACTAATATTTTCAAAGATGAAAATAATCAGAGACGAACTTCTACGACAGAATCATACAATTTCACAGATGAAACCACTGAGGCTCCGGGAGGTTAAGTGTTTTGCCAAAGGGCACGCTGCCAGGAAGCAGCAGGGTCAGGATTTGAACCCAGAACTTTTCCCACTTGGGCATGGACTAGGAATGGTCATCTAGTGTATGGGGCTGGGATAAAGCTCCGTAACAGCTAGAGAGGCAGGAAGAGGGGGTGGGACTGGGATCCACACTGCAGCCTCCTGCTATAAGCAGACTTTGATGTCCACTGCAGCAAAAGGAACTCATTTATTTTGTTGACTGCTGTATTCTCACTGTTAGAACAGTGTCTAGCACATAAAAGATGTTCAGTACACATAGGCTGAATTAAAAAAAAAATGAATGAATGGAAGAGGGAATGAATGGAAAATTCCACTGAACCCAGCATCCTATTCTGCTAGACCACAGGGTTTCTGGTCCCGTGTTTGTTTTTTTTTCCAGCCCAACTCCACAATAAAATATAGAAAGAGAAGCCTCCTGCCTTTCCCTCCAACCAGTAAGCTTTAAGTCCCTCTCTTCAGTTGAACTGCTGGGTCCTGCCTGGAGCTCCAACACTAATTCTCTAACTTGCCAGCACTCCTTTAGCTGGGCAGAGTTTTTCCTTGTTAAAGCTTCCTTCTGTCTGTTTTCATATCCAATCCATTGTAAATCCTGCCAGGCTGCCACAATAGGGCTCGGTCTCCCTCTTGGCAGATGACAGCAGCTGAGCTACAGTGAGTACCTGCTATGTTGAGAGGCACCTGCTAACCAGGTGCTCTACACGTGGCCACATGGGACTTGCACAGCATTTCTGCTAGAGCAGTTTCACTGCCCTCACCTTTCAGAGCATGAAACTGTAGCTCAGAGAGGCCAAGTGATGTGCCCCAGGCCACACAGCTATTACGTAGTGGAGTGGCAATTTCAATCTAGGTCTGTCTGTAAAGTTTATGCTCCTTCCAATGGTCTGGGGAAGGATAAGCCCCTGGGGAAAGAAGAGATTCCATCCTTCAGGTTCAGCAAGCTCAAATGGCAGGGGAAGGGAGTAAAAAAGAGCCTCCTAATGTCCACAGCCCCCAGGGACATCTGCTCTTCAGGACGCCACCTTGGGGAACTTCATGGGAAGACTCTGACAATGGCTATGGTACACCACGCACACAGGTGGGAGTATCTGTATCTGTGGGTACTGCTTGTCTTTAGAGGGTAAGCCATGGCAGTGCAAGTGTGTATATACACATGTCTTCATGTACCATGTAATGTGATTGTGTACCTGTGTGTGTATGTGTCTGAGTCTGGCTATGTATGCAGGCTTCCGTGCAGGGATGTGCGTTCATGGAATGTTTTTGTATATGGATGTGTGTGAGTATAGATCTGAGTGCAGCTGTGTGTGAATGAATTTGTATAGAGGTATGTTTTTAAGTACTGCTCCTGTGTCTGCATGAGTGTGAATACCTGACAGTGTCTGTGTGAGTGTGCCAACCGTGAATACCTGGGAGCAACTGGCAGAGCCATGGGGAGCCCTCAGCAGCCTCATCTGGGCCTGTCTCCCTTTTACCTTCTAGAGAGCTCAGTCATGGAAGCTGGGGCTGGCGAGGGAGGTCCCAGAAAGAGATGCCACACTCATTATCTCAGATAGAGCTACTGATCTCCAGCCAGAAACAAGGGGGAGGAGCATGGTCTGGAGCCTCTTATGAGGAAATCAGAGATACTTCTGGTGAGAAGCTCAGAGCCTTTCCTGCTCTGGCATTCATGCAATAGAGAATGCTGGAAGCTGAGATCTGCCATGACAGGGGCAGGCTGCTGGCTCAGAAGGAAGAGTTCCAGAAAGCTGGGCCTCGTGGAGGGGTACTCTGAATACCTGACATATGGGGGGCTTGGCAGGTTCAGACATCACCTCATTGCATGATGCTCAGACTCATCAAGGCATCAATCTTCATCAGGAAGAGATAAGCAATGAGAAACCCAGGGTAGCTGCAGGACCCAAGACCCACAGGACAGACTCCAGCACCCAAACCCCAAAACAGACTCCATTGAACAGAAACCTAGTAGGGAAGAGTGGTTGCCGAAGGGTGGGCACATGGATAGGAGCTTGTTGGGGGAGGAGTAAAAAAGATGCAGAGGGGATCAAAAAGGTGACAAAGGGCAGAGGACAAGGCAGTGGGGAGAGACGCTAAGGGAGAAAACCTACTCTGCAGACTTCCAGAAATGTCCAGGGTGAGACAGGCGACGGTTTCGCTTTGGCAGTTTCTCCAGCATGTCCATGAGCTTGGTGAAGGTAGGTCTCTCTTCTTGTTCAAAGGCCCAGCAGAAGAGAAGAATGTCCTAAATGAAACCAATGTGTGGTGATTACACATAAATGGTGATTTCTTGATTACTCTTTGGCATCACATTTGGTCTGCCAATTTGTCCACTCATCTGCCCCATTTCCATATTCCTCCATCATCCATCCATCCATCCATCCATCCATCCATCCGGTATGTGTCTACACATCTACACATCCAATCAATTCACTCTTCCATCCTTCATCCATCCATCCATCCATCTGGTATGTATCTACACATCTACGCATCCAGTCAATTCACTCTTCCATCCTTCATCCATCCATCCACCCATATATGATCCATCCATCCATTCATCCACTCATCCACCCATCATGCATGCATCTATATATCCACCCATCTATGTCAATTCACTCATTCATTCTTCATCTTTCATTATCCATCCATCCATCCGGCATGTATCTACACATCTACCCATCCATATCAATTCACTCTTCCATCCTTCATCCATCCATCCACCCATATATCATCCACTCATCCACCCATCATGCATGCATCTATACATCCACCCATCTATGTCAATTATCTCATTAATTCTTCGTCCTTCATTATCCATCCATCCATCCATCCGTTTACCATCCATCCATCCTTCTTCCCATGTACTTTCTGAGCCCAAATAACAACCAGGTAAGCTCTCTTCTAGAAGGTCTAGGATACACTGAGATCAACAATACTTCCCAAACAGTTTCTTGACATTTCTCTCAAGAGAAGGGATAAAAGGGAATCCTGGGGTCTCCATCCATATCTCAATACTATAAGAGCGCTTCAAAGTCAGAGGAGAAAAGTTACTTTTAGTAATCTCTTCATCACCTAGGTGCAGGTCATCTTTAGAAACATACCACATAATTACTCCTTCTCTGACTTATGTGTCTTCTGATCAAAAGAGAGGATTCCTCCTGCTGTGTTTCAGAGGAAGATTGTTAATATTAATATATACCCAGGCTTCTCTGTTTCTGTATGTCTTGTTCTGAGTTAGATAATGCCTTAAAATTATTATGTAGATGCAAATAAAATTGGAACCATTAATATTTGTGATGTTTTAATTCATATCTTTTAAAAATACCAGAAAAAGAGAGATATATTGGTTCTACCTAACTCAGCAACCCACAGTTAGGAAAAACCTGACCACGTGTTACTGTGCCCCTGGTGGCAGGTACCCGAAATTGCAGGCACAGTGCAGCAGCCTTGCCTTTTAAGCTTCAAACTGCCATCTGACAAGGTTGCAATGCATATTTTTTTGGTCACCCTATGGGAAAGAATTTGTAACCTTAACACATAGTAAAAAGAAGGCCCATGACTGTGTCTGTGTCTCCCCTCATCCCCCAAGTCTGGCCCTATCTTGGGACTTACCGAGATTTCTTTTCCCATGCCAATCTGGCTGAGGTTGGGTTTCATGCCTGTGCCCATTTGCCAGATTATTGCCTCTGCTGGTTGGGTCTTGAAAGGCCATTCCCTGGCGTGGAGTTCATACCAGATTGTGCTGTTGGCAGACGTTGTTAAAGGGGTGTTGGTGTGGTGTGTCACTTGCAACCTTGTACCTCCATTATTAGCACACACCCGCCCAGCCAGTCTCCTGGCACCGATCCTTCTCCCCAGTTTCTTCCTCATGGGGTTGGTATTTTGCCATGTGCGACATACCTAAAGCTTTCTTAATGTCTTAGAAGTCATGTTTATCCCAGGATATCTTCTAATGAATAGTTAAATATAATGTGGTTAGGATCTCTGTCCCTGATTCTACTTGCAATGATTCTAGGAAATCATTGCAAATAAATGAGGGATACAAAAATTTATTTATAAGGATATTCTCTAAAGCATTATATATAATATTGAAAAAAAGTAAAAATAACACAATTGTCCAATAAGAGGAATTGGTTATATGCATTATGGTAAATCCATAAAATAAAATGAAATGCTGTATTATTATTAAAACATTTCAAATAAATTTTGCTGACATAAAAAATGCTCAATATATAACCTTAGGTAAAAAAAAGCAGGATATGAGACTGTATGTAGGGTTTGATACTGCTTTTTAAGAAACCATTATATATGTATGAACAAGAGAATAAAGTAAAGCATAGCAAAATGTTAACAATAACTAACACTGGGTGACAGGTTAGGATTTTTTTTCTTTTATACTTGTTCTTTTTTTTTCTAAGTATAAACCACCCTGCGGAATGGTGGAAAGAAAAAAAGAGGTTTGACAGTGACTTGGGTTCAAGTCCTGATTCTATTTATACTAGTAGTATAATAGGGTAGGTTTCCTGGGTATGTCACTTCACTTCTCCAAATGCAGGTTTTCTTACCTGATAAATGAGAATAATGACAACATTGCAGTGGAAGGATGTTTATCTGGGACTCAGAATGCCAAAACAACTCCATGCTAGGATTATTCTAGAGGGATTTACCACATTATTTTCTGTTTCATAAGTCATGACATTGTAATTAATGGAGAGAGGATTGCTCTAGTGAGTAGCATGTGCCATGAATGGGGTGATGGGCCGGGTGGTGCATAAATGATGCTGTGAAGTGTGAATAGCAGTGAGGACCACACTGGATGAAACAGGATGCTAGGGTGTCACTGAGCTGTATCATGGGGACAGATCTCAGCGCTTTGAGCACAAGATTCCCCAACTTAGGAAATATCTGAAACAATCCTAGAAAGTGATCTTTCCTCCACTCTAAGATTTCATGTCAGTTTGCTTTAAAGAACACAAAGCACTCTGCTATCCTTTTTACTAATCAGAGCACTGTGTCAAATCAACTATTGCTAGGGTTTCACTTCGTAGTTACATCTTCCTTCTACCTGACAACCTTATACCTCTGGGCTGGGGAAAGGGGTGGTGATGCTCAGGTGTTGGGATGTCAAGTTAGATGATCAGAAAGCTCTCAAGAGAAGGTGCTAAAAGATTATAGTTATCATAAGAAATAATAATGCTTATTGAGGTTTTACTCTGCACTAGGCACTATTCTAAGTTTTTTTGTGGAGGGAGGTCTATTCATCATGTCTGTTTATTCTGATGCTTTGACTACTTGGGGCTCTGCTGACCCTGGAGGGTCTGCCCCTTCCAGGAACAGCCAATTCCTGGAAATAGTAAAGTGCTCACCTGTGAGCACAGCTTTCACAGGCTAATCAGATAATCCAGAACTCACACTCATACTGCCAACTACCTCCTTAATTGGGCTTTCAAGTTCCAGGCCAATATTCCCCAGCCCCTATACACCAGAGCCTGCTGAAATCATTCAAACAAGCCAATCCTAAGTCTTCTTACCCTGCCTCCCCTGCTCCTTCCCAAGAGCCACAATAAAGGCTCTTCCCAACGTTTTCCTCACATTTCCTCTGCCTCCAGACGGACCCTGGTGCTGCCCCCTGTGGACACTGCATGGTGTGGCATGCCCCCTCTGGGAACTGTGAGTAACAAACCATCTTTTCAAAGGCGACTGTTGGCCTCATGCTGCCCGAATAATAACAAAACCTACATTTTAAAACAGGAGGCATTATTATTAATATTATCCGCCTTTCATAGATGAGGAAACTGATGCCCAGAAAGGTTGTGTGTCTTTCCCAAGATAACACAGCAAACAAGAAGGGCAGCCAGAAGCTGAACTTAGTCCATCTAACTCCAAGATGGTGCCACTGGCCAACGTGCTATCCTAGGAAGCTTAGACTCCATCCTATTTAAGAGTCCTTTGTAATCAAGAAAGTGCACAATTCGGGAGGTGCGAGCTTGTGGTTGGTGATTGGAGTCTGGTGAAGGAGGCATAAACAGACTCATCCACCACTCATGTGAAACGGGGAAGGGTGTTTTGAGTTATTCCCTGTGCTGGGTACCTTACAAATGTTTTCTCACTCAATTCTTAGAACACCTCAATGGATTTATTATCCTTGATTTACAGTTGAGAGAAATAGGGCTTTGAGTGGCAAAATAAATCCCAAACCCATTGGGACTCTATGGTTAAAAGCTCCAACTCTAGAGTACAGGATATTCCAGGTGAATCTCAGCACCATCATTCATCACTGTAAGGCATGTCACTGAGCCATCTGAAGCCTCAGTATTCTCACCTGTCAATTGGGAGCAACATGGTATCTGCTTCCAAGGGTGCTTGTAAAAACTGTGAGACAATGCACATAAAAGGCTTAACACAGTGCTCAATCCTCTTTAAAAAGTTCATTTTTGTTCTAAGTCATTTCTGAGCACGAGGTTCCCAAGCAACAGGATGCACCTAATTGGCAGGAAACCAGAGCGCCGGGTCCTTCGGAATTCAGCAGTGTCAGAAATAAAAGCCTCATTAAAACTTCCTTTTAAACCCAACTTTCAAGAGAAACTCACTTTAAGGAAAAAAGATTTGCTGAAGATGAAAACTCCAGCAGAAAACCAATTATTCTGGTACATTTTGTTAATCACATTTTTTTCTTTTGCTAAATTTACACTAAACTATACCAACTTAATTATTGCAATTTGGTTTCAGATAACAATATCTAACTAGATAAAGATTTGGGCATAAAATAATCAGGCCAACTGACATCCTCTAAAGGGGCCCAAGCAACAGATGTTGAGAATTCTGATCTTCCAGAAATATCTCCTCAGGGTTTTTCAGTGAGGATGCGGTGGGGGCCCTTTTCCAAGGAAGACTGTCTCTGTAACGTCTCTCGGTGGTGCTAAGTCTAATTGCACTCATCTGCAGGCCTGCAACTTTCCCAAACAGCTTCCCCAGTGTTATCTCCCCCAGCCCTTGCAACCACATGTGGACAAGGTTAGGCAAGGATTTGCATGGCCATGGGAGCCTAGAAGCCTTTCTGGCTATATTTTCTCAGGGCACTCTGCCCTGCATCCTGGCACTGTGTCCTAGGCCCTTCTTCTCCTTCTGTACTTCCAAAGACATCTCATTCTGTCTGTGGCTGCAGTTACCTATTTTCTGACAAGTCCTAAACTCCTCTTTTCTATACCAGTCGTGTAGAGGCAGCTGCGTTTTGGTGGTTTCATTTGTCATCTCCACGATAGCTCAAACTCACTGTGTCTAAACCTGACCTCTTTTCCTCCCTGGCATGCCCCAACCCTGCTGCACCTCCATGGTCTCCACCTTAGTGAATGATGCCACTCTCCACCTGCTTGCTTAAGGCAGCTATCTAGGCACCACCCAAATTCAATCCATCATCAAGCTCTATTGCTTCCACCTCCTATGTGTGCTTCTGATGTCCATTCTCAGCTTTCATACCCACAGGCTCTGATTCAGTGAAGGCTGCCAGCATTTACCTGTGTATTGGACACCCGGCCCCCATCCTCTCCTTCTTCATTCCATTCTCTACTCAGCAGCCAGAGTGATCTGATTGATCTAAAACTCAAATTAGGATTATGTCACTCCCCCTTCCCCCAGAGCTTAATAACCATCAATGGCTCCTTAGTGCACTGAAGATGAAATGAAAACTCCTTAACTCAACCTTTAAGTCCTTGCAGGATTGACCGTGCTTCCCTCTCCAGTCTCTTATCTCACCACCCCCAGCCTAATTTTTTTCCTGACTCTTCATCCATCAGCTCCCTTTCCTCCCCCAACCCTTCTATATATTATTCCATGTGGGCAATGTGTTCTCTTTTCTTTTTGAAACTTTTTGCACATTCTTTTGATCTGGAACACCTCACCCTGCCCTTGTACTCAACCTTTAACTTAGGCTCAGGATTATCATCTCCTGGAAGCCCTCCCTGATCTCCCAGATTGGATTTGGTTCCTCTTTTATTCCCACAGTCCTGTGTTTATTCTCAGAATAGCATTTATCATACTTTGCTAAAGTTGGATGTTTCCTTATCTGCCTTCCACTAGAAAGAGAGAGTAGGGGCCTCTGGTGGTTTTAAATATGTCCAGTATATTCTTTGATATTCCATTATGTATAAGATAGAGCTTAATTCTCCTCCCCTTAGGTGTGGACTGGATTTAGCAACTTGCTTTCAACAAACAGCATATGGTAGGAGCAATGATATGTAAATTTCTGAGACTAGATCATAAATGACAATGAGGCTTGTAGCCACCATGTTGTGAAGTCATTCAAGTAACCTATACGCAGGCCCAAGGGTTGAGGAACTGAGGCCTCCTTCCAACAGCTGTGTGAGTGGGCCACCATGGAAGTGGATCCCCAGCCTGCTGAGCCTTCAGATGAGACCACAGCCCTAGCCAATATCTTGACTGCAACCTCATAAAAGCCCACTCAGAACCACTCAGCTAAGCCACTCTCAAATTCCTGACCACAGAAACTTGAGATAAGAAATGTTTTCAGTGGCTAAGTTTTGGGGTAATTTGTTATGTAGTAGTAATGAAGACAACACTGAATCTTGTATCCCCTGCATCTGCTACAATCCTAGCACATAGTAGGCAGCCAACAAATAGCTATTGAATAAGTAAATGAGTTGGGTAACTTGTTAAGGCCACATAATCCATTAGAAACCAGACACACAAGTTTGTTAGGGTCATTCTTTCTAGTATACCCTCCTCAGGTTCCTCCATTCTCACCCAAAAATCCAGCCACCTTGGCCCTGTAGACAGGTACACCCTGGCCCTTCCAAAAGCACTGAAAGACTTGAGAAGTGCCCCTCTGCCCAGGCTGTGGCTCTCAATGGCCAGGGCAGGGCCCACTTACCCAAGGGCAAAGACGTCAGAGTGCTTGGAGAAGGGGAGCTTATCCTCCTCTGTGTCGGGGGACAGCTGGCGGATGATCTCTGGTGCCAGGTGGCATAGCCAGCCATTCTGGATGCGCAGTTTGTCCTCCCGCCTGGAGAAGCAAAGCACAGGATGAGCTCTGTTTCATAGCCCAGGGCAGACCAGTGCCCCTGGCACTGACCCTACGTCCCTGGAGCCATCTCTGCTGCCCTTCTTGCTTCCCACATTGAGCACTGCCTGACCACCTACTGGAGGCCGAGACCCAGTAGTAGGTGCAGAGAAGGCTGCTCTAGAGAAACACTCAGGACCCAAACCATCATCGAATTCCATTGCCTCTGAGGCACCCACCTTCTTGCCCATCTTCATTCAATGACAGTGTGGATTCTTGTTATTCATGGCAGTTACGTTCTATAAAGTCACTGGAACATGGAATTAGCAGAATACTGAATCATTGCTCCTGGGGAAATATGTACACATGCACACACCCCTCACATAGTTTATAATTTTAACCCCTAAAAAACAACTTATCTGACAGATTCTGTTTTATTTTACATAATAGACTATGGGGCTCAGAAGTGTTAAGTGACTTGTCTGAGGCAGCCCTACTAACAGGTGCCAGAGTTGGGATTCAAATCTCATCCAACTGGCCCCAGAGCTAGAGCTTCTTATGCTACTCTGCACTGCCCACTCTGTCTCAACCTCCATCCTCAAGGCTTCTCTGCATGAGGCTGAAACAATGAGACAGAACATCCTCCTGTTTGACCTAAGCTGGAAACATGTGCATTGGGTAACTCAAACTTTTCCCCACTCTGCATGTCCCTGAATAACTGTGAAAGTGCTGTGAGTGTGGATTTGGGGGATTACAAATACATTTCAGTGAATCCACAAATAATGATAATCTACTGTGTTTTTCCATCACCTATGATGCCTAGGTTCTGTGCTTGGCACAGAACAAGACCAACAAGGTCCCTTCCCTCCTGGAGCTTGCACTTTAGTAGGGAAAGAAGACAACAAATGAGTTCAATAAAGAGGAAAAACTAAAGATTGTGATAAGCATCGTACAAATAATTAAAATAGAGGATGCATCAAAGATAAGATGGATCTTACTGCAGGTAAACTGTGAGCTAAGATCTACATGACATAAAGGATCCAGTTATGTGAACAAGGAGAATATCTAGACAGAAGGGGAAGTCAGGACAAAGTTCCAACAAGGGCCCCATTCAGGGTGTTCTAGAACCCTAAAGAACACCAGTGTAATTGGAACACATCACCCCTTCCTATGTATCAAAGTGTATACAACCAACTCCTTGCTGATGGGCCTTGGGCGGGTGGTTCCCTCTTCCGCCATTATGAACAATGCTGCCATGAACATCTTTGGGTAGATACAGGGAATATCTCCCTTCATCCATGTTAATTTATTCCTTAGGTAAATTCTTAGATGTGGAAGGAGGCTGGCTCCCTTCTTTCACTGGAAGTCATTAGCAAGACAGAGCTTTCCATGTGGGTCTGAAATCTAAGCAGACCCCCTCTGAGATCTTCACTGACTCAAGACTCCTAGGAACTGGCTCATTAACACAGGGGAAGGGAGCAGTCGGCGGGAGAGGGGGTGCATATCTCGAATCATCCTCAAAAGTGAGGTCATTCAGGATGACAGCCTCCAGCATGAAGGTCTCTGTGGGGACCTGGGGCTAGCTAGATTCTTCCAGAGAGGGTTTCTGAGATGTAGAAGTTGTGACATGCTGCTCCCTCAAACACACTCATTCATATCCCATAATCATGATTTTTGCCATATCTAAATACCTTCAAGAGCAGCATTATGCGATAGAACTTTCCATTATGCCAGAAATATCCTCTATATGGTCCAATGTGGCAGCCACTAACTACCATGACTATTGAGCACTTGAAATGTGGCTTACAACTGAAGAACTAAACGTTTAATTTTTTTTTTTTTAATTTTAGAGACAAGGTCTGCTGAGACAGTCTGTCTATCACCCAGGCTGAAGTGCAGAGGTGAGATCATAGTTCATGGCAGCCTTGAACTCCTGGCCTCAAGCGACCCTCCCATCTTCAGCCTATGAAGTAGCTGGGATTACAGGCGTGAGCAACCGCACCCTGCTAATTTTATTTTATTTTTTTTTTTAGAGATGTGGTCTTGCTATGTGACCTTGCTATGTTGCCCAGGCTGGTCTGAAACTCCTGGCCTCAAGGGATTGATCCTCCAACCTCAGCCTCCCAAAGTATTGAGATTATAGGCATGAGCCACTGCTCTTAGCCCTGAACTTTTCATTTTAATTAAAGTTAAATTTACATAGCCACATCTGGCTAGTGGCCACCAAATTGGACAACACTGTTCTAGGCTATTATATATTAAGAAATGCATTTTTAGCTTAAATATATTTCAATAGGTCACTCTGTAGTGTGGCCATAAATGGAGACTAGTGATTTTCTAATACACATTAAAATTAAGATAGAAAATGTTTGTTCATGTCCTCCCCCACATCAACTTGCAGATCACACCTGTAGAAACACTAGGTGGAGGAAAGATCCCTGAATGACGCTCCAAGAGTTTGGGGCTCAGGGTTCCAGTGCTGCAGTGACATTCACTAGCTGGGTAAGGCTGGATGTATCCCATACATGCAATTCTTTAAGATCTCTTTCATAACCCCTCCATCTTACACATGAAGGTAGCATCCATTTGGATATACTCAACTTTTTGTAGAACCCAAAACAGGGACTGTAGGAAAGGAAGCAAAGCTGGGTAACTGCGGCAATCACAACTCTTAATTGCATTTGGATGGTGGCTTACCACAGGTATCCCACCCTGGGCCACCCATCCACCTCCTGCACTCCCAGGCTAGGAGCAGACTGGCATGCATGCAACAGAAAGCAATGTGGCCAGGCAGACACCATTAAATTTGTTCTAATTTAGGATTTCTCAACCTTGGCACTATTGACATTTGGGTCTGGGCAGTTCTTTGGTGTTGGGGGACACGGGGGCTGTCCTGGGCGTTGTAGGATGTTTAGCAGCATCCCTGGCCTCTCTACTCATTACAGGCCGTTAGCACCCCCCTCCCCCTAATCATGACAACTAAAAATGTCTTCAGACATCATCAAATTTCCCCTGGAGGGGAAAAATGGCCCTGGTTGAGAATCACTGTTCTAATTTATACAAAATAAGGAAATGGTCCAAATCTCAGTGTTTCAGGATTAATAGCACATGACTTGCTCCTGCATTCTACACAAAAGACATGATACACACATCCTGTGCTAGAAACTACTACTCAAACTCACTAGCAAACACTTGAGTCAGCAGAGTTAAATCAGCTCTTGCTTCTAGAATCAGGAACACCCACAGAGGTTGAAGGCTCTTACTTACTAGCTATGGAACCTTGAGCAGACCCAAATTTCTATTTTCCCATCTATAAAATGGGCACATTAATTTGTACTTCACAGAGCTGTTGCAAGGATTAAAATGAGACGGTGCGTGGCACAGGACTGTGTCAGCTGCCAGAGACACGCAATTACTGGACATAATCATTACACATGTATATATACGTGTGTGTGTGTGTGTGTGTGTGTGTTTATCTCGAGGACTCAGAAGTGGAGTTGAGACTAGAGCCCACAGTAGGAATGTCCTCCATGAAAGTCTTTGGCATAGGCCAGCCAACATCCTCCTGCAATGACTGGGCCACTGGGGGTGGGGTGGGTTGGGGTGCCCCTGCCAAAGGGAAGCTTCTCTGCTCCCATCTTTTTGCAAACAACCCTGCCACCTCTTCCTGACTCATGGGGTCAGCAGCTGGCATTTTGGGGCCAGGGCAGGAGGTAGAGTGGTGACCACGCCTGGCACGGGTGTGGTAGGGGGCCGGGAGACAGGCCTGGCACTAACACCCTGGGGTGCCCCGTTCCCATGGCGATGGGCCCACTGATGACAAACCCAAATCATCTTCATTATGGTTATTATGATTAATAACAGGCTTTGGGAGGCTGGCATGACAGCACTGGCATCTAAAACGATACCTTTTCTTGACGACGGCAGAACAGCTGGATGCTGGGGTCTGTCTGGATGTGCAGAACACACTCACATCACTGGGCTGCCCCATCCCTGCCTCGGGCTTGGTGGCGGGGGGGTCTCTCCCTGCTGGGCACCAAGGGCTATCCATACCCCAAGCTCTAACTGAGGGGAGGGCAGGAAGGCAAGTGACTCCTGCTGAGTGCCTAATGTTTGCCAGATTGTCCATCCCACTTAGACCTCATAAGCCCACAATCTGAGGGCTTATGAGGATAAGGAAACGGAGGCTCAAAACATTTAGGTGACCTGTCCAAACAGACAGAGCTGAGATCTGTTTGAACACACGTCTTTAAAACCCCAGGGACTAGGCACCTCAACCCAATTCTACAAGAATTTCTGGAGAGAACCATTAAACAGTAAAGCCCAGCTGGGCATGGTGGCACACGCCTGTAAGCCCGGGACCTTGAGAGGCTGAGGTAGGAGGATCGCTTGAGCCTCGGAGGTTGAGGCTGCAGTGAGCCGTGATTGCACTACTGCATTCCAGCCTGGGTGACAGAGCAAGGGATCCTGTCTCGAAAAAAAAAAAAAAAAAGAGCAAAATGCTAAAATAACCTTCCACATCTCTATCCCATTCAATCATCAAAACAGCCTTATGAGATAGGTGCTATTAGTGCCTGCCCCTACTCCCATTTTACAGGTGAGGAAACTAAGGATCAGGGAACCAGGTGTGTGTTAAACACAAGTTTCTGGAATCTATCTTAAGGTATTATAGACTGAATTTTGCCTCCCCCAAATTTATTATGTTGAACCCCTAACCCCCAATTTGATTGTATTTAGTGATAAAGCCTATAGGGAGGTGATTAAGTTAAATGAGATTGTAAGTTTGAGGCCCTAATCCAATAAGATTGGTGTTCTTAAGAGGAGAGACATCAGAGACCTCTCTCTCTCTCTCTTTCGGTGCACAGAGAAGAGGCCATATGAGGACACAGTAAGAAGGTGGCCATCTACAAGCCGGGAAGAGAGCCCTCACTAGACACTAAATTTGCCAGCACCTTGATTTTGGACTTTCAGCCTCCAGAACTGTAAGAAAATAAATGTCTGTTGTTTAAACCCCTGAGTCCGGTATTGTGTTATAGCAGCCCAAGCTGACTAATACATGCACTCCCTAATTATTTGCTGACCGGCTGAGTGAGTAATGAATGAGGGAACTTCCAGGCCTATCTCCTGAGAGATACTGGCCCCGCTTCCTGCAAAGACCAAAGCCTGGCCAGCTCCCTTCTCTCTCCACTCCTATAATCCAGACCCCAGGTTGCTGATCAGGGCCATAGATGCCCCTTATTCAAGGGGTGTCTCCTGGCCTCTGGCGGCTGCACTAGGGGCTCCAGGCTGCAATGGGGGCAATTACTGAAGATGCCTTTTCATGAACAAGAGGGAGTAAATGGACCTGAACCCCTGAGGGGACCCTGTGGATCCCTAGAGCTACACTGGTGGTATTCATAAATATTGAGGTAAATCTACAGCCTGGGAAAAGTCCTGGGATTCATGGGACACCCCAGAGTTCCACCTCCCTGTCATAGTTTGCAACGCACTTGCTTTGGTGGAGCCCAGTTGCTACATAAGAAGTTTGATTACCCTGAGACTGCCATGGTGTGAGGAAGCCCAATGTAGTCAAGCAGAGAGGCTGCATGAAGAGGGAAAAGCAGGGAGATGAGAGAGACCCCATCAGCCCCCCAGATGTTTCAGCCAGCCCAGCCCAGCTGTGTGAATGTGGAAGCCTTCAGATGTCTCCAACTTCACCCCCTGCCCACCATCTGATTGCACCTACAGGACAAACCGAGCACAAGAGCTCAGCTGAGCCCAGTCAACCCACAGAACCATGAGGGATGACAATACCTTGTTTTAAGCCACTAAGTTTTGAGATGGTTCATTGCAGAATAAAGGATAAAAGCACAAGAAGTCATTGATGGCTACTTGTGGATGGCCAGGAAATGTGAATTTCCTGTTGGGAGATGTTGCTGAAGGCACTCCCTGGGTTTGTGTTGACAACCTGGCTGGGGCAGGGGTGGGAGGGGCTGCTGTCTGGACAAGGAGACCAGAAGCCACCTTGCCCTTGACTTGGTTGAACTAACTTCCTGGTTGACACTGGGTCTCCATGAATGAGCTAAAGGAAGTGATGCCCGAGGCATTCCATTTCTTTTTCTTCCTCTTCTCCTTGTGGCTTCAGAAAACTGAGTCTAAAGGAAGAAAATCAGAGGTCCTGCACCCCTTTCCTCCACCTCAGGGACAAGCCACTGTTGAGGAGAAAGAGAGAGGTATGGACATGCCACCAGGAGGGAAGAATGTCTGCTTTTTATAAAACAGCCCAGAAGCAAGTTAGAGAAAACTCTTACTGGGCCTCCTTTTGTCTTGATGCAAATACTTGGGTTGACAGTGAAGTCACCCAACATTGCGTCCTTGCAGTTCCCCTGGGACACTGGGAAACTGGGAAGGGTATGAGTTCCCTGCCAGTGAACCAGGAACTTAACTGCTGCTGGGGAGTCAGAGGGAAGAAGGGATTCTACACAGTCTTGCCCTCCCGGGCTTCTTGGGTTCCAACTGGAGGGCCTCTCTTCAAGTATCTATTAATATATTTATGTATTTACTGCCTACTTACTGCCTTATCTTAGGGACTACAGATAATTTTGTAGACTATGGTTAATCTTTCTTGGGTGGAGCAAAATCTGAAAAAGAAACAAGCGCCTGTTTGGTCCTCATCACACAGAAACAGCTACATGAAGTTTTGTCAAATTCCAAATGGTCCAACTTATAACAGATTCAAGGTGTCATATAACACAAACAAGATTCACTTTGTCCGGGTCCCTGGGGCATTCCTCAAAAAAATAAATTAAAAAAAAAAAAAAAAAAAAAAAATCAGTGGTTCTCAAAAGCAGCTGAAACTGAAGTAAAATGAGAGAAACTGTGGGGCTTTCTGGAAAGATGCACCATTCGTTATAAAATGCAGGATTATAAAAAACATGCAGAGGTTTAAAATGAGAGAGAGAGAGCGAGAGAGAGACAGCAAGAGAGAGAGAAGGAGAGAGAGTGCAGTCCAAATTAAAAGTCACAAGGGTAGACTCTCTGAATTATGGGTTGTTTATTTGAGATCATGCTGTTTTTCATGTGCCCAACTCAATGCGGCTTGCTCTAGGGTGAGTAGTGGCTGAGAGTTAATTACTTAATGATGGTTAATGATTCTCCTGGGTGATACTGGGAGGTATATGCAAATTAATACTAATTACTACAACTCAGCAGCAGCTACCCTTTGTGGAGCTTTTGAGGTGCATTGGGCACTGGGTGGATGCTTGATGCGTGTTCTCATTTTAGCCTCACGAGAACTGACAGAGGAAGGCATCAACAAACCTACCACTTTTCTTGCAGACAAGGAAACTAAAGTTCAGAGACGTTGTTCGGCTTGATTAAAGTCGCATTTAATAAGTGGAAGAGCTGTGTCAGGCCGTGGGTGCCTCTGACTTTAAATCTCTTGCTGTTAACTGTACTCTTCCTGTACTAAAATCACTTAATTCCTAAGAAAACTTTGAGCAAGGCCTCTTGGGTGATCTCAATTTCCAAGTGAATTACTTAGGGTTAGAGGAGAGTCCTCCAGTTAAATTAAAGGGTAGGGGCTTTGAAAGCTCTGGGGATGCTCTGTGTCCAATCACACACACTCAAAGACAAGACAGGTGAGCAAGGTGCTGGCCTCCCCAGGGAGAAACAGAGCAGGGCCTTGGCATCCCACATCAGTAGAGCAGCTGCCCCACTCAGCTCAGCAACCTCAGGACCAACCCTGAGTCTAGGTCACTAAAGCCATTTGGACTAACTTCCCACCTCCTGACCATCATCTGTCAGGAAACTCTCCGGGTCCTCCCACTGCCTCTCACCTGCCAGCCTGCAGCACCCCAGAAATGCTGAAGAGTCCAAAGTCCGTGATGACCACTTTGCCGTTGTCATAGAAGACATTCTTTGACTTGAGGTCCTTGTGTAGGATTCCCTTGGCGTGGAGGTAGCCCATGCCCTGCAAGAAGCAACGAAGAGAGAGTTGCCAGAGAAAAACCTAAAAGCTTGCTGCCACCCTGGCTTGAGTTCACATTCCTTGTCCTGAAGACTTGGCTCCCTAATGGGACCACACTCAACAGTGGCAGGGCCTGGGGTCTGACTGTGGGTCCTGGGGGTGAGGTCGGGGGAGGCATGGCAAGCGGGAACAGGCAGGGCCCCCAAGACACAAATCCATTGCCACTCTTAGACCACAGAAAGGCCAGCCCCATTTGCTCATCTGATTCCTGAAGAAGAAACAAAAAGATCCCCAGGGAAAGGAATTCAACCAACCATTTTCATCCACTTCCCCTTTAAATACTAACTCTTCTGCAAGACTAGATAGCCAGATCTACTTAACCTATGCTGCCACAGAAGGCAATGAGTTCCTAAAGAGATGTTCACAACCGCTCATTAAGAACACACAGAAGAGTCTATTGGAGGCCTCGTTCAAGGGCAAACATCTAGAGTTGTGGTGGTTTCTTTATTTTTGCCTTTGTGAGCAGTCACATCTTTTATTTCCTCTTGCAGCTCAGTCCTAACACCTCCAAATGAGAAATAAAAGCTTGAGTACAACTGACTAATAAGGCCCCTGCCAGAAAACACAGAATGTTCTTGTTTGTTTTAATCCAAAACAACACCCAACAATTTGATGTTTCCCTAGCAGTGGTGGAGAGAGATGGTTTCCACTCTTGGAAATTCAAGGACTCGAAGGATGGTGGATCCTAACCAAGAGGGCTGAATAGCTTGTATGTGACCCCTGGTCCTTGCATAGGTCCAAGTACCATAGTGATGAGACACCAGATGGAAACCAAACATTGGTGGATAGTTCCTAAAGATCGTATCGAGGCAGAATTCTTACTGATAAATGGCCTGGCATTTTTCAGGTCAAGTCTAATTTCTTTCAAGTCCAGATTGGTAGTCTGAAATCCAACCAAGAATCTTAGGAGCCCTGGGGTAGGGGGGCTTCCCTGGGGGAAACTGGGTCTTTCTGAGATTTAGATAGGAGGCCCAAGAGCCGACAGTACCTTCACAATTTCTTGAGCAATCTGCCTGGTTTTGTTGACATCCAAAACGATTTTGGCATCCCTCACGACGGAATAGAGCGTCCGTCCCTTACAGAGGCTGAAAAGCAAAAGGACAAGATAAATTAATGGCAGTCGTTCAGAAGAGGGTGACCCACAACAGTTACTACAAGTGACAAATGATGGCATAGACACGTGGACATGCCACTATTGTGCTTATGAGATAATAAGTCTGGGACTGGACTTCAGATCTGGTTCTGGGATGGAGATCTGAGAGGAAGTTCTTGCAGATTCTTTAGAAACTTGGCCAATGTGGCTGACCGACAAGGACACCCACAGAATCTAGCCTAGTCCAGAAATGGGTTTGCCATGTCCAGTCCATCCCAGAGGCTCACAGGTGGAAAGCAGCACATAAATCAACAACTTCTGGGTCCTCAGACGCCACTCAGACAGCATTCTGTTGGCCATTCACACCAGCTGCATGCACTTACCAGGAGTCAGTGTGTGAGGACAGTGATGAAAGACCAGCAGAGTGGTGGCTGATGTGTATTAAGTATCATCAGCAAACGATGCAGTCAATTGTTTGGACAGGGATGTGTAAACACCAGTAATAACACCCCCAAACCAGACGCCTGTCTAGATAAAGAGTTTTTCAAACTATGTTCAGCCTCATTGAGTTCATTTCGAGGACCAGTAGTTTAAGATGAATGACAGGATGAAAAAGGACATTATGCACTGAAAGTAACACCTTCTCATTTAGTTGCCTGTATGCTCATCCGTCCTGTTCCTCTGCAGTGAGCACAATTCCCAGCACGCACAGAGCAGGCACCCACAAGCCGTCACTGAATGAATGAATTCTAGATTCATCATAGCACTCCCAGCCCCTAGCACTGTGACTGGCTCAGAGTATCCAATGTGGGCCAAAAGAAGAAAGAACGTCACTGTGAAAATTAATTTTCCATCTACATCAAAATCACAGTTTGAATTTTCCTCTTTTAACCTGTGATGTTATTGCTAAAATACTCCTGGCATTGTGTTCATTCATTTGGTATTTACTGAGCCCTTGTTGTGTACTGGGCTTTGCTGAGATTGTATTTCCTGTGGTTGAAGCAAGAGCGCTGGTATCAGAGGGATCTCAGAATCCCAGCTCTGCTCCTTACTTGCTGTATGTCTTGAGGTGGGTTACCTCACCTCTCTGGGCCTCAGTTTCCTCATCGATCAAAGGAAACTAATAATACTTAACCCTGTAGTTGAATACGAGGATTGAATGAGATAAAAGAGTTGGAAACAGGCCTTGGCATCCAGTGGGAAGTATAGCACAGTGGTTAGGAGCATGGGGGCTTAGAGTAGGACTAACGGGTTAGAATCCTGATCTGTCATTTAGTGGCTGTGTGACCTTGGGTGGGTGCATTAACCTCTCTGAGCTTCAGTTTTATTATCTGCAAAATGGGGCCAACAGCTGCTGCCTTTCTGGGTTGTCAGGAGAACCACATGAAATCAGGCATGTAAAGGTGTAGGCACCTCTCTATGCCTAGTACATTTCATGGTAACTTTCCATGAGATCACTGGCTATTATAAAAAGTTGTAAGTGATTAATAAAATAGTAAACAGACACACATACACTTGTACAAATATATATAAGTGATATATCTATACACATATCACAACTGTTTATCTGTCCACCCATCCGTATACTAATCTAAAATGCCACTGATAGCCACCCATGATCTTTGACTAACATTTTTTTCTTCATCTGCTTAAGGCGACAGTCCCCGGGTAGCTGACTCACAGAAAGTCTGATTCACATGTCCGAGGAGGTCACCCAGCCGGTTGGCAGGAGGCAGCCCAGAATGAGTCAGGGCTGACCCTGCATCCCCCAGGTTGCTGTCCCAGGCAGGGCATTTGCTGTGGCTGCTGGAGCAGAGGTGGAGGAAGGGTGGGCAGAGCAGCCAATTACTCCATGTTGACATTTCAATATTTGAGACTGTGGGCAGATTCCCTCCCCTGGATACTTAGTTCCTGAACAGCCACCTACACTCATCACAGGCCAGATCCCAGAAAATACCCTCCCCACTGCAGACCGCAGAGCAAATCACCCCCACCAGGCTCCAAGACTCCCTGGAGTCTCCTGCTCAGGGTAACTGCAGGAAAGTCTCAAGCTTCAGATTTCCACCCCTTGTCTTCTTTCCCTCCTTACAACCTCTTTCCCTTCAGCAGCTGCTGAAGTCTTTGCTTCTCTCACTCCCGTATGACCTCAAGAGCTTCTGGAGAAACTACTGCACCAGTTTGGCACAGATACTAAAGTGAAATATACATACAAATAACCCTGATATGGTTTGGCTGTGTCCCCACCCAAATCTCACCTTGAATTGTAATAATCCCCAAGTGTCAAGATCAGGGCCAGGTGGAGATAATTGAATTATGGGGGCAGTTTCCCCCATACTGTTCTCCTGGTATTGAATAAGTCTCATGAGATCTGATGGTTTTATAAAGGGGAGTTCCCCTGCACAAGCACTGTTGCCTGCCACCGTGTAAGACGTGCCTTTGTTTCCCCTTTGCCTCCCACCATAATTGTGAGGCCTCCCCAGCCATGTGGAACTGTGAGTCCATAAAACCTCTTTCCTTTATAAATTACCCAGTTTCCAGTAGGTCTTTATTAGCAGCGTGAAAACAGACTAATACAAATCCACAACCAGTGATTCTTCCTCTAAGTAAGTACCCAACAGATATGAATTCTCATATTCACCCCTACACATGCACTAGAATGTTAACAGCAACCTATCTGTTGAAATCCCAAACTAGAACCAACCTGCAATGGATTGAATGTTTGTGTCCCCAATTCCGTATGTTGAAATCCTAATCCCAATGTGATGGTATTAGGAGGTGAGGCTTTGAAAGATAATTAAGTCATGAGAGTGGAGCCTCATGAATGGGATTAGTGCTCCTTTAAAAGGGACTCCAGCTAGTTCTCTTGCTGTTTCCTTGCCATATGAGGATACAAGGAGAAGTCAAAAGTCTGGAAGATGGCCCTCCCCAGAATCTGCCCATGCTAGCACTGGATCTTTGACTTTTCAGCCTTTGGAACTCTGAGAAATAAATTTCTTTTTTCTTTTTTTTTTGAGATAGAGTCTCGCTCTGTCATCCAGGCTGGAGTGCAGTGGCGCAATCTTGGCTCACTGCAACCTCTGCCTTCTGGGTTCAAGTGATTCTCCTGCCTCAGCCTCCCAAGTAGCTGGGACTACAGGCTCAATTTCTGTTGTTTCTAAGCCACTCAGTCTGCAGTACTGTGTCACGGTAGTCCAAACTAAGACGCAACCCAAATGTTCGTCAACAGAAAAGTGGATAAAATATGATATATACTTATAACAAAATATGTTCATGCTGTACTATATAAAAATAACCAAGCTACTGCTAACTGCAAAAAGCATGGATAAAGCTCACCAACATAATGTTGAGTGAAGGAAGCCTGACACCCAAGACTACTCCATTTATATAAAGTGCATAAGCAAATGAAACTGACCTACGTGCTGAAAGTCGGCACAGTGATGGCCCTTGTGTGTGTGTGTGTGTGGTGGGCGGGGGTGCTGGAAGGAGCTTAGGGGGCTGGGGGAAGGCAGTGTTCTGTGTTTTGATTTGGGCGCTGGTTACATGGATACATACTTAGTGGAAACTCATTGGGCTGTTCTTTTATGATCTGGACACTTTTGCAGGTATGTTATCCTTCCAAAAAATGTTTTAAAAAGTCAGAGCCTGGGCAACATGGCAAGACCCCAATTCTACAAAGGATACACAAAAAAACTAGCTGTGTGTAGTGGCACATGCCTGTAGTCCCAGCTATTTGGGAGGCTGAGGAGGGAGGATCTCTTGAGTCCAGGAGGCAGAGGCTACAGTGCATGGAGATTGCACCACCACAATCCAGCCTGGATGACAGAGTGAGACCTTGTCTCAAAAAAAAAAAAAAAGTAAGCAGGGAAAGAATTAACAATTAATATAATTAATGTATGGTGTTGAAATCTGTAAAAAATGTAAAGCGGCACTGATACCCAAGGTATCCTTTTCTAAAGTCTTTACACAGTGAAGAGTATTTGCAGATGGGCAATGTCTACAGAGGAATTTGGGGCTCCAGGCCTGGCTGTGCCCACCTGGATGTTTATCAGGAACAAAGCTGGAGACAAGTTCAAGATGAAAGCTGAGCTTTAAAGATGAGCAGGCCTCAGGCAGATGTCCAGGATGACTGAGGCTAGGGCGGTCCCGGCAAGTCAGTCCAAGTGTCCACAGCAACTGCTCTGAGCTTGGAATTCCTCATGACTATAAAGGTGGCCTAAAAGCCACTCGCAGTGTGGGATGTGGGGAAAGGAAGGGAGAAGAGGATGAAAGTTGACTGAGTATGTGCTTAGGACCTATATCACCTCCATGATTCCTTCTAGCAATGCTGCAACCCCTATATATATAATAGCAAACCCTATTATATCTATTTTATGGGTGAGGATATGGACACCTAGAGGACCAGCTCGTGGATGCATAGCCTTGATGGGAACCCATTCCCGATCTTCTTCCTATCTTCTCCTCCACTGTGTGGGTGCCCAGTTATCAGACATGATTCTTGAGCCATTAATTAGGTATCACGGCTAAGGGAACAGAGGAGCACAAACTGAGTCCAAATCCCGACTCCAGCATTCACTACTTGCTGGGTGACCTTTAGAAATGACTTCAACCTCAGTTTCCATGTCTGTAAAATGGGTACAGCAGAAACAATACAGGCTGACATGTCCTGGGCACATTCTATGTGCCAGACACTAGCCTAAGGATAAGAGTCTTACAAAGTGGGTATTCTTGCTGTATCTTGTTGATTCCAAAGATGCACATCTCTAAAATCAAAATGTGTCCTGCAATCATTGACAGATCATAGTTTCATTGGCACTGCATTTCTTTCTTTGTAGCCCATAAAATAAATGGTGAATATTCTTTTCTTTGAGATGGGGTCTCACTATGTTGTCCAGGCTGGTCTCAAACTCCTGGGCTAAAGTGATCCTCCTGTCTCAGTCTCCCAAAGTGCTGGGATTACAGACATGAGCCGCTGCACCCAGCCTAAATGGTGAATATTCTAATTGAAGGTATCTTCAATGATTTAATGAAGCATGGTATCAATCTCATTTTATAGATGACAAAATTGAGGCTCAGGGGTTAAGTAGAGCTGGGATGAATTTAACATGTAAAAATTGTCCATATTTATTGTGTAGCACATGATGTTTTGATATATGTATACATATGGAATGGCTAAATCAAGCTATTGTATTTATCTCACATTTTTTTGTGTACGGTGAGAACACTTAAAATCTACTCCCTCAGCAATTTTCAAGTATATAACCTATTGTTATTGATTATAATCACCATGATGTTCAATAGATCTCTTGAACTTATTCCTCCTGTCTAAATGAAGTTCTGTGGCCTTTGATCAAAGTCTCTCCACTCCCCATACTCCCCAGCCTCTGGTAACCACCATTCTACTCAATTTCTATGACTGACTTTTTTAGATTCCACATATAAGTGAGATCATGTGGTATTTGTCTTTTAATTAATATATTTATTTTGAGATGGAGTCTCACTGTGTCACCCAGGCTGGAGTGCAGTGGCGCCATCTCAGCTCACTGCAACCTCTGCCTCCCGGGTTCAAGTAATTCTCTTGTCTCAGCCTCCTGAGTAGCTGGGATTACAGGTGCCTACCACCACGTCTGGCTAATTTTTATATTTTTAGTAGAGATGGGGTTTCACCATGTTGGCCAGGCTGGTCTTGAACTCCTGACCTCAGGTGATGCCCCCATCTCGGCCTCCCAAAGTGCTGGGATTACAGGCCTGAGCCACTGCCCCTGGCTGGTATTTGTCTTTTTATGCCTGCCTTATTTCACTTAGCATAATGTCCTCTAGGTTCATTCATGTTGTCACACACGATAGGATTTCCTTCTTTTTTTAAGGCTGAATAATACTCTGTTGCATTTATATGCCACATTTTCTTGATCCATTCATCTGTTGATGGATTCGAGTTGATTCCATATCTTGGCTATTGTGAAGAGTGCTACAATGAACCAGGGGAGCACAGATCTCTCTTCGACATGCTGATTTCCGTTCCTCTGGATAAATACCCAATCGTGGAATTGCAGGAACTGGGGTTTGGATGCAGGCCACCTGGATCTGGAGGCTATGTTCTTAAAACCCATCTTTTGCTTCTTAACAACTTTCTCTGAGTCTCTGGCATGTCATAAGCCCTCAGAAAGTGGTAGCTGTAATGTCACTATCCCCATCGCCTATGGCAATGAAGATTAACGAGGCCTGCTGGTAGTACAGTCCATCTGGAGGTCAGCAGAAAGTGTTTTAGTGGCTCAATAGTGTATTTACTATCTCTCTAGCTTCTAGTGCACATGCACACATGCACCTCTCGGTATTTCTGTACACCAAAAATCATCTTTCTCCAAGAAGAGGGGCAAGGCCTGGGAATTCTCCATCTTATCTGCAGGCTACCCCACCTCTCCCAGCATGGCCTCAGGCAGTACCCTCAAGGCTGCCCTTTGAGTCCCTATCTCAGGTGACACAGAGAGCCTTTGGCTAAGATGGCACTGTGGGTACAAGATGTTTATTATAAACCAACCTAAAAGGGGCTTGTCAGAAACAATGAGATAAAACCATCTAGAAGGTTTGTCTCTGAGGGCCTCTGTCCAGACTGGCTCATTCTGCCAAAACAGTGGCTGGGACAGAAGTCTGAATGCCTGTGGCAGCCATGTCCTTTCCCTCCTCCAAACGCCTCGCCACCAAGCCCAGGTGCCCGGGCCAGGCATGAATAGTGGGGAGCAGGGGCTTTTTCTGGGAGCAGCCACCTCTGCGGACTGACACCCTGGCTCCCAGCCCAGCTCTGTCACCTGAAGCCCCCACGACCTTGGGGCACACTGCATCTCATGGGGGCACAGGCTCTGCCTCTATAACCAGGAGTGTGGTGAACTGAATCATGGCTCCAAAGATGTCCACATCCTAATCCCTGGAACTGGTGAAAATTTACCCTACATGGCAAAGGAGACTTTGCAGATGTGATTGAGTCATACTCTTGAGATAGACAGATTATCATGGATTAGCCAGGCGGGCCAGATGGATGTAATCACAAGGGTCTTCAAAAGCAAAGGGGGAGACAAAAGAGAGGCAGAAGGAGATGTGATAGAAGAGGGGGCTGAATGGTTGTGATGGGGGAGAAGGACTCAACCCACCATCGCTGACTTTGAAGATGGAGAAGGGGGCACGAGCCAAGGAATGCAGGCAGCCTCTAAAAAGCTGGAAAAAGGCAAGAAAATGGATTCTCCCCTAGAATCTCTAGAAGGAGCACAGCCCTGCGAACATCCTGATTTTAGCTCCATGAGACCCACTTTGGACTTCTGACTTTCAGAACCATGTTCTTGTTGTTTGTTGTTTCAAGCCACTAAGACAGTGGGGCAGTAAGTGCTGCCTCGTGAGCAGGTGGGAGGTTGAGATGAAAGCACACAAGCGCTTCATCCAGTGTCCAGCTAAAGCGTCTACTCCTTCACCAGCTGCTCATATTATCACTAATAATATTACCATGAATATTATTGCTAATAATATTCTTCTTCCTGAATGATGACAACTGTTCCTCACTGTCCCTCTGGCTTCCCCAGTTCATTCTCCGTCCAGTACTATGAGCGATTGCTTCAAAATGCACAATTGATCAGGTCACTCCACTGCTACAATGACTCCCCAGCACTCTCTGGATAGAGAGTCTCCCAGTGCCTGGAGGTCCCATATAGTCTGGTTCCTACACACCATTTTCCCTCTTCTCATATGACTCTCCCTGCCATTCACGGAGTTCCAATCACACCAGCCCATCTCCGAGCCTTTGCCTCTGCCATTTCCTTGGCCTGCAATGCTTTTCCCACTTGCCTCAAAAGCCTCCCATGGCCTCTCCAACTAGGTCACTCCCCCCAATAGGTCCCTGAAGCACTGTGGACTCCACCCTTGCAACACCTGCTGTAGTTGTAATTGAACAGGTGTTGCCTGGAGCCTATGATGACGAACTGTCTCCCCCTCCAGACTGTAAGCCTTAAGAGGACAGTTACATGGTTTGGCTGTGTCCCTACCCAAATCTTAACTTGAATTGCATCTCCCAGAATTCCCATGTGTTGTGGGAGGGGCCCAGGGGGAGGTAATTGAATCATGGGGGTGAGTCTTTCCTGTGCTATTCTCGTGATAGTGAATAAGTCTCACGAGATCTAATGGGTTTATCAGGGGTTTCTGCTTTTGCTTCTTCCTCATTTTCTCTTGCTGCTGCCATGTGAGAAGTGTCTGTCACCTCCTGCCATGATTCTGAGGCCTCCCCAGCCATAGGGAACTGTAAGTCCAATTAAACCTCTTTTTCTTCCCAGTCTCGGGTAGGTCTTTGTCAGCAGCGTGAAAATGGACTAATACGGGCAGGGACTGGGTTTATCTGGTTAATGTTACAGGTGCTGAACACATGAATGAATGAATGGATGCAGTGCCTTAGGCTGCTTCCCACGGCCAGACCTTCCCTTCCAGTATTCCAGGGAGTGAGATCCCCATCATGGAGTGACAACCAATAAAACATAACAGCTTCTATGGGGGTCTGCACCTGCGGTCTCCTTTGCCACAGTCCTCACCACTCTGTAGTGTACCACACCTGGTCTACTTCCTGCATTTACAGCACCTACCTAGACCCCGTAGGCGTTTAAACACTAGGCCAGTGGTTAACAAACCTGAGCAGGCACTAGAATCTCCTGGGGAGCTTTGTTAAAACAAAGGTGGCTGGCACTACCCCAACCACCTTTAACCTGCAAATAGAGTTTCTGATTTGCATTTCTAACAAGTTTCCAGATAATGCTGATGCTGGGGGTCCAGGGAACCCCACTTTGAGAACCACCGCTCAA
The DNA here is from genome assembly GCF_029289425.2 of Pan paniscus. Classification (NCBI taxonomy): domain Eukaryota; kingdom Metazoa; phylum Chordata; class Mammalia; order Primates; family Hominidae; genus Pan; species Pan paniscus. Next base: position 125,556,748 of record NC_073259.2, read on the forward strand.
GCCCACTCTCCTTTTATGGAGGCCCAGAGGTCATCTCTTAAGTTCAAAATCCACTACCTGGATGCCAGAATGGTCCTGGCACAGTGTTCTAGGTGCAGGAGATACTGTATGCACGACAGACCTAGTCCTTAATCCTACAAGCTGAAGGCGCAGTGGAGAAGGAAGGCAATAAACAAATAAATGAGACTTCAGAGAGATACAAGTGCTGTAAAGAGAATGCAGAGACTTATTGGATACAGAGTAGATGGAGTTGGGGGCATCTTTAGCCAGGGTGCCCAGGGAAAGCCACTCTGGGGAGGTAATCTTTATTCTGAGAACTGAATGAAGAAAAAAGCCAGGCATGTGGAAATCTGGGGAGAGAACTCCAAGCTGGGGAAACCAGCCAGTGCAAAGGCCCTGAGGTAGGACAACGTGTGGCATGCTTGAGTAACACGGCAAAGGCCATCTGGCTGGAATCCAAAGAATGTCTCCCAGTGGCTACTCTCTACAGGTGTTTGCCTTCCAAATAAAAGACATAGATAGCTGGGTGCAAATAGTCCCTGGCGCTGCCTGGCTTGAGCTCCCAAGGCAGTTGGTTTCAAAGTCAGCTGTTATTTCAAAAAACACTCGAGCTGTCAGAGGGATTTACAACCCCTCGGCTGCTCACTCCCTTTTAAGCATTCCCCACTTCTTGAAACTCAAATCCCAGTTAATTGTCCCATGCTCTTTCCCCCCCACCCCTTGAGTAAATAAATCACATTCCAAGTTACAGGTCGCACACTCCATCAAATTCCAGCCTCCGGCAATCTCTAACTTCCAAGTTGCTCATGAATCTAACACTCAAGATATTAAACCTTGGGACTCTGGGGCTTTATAATAAAAAATGCCAGGTTAGCTTCCTATAAAAATGGGACATGCCAGAAAGCAAGTGAGAAATGCCAGCTGTCTGCCACCTGCTTAACTCAACGTGTGTCCAGGAAATGAAGAGTTATAGAGTTCCATTAAGTAAGGGGCTGGCTGGGGAAGGCTCACATCCTAGCCAGATAAGAAAGATGACCGTGGCCTGCCAGGCATCAGAATACGCAAAGACAGAGCCTAGCTGCCCACGAGGGCACTGAGCTTTTGTTAATGCAGGCCCTCCCTCCCCTCCTTCAGCCTTTGATATTGCTGCAAAGCTCAGAAGTGGGGAGGGAAAAAGGAAGCGCAGACTCTCTGTCTTGCTGAGTTCTTCTCCCCAGAACTGAATCTGATTTTGCTAAGTCAAGAGGTCAGAGGCGGCCGGGCGCAGTGGCTCACACCTGTAATCCCAGCACTTTGGGAGGCCAAGGTGGGCGGGATCACAAGGTCAAGAGATCGAGACCATCCTGGCCAACATGGTGAAACCCTGTCTCTACTAAAAATACAAAAATTAGCCAGGCGTGGTTGTGTGCGCCTGTAGTCCCAGCTACTCAGGAGGCCGAGGCAGGAGAATTGCTTGAACCTGGAAGGCAGAGGTTGCAGTGAGCCGAGATTGCACCATGGCACTCCAGCCTGGCAACAGAGGGAGACTCCGTCTCAAAAAAAAAAAAAAAAAAAAGAGGTCAGAGTCTGGCTGCTCTGGGCTCTTCAAAGACTGAGATGTGGGGTTCTGCCCATTAGGGGCTGTCCCTTCTGCCCCAGACTGTATGACTCCAAGCTGCTGGGCATCTGGGTGACCTTCTGCCCTCTCTGGTCTAGGCTTCATAGGGAGGGAGTATTCCCACCCCACAGGCAGCCAAGTTGGAGGTGTAAGCCTCCAGGTCACTCCAGGAAGAATTGCAGGGAAATGGTAACCTGGCATTCCTCTACCTCTTGTCACATTGTGGGGTCCAGCCTGGGACCTGCCTTTGCTGACACTGTCCAAAGACACCCTGAGACATGCTCTTCCCCAATCCTGCATCATATTTTCTCAGCATCTCCTAAGGATGGGGCTGCACATCTCATTCAGTATCTCTAACATTGCAATCATTCAAGATCCGCCCACTTGTATTTATATGAATTTGCCAGATCAGCCAACGCCTATTTATCACTTAATAGCTTTTGTTAAATGTACTGCCCTTGGGGGAAAAATCAGTGTATTTTAAAGAGATACTTTCTGTCATTACCTTCTATCATTGCCAGATGGAAAGCTAGAATCCCTAGCCCCAGGTAAGAGTAAAAATAAATACAATGAAAACACACATATATTAAAAAACAAAGTGAAATCCTAGTTTGGCACTGTGGTCTGCCAAAGGCCCTAAGTTTGAGGGCTCCTCTTTTTGTAAAAAAAAAAAAACCAACAAAACTAGTTTAGCAAGTTAGAGTTAGAAAGGTATCAAATACTAGCACTGAACAGAGATGTTTTCTTTTTTTTTTTTTTTTGAGACAGAGTCTCGCTCTGTTGCCCAGGCTGCAGTGCAGTGGCACAATCTCAGCTCACTGAAACCTCTGCCTCCCAGGTTCAAGCGATTCTCCTGCCTCAGCCTCCCAAGTAGCTTGTACATGGTGGTACACACCTGTACATGGTGGTACAGGTGTGTACCACCATGCTTGGCTAATTTTTATATTTTTAGTGGAGACAGGGTTTCACCATGTTGTCCAGGCTGGTCTCAAACTCCTGACCTCAGGTGATCCACCTGCCTGGGCCTCCTGAAGTGCTAGGATTATAGGCTTGAGCCACTGTGCCAGGTCAAAGACGTTTTCCTTATTGTCACAATGACGGTGTGTGCAGGTGACAAGAAGGGCTGACTCTTTGCTCGAATGAGCTGACATTCTCATGAGAAGACAATATGCAAATAAAATAATTGCAAGTTATAATTAGGGCAATAGAGAAACAAACTAGGTGCTAGATGCTTCCATTAATAGGATCACCGGGGTATGTGCCTAAGGAGAGGCAGCAGGGGCCCCCTTCCCACTACATTGTGTTCTTTCAAGGCAAAGACTCTTCATTAACTTGTGACAACATCTAGCATAATACTCCTTCTCAAATCCCTCCACGCAGGGCAGCATCATCATCCTGTTTAGGATGACGACCATCTTTAGAGGGCCTACCAGGATGCCAGGCACAGAGGCAAAAGGTTTCCGGGCAGCACCTCATTACATGCTTCTTATAACTCTCTAAAGTGGGTACAGACCAGGAGACTGGGGCAATAAGTCAGCCTAGTTAGGAGCATACACTTTAGAATCAGAACCACCTGAGATAATCCGCCACTTCCTGGCTACGTGATTTTTGGCAAGTTACCTAAAACCTTTGGAACTCACAGTGCTTTGTAACCTCTGAGGTGGGGGTGTACAGTCTGAATCGAATTCATATTCCAAGGGGCTCAGCCTTGCTTTGGAGACTCCCTAGCTGTTATTTTTTGAGAGCAGGAAATAAGCATCTTGCCACTTCTGTCTTTTGCACAAGTGCGTGTGATTTTATGTCCAACTTTAATGCCCACTACTCAGCAGTACTTGCAGGTTAAATGAGATAAGATGATGGTCTCCGTTGATGGAGTTTTCTCCTGCAAGGCACTGTCCTGAGAACTTCTCGCACCATCTCCCCTAGTAGGAGAGACATGATGTACAAATGAAGAAATTCACGTGCAGGAAGGTAAAAATTACCTGCGCCAGGGTCCTACAGTGAGTAGGCAACAGGGTCAGGATTGGAGTTCAGGACTCAAACCTTCACCTCTTTTCAGGATTTCATAAGATCGCCAGGAAAAGATGACTTAGCAGAGCAGGTGACTCCGGAGATTCAGAGAGCCTGACCTCTGAACCCTCATTTGCTCATTGAGCTCAGCTGAGACTACGCCGCTCCAACTCTAGGCCTTTCCTTCCACCCCGCAAATTCAGGGCAGGGCCATGTTAATCCTTATCATGCATTTGCTGCTTCTGTTTGGGAATTCCCAGCTGCTACCCAGAGACAAGCAAAGCAGGCTGCAGGTGGCTAGAGCTAGAAGGTCTCAGAGCTGCTGGATGCATGCTTGTCCACACTGGCCCAGGGGAGGGGCTGAGGAACTGCTCTTGGAATGAGCGCATGGATTAACAGAGCAATGAATGACTCCTATCCTTTGTCTTCTTGGGGATAAGCATCCTGTGTCCCCTATAGCTCGGGAGGGCTGTGTTTCATGCCAAGTGATACGATTTGGCTGTGTCCCCACCCAAACCTCATCTTGAATTGTAGCTCCCATAATCCCCATGTGTTCTGGGAGGGACCCAGTGGGAGAGAATTGAATCATGGGGACAGGTCTTTCCTGTGCCATTCTCGTGATAGTGAATAAGTCTCACAAGATCCGATGGCTTTATAAAGGGGAGTTTCCCTGCGCAAGTTTTCTTCTCTTGTCTGCCGCCATGTGAGATGTGTCTTTCACCTTCTGCCATGATTGTGAGGCCTCCCCAGCCATGTGGAACTGTGAGTCCATTAAATTTCTTTCTTTTGTAAATTGCCTAGTCTCAGGTATGCCTTCATCAGCAGTGTGAAAACAGACTAATACACTAAGATACGCCTTTACCTGCTGTCTTAACACATGAAATAGACCATGAGCCAAGCCCAGCTCAAATTAGTAATGAACTTTGAGCCTCTTCCATGAGCAAGGTACCACAGGGGCAAAAAGACCAAATAGACCACTGGTCCTGCCCTCTAGGGCTAGACATCAAAGGATATCAAAACGCTGAGTTCTTTTTGTTGACTCACCAGAATCACACTTATTTTTCAACTCAACAGTAGCCTGAATTACTGTTTTAAAAACTGTACACATATATCACCTAATTCATATGCATTAAAAATCCAGGGAGAGGATAGCCCCCAGGGTGTTAGCAGAGCTATCTCTGGCTACTGGGATTAGGAGGTTTTATAAGGTTTTTTTTCCCCTTGCTGCTTATCTTTCTTTCCTAATTTTTCCTCCAATAAATGCATGTTCCTTTTGTAAATCGAGAAAAAAGGAAGAAATGAGAAAAGCACCTCTGACTTCTGACTAGAGTAAAACCAGACACATATGTTTATTCTGTAGACGGTTTGGAAAACATTGAACCGGTGGGGAACTGAAATGAGAAAGTGGAGTCTGAACCAAATTCATACTCCAAGCAGCTCAGCCTTGCTTTAGAGACTTTCTGGCTGTTACTCTGTGAGGAGAGGAAACATTTTTGCTCCTTCTGTCTTTTGCACAGGGTTTAGCCCACTCTGGTCCTCTTTGGAAGTGGGCACACAACAAATGCTTGGTGATTACAGAGAAACCTAATAACACTCTTGGCTCAGGAAAGTTCGGTCCCTAATGAGGAAGACAGAGTTTACTGTTCAATTTTTTTTTTTCTAATAACTGTGTAGCTGATAAGAGACAAAAGGGCAGGCAGACGCGTGGTAGGCATAACCTCCACCTCAAATGGCTGTGTTCTTTCCACCCATGGGCCCCACAGCCCAAAAGGGCACAGGAAGGGAGGCTGAGGACACTGGGAGGAGGGCCTGTGTAAGGCAGTCAGCCGGGGTGGAGTGTGTGGGGCATTGCTCCCTTCTGCCACTGGGGCTGAATCAACCCTGGATCTGTTGGTCAGGTCCGTTGCTTGGTGAAGGAGATGGGAAGCTAAGGAGATGGGGAGGGAGGTAAGAGGAAGGGGAGGCTGGGAAGTTATCTGAGCACGGAACCTACCTGGCCATGGTGTAAGACATCACATGTAGAAGAGAAAACAGGCATAGAAATGTTTTTAACTCAGGTTGTAGACTAACATTAGGAATTACTGGATCTGCTCCTTTCACAGGGGAGATGGAGAAACCGGAATGCAGAAGGGGGATGGAATTTCCCAAGGTTGTGTTTTGAGTGACACAGGCTGGCTGCAACCCAGCTTTGTCCGAAGCTAAACCCAATGCTTGTAGACACAGAGCTATGCTGCCTTCTCAGAATAATAAATGGCATTTGTGAACCTCCCCACGAGGACTCTGCTGAAGGTTTTACATAAATCATATCCATAGATTGTAATCCTAACCTAACCCCATAAGGCAGGTGTTATTCCTATCCAACAAATGGGGAAACTGAGACTCAAGGAGTTCAGGTCATTTGCCAAGGTCATGTAGCTAAGATATATGAGACAGAACTGGCATTCTACCCTCATTCTATCTGATACTAGCGTCTTATTCTTAACCACTAAGCTATATGACCTCTTTGGAAATGGAAGGAACAGAGGCTGAGGAACAAGGGAATCAAAGTTTCCCAAGCTCCTGAGATAAGCCTTGTACTCATTCTACCCACACAAGAGCCCTGAGGGGGAGCTTTTCATCCTCCCGTCCCTCCAATGAGGAAGTAGTGGCTCAAGAGATTGAAAGACTTGCCCAGTAATCCTCTCTGCCAGGACATGCAGCAGGAGCTGGGTCCAGTTTGACCAAAGCCCCTGGGCCTTCCACTGCCTCCCCCTTTTCTGAGAAGGCCTTGAGCGCTGGGCCACCCCAGAACATGCCCAACTAGCCCACTATTCAGACTGCTGTAGGTCAAGGGTTTGCAGAGTGTAGAATTTGCAAGACTGCAGATACTGAGGCTTGGTGGAATCAGGCTTCTGAGGTGGGAGTTGCAAACTACGGCCCGCGGGCCAAATGTAGCCCAAAGCCTGTTTTTTGCATGACCCATTAGCTAAGAATGATTTGATACTCCTTTAAATGGTTGAAACAATTTCAAAAGAAGAGTAATATCTTGTGCCATGTGAAAATTAAATGAAATTCAAATGTCAGTGTTCATAGTAAAGTTTGATTGGAAGACAGCCATACTTTTTGTCTGCAAATTGTCTACAGCTGTTTTCATGTTAAAATAGCAGAGTTAAGGAGTTGTAACAAAGACCATATGGCAAAGCTGAAAATATTTACTGTCTAGCCCTTTACAGAAAAGGTTTGCTGACCCCTGCTCTAAGAAATCAGGGTGGAGCCAACAGAAATTGGGCTACTCAAACTAGAAGGGCTTTCTTCAATTTCAGCCATTCTCCTCTGCATTGGGGTGCGGTTAAGGTCACGTGGATTTTCCATTCATTCACTTGCTCACTCAGTCAAACATTTGTGCCTCTATGCATGTGCTGAGCTAACACTTCCAGAGCCCTGCCAGGCACTGTGCCAGGTGTGGGGATACTGAGTCTGGTGGGCAGGCACATATTACATGAGAAAATGCCAGCAAGTGTCATAGGTCTAGGGACAAGGTTCTGCTTAGGAGTGAGTTGGGCTAAAGAGGGAGAAGGAGCTTGAACTCGGGCCAGTGCATATGTAGCCAAATAAGGGAGCTTATCTGCAAGCCTGTGTTACGCAAGGTGGAGACAGACTGAACTACCCGCTGCCACCCATCAGGGAGGGGCGTGCCCCAGCCACACAATCACTCAAACGTGGAAGCATATGTCAAGTCCATGTTTTCTGCCTCTTCCTTTCCCTAATTCCCTGCCCAAACTCCTATATCACATCCTCACAGAGCCTTCCCAGGCAGCTCCTGGACATTAAATTAGCTGGACAAATGTTCACCCAAGTGAGACAAATCCAAAATTGCTTTAGAATGTCTTTCTTACAGACCACTGACTTCAGAACGGCCACTGGGAGGAAATGACCTGACCCACTGTCACCACACAAGGAATCACTGTAACTGGATCAAAAGCCACAAGTGTGACATATGTCTGTGCACACAGGTATTTACATGGGCATTCTTGTTTCTGAGTGCAGGTGTATGTCTGCGTCTGTGACTATGCACACATGAACACACGTAAAGACATGTCAATGCATGCATGTGCATGACTGTAGGCGCATGTGTGTGTACATATGTATGTGCATTCACGTGTGTAGGGGTCTTTGCATTTATGTGCCCATCTATGTCTATGTATCTGTATGTTTTTTTGTGACCTGACTTGGGGACAGCAATATGGGTTCCATCATGCCAACTGCAGAACTGGCCTTTCTCATCCCTCAGAAAGCACTCTGGGTCTGCATTTTCCCTGGACTTTGAAATGCTCCAATAAGAAAATCAATTCTTTGTCTAAAACTGGAACTTCAGGTTGCCTAGGGGTGGGGGAAGTTGGGAGGAAGGTAGTGGGGAATGACTGGTAATGGGTATAGAATCGATTCCGTTTTTTTGAGGAGAGAGAAAATGTTCTAAAATTAGATTTTGGTGATAGTGGCAAAATTTTGTAAATATACTAAAAACTATTGACACTGTGTACGCTTTAAGTGACTAAACTTTAGGGTATATACATTATATATCAATAAAGTTGTTTTAAAAAAGAAAAAAACAAATGGAAGTTTACAAAAATCCCAACTCACTTCTTGTTGCTTTTGCTGAGGAGCCCTTAGCCGGGCAATGGGTAAAAATAAAACACCCTGATTTCACAGCTTTGTCAACCAGGGAAGGAACTTCTTCCAGTTTCAACAACCCATGCCTCTGCTGGCCTGACAACAAAGAACATTTCTGTTCTTTGCCCTCGAAGCTTTGTAAATAGAACTTGAAGGACCTAGGAGATTTGAAGAGGCCTGGGTGGGCAAGATATTGGGGTGGACACTGAGAGGAAAACAAACTATCATTTCATTACCCCAAGAGGAATGGAGAAAAATCGAAGCCAGGGGAGTGTGCTGGCAGGAATCATTTCTTTGAGAAGGAGGAACAGAAATGAGAGTGGAGAGGGCAGAGAACTTATTAGGGGAGACAGTAGCACCTAGAGGTTAGGAGCTTGGAATTTGAAGTCAAAGCCAGGTTTCAGACCCAGTTTTGTATTCTTTACCTATGAGCTTTTGGGAAAGTTGCTTAAAAATCAATGCAGGTAGACAGACCAGAGTCTATGTCATAGGTCTGGAAGGGTTAAATTAGAAGATTCATGTGGTACAGACAACACCAGTGTTCATCAGATCTTCCTCCCTGTTGCTCCTAGGCACTCAGGAGACTACACTTTCCAATCTCTTTGCAGTTATGTTGCATATGTGACTGGCCCTGGCCAGTGAAAAGTAGGATGTTTTCATTGGCCTGGTTGGGGTATTTTAAAGTGCATTGCTCAATCCCCACTTTCTTTTCTTGTGCCATCCACGACCAAGGAGGCTCCAGGATGATATGTAGACCCACTAGATCAGAACAGCCTGAATCCCTGAGTGACTGCATGGAAGACAGCTGCCCTGGAGGATTGCCCCACCTATAGCCAACTTTACATGAGTGAGAAATAAACGTTCTGAGTAGTGAGAAATAAATGTTCACAGAGATTTTAGGGTTGTTTGTCATTGCAGCACAAGCCTATCCCATCCTACCTAAAAGGACATGCAAAGAGGTTGGATCATTAAAAGCACTCAATAAATATTGACAATTATGGTTGATTGATAGACCCCAAAATACAAAGTGAGTGAGGCCATGAGAAAAGAAGACAGACAGGGACAATAGCAAAATCAGCAAAAATAAGAGACTGCAGCTAGGATCAAACTTCCATAATAAACATCACTATTTTGGGAAAGCAAACTCTGGGATGGGAGTTGTATTTTCCTTTGTGTTGAAAAAACGTAGTTCTTTTCCAAATGCCCACAAACACTTACCTCTATTTGTACATAAATGGGCAGCACAATGATTTTAAAAACCAACAGGCAAATGGGAATCTGTGCTTGGTGAGATTCAATTTCATTTTTTTGTTAATAGCTTTCTCCTACTTCTCACAGATAGAAAGCAAGCCACTCTAGGGATGTGACCTCACCACTCAATCATTTAAAAACAGAAAATAAATGTCCAGAGAGATTAAAAACATGGGTCCTGTGCCCCAAAAGTTGTCATGTGACAATGTTGCATCTCCATGGGAAAGATGAAAACTCCATGTAATCCTATTACGAATATTTCCATTAGCCACCAAGTCTCACCTTGGTAATCTGTTTCAATTGAAAGTCCTGTCATTCCCCAAAACCCAATTTAGAAGGTGCAGGGACAAAATATAAGTTTGTGCCAATTTCTCAAAGATGGGCAAAAATCATCACTTGAGTTCATCTGGGATTCTTTTTTCCCTTAATCTCTTAACTCCAGGGCACTAAAAGAATTATTTCCCAATGTTCACCAAGGTAACCTTGTCCTCTCAGGCCTCCTTAAATTCTATAGGCACTCTAGCTTCTATCTATGAAGTGTGGAGGGTGGAGATATGGGGATCTTAACAAGCAAATGCCCAGCTACCTGGATATCCAAGGTTCTTGTGCTTTTGGATGCTCTGGGAAGGTTAGTAGGAAGGGGTGACTGGGACTGGTGCCACAGTATATACAAAAAGAGTCAAGATCAGCCAGACTGTTCAAACAGCCCACCCAGCACCAGAATCTTTTAAAAAAATCTTTGTTAAAATTTCAGTAGCTTTTGGGGTACAAGTGGTTTTTGGTTGCATGGATGTATTATACAGTGACAAATTCTGAGATTTTAGTGTACCTGTCATCTGAATAGTGTATGTTGTACCCAATATGTAGTTTTTAATCCCACACTCCCTTCTCCCATTCTCCCCATTCCGAGTCTCCAAAGCCTATTATATCACTCTGTACGCCTTTGCGTATTCATAGCTTAGCTCCCACTTGTAAGTGAGAATATATGGTGTTTGGTTTCCATTCCTGAGTTACTTAATAATGGCCTCCAGCTTCATCCAAGTTGCTGCAAAAGACATGATTTAGTTCATTTTTATGGACGAGTAGTATTCCATGGTGTATATATACCACATTTTCTTTATTCACTCATTGGTCAATGGACACTTAGGTTGGTTCCGTGTCTTGGCAATTGTGAATTGGCCCGCACCAGAATCCTGACCTTGTGTCAGTCCTTATGCAGTCCCCTCACCAATGTGGAAGCTATCACATCATGTTGAGCACACTGAAGGTGGGTGGGAATAGCTGGCCCCATTGTCCATCAAGGAAATGGGTTTAACTCAAACCCTAGAGGCAGCACATGGTGGATGTCGCCCTCCCTCCAAGACCAAAACCCAAACGTTTTGTTTTCATGCCCTTTTATTTTTCATCAGATCACCCCAGCCTCTTGCTCAAACAGAATTGTGCTTCTGTTGCTTACACCCATGGAACCCTGGGCAAATAACATTTCCTGGAGTCTGATCTGTAAAACAGTGACAATCACATTCTCCTCTCAGGTTGCAAGCATCCAATAGCGTAAAGTATGTACAATGTGCTCAGCACACTGCATAGCACCTGACAAGGCTCAACTATCCACTCTTCTTATCACAATTACTCATCCAGGAGAGTCAGGATACATTAGGCTTTGGTGTCCCTCACTGCACATCCCCCAGTTGGCACCATTTGCTCCGACTCAATTGAGCTATTTGAAGTTTTGCAAATGTGACCTCTTCTTTCTGCCACCTTCTTGCTTCTGTCTATGCTGTTCCTTATACCAAGAACACCCTTCCTCTAATCCCCATTTCTTCCAAAATGTCGTATTCCACAAGAAACAGCCCATTTCACCACTCAGTCAGTCCCTTTCTCTGAATTCTCTTCATGCCCTTTGCACACCTCTGTTTCAACACTTCCTTCCCTGTATAATGATTCCTGAATTCCTATCTTCCCCATGGCTGAGAGGCTACTGAGGACAAGCATGTCTTATAAAGCACCGCAGCTCCAGTACCTACTACCTCCTGGCTATGTTGGATGAATGACTGGACAAGTGAATGAATGGATACACAAATTATTAACAGAATTATTTCTGAACATTTTGATCAGGGGACAAAGATCTTGATCCTCTACCACTAAGAAAGAATCTTCAAAGTCAATACACATGTCACCAGTATTGGGCCCAACGAAACATCTTCTCTGTCAAAATTAGGAGCTAAATATCAAGGCTTTCAGATGCAATTTTGTAAATTATTTCAACCAGGCAGCTTGGAAGAATTAGACTATGGATTTTATTGGTTCTCCATATTATATGTTAATACTCTTTTTTGGCAGCCTGAAAATGACATTTCTCTTTCCAGCCAATATCACCTCTTTCTCTACTTAGCAAACTTTGATATATTTTTTTCCTGAGTTGTTAATTTCAGGTTGCAATTTCCATCCCTGTTTGGTGCACCCATGTGACAGTCTGTTTGCTTCAGAGATTGAGAAATAAAATCCTCTGGGTGTCAGAAGAGTTTTGGGTCATCCACAAGCCTGACTGTTTCCTCCCAGCATAGCTGCCAAGACCACACACCTTTTTAGAGAATAAATGTAGTAGCCAGGAAGTGACAGAGATGGGGCTGCACCAAAGTCTATAGGATTCCAGAGTGCTATGCAGTTCTGACTCTGAGATGGGAGGAAAGAGAAATTTGGTTTGGCATGGCTTATTCTGGGAATAGTTCAGTGGTTCACAGTCCTGGTTCCATAATAGGATTGCCTGGAGATGTATATATGTCAGTCGATTAATAGATAGATAGATTTATTTATATGTGTGTGTGTGTGTGTGTGTATGTATATATATATATATATATATATATATACATACACACACACACACACACACACATCTATAAATAAATAAAAAATCCAACCCAGATGCACTGAATCAGGATCTTTTGGGGTTGAGGGTGGAGCCCAGGCATTACTTAGAATTCAAAACTCCCAGCTAATTCTAATGTTCACCCAGGTTGCGAACCACTGGAAAAGCTGAAAACACTCATTTTGATTCAATAAAGGAAAAAAGTCTCTCATTTTCATTAAAATCCACCTGAAACACTATTTGCCCCTCACATCTGCTTTGCATTTTTCTGTTTACAAAACACTTTCACCTACATGGTTTAATCTACCACCTGAACTTTGTGGGATGGGCAGCAGTGTGCCCGTTCTATACAGCAGGAAGCTGAGGATCACAGAACCCAAGTGACTTGCCCAAGGCCATTCAGCACCAGGATGGCAAACTAGGTCTTCTAACCTCAAATTCAAGAGGCTTTCCTGAAATGAAAGGACCAGAGATCTTTAAGTCACTTAAAGAAGGCCATGGCCATTCATCTCCCATAACGGAATGAGTTTAAGGGTCCTGATTTTGAGACTTGACCCCAAAGGACATTCATTCTTTCTAGGGTTGACCAAAGGCTTTTACTAGGCTACTGAAACAGCAACATAGAGCCAAATGTCAAATTCAGACTGGATGGGGCAGAAAGAGGCCAAGGTGTACTCCTTAGAGACCATTTTGAGATAAAGTGAAGGCTTCTGGAGTTGCAAAGCAAGGGCCGTGAAGGCTGGCTGGTGTCCTTCTGTCACCAGCAGCCCCATCTGCCTTCAGACAGGAATGTGCTGAGGCTCTTATTCTGATTGGTTTTCTTGAGTGGGTTAAACCTACCCCCCTGCGATCTTGTTTGAACTACTGATTTGCTTAGCAAACACTTTCTCTATAAATAATGAGTAAGTAAACTCCAGCCTGCTGCTGATTGCTGATAAATTGTTATGAGTTGGGAGTTAATGGGGTATAAAATAGGCAGTGAGCAGCCCCCACCCCCACTCCTATTGGAAATCAGGCTGAACTACCTCAGGGCCTGCTAAACTGGCACCTTCTCTCCCTGTCCCCATGGCCCAAGCCTATCCTTTTCCCCTCCATTTATCATCACCTCCCAGGCTGAGATAAAAAGCCACCCTCCCTTGTCATCTTCCCAGGGTCTTAGACCTCTACACTCATCAGCCTTGAGTTCCACAAAAGTTAGATCCAAAGGGAAGGAAACCTGCAGGAAAAGACAATTCTGATTATTTTAGTCCTGCTGCCTGTATTTTCCTTTGAGGGGGAGTCTGTTTTATGTTTATATCAGGGAATGTGATCCACAGATGTGCAGTTCACTAAAATTCCCATCTACTGATGCTCCCCTAGACTTATTTGTTGTTGGCTCTAAACACGTGATACCAGAATGATGCTGACCACAGCCTTCCCATGCTACTGGCCATCATGTCTTGCCTCAAGGAGTTGGCTTTAATTGTGACACACGGCATGCTTCCATCACATCCCAGAAGAAAAGCCCCACTCACAAACTTCTAGCACCTGGGATTGCACATTAGAGAGTAAGATTTCAACAACTATTTGCTGAACAGCTAGGTGGCTAGAGTAATGATGGGTGAGTGGATGGGCGCATGAATGGATAGGTGGGAGGGTTGGAGAGTGGGAACATGGATGGATGGATTGATTAATGGTGATTAAACAGATGGGTGGGTAGGTAAGTGGATAGCTGGGTGTTGAACAGATAGATGGATGAGAGGGTAGGTGAATGGATGGGTGGATGGCTAGATTAATGGTGGGAAGATGGATGGGTGGGAAGTGGATAGGTGGACTGACAGGATGAATGGGTAAATGGATAGGTGGATGTTAAACAGATGGATGGATGAGAGGGTGGGTGCATGGGTAGATAAATGAGTGGATGGGTAGGTTAATTGTGGGTAGATGGATGGGTGGCTGGATAGGTGGTTAGTGGGTAGGTGAATGGGTAGATGGATAGGTGGATGTTAAACAGATGGGTGGATGTGAAGGTGGGTAGATGGATAGATGGGTGGATGGATGTTGAATGAATGGATGAGAGGGTGGGTGGGTGGATGGGATGGATGAGTGGATGGATGGTAGGTGGGCTTATATTGAATAGATGGATGGTTCAGAGGGTGATTGGATGGGCAGGGGGACAGGTAAGGGGTCTGGGGGATATAAGATGGTTGAATTGATAGGAGGATGGATGGATGAGTGATCATTCACTTCTGAGGGTTCAGCTTAGGTCAAACAGGTCCAGACAAGGAGGTGCATGGTCCAGCTAAAGATGAAGCAGATAATGTTATAATCATTTCGAAAAGAAGAAAACAGAGCTAGAAGGTTGAAAGGCTTGTCTAGAGTCACACAGTGGTAGAAGAAGAACGTGAACTCTTGGCCCCCTCCTCCTTCCATCCCCTTCCCTCTTTGTATTCAGCACCTGATGGAAGGCCCAACCCTCTGAATGCCAGGCAAACAGCACCGTGTTTTCCCCTCCAATTCAGGAGCCAGGTGGTGAGATAAGGCCTAGGGATAGGGCAGCACCAAGGCTGGAAAAGGGACCGAAAGAAAGAGAGCAGGGAGGTAGGAAAGCACACAAACCAAACCCTGCAGAAGGAAGGGCTGCAAGGCCAGCTGAGCCTAGCAACTGCAGCTTATTGACAAGATAGAATAATAATCCACTGAGCTTCAGTGCTGTGTCTCTAGCTATGAGAACTTGTCAAAGGCAGCCCTTGTTGCTCAGAGAGAGATCAGACCCAGGGAATGAGATGCTCTGACAGTCCTCAATGGTCTACAAACACTTCCAAACAAGTCTGCCGAGAATCCTTGATCTGCGCCTCCAAGTCCCGAAGGGCTGTGCTAATAACAGCCTTGGAGGGACTGGTCTCAGCTGGGGAAATTCTGAGGATGCTTGTGACCCCCTTCTTTGCCTTTGAAGATACCTGATCTGTTCCCTTCTCGAGGTTCCTCTCAGTCTTTTAAACACCTAGAAGAAACAATCTTCTTTTGAAGAGGACTCGAAGTCGAATCTTTTGATTTAAAGCAAGAGTGACTTCTCAGCTGCACACTTTCTACTGCCGTCAAAGGGAGAAGATGACAAGAGGGCTGGGGAGAAGGGCCTCTGCTTCTCATCACTCAGTCTCAGAGCAAGGACAGACACTTCCCTGGAGACTACAGAGGCGCTGACTGTGGGTCCCCTCAGTTGCAGTTCTAACTTTAAATTTTGGTCACCTACACCTGCCAACTCAAGAAGAAAGTTCTCTTCAGCAATAAGGTGTTTATGTATACTTGCTTTGACAACAGCAGGCATGAGCTCAAATCCTAGTTCCATCAATACCAAAAGCACCAAGCCCACTGATATGTGGAAAAAGTCAAAGTGCTTAGAACAGTTCTGGACACACAGTCAATACTTCTTAAACTATTATTATTACTACGTGATTTAAAAGATTATTCCACATTTCTGTAGTCTTGGTTACTTCATGAAGAATTTTCAGTTTTGCCCAACCACCTATAGAAATGCACAGTTACCTCTACATGATAGATGAGAACACTAAGGCTCAGAGAGGTGAGGTGATTTTGTCCAAGGTGACACAGCCAGCAAGTGACAAGGCTAGAACATTCATCCAGGACATCTAACTCCATACCCAATATTCTTTCTACTGCAGCAAGGGACAAGAGTGTTGTATTTACGTCACCTCCATTGAGTACCTGTGGTACAGTGCTAGCAGTAACAATATCTGCGACAGGCCGGAAGCAGTGGCTCATGCCTGTAATCCCAGCACTTTGGGAGGCCAAGGCAGATAGGTTGCTTTGAGCTTAGGCGTTTGAGAACAGCCTGGGCAACATGGAGAAATCCTGTCTCTACCAAAAATACAAAAATTAGCCAGCCATGGTGGCATGTGCCTGTGGTCCCAACTACTCGGGAGGCTGAGACTGGAGAACTGTTTGAACCCGGCGGGTGGAGGTTGCAGTGAGCTGAGATCGCACCACTGCATTCCAGCCTGGGCAACAGACTGAGACCCTGTCTCAAAAAATAAAAAAATAAATAAATCCACAACAACAGCAGCAGATGTCAACACTAATCTAGCACTTGATGTATACCAGGCACTATTCTCAGAGCCTTATGTCTATCAATTCATTTAATCTTCACATTTATCCCACCAGGTAGGGACTGTTAGACTACTACTACCTCCATTGAACGGATGCAGAAACTGAGGCTCAGATAGTCTAAGTGATTACCAACACAAAAGAAAAACTTGTGTTAGCAAATCTGCACTAAAGTTCAATTACTCAAAACCCAGAACAACTAGCAAACCAAGCATTCCCCTACAGGCTCTTTTGGTGACCACTTGGCTTCTGTTTCCTGATGATCCACAAGGCCAGGCACTGGCGGACACACAGGTGCTCAACTCTGATGTGGAAGAACATTTCTTTCCAGTTCAAAATTTCTATATGGCAGAAAATTCTTACAAATTTTACTTTATACCCAAGAGTAAGAGAAGTGGCCAGACTACGGCAATGACCTATGAAATTCATCTTGGGAAGGCATGGAGAATAGCCAAAAAGAATAACCAAACAAAGATTTTATGCATTCTTTAAGAAGACCCAGTACAGCCTGGCAGAGTTAGGACTCAAGCTCTGAAATCAGAGGTCAAGGTTATGCCCTAGCTTAGCCTGACACCAGCTATATGTCTTTGAACAAGCCACCTTACCTCTCTAATCCCCAGCTTTCTCATCTGTAAAACAGGATAACGATTTTAAAAAGCAGTATCTACAAAGTCCTTAGCACAGTGCCTAGTGTGCAGTAGTTGCTCAAGGAATCTGTTTCCCTTAATAAATATCCATAGTGCCATTTCACAAGGAAGCCCTCTTTCATATGAAAAATGATTCGCCCAAGTGACCAACTTCCCTTCCGTATTTTTAAAGGACAGTGGTGGCAAACTTCAATGATCAGTTTGGAAAACAATACTGCTCAGTCCCCAGAGAGGACATGTCTCCTGGCAGTCAATGCATTTCCTGTCTCAGCGACCCCACACTGCCATTCTGGTGAATTTTAGCTCTCTCCTGCCGGGAACTGTTGCTGGGAAAGGATCTTCCAGTTCTGTCCTTGATCCCTCCGATGACTCCGATAACTGAAATAGTCCCACTATCCTGGTTCAGAGGGTGAAGAGCTCCACTCCCAACTGAACCCTAGCCCTACACTGGAAATGTACATGGTATGCAATTACAGGTTGAATTGTCAAATTACAGGTTGAGTTGTCAAATGTCACTGGGCAGGTGAATAAAGGAAGTCTGCATGCAGTGGTAAAACCACAGCCTAACAAGATGTTAAGGCTGCAAGAATTCTGAGGGACGCTTTTCTAGTTGCATCACATTTGTCCTTTCAACACCAGCCTCTAAGCTGCTGACCACTCCCCTTGCTGGAAACTGAGTGTCCCAAGCTTCCATGACAATACCCTCTTCCTGGTTTTGCTCAATTCTCTGGTTCCTATCAGTCTTCCTCGCAGGAATGCTGTGTCCTCTTCTCTTCTCAGCTTTTTCTTTCCCCTAACAAAGCTGCTGGTTCTCAAAGTGGGGTCCCCAGACCTGCAGCATCCGTATCACCTGGGATGACTGTTAAACATTGTTAAAATGCATATTCCCAGGCCCCTCCCAGACCTACTGAATGAGAAAGTCTGGGGGTAGGACCCAGCAATCTGTATTTTCAAAAGCCCTCCATAAGCTTCTGATGCACATTTCAGCGTGAAATCCATGCCTTCTAATACCCATGCTTTCTAATACCACCCAGCATGAATGGCTCCCAGGTTAATATCTCCAGTCTAGAACTCATCTCTGAACAGCGAGATATCTAAATGTCTACTTAACATCACCTCTTAATAGACTTAGACTTAGAGGCACCTCACATTCAACATCCCCAGCCAAAGTCTCTTGATTTTGCTCCCTGAGCCTAACTTCAGTATCCTGGTCCCAAGCTGACATCATGTCCCACCTTTCCCTCCTCTATTTTCTTCCAGTGACACCAGAAGGCCAAACATTAACAGAACCTCGCTGCCCATAGGCAGAAGGGATTTCTGGGCACTGGACATCTAGACAACAAAAAAAAGCAAACACTAAATACAGTTTCTCTCGGAGGAAAACCTCTCCTAGGATTTCTGTAGTTCACCGCCCACCACCCCCCCAAAAAAAATCAGTGAGCACCTACTTTGTGCAGGTGCTGTGTTTGAGTCTGGGGATACTGAGTCATTCTGTCTGTCCTCCCTCCATCTCGTTTCCCTCTTCTGCCAAACAAATTCTTATGTCACAAAAATATATGATCTCAATGCATATATTAATACATCTATTGATTTTCCTCTTGCCAGTCATTATCAAGATTTATTTATCCTCACTGCTCCCCATTGATTGAGGAAAGCAGTATTCCCAGTGGTCAATCAATCCTGATATACTCCATGACAAGGAGTCAATATCTATTTATTATTTGATTTATGGACTTAATTATCTTAAACATGATCAGGCAGGGGGCAAGGCCAAAGCTGAGCAGTGATCAAGCAACTGGAGCCAGGTTGGGAATACATCAAACCAAAGTCTGGGGCCCAGCAAGTTTCTGAACAGTGCAGACACACTGATTTTGCCCTTCCCACTCTCACCACCCCAGCATCTGCCGCTGGGGAAGGAGAGGGAAAGGGACAAGTGGCAGGGTTTCAATTTGTGCCTGCTGCCAACTCAACAAGTCACAAGCCAGGCAGGTTTGGTGGTTTGGACAATGAACCTGATTTGGAGGTAGGTCAGTTGTTGTCCTTCCCAGGGAATAGGACCCAGCAGTGGGGAGTTCTTAAGGTGTCCGTGGGACATAAGAAAGTGGGATGGACTCAGGCACGGCTAGAAAGGGAAAGAGGACGAGAGGGTGGATGGATACAAGCTTCAGTATGAATCAGACAGTCTCTTCCTAGCTTATGACCTTGGGCAAAATCGTAATTAAAAGCTGATTCCCTGCAATCTGACCAACCTGCATGAATTACTGGTTTTTCTGTCTTTTGAATATCTTTCATGATCCCTTGAAGTAGGTACCGTTCAATTCCCCTATTTACAGACAAGGAAATGGATTGCATGGTACCTACTTCAGAGGGTTGTTAATTACAATGTTGTCTCCCTATGTAAAGCTGTCCCCATACTCCCAAATCTTTGTTTAACCACTGCCTGCCGGCAATACTGAGGAAACCATCCCTTTGCTTTCTGGAACACATGTTAAGGGCCCGATGTTGCCCACACTTGCCTTCAAAACATGCAAATGCAGCTGGCTATTTTTAACGTTGGTAAATAGTGAAAGCTGTTGAAAATGCCTTCATTTCCAAAGGCCTGCCAACTCCCTGTTGCTTTCCCCTACGGGAGGCATGCCAAAAATCTCTTAGAACCTAGGGCATTGAAGCCTGCATTTGTTCCTGCTAATGTCTGATTAGGAGCAACACTAACCGTCCACACCATTTTTGGAGGAGGGGAATACATCACCAACCCTACTGCAAGCTCTCTTAAGAAGAGGGAATGTCCCAAAATAGTCTTTATAAAATGCAAACCAGACTGTGTCCCTCCTCTGGTTTAATCCCTGGGTGGCTCCCCTGACTGCCTTTGGGAGAAAGGTTCAAGTTCCTTAGCCTGACTTGAAAGGTCCTTTAAGATCTCTTTGGTTTCTCTCTCTCTCCCTCTTTTTTTTTTTTTTTTTTTTTTTGAGACAGGGTTTCACTCTGTTGCCCAAGCTGGAGTGCAGTGGTATGATCATGGCTTTCTCACTGCAGCCTCAGTCTCCCAGGCTCAAGCAATCCTTCTGTCTCAGCCTCCCAACTCGCTGGGACTACAGGAGCACACCATCACATCTGGCTAGTTTTTTAATTTTTGTAGAGATGGGGTGTCCCTGTGCTGCCCAGGCTGGTCTTGAACTCCTGGGCTCAAGAGATCTTCCCACCTTGGCCTCCCAAAGTGCTGCAATTACCGGTGTGAGCCACCGCACCCGGTCAGATCTCTCTAGTTTCATATCTCTTGCTACTCCCCATATATATCCTCTACTCCAGCTCTTGCCCCTCCCCTGGCCTTGCTACCTCCTACCTCTAAGCCTTTGCATATGCTGTCCCCTCCATTAGGAATGTCACTCCTTTCTTATCCATCTGCCTAATTACTTGGTTGGATAAGGGGCAGGTTCCAGGTCCCCATGTACCCCTGGGATCTTATTGCAGAGATCACGACACCGTTGGAGAATCATCCAGTTAATTTCCTTGTCTGTGAGCTCCATGACAGGCAGACATCATGCCTTCCTCTCTCTATTTCCATCATCAGGCACTGGACCCTATACACAGTAAGTGAGTGGGGAAATACTCCTTTACTGCACTGTTATAACTTACATCACATACTTGGCATCTCTTTTCTTTTCATCACTGTTACTTCTCCCACATCCTATAGTCATCCCTCCAGTGTGTACTATATTTTCTTTATGTCTACTCATTTCCCAGTGATTCTAAGTAAATAGCACCATTCATTGTCTGCTGCTACACTTGCCTAGAGGAGCAGGCTGTGCTAATGCATGTGAATGCATTTTTGTAAACGTATTCATCCATTCAACAAGTATGTATGGAGGACCTAGTATTTTGGGGGCTGGGGATACAGAGGTGAGTCAAATAGCTGAGATCCTTGCTCTCCTGGGGCTTATGTTCTAAGGTGGGGGAGGGGATGCAGGGGAAAAAGTAACTGAGCAAACATAGAAGAACAAAATAATAATTATCTTATGATGAGAAGCACCTTGATGAAAATAAAATGCAGGCCAGGCGTGGTGGCTCACGCCTGTAATCCCAGCACTTTGGGAGGCTGAGGCGGGCAGATCATTTGAGGTCAGGAGTTCGAGACAAGGCTGGCCAACATGGCGAAACCCCGTCTGTACTAAAAACACAAAAATTAGTTGGGTGAGGTGGCATGTGCCTGTAATCCCAGCTACTGGGGAGGCTAAGGCAGGAGAATTACTTGAATCCAGGAGGCGCAGGTTGCAGTGAACTGAGATTGTGCCACTGCACTCCAGCCTGGGTGACAGACCAAGACCTTGTTTCAAAAATAAAATAAAACACAGCAATGTAATAAGAGGAGACAGAGACGGGAGAAGCTGCACAGTGGGAACAATTTTGGGTTGGCTTCCTGACTTCATGCTCCTCTGGTTGCCTCTACCATCCAGCCACTTCTTCTTGGTCCCCTTGCGGAATTTCCCATCTCAACCGGGCCACAATGCTGCAGGTGTTCCGGGCTTCAGGTGGTCTGGGCTTCATCCTCAGGCAACCCTCCTCTTTTCCCCAGATGACCTCAGCTTCAGAGGAAGTCCATGACTTCCATCACCATGTCTATGCAGATGACTCATACATGGTTATTTCTAGTCCCAACCTTTTGTCCAAGCTTGAGACCAGGATATCTAGCTCCCTACTCGAGATCTCCCTCTGGATGGCTCAAAGCTTACAGAGGTTCAGTAACTTGGGCAGGGTGCAAGCCAGGAGCACAGCTGGGACACAAATCCAAGCAATCAAACTGCAGCCACTGACTCCTATCATTTGGTATTATAATAAACACAAAACACTTGCTGTTTGTAGTGTCAAAGATGTTTTGGCACCTGAGAGAAAATACATGACTTCTACCATTTGCTGCTACCATTATTATTATTGTTGTTGTTATATCATTATTATTATAGCATCATTTTATAGGAGATAAAAGTTATTGAGCACTCCAGTTACAGGAGGCACTATGCTATAGTCTTTTCATATACATCTCTAATTCTTATCACCATCTTGCAAAAGAGATAAATGTTATCCCCATTCTATATGTGGAGAAATTAAGACAAGCAGGAGTGAAGAAATTTGCAATAGACCCAAATGCCAAAGGGGAGTGTTTCATACACATACTGTTTAGTGAATATAGCAAGTCATGAAACAGGGTTGCTGGTATGAGTCTATTTCTCATGGGAGAAGAAGATCTATCCATAAAGATGAATGTGTGTCTCAGAGCTCCTGGCTGTTCATAAATCCCACTGTTTTCCTCCTGGGAATACAGTTAGCTATTTTCCAGTCTTCTTTGCAGTTACGTATGGCCAACAGACTCAGCACCAGCCAATGGCACATAAGTGAAGTGATGTGTACCACTTGTAGGCGGCTCACAGACCACTCCCCTCCATAGGATGTTCCATGCCCCTTCCTTTTTCCTCAGCTAGAGGCAGAGGACTGTGCAGCTTAGAAGAAGGCAAATCCAAAAGAAGGACATGGTTTGGATCCCCCCATACGTGGAGAAAAGCCACCTACCATCCAAAAACTTGCATCTTGGACTATTACATGAACAAGAAATAAACTTATATTGCGTTAAACCACTTCATGTTTTAAGACTTATTTGTTACAGCAGCTACCATTACCCTGACCAATACAAAGTGTGAATTTACACATATTCTGGGACAAATGCCTGGATGGATATACACTAAGATGTTAATGTCATTCTCTCTGGCTGGAGGCATTATGGGTGAATTTCATTTTCTTCTTTCTGCTGATCTGCATTTGCAATTGCAAACAAGACATTCACTTGTGTAATAAGATACACAGTTTTTTAAAGTGATGACAGATGTCACACATGCTAATTCAGGAACTTTGAGATTCGAGGAGAGTGGTGGCCAGTGGTGAGGTCTTCAGCCATGCAAATCCTCTGCTGCTCATAGGATGGATTACACAGGCGTATGCAATGTACATGAGATGATGCTGATAATAATAATGATAATGATGCTGTACATTTATAGCGCTTCCTTCACAAAAGTCCCAGGGTGCTTTACATTTCAGCACAATTAAAGGCAGCCACAGACAAAAAACCTTTTCAGCTGTGCTTTATAAAGGGAAAGCGATTCAGCTTTTTGAATATAAAAGGAAGCCGCTTCCACTCGATGATGGGGATGGAATCTTCATGTGCTCAGGCCCCCCAACTCCTGTACGTTATATTTAGGACAATCAAACTGGCCTGAAGGGAAACAAAAATTAGAAAGACCACAAGTACAGGAGTTACAGAAAAAGCAAGTTGATTGAGTTACCACCTTAACAGAAGGCAGGGTTCTCTATGCGTCTGTCAAATATAGCAGCTTGGTGCTATTATATTTGAAAGCATGGAAAACAGGAACTGATTTGGAGTTGGAAATAAATAATCTACTAAGTAGTTCCTGATATTTACTGGATTTAAAATGCTGTGCAAATGAGGCCCCATGGGATTTCATTACTACCTTGTCCCTAGGAGATGGGTAAGTGCTGGATATTTCATGCACGCAGGCAACAGTTAACCTCACATAACTGAGAAGATGCCTCTCAGACTCTCGGAACCCAGCGAGGGGATTGGTGACATGTGCCAAATGAGAAATTTTAAAAATCATCCTGCGGGGCATGGGGAAATCCAGTTCTTCCTTCCTCTTTTTTCCTGGGGCACACAGTCTGAGCCCCTCAATTACAAGATGTTTAGGTAATGCCCCTAATACCTCGCCCCATCCTACCCCAATCCCTGGGAAAGGATCCTGATGAAATTCACAGGTATCGTTCCTGAGAGCCCCACATAGGTGGAAATGGCAAACTGACAGGATACCCCAGAGCCTTTTCTCTCGGCTTGTGCCCTTTGGCGCTGGGTTTCCTTGATGCCATCACTATTCTAACCCATATGCATTTTGACACATTGAACCAACCAGCTGAGTGCAAGAGGAGGTAGGATCTTGGCCATCAGGAAACCCCCAGAATAGTGTGGGCAGCTGCCATTTAAAACCTTACGTGGGCTTCCCATTGCCTTAGGATAAACGCTACATTCCTTTCTATGGCATTCAAAGCCTTGCAATTATCTGACCTCTGCAGCCCCTTTCTATAGCTCCTCAAACGTACCAATCTCATTCCTACCCCAGGGCCTTTGCACCTGCAGTACCTCTACCTGAACTGCTCTTTCTCTGCCTCTTGGCATGGCCAATGCCTCTTCATTGCTAGATCCTAGCTCAAATGTCACTTCCCCTACAAAGCCCCCTCTGAGCCCCTCTTCAAAGTAGCCCTCCCATCACTCTGACCCATCGATCACCCTGACTGTGGCCTTCACAGCACTTATTACGATGCTTTAATGATCTTACGTGTTTGTTTAACTTGTTATTGTCTGTCTCTTCTGGAATGCAAAGTCCATGGTACAAACTGTAGACACTGTGTTCTGAGTGTCTATCATGTGGTCTGGCACTGTGCCGGGGTCCGATGAATGTCTGTGGAAGGCGCGTTAGTGGAATGTGCTAGCACTGAAGCTAACAGATGGCTCTCAGGCCCCTGCAGGTGCTGATATTGGGTCATTCTAGGCCCTCACCCATTTTGGACTCAACTGCACACCTCTCCGTAGTGCCTGAGAGAAGAGGTTTCCAAGGTGTGCCCGAAGCTCTTGGCAGTTGTAAAGGCAGTTTGCTCCAGGTGGGAAGAAGGACCCGCTTTCTTTAAAGCAGCAAGTCTCACAATTGAGCATGAACCAGAATTCCATATAGGGCTTCTTAAAACCCAGCTTGTTGGACACACCCGCAGAGGTTCTGATTCAGCGGGGGAGGGTGGGAGAGAGAATTAACACTTCTAACAAGTTCACAGGTAAGGCTTGTTAGGGAACCACATGATACGAAGCACAGATTTACATAATTTTAGAGTTCTACAAAATAATTTGGGGAGTGGGGAAGGGGGTGACGTGGGGGCTTCTGTGAGGGTCTGTACGTTCTCTGAGTTCTGCACAGCAATTTTGTGAGTTGCTAATATTTGTGGAATGAGTGTTTTGCAGGGAAAGATAGAGTGTGTGCATTTCTTTGAGGGGATGTGGGAAAGAGAACAGGAGAGAAAGAAGAGAAGATGGTGTGTAATTTAGCGTATATATAGAAGAGGAGCGAGTGTGTGTGTGCATGTGTGTGTGCGCACATGTGTGTGTGCACATGTGTGTGTGCACGTGTGCGTGTGCATGGTTGTGCTGGTGCCACAGGAATTTACAGGGTATTGGAGAAGCACATAAACACCAGAAAATCAAGGCTACAAAAATGAAACTCAGTTCTAATAGGCCAGTGGTTCTTAAACTGTGGCGTGAACAAAATCCCCTGGCACTTACTAAAAAGGATAGAGGTCCAAGCTAATTGAAGTAGGATGGGGCCTCAGCCCTGAATTGTGATCAATTTCTCCAGGTGATTGTGATATGACCAAAAATGCAGAATCTCTGTGTCACCAAAGTGCTCACAGATGAAGCCCATTCCCCTCGGTGTAGCTAAGGCGGCCATTGGCAAAGAAGGAACCTACCAGACTAGTATTTAGATATACATTTGCTTATTCCCAGTTCTGCCAGTTATTTGTTCTATGATTTGGGCAAGGGCTCCCTCTGCCTTTCTGACCTCAGTTTTCTCACCTGTAAAATAGGCACAAGGATAAACAGGAGAACCTCACCACGCCTGGCCTGAAGCAAAGCACTTGCTGAAAGCTGATGGAATCTGCTGCTCTTTTGGTTTATTTTTGAGGGCTCTGTCTTGGTTCTACCCCACAACCAGGGAACTGATTTCAGCAAAAAGGCTCAGCCATGCCACCTAGCATGGCTTGGCTTCTGCTGGTTCAGAGCCTTACCCACTGTCAAAACAGCAACCCTAATATGGTGATCTTCATAACACAGGGTTTGCCAGTCTGACCGAGGGCAGCAAAATGGGGTGAAAGCAAGGACACTGAGTGTCCACCAAGATCATCAGCTCTTTGATTACAATGGGAAGTTAGGGCAGATAAGCAGATCATTTCCTTAAACTGTTGTTGCCTTTGCACTAGGCAAAATATCTCCCTTTGTGCACCCACCCTTTATTTTTGAGGCTTCCTCATTCTTGTCCTAAAACAACACCATGTCACACCCCTGCCTACAGCCCTCCAACGGCTGCTCACTGCCCTTGGCATAAAATCAGGACTCCTCACCAGGGATTCTATAACTGAGGGTTCAAACCTGGCTGTGTGATAGAGTCCCCTGCACTCTGGACAATGTCTCGGGGGCATTTTGGTTGTCACAACTTGAGGCTTAGTGCTACTGGCATCTAGTGAGTAGAGGCCAGGGACACTGCCAAACATCCTACAGTCCCCACCACAAAGGCTTTTCTGACCCCAAATATCAGTAGTGCTGAAGATGAGAGACTCTGCTCTGGGGCAGGGCCAGGCACTGTTACTGTATTAAAAGCTCCCCTTCCTCCACCAGGCTTGAGAACCCCTGCCCTCTCCAGTCTTGCTCCTGACAGCTTCTCTACCCTCACCTTCTCCCCTTTGCCCTAACCTGCCACCATCACAGTCTTTTTTCTGGAATCTGCATTTTTACAACTTTCCTCTCCTAGGACTCTGGTGCAGGAAGGTCCAGGTACGCCATCTTTGAGATGCACTGTTCCCAGCTGCTTCTCAAACACAGCTCATTATCAGACAAGCAAAGAATACTGTCAGAGTTGGCAGGACACTGCAAGAAACATCCGCTTCCACCTGCTCATTTTACAGAAGGAGAAATTAAGGCTTGTGAAACCCTAGGTAGCAAGGTAGAAGGGTGAGAGACACTTTCACTCAACTCTATTGGCTTTCAGATTTCACTTGGAGTTTTTAACATGAGTGATTGCACAGACCGTCGATAGCTTTGCAATAATCCCATAACGACCCAATTGTGAAACAATTTAGCAATCCTGCTGCTAATAGCATTTGTGGCTATAGCAATTGGGTAACTAGTTGGTTATTACTCATTCCCCAAGAGCCACACATATTGCATTGCAAGGAAGCTAATCTTAGAAATACTTGTTAACTTCGATGATAATTACTAAGTAATTGGCTAGAATGTGCCACTGTGAATTGATCCAGAATATGCCAGGTAATTATCTGGTCTTATGTTCCCTGTAAAATAAATCTAGGGTCCAAAAATGGTTCCAGTTGGTTGGCTATTGTCCAACCATCAACCTCTGCCAGCCAATCGTGCGAATGCAAGTGATTAATCAAATTACTCAAATATTTGGTTTCAAACTGAACGTGCAGATAAGAAACCTGGAGAGCCAACAAGTGGACAGTGCTGAACAGAAAGAGGGATGCACAGAGCCCCTCCCTAAGATAAATATATAACAACACAATAATATGGAATCAATGCCACTTCTTTGGGGCTCAT
This sequence comes from Pan paniscus, assembly GCF_029289425.2. Taxonomy (NCBI): domain Eukaryota; kingdom Metazoa; phylum Chordata; class Mammalia; order Primates; family Hominidae; genus Pan; species Pan paniscus. The sequence continues at coordinate 125,584,299 of NC_073259.2, forward strand.
CTGGCATCCTCACACAAAATACCAAAACACTTCAGAGACCAATTACACATCCCAAAGCTGCAGAGTCTTTATCGTGGTGCCAGGAAAAGGCTGGGCTATTTGTGAAATCTGTAGGCAGTTATGGCGCTTGGGGAGGGGGGCTCAGAATTTTGTACATAATAGAAGAGGGCCGCAAATGCAGCTGGCTTGCAGGATGAGCAACACATTTTCATAATGACCACTCGTTTTTCAAGGATGGCTGCTGAGTTTGTCTATTTCCAACTTGCTAGCCTTTGAGAATTGGGTGAGGGAGGCATGGGGATTAGGCTTCATAGGTAATGCTGAACAGGGAGGCAGGAGGGTGGTAAGGAACTGACCAGACAGAAAGATGGGATAAGAGCTTAAGATGGGAGCAATGGAGAGAAGGCCAGGGGTGGGGAAAAGACCACCCTCCAACCAGACTTGTGTATCCCAAGTAACAGGCTATTGACTGCTGCTAAAAGATGATGATATATACTGGGTAAGAAAGGGAAGGAAAGGGAGCTAAGGGCCTCTCTGTAGTAAATCGCAAAAATAGCCACAGATTGTCCCCACCCTGCATCCATGTCCTTGCAGCGGGACATTGCAGATCTTCCCATTCAGAAGTAGAGGCTGTGTCTCCATGCCTTGAATCTAGTGGATAATAGGAGTTGCTTTGGCCAACAGATGTAGGTCTTGACCTCTTGCTACACTTGGAAACCTGAGACCGCCATGAGAATGAGCCTGAGCTAGGCTGTTGAGGATATCCCCTGACAATCTGCCAACCAGCAGACACACAAATGAGGGCATCTAAGACTGACTATACCCTTGTTGACCCAGAGCTGACCATAGCCAACTACAAGAACCCAGCTACTGAGTCTGGCTCAGCCCAGAACTATCCATAGGATAGAGAGAAACCACTAAGTTGTGGAGTAGTACTCAGCAAAATCTTAAACTCAGAACAGCTCAGCCCCTGAAGATTACCTGGGCTGATTGCTTCAGAGCCACTTCTGTCTTGTGCAGAGTTGAGAACCACCATTTTTACCCTGATTTAAGGAGGCTTGGAGGCCCATCCCTAGATCTCTAATCTTTCACCAGCGCTTATCATTCAAAGCACGAGTCACTCCAGTCAACCCACCATCTGCATCATCTATGGATACAGAATATATGTACCTTCTACCAATCACCAAGTTCTTATAAGTGGACTTAAGAAGGTTTTGTCTCACAAGGGAAGAGATTAAAGACACACCAGCTCTTCTCTGAGCCCACAGCATCTGTTCTGGGCCTGGTAAGATGCAAGACTTGTGCATTTGGGGTCTCACTGAGTAGAGCAAGGAGAGAGCTCCTAACAGGCCCTTGGCATCACAGGTCATACTAAGAATGCCACTGCAGAGGCCAGTCCTTATGTTACAGGGGAGTCAGTGCCAGAGTTTAAAAACAAACCAAAGGATTGTTTCACAACTGTTGCATCAAAACCAAAGCTATTTTTCTCCCAATGCCTCAAGCCTCTGGGAGAGGCCAGAGAGCAAATCTGAGAAAGTCCAAGAAACATTTTCGCAATGTTAGTTCTCTATGAACTATCCCTTCTTTGTACCCATAGACCACAGATCCTGGATATTCCAAACCACAATGATAAAGACTGCAAATGTGCTCTGCAACTTTCATGAAAACCAGAGTAACACTTATCAGAATCTTGGCTCATGCTTGTCATCCCAGCACTTTGGGAGGCCAAGGCGGGCGGATCATCTGAGGTCAGGAGAACAAGACCAGCCTGACCAAAATGGCGAAACCCTGTCTCTACTAAAAATACAAAATTAGCCAGGCATGGTGGCACATGCCTGTAATCTCAGCTACTTAGGTGGCTGAGGCAGGAGAATCGCTTGAACCCGGGAGGTGGAGGTTGCAGTGAGCCGAGATCACACCATTGCACTCCAGCCTGGGCAAGAAGAGTGAAACTCTGTCTCAAAAAGAAAAAGAATCTTAATCAGGGGTTTGCAGACTACGGCCCATGGGCCAAATACAGCCCACTCCCTGGGTTTGTAAATGACGTTTTACTGGGACACAGCCCTGCAATTTCATTTGCAGATTGTCTATAGCCGCTTTCAGACTACAGTGGCTGAGTAGAGTAGCTGCTACAGAAACTGTACAACCCACAAAGCTGAAAATATTTACTATTGGGCCCCTTACAAAAAAAAGTTGGCTGACTCCTGATTTAGTTGAATATATTCATTTCACATATGGAGAAAGTGACTCTTGGAGAAGCTGTTACACAAATACTTGGAATAGAGGGGGAACTAGACCCGATGTTTCTAATTCCCCATTTAGTAGTCTTTGGTTTTGCTAAAGAGTTTTAGCATTAAAAATATTTTCTGGGGTTAGGCGTGGTAGCTTACAGGCCTGTAATCCCAGCAGTCTGGGAGGTCAAGGCAGGAGGATTGCTTGAGGCCAGGAGTTTGAGACCATCCTGGGCAACATAGCAAGACCCCATCTCTACCAAAAAATTAAAAAATTAGCCTGGTGTGATGGCACACACCTGTAGCACCAGCTATTTGGGAGGCTGAAGCGAAAGGATCTCTTGAGTCCAGGAGTTCAAGGCTGCTGTGAGCTATGACCATACCACTGCATTCAAGCCTGGGCAACAGACGGAGACCCTGTCTCTAAAAAAACAAATAAATAAAGTATTTTCTGGAATCTTAAATCTTAAACCATGTAAGTAAACTGTGCATGGTAGAACTAGAGATGGTCTATTAACCAGAGTGGTCAAGTAAGCAGAAAACCATTTCTCAACCATGCCAGAAGCAGAGTTTTGCCAATCCCTGGGTAGAAGCCCAGGTGGAACTGACCTGGTGATGATGGCCAGGTGAGGCGGGCTCATGCAGGCACCCATGAAAAGCACCACGTTCTCATGCCGTGTCTGCCTGTAGGCCATCACCTCCCGCTTGAAGGCCTTGAGCTGGTCCTCGTTGTCCCTCTCAATGTCAATCAGCCGGATGGCCACCTCGCCATGCCAGCGGCCGTGGTACACTTGCCCAAAGCGGCCCTTTCCAATGAGCTCGCCGATCTCCAGCTGCTCAAAGGGGATGTCCCACTCCTGAAGGAAGATGCTGGTCTGGCTGGCCTTGCGTGGGAAGCTCCGGGCCGAGAGGAGGGACAGGTTCATCTCCTCGAAGTCATCCTCTGACTCCTCGGCCTCATCATGGACCTCTTCATTCTGTGGCCGGAGTGGGAGAGAGGTCAGAATTGTGTCTGCCACTGCCCCAGCCTCCCTCATGGTCCTGCTGGGTCCCGTGCACATGCGTAGGTCTGGACACATCTCTACATGCATTTGGAGCTTGTGCAGACATACGTCCCTCTGTTTCCCCAGCTCTAGAATGTGGTCTAGAATCATACTACAGTGAAGGTGCTGAAAGGGAGATCATGATCATCCACCTCTCTTGTGCTAAATGGGGGGATACTGAGGCTCAGAGAGAAGTGTTATAGGGATCGCCCATTCTAGTTTGCTGGAATCTTCCTGGTTTTAGCACCGAAAGTCCCATATGTTGCCCTGGGAAGTGACTCACTCCAGGTCATGCAGCCAGGCAGAAGAGGGACTAAGATCCAGGTCTCTGGACTTGAATATCCGATGGCCTTCCTATTCTTCCATAGTCTTTTGGTTTGGCTGTTTACGTGCATGTGATAAAGTTGACAGGCTAGACAGGCTAAAACAATGGGTACATCGTGCATCTGCATGTAACACATGACAACTGCCAACATGGAGTATCTTTTGCTTCCCCCAGGGAATTTGGAATTGATGATTCAAAAATTGGGAGAGGTCAGAGCTACAAGCTAGCTGTCTGAGGCTCCTACAGCAGCTGGGAGGGTAGGAGACATGAGAGTGAGGGGTTAACAGAATGGGCTTAACAATCAGACAAAGAGAGCTGAAATCTGGCCTCTGTATGACCTTGAGCCAGTTGCTTTACTTCCCTGAGGCTGCCTTTCCTCATTGTAAAGTGGGGGTAATAAAATCTGCCCCAGGGCCGGTGTGAGGTTTTAGATGAAGGCCTGTTAAGTTCTTTGTACAGACCTGACCATCTGTATTAAACACCGACTGGGAGGCCCGAGAAAATGCAGATTCCTGGGCCCCACCCAGCACTATTGGATCAAAATATCAGCAGGCCAGGACCAGGAATCTGCATTTTTATCATGCACACCCACGACTCAGGCATACTTGGGCGTAACTACCACTAGAGTTAAATGCTCAAGGTGTAGGGACCCACCTTACCAGCATGATATCTAGGGGTGCTTGGGGGCGAATTGCCTCTTCGATTCTCCTGCAGAATTGTGGGAGCAGCAGGTGCCAGGGCCAGCGGGGATTCCCAGAGACCCTGGGACCTGATGAAACAGCCTGAGAACGTGGCTTCTTGACTGGGTACAGCTCTTCCTGACCCAAAATACCTGGGCAAGCTGCCCCTGATGGCACATTCAGGAGAAACAATACAGGGGACATTGATTTCTCCCGGGATCATTTTTCAACAACCAAAATAGTCCCAGAAAGGAACATGATTTTCCTTGGAAGCCCTGACTCGATTCCTTTCAGTATGAGACCCAGAGCAGTCGCAGAGCTGAAGGGCCAGGACTCCATGGTTTCCAGCCAGGACATTTCATGTATTTCTGCAGCCACTTAGGCAGGTGGGAAGAAGCCCCAGAGCATTCTCAACACTTCTAAGCCCAGCATCCCTGAGGCCCCCACCTCTTCCCACATATTCTTTCAAAGGCAGCGGGGCACATCCCCCTTGGTATTCACCCGGCCCTGAGCTGATCTTTCAACTAAGAATGCAAATCTCTTGACAATTTCCGCACAACTGGCTTTTCCATGATGCATGCCATATAATGGCCCATTAGACTCAGTGCTGGGAGGGCCACTGCTTGCTAATTGTCCCAGAGTTAGAATATCCATCAGTCAGGGCCACCACAGCCCCCACCTGACCCCAAGCCCTCTGCGTCATCCAAAACGTCAGTCGGCTTTGCCAAGTTCTGGGCAGTCCCTGGAAAATGTCGCTTCACTGCTCTCTGATTCTCACCTCCGATGTTGGCTCCACTTCAATTTGAAGTAATGGATTTCCTTCCAAGCTGTAAAGAAAGAAAAATAAACGTGATCCCTAGGTGAAAAGGCAGGTCTATATACTGAGTTTAGCTATGTATGAAGAATCCCCAGATCGGAGGTCTTTACCACCAAGCCTTTATCTCACATTTCATTTCAACAGGTGTGTCTGAAATAATGCATAACCTCGACACACACAGACACACAGACACACACACACACAGACACACACAGACACACACACACACAACACAGTGCGCAAGGACCTTGTTTTAAGTTGATTTTCCGGGCTGCTCAGGGCTCATTTTTCTTCATTGCTTTGGTTTCAACTTATCTAGCAGCTTTCTTATAAATTGGCCTAAATGCCCTGGGTAGATAAGTCCTCAGAGCTGTATGTGTTTGCCAGGAAAGAATTAATCAGATCTCCGAAGTTCACACAAATTTGGAATTTCTTGGAAGGATCTCAGTGTTCTTGTTTGTCTGTTCATTCATGCATTCATGCGACTATTTAATAGATGTGTGTGCCAGGAACAGTGTTAGGCCCTTGGAGGGATATAGAATTGAAACTGGCACGGCTTCTGACCTTCAGGAATATTGTGTTCCTACTGAAGGAACTAAAGCCAGTATGTAGATACTATGCAGGGAGGCTAAAAGTAATAAGGCCAAAAGTTAGGTATGAATTGGATAAATGGAGTGTCGTGGGAATTCCAAGATGAGAGAATTACTGGGTGTATTTGAAAGTTCCCAGTGTTTGAGGTAGGTCTTGCCAATCACATGGAATTAGGATGTGTGGAATGAAAATAAAAAGACCATATTGAGCTGGAAGACACAAGTGTGTGTGTGTGTGTGTGTGTGTGTGATGCATTCATAAGCTCATGAGCTGCAGTTCTGTTCTTAGTAAGCAAACATGTTGGGTATAGATGCTGGCGGGGCGTCACAATTTGTGTGAGCACTGCGTAGGTATTATGGGATGTGCTTTGTGCAGGGTTGTCTTATGTGCATGTGAGTTGGGTGTACACACAGGATGTCAAGGGGGATGCTGTATGCCGATAGTATAATTGGGTGTGCATTAGAGGTGTGAGGGGACTGTCAAATGCATGTGACATTTGACATGTGATGGATGTTGGGTACAGTGTGCATTAGAGGTATGTTGCAGGGTTTAGACTTGAGGATGTGCACGTGTTTTTGAAGTGCAGCAGGGAGACAGAACTGGGCTATTGAAGGCATGGAAGAGCTGAGACAGGTGAGAAAAAAGAATCACAATGAATACCCCACCCCTCCTTTCCTATTTCCCCAGTAGATTCCCCCTTCTCCATCCTCATTTGGGGGACCTCCCCTATCCTGACCCTCAGATTGCAGGAAGTGGCTGACTCCACAGAGTCAATCCACTTGCTGGAGGGGGTCCTGGTGAAAGAGTCTGAAAGACCACAAGAACTAAAAGAAGGAGAAAGAAAGGTCAACCACAAAGTGGCATTTGCCATGGTATTAACCAATTATTCATAGCACAGCCTGGGAAAGTGGAATGAACCTGCACGATGACAGCTGACATGCTGAGAACTTGATGCCCTGGGGGAGACTTGGCTGGGACAATGCAGCTGGAGCCCCTCCTCATGCCCAAAACCAAAACAGGCCACCCTCCTCTCTGCATCAAGGCGTGATTCCAGCAGCCAGGGCTATTCAAGTATTTCCTTCTGCAAAGACTTGCCATCACTCCACGCACATTTAAGCAGATCGCAAGCAGCTATTGACTCTGTTTTTCGCTGGTACCTCTGGGCTGTCAGTTAATAACCTGGAGTTCATCTTGCACAAATTGTAGAATTGGTTTATGTGAAGCAGAGAAATGATCTCGAGCTAGATGTCAGCACCATATCCCCCGGCAAGTTGCTGCTCCTTTGATTTCAGAGATGTACCATGTAAGTCTTTAACAAAGTCCATAAGACCAGTCAGAAAAGATGAAGCAGTTAGGGGACCCAGAAGAAAAACTAAGTAGGCACAAAGGTGAGTTAGGAAACTGGTCAAATCCTAGCAAGCCCCAGGCTTCCATCACAACCAAAGAAGTTAAGGAGGTGACTTTGTGATATCACTTTTTTCTTCTTTAGACAGAGTCTCCCTCTGTTGACCAGGCTGGAGTGCAGTGGCACAATCCCACCTCACTGAACCTCCACCTCCTGGGTTCAAGCAATTCTCCTGCCTCAGCCTCCCGAGTAGCTGCGATTACAGTTGTGTGCCACCACGCCTGACTAATGTTTGTATTTTTAATATAGATGGGGTTTCACCAGGTTGGCTAGGCTGGTCTCCAACTCCTGACCTCAGGTGATCCTCCTACCTTGGCCTCCCAAAGTGCTGGGATTACAGGCGTGAGCCACTGCGCCTGGCCAAGGTGACTTCACTTCTGCTGCACAAGCAATAAACCACCTGAAAAGAGGGTCTGTTTCCTAAGGATGCTATGCACAAAGATGTTCATTGCAGCATTATTTACAACAGTGAAATATGGGAAGCAATGTAAAATCCAGCAATAGGAAAATGGTTAAGAAAATTATTCTACATCAATATGTCATTTTACAGCCATTAAAAACAATATCAGACAGGTGCAGTGGCTCATGCCTGTAATCCCAGCACTTTGGGAGGCTGAGGTGGAATGATCACTTGCACCTAGGAGTTTGAGACCCACCTAGGCAACATGGTGAATCCCTGTCTCTACAAAAATAAAAAATTTTTTAAAAAACACAAAAATTAGTTGGGTGTGGTGGCACACACCTGTAATCCCAGCTACTCGGGAGGCTGAGCTGGGAGGATCATTTGAGCCCAGGAGGCTGAGGCTGCAGTGAACCGTGATTGCACCACTGCATTGCAGCCTGGGTGACAGAGTGAGACTCTGTCTCAAAACAAACAAACAAAAAACAAAAACCAACAATGTCTATGGAGAGGCTAAAATAATATTCATAAAACGTGATGTTCAGCATAAAGATAACAAAGCAGGATGGTAGCTGCTTGCATATATTGTGGGTCATAACTATGTAAAATATAAATGGAAAGAACACACATAGAAGTTCTAACAGTGGTGAGATCATGAGTGATTATTTTGCCTTTCCCTTTTTAAAGAATAGCCCAAATTTTCCAAAATTAGCTTATATTATTTTTATAATAATATAAACCAGAGGTTAGCAAATTTCTTTCTGCAAAGGGTCATAGAGTAAATATTTTTGGCTTTGCAAGCCATACAGATTCTATTACAACTACTCAATTCTGCTGCTGCATGGAGAAAGAACCATGCACAATACATTGTAAACAAATAGGCATGGCTGTGTTCCAATAAAACTTTAAATAAAAACAAGAAGGAGGTTGGATCTGTCCCATGGGCTATAGTTTGCTGATTCCATAAGCCTAAATGAGACTTTTGAAAGTTATTCCATGTTCAGTGACATGGAATAATCGCCCTTTCATTAAGTACTAGCTATCACCTGGGGAAAGTTTTCTTCCTAATCACAGGGAGGTTATGGGTCCTTAGGAAACGGTCCAGCCCCTGGAAATTGCATTTGACAGGCAGGGGCAGAGACACAAGGCATAGCTGCTCGTGAGGAACAGCATTGCCTCTCTCTCCATCTCTCTGTCTGAGCTGTCACGCCCTTTCTCTTTGCCTAAGTTATTCCCTATGTCTCTCTGACCCCCTTGTACATCTCCCTCTGCCCCCAACTCCATCAGTTCCAGGAAGAGAAGGAAAGAAGATAGGGAACCTGAGTGGATTGTAGGGCCAGGGCTGGGAAGCTTGGGAAAGGGGGAAGATGTCTCTGTCTCACTTACATTGGATTCGAGGTCACCGGATGCAGGATGACCTGGGGCGCCCGGGTCGGCGTCTCCGGCACCGGCACCACATCTGAAAACCAGAGATTGGACACTCAGAAAAAAAATGTGAAGTCCACAACCCCCGCAAAGGCTTGATTCCTGGGCGACATGGCAGCCAATTTTTCACCAGATCTTGGATCTCTGCCCTTGGCCAATCTCCTTTCTCCTTTCCTGGACCACCTGGACTCTACCTGCTCAGCTGGACCAGGGTTCTGGATGACATCCTCAACAAAATTCCTCATTGTTGAGTAGGGGGCTGCCAGAACCCTCAAACATCTAGCCTGAAGCATTCATTGGTCATCTCTGAATCTTTCTTTCTCCTGGGTTCCCTTTGGGATGATAAAGCCCCTTGGTTTCACATCTTCTCAGTACCCAGCTCAGGACCCTATGACCATCTCTTTCCTGCCACATGGCTCTAGACCCCTCCTCACCCTCGCCCAGTGTTCTACAGTACTCCACCCTCTCAGGCCTTTCCACGGTGCCTTGGGACCTCCTTGGGTCCCACTGTGCCCACTCTTTCTTCTCCACTTCCATGTTCAGCCATTATCCTGGAGTGTGGTGACTCCACTACCCTCTTTGATCTTAGGCACCCCCACAACATCTGCCTCCATTCATCTCAGAAACTCCTGCAATGCAGCGGGGCTTGTTCAGAAGGGGCTGCTTCCAGCTCACATGAAACTCACCTGGGAAGATGAACTGTTGCTTGTATTTGTAGTAGTGGGATGCTTGCAAAAGAAAGAAAACATCAAAGTGAGTGTCCCCAAGGAGACATTGCTTCAGGGACCAGATTGAGCTCTTACGGCCACCACATGGTCATTCTCTGCCCACCTTCAAGAGTTTCCATACTTCTGCAGACATCCCTGCAGACAAGGGACTGCAAACATGTGTAAAGAAACCAGAACTCTAAACATCCATGCCAACCCTCCCATCTGACATCTCACACTCCCTAAAATCAGACTGCTCCAACTCAAACAGACATTCTGACTACAATACCATTTTTGTGAAATGCATAATTACACACACACACACAGAAAAACTCTGCAAAGCCATAATCCAAAATATTAATTTTTTCCCCTTTTGGCAGAATGATTACAGTGGCTTAAAAAATCCTTTGTGCTTTTTCTGTACTTTCCTAATTTTCTGCAACGAGCATCGTATCAGTTTTCTTTTTTGTGCCTGTAACAAATTACTACAAACTTAGTAAAACAACACAAATGTATCCTCTTACAGTTCTGGAGGACAGAAGTCTGAAATAAGTCTTACAGGGCTGAAATCAAGCTTAGTTCCTTCTGAAGGCTCCGGGAAAATCTATTCCTTGTCTTTTCCGTTGTTTGAGGCTGCCTGCATTTGTTGGCTCATGGCTCCATCACTCCAACCTCTGCTTCTGTTGTGCCATCTCCTTCTTCTGCCTTTGACCTTCTTGCTTCCCTCTGATAAGGACCTTTGTGATTATATTTAGGGACTTCCCAGATAAGCTAAGATAATCCTCCCATCTCAAGATCCATAACTTAATCATATCTTCAAAGTTCCTACTGTCCTGTAAAGCAGCATCTTCCCAGATTCTGAGATCAAGGCATGGACATCTTTTGCAAATTATTCTACCTACCACAAGCATGAATTAACTTCTGTATTTAGGAAAAAATTATATAAAAGAAATTTTCTGGACTTCACTGCCAGTTCCCTGACAATTCCTTTTACTTCTAATCTACTCGCCAGAGGCCAGGGGTCTCAGACACTTAAAGGTTTCTAACATTAGCACTTACTCCATTGGGGAATAGTGCCTGGAATAGGGGGCCAAGTGGTGTTGGGGGCAGGGGACACAGAGATTTGCATCCTCAAGTAAATGAAGAGGGCAGGGATATAGTCAGATGAGTCTGTATTGGTGAATCCACTTTCAGAAACAATTTGATGACATTCAGGGACAAGCCACCACTGGAGTTGCTTTATCAAATATTAGCACAGTAGCTCAGAGCCTAGAGTCTAGAAGCTGATCCTCTAGGGTCAAATCTTTGCTCTGCCCTTGGCTATTTGTAGAAGCTCCAAGTCTCACTGTCCACACGTGTAAAATGAGGATAATAACAGTCCCTTCCTCAAAGGGCAAGGACCATCATTACAAGATAAAAGTGTATTGAAGATGCTGAATTCGTATTAGCTGTGAGATAAATAAACACATTTCTAAGCTCTCTTAACTAATAGGCAAGAATGATTTATCACCACGAGACAATCACATAGTTCCAAGTGCTAATGAAATCTTCTGCTTTGGGGAAGCAGATGGAACACTCTCCCTGAGGTTGAAATTTATTGATAGATTCTTTCAGGACAGGGAGTAAGTCCTACTATCTCAGGACCTCAAACTCCTGGTTCTGTGCCTTGCACCAGTCAGTGTGCAACACACATTTGTTGAATTAACCAACTCTCTTTATCACAGATGAAACAGCAAAAACCTTGGGCTTAGTCCAATTCCAGATTATATCAAATAGTTGGAGTCCATTTTTGATTCTGGAAAATGGGATGTCCAGGGCAAGAAGCAGCTTATTCAAGGTTACAGAGCAAAGCTTTAAAAGAAAATCACCCTCCATGACTTCAGGGACTGTTTTACTATTAGATAACAGAAGTTTTTTATTACATGCAACTACTTTATTAGTCAACAAGGGGCTAAAATTAAAACAGGAAAAACTACCCGAGGCTCTCAAGAGACTTGGCTGATCTTTTCCCTCCACAGCTCTGACAGTGATGGGGGATTCAGTGTCTGCAGAAAAGGTTCGCTGACAGCTATGTTCTTTTTGGGCAACAGAGAGCAGGAGCTGCTTCAGAGAGTCCGAGAAGGGACAGGTGTCAGGCAACAGGACACCAGCAAATGCCTCCACACCCGAAGCCAACCCGAAGCCAACGCCCTCCTTGACTCCTCCCTATGTGCCATGGAACAACTCGTTCCTGGTGACTGAAAGGGAAACACATGACCAGAAGAGGAGGAAAGACATTGTTGGGAGACCTGTTCTTCCTGCTGATGACAGACACCATCAAGAAGTGGCTCTAAAGAACAGCTGGTGACCTTGAGTGGGCTGCTCAGGAGAGCTGAGTGGCTCCGGGCTTTCTGGCATCCAAGATGACTCAGGACCTGGGAGGCTGCAGATGAAGTCAAAGAGACAAGCAGGCCACTCTGAAGGAGCTTCCCCTCTGGAGCCCCCATGCCTACCCTGAGGCCTCCCAAGAGAGCAGCCAGAGTGGTCTTCTAGAAGGAAGGAAGAAAGGTCAAGTCATTCTCTGCCTAAACCTTTCAACTGCATCCCATGGAGTCTCACATAAAATCTAAAATCCTGCCAGGCCCAGACCCTGTAGCTCTGAGTCTCTCTGGAGGCCACTTTCCCTTGTTTATGGCACTTGGGCCCCTTCCTGTGGCTGGGCCTTTGCCTTACTTCCCCCACCTGCAGAACTCAGCCATCCGGTGACCCTCCAACCTAAATCTGTTCTCTTGCATTTGCTCAAGGACTCTTGCAAAGGCTCTTAGCCATCACAGCCTTCATCACAATCTATAATCCTATTTTCATGCGTATGTTTATTTGGTTAATACCTTTTTTTCTCACTAAGCTATACTTTTCATGAGAACTGGGGCTGTTGTAGGCAGAATAATGCCTGCCCCTGCCCCTACAACATGTCCAGGTCCTAATCCCTGGAAACTGTGAATCCATTTCATTACATGGCACAAGGGACTCTTTGGATGAGATTACTTAAGGATCTTGAGGTGGGGAGATTATCCTAGATCATCTGGGTGGGCTCAATGTCACCACAAGGGTCCTCAGAAGAGGAAGGCAGGGTCAGAGAAGGAGATGTGATCATGCAAGCAGAAGCCGGAATGAGGAGGGGCGACAAGCAAAGTAATGTGGGCAGCCCCTAGATGCTGGGAAAAGGCAAGGAGATGGATTCTCCCTGAAACCTTCCAGAACAAACCAGCCCTATTGACATCTTGGTTTTTAGCCCAGTGAAGCCCGTTTTGGACATCTGGCCTCTAGAACCATAAGATAATAAACCTGTGTGCTTTTAAGCCACGAAGTACGTGGTCATTTGTTACAATAACAATAGGAAGTGAATCCAGGGGCCATGTCTGGTTTGTTCCCTGGTCCAAACCTAGTGCCTAGTACAGTAGCTGGTACACAGTAGATGCATAATAAATACTGTTAACAAAATGAATGGATGAACACAGTCTGAGGGCCAAGAAGAAAATTTGAAGAGAAAAAACTGCAGCCCTGGGCAGTGCATGAAATTCAGGTCATTCATTCATTCAACAAACATGTAATGAGTGCCTTCAGTTGCAGGCAACATGTTGGGCTTTGAATGTGGAGTGGTGAATGAAGACACATTGCCTAGTCTCATGCAGCTGGCATTCTGATGGAGGAGACAGACACTTAACAAGTGAGTATGTAAACCAGATCATGGCACAGAGTGATGAGCATAAAAGAGGCACTCAGGAGAGACTGATGGAAAGGGAAAGGGAGGAAACACTCTCGCGAGCCCACATGGCCCAAGTGAGGTCTCAGAAATCCTGCAAATTCCACCAAAGGCAGATTCCACCTCCTTTCTTCTCCCTTTGAGCCATTAGAATTCACCATTTCCTGGAGTTGTGTGTGTGTGTGTGTGTGTGTGTGTTTCAAGATGGCTCTAGGTGGCTCCAAAGACAGAAGGTATTTGGCTCCAAAGAAAGAAGGTATTTGAACACTCCAGCCTCAGAAACCCATAAGACAATCATTTTCGAAGCCTCTTCATCTGTCTTGCCATGATGGATGCTACCACAACTCTGCTCATCGGTAGCAGTGAACTAGCCCCATGTTACTGATGAGAAACAGACCTAAACAGAAGCAATACCATGCTCAAAATCACACAGCTAGCAAGGAGCAAAGCTGGGATCCAACTCCAGGTCTGTCTGTCCATACAGCACTCTTGATGTCACCTTATACTGAGCCATGTCCACATGGCCCCAGGACTCAGAGAAAGACGGATAACAGGAGGTCCACCCAACTGGCAGCACACAGTCACAAATACCACCGAGGCTGCACACGCCATTCTTGGGGTTCTTATATCCTTTTCACCACATGTCCTGAGATTAACAGATGAGTTAAATGGCTGGTCAACCCCCCAGCCCCTTTTGGACAAGAATGTTCTAGATGAATCAGTGCTGGGGACATTGTTATGCCTAAGCTTTAGCTTAAATAGCCTTCAGAAAACTCAACATCTGGCAGGGACCCACAGGCAAAGCTCCATTTTTCATCAACAGAAGCTCCCAGTCAAGAGTGGGACAGCTAGCCAGATCTTTGTACAAACACAACAGGTACTCTTGACCCTGGGAGTGTTTTGCTAAAACCACCTAAGACACAGGGTAGGCCCAACTGTACTTCCAAAAGGTTCTGTTTTGTTTTCCATTTCAGCACTGAATTTTATTATTATTCGATTCTAAAATGGATGCACACTCATATATATCGTAGAAGTGCATGAGATAAAGTCCCTCTCCTCAACAGCTGCCATGAAGTTCTTCCAGACTTTACTGCACACATGCCAACACATATAAGCATACTGGTACACAGACATATATATATGTAAATATTTTACAATAAATAGAATATTATACTGATGACTTTGCAAATCACTTATTTTCTACTTAAGAAACATTATGGATATCTTTCCATGTCAGGAAATCTATATAGAGTACTACATTCCTTTGAAAGTTTGCAGAATATTTGGTTATACGGATATATGTGTGTATTCAACCATTCACCACCTACTCTTGATGGGCATTTGGGTTAATTTCAGTTTTCACTGTTACAGTGAAGTCCTTACACACAGATCTTTGCACTCTAGTGCAAGCGTTTCTGTATATAAAGTTCTAGAAGTGATATAATGGTCAAAGGAATGCACATTTAAAACTTTAACAGGGCTGGCTATGGTGGTTCACACTTGTAATCCCAGCACTTTGGGAGGCCAAAGTGGGTGGATCACCTGAGGTCAGGAGTTCGAGATGAGCCTCACCAATATGGTGAAACCCTGTCTCTACTAAAAATACAAATATTAGCTGGGTGTGGTGGTGTGCACCTGCAGTCCCAGCTACTCGGGAGGCTGAGACAGGAGAATTGCTTGAACCCGGGAGGTGGAGGTTGCAGTGAACCAAGATCGCACCACTGCACTCCAGCCTGGGTGACAGAGTGAGACTCCATCTCAAAACAACAACAACAACAAAAAAACTTTAACAGAAAATGCCAAATTACCTTCCCCAAATGTTGAGTTCAGTTCATACTCCTATGTCAAGGTATATGGGGATTTCATCTTTCATTCTACAATTCTGTCTAGGTCCTCATATTAATTAGCAGTGATGATGAGAAATGCAAATAAAGATAGCCACTGTACTTTATTATTATTGTATTTAATAATAATCCAAGGAGCCCAGATTTGTTGAGGTCTTCAATGAAACTGTCACCCTGCTAAGCTTTGTCCATGTATTATGACATTTCTTTCTAAAACAATTATCTAAGGTGGGTACTATTATGATCTCCATTTTGTAGATGAGAACACTGAGGCCCAGAGAGGCGAGTTATTTGTCCAACATCACACAGACATTAAGTGGTAAAGCCGAGATTTGAACCTAAGCAGCTTGGCTGCAGAACCCATACTCTAACTGCCATGCTGAAGTGCTTTTACCCAAAGGACCCCTTAGCCCAGGCCCCAAAGAGGGCCAGGACCTTGTCATGGCCTGTCATGGAGCAGATGGGGATAAGGTGGCACGCTAGAACAGCCAATTGTCAGGCACCCCTTCTTGAAGACTCTGGCTGAGGGAAGGAAGGAGCTAAGGGACACCCTGATTACTCCTGGCTAGGCAGGTCTCTTGTCTGAAGATGCCAGCAGAGTCTTTAAGGGATGAAAAGAGCTGTGGTCCTTTTGTGCACAGTTCTCCCATAAAACGGCCCTTCCCCATCCCTTGGTCCATAAACAAGTGCCAAACAATTTCAGAGAAAATACTCCTGAAGTCAGTGTCTCCAGGGAGTGAAGTGGCTATTGGAAAGCATTGGGCCCACTTCCCCCAGGTGTGGGTGGTCATGGGAAGTCTAACGGTCTTTTTTTTCCCTTCATCCCCTTCTGAAGAAGTAAAAAATGAACAACCCTGGAGATGGCGGTGGGAGCCTGCCGGGCAATGAATCGGTGGCATTTACTAAGACGATTCAGCTGGTGACTCACATTGCAGTCCTTGGTGGCTGCCAGATGAGTGGCCCCTACACTAGATGGATATGAGGCTGTTAAATTCAGACTTGAACTTAACAAAAAACCCAAAGTTCCAAGAATTCAAAATATGTGCCATCTCTGTGGATATAACCCAAATCAAAACAGTGTGGGCAGGTGCTGTGATTGGCTTGTCCTCAGATGGATGGATGGTTGCATGTGGGTGCCGCCCAGGTATGGGGCGGGGCCTCTATTTGCCTCCTGCCCACTCACTCATGCCTGGTTAAGCTTAGAGGTGTGAGCTATGGCCAAGGACCTGGGATTTTTTTCATAGTGTGAAGCTTGTTGACTCAGGAGGAAATCAGGCACTAGACCAGAGCATCCGATGGAACTTTCAGTGATGATGGAAATGTTCTACACCTGAGCCATTCAGTATGGCAGCCACCAGCCACATGTGGCTACTGAGCCCTTGAAATGTGGCTAGTGTAACCGATAAGCTAATTTTTAAATTATGTTTAATTTTAATTTATTTAAATGTAAATAGCCACACATGGCTAGCGGATACCATATTGAACAAAACAGATGTAGACTCTGGTTCCAACTGGCCATGCCAGTCCCACCAGCCTTCTTGTTGAAGCCAGCTGCAGTGCCATAAATATGGCTGAGTTGGAAGCATTCTTAGGGCCCTAGCAGAGGAACCGGGCCAGGCTGGACCCTGGAAGAGATGGGGAGATTCTTAGGTCTCGTCTACCTGAAGGAAAAAAAAAATCCCATTCTTAGGTCTAATGACAAAGGAGGTCAGGAAACCACAGTGTCCCACGAGTGGCTTCTCTACTATCATCTCATAGCCCAGTGCATACTCCCTGGTCAACAGTCCAGGTACCTTGGAATTCCTGAGCTAGAGGAACCTTCCAGATTATCTTGTCCAACTACATCTTTTCAGAGGTGAGACGCAGCAAGAATGCAATAGACCTGGATCTTGACTCCAGGAGTCCAGACTGCTCAGTGACAGCCCTGTCCTCACATCTGGGTTAAGACTCAGTATGCAGCCCTGCTCAGACATGTGCCCCTAAGATCTCCAGCACAGGATCTCACTGCCAATTTTAACCAATTTAGCTCATAAGACAACTGTCATCTCCAGAGCCAATGGCTCCCTTCTGTGACTTAGACTTAGGCGAAGACCCTGGGTTGTAGCTCGCCAAAAGACAGAGTCTCTAAGAGTTCCTGCACCTCTTTGAGCCTCTGTTTCTTCATCTGTAAAATGAGCTGATAATGCTTACCTTGTGGCTGTTCCAAAGATTAAATAAGTGATATAAGGGTAATTGCTTAGGGTACGATAAGGGTCAGTCCACATACTTCCTTGCCCCTCTCTGGTCATTGACCCATTCGCTTTCCAGCAGAGACTTGCTGCATCAGGGCTCTGGTGTGAACCCACCCCCTCCCTAATCTCTGCCCCTCCAATGCTGCGCCCCCCATGTCTCCCCAAGCATGGAGGTACCTGGCAGGTTGAAGTTCTTCTGCTGCCGTGTGCACTGTGGGGAAGGGTGTAGGGGAGAAGGCGGCGTGGCACTAGGAGGGAGGGGGGGTGCTGGCGAGGAGGGCGTGGAGGACGTCGTGGAGGAGGGGTTGCTGCTGGAGTCTGGCTGGTAAGGGACAGGGATGTGGTCCTGCAGAGAGAAAACAGGGTAGGAGTCAGGGACAGGCAGGGAAGCAGAAACACAGCAGAAAGAGTGGGCTGAGCAGGAGAGGCCCCCACCCCAGCCCCTGCAACAATTCTTGCCCTTTCCTCAGCCACCAGATCCTTCCGAAGTCCCTCCCGCTTCATCAGCCCCATTGGGCTGCATCCAGCTGTGGAAGGAACAGCCTCTGGAGTCGAATTCCTGTCCACTGCTTGGACCCCAGAGTGAAAGGTGACCACGTAATGAAAACCAAACAGGTGACAGCCACTCACCCTGTGCCTCTTTGATTCTGAAAAACCCCATGCAGAGGTGTCCAGAGTACCCCTCCCATCCCAACACCTCTCCTCCCAAGTGTTTATTGAAGAATCAACAGTCTGACAGCTCCAGAGAGAATGTGAGAGTGAGCCTTCAGCATCTTAGCTTGGGTCACAGCTGGAACCAGCACTGCCTCTCCTCACCCCAGACCAGCTCAAAATCTCCTCACTCCAGACCAGCTCAAAAACAAGGAGAGAGAGAGAATCCATGTGTGCATTTTTGGAATGGCCTGCGGGGGTGGACTTCCGAGCAGAGTAGTGGGTTGAACAGTGTTCCCCAAAAGACGTCCACCCAGGACCTCTGAATCTGATCATATTTAAAATAAGGGTCTTTGCAGACATAATTTAAGGTAAGGATCCTGAGATGAGATCATCATGGATTCGGGTGAGTCCTAAATCCAATGACAAATATCCTAAATCCAATGTCAAATATCCAAATCATCCTGGATTCGGGTGAGTCCTAAATCCAATGACAGACATATGGAGAGGAAAGTCATGTGAAGATGGAGGGAGAGATTGGAGTGATGCAGACACAAGCCAAGGACTGCCGGAGCCACCAGAGACTGGGAGAGAGGCATGGAACAGATTGTCCTTCAGAACCTCTAGAAGGCAACCTTGCTGGCATCTTGACATTGAATTTCTGGCCTCTAGAACTGTGTGAGAATAAATTTCTGTTGTTTTAGCCACCCAGTTTATGCTCTTTTGTTACAGCAGCACCAGGAAATTAGTATCAGCAGGAACCGGAGTCAGGAAAACCTGGACTCAAATTCCACAGCCACCTCTTTTCTGTACATCCTGGGCAAAATGCCCAACCTTTCCATTCCTCGGTTTTGTCCTCTGTAAAATGGGAATAATGATAACATCAAGTGCACAGGGCTGCATGAAGATTAAATGATGTGGAGGAATGGGAGGCAGGGAGGCAGGCAGGGAGGAACAGTAGCTGATGTGGAGGCATGGGAGGCAGGGAGGCAGGCAGGGAGGAACAGTAGCTGATGTGGAGGAATGGGAGGCAGGGAGGCAGGTAGGGAGGAACAGTAGCTGATGTGGAGGCATGGGAGGGAGGGAGGCAGGCAGGGAGGAACAGTAGCTGATGTGGAGGCATGGGAGGGAGGGAGGCAGGCAGGGAGGAACAGTAGCTGTATGCATTTGCAGGAATGTTCTCCTGGAAAGGGATAGATTGGTGCTGCCTGAAGCTTGAAAAGCATTTCACCTCTTTGGGACTTTTTGCTTTCACCAGATGGCAAGAGATGAGCAAAAGCAGCAAACCTCCACATGACATAAAAGGGATTCCTACCTCTCAAAGCCAGCAGAGCTAAGTGTTCCCAGGGGAGCCTTCATCTGTTCACCCACAGGACAGTGGTCACTTGATCCCTCCATTACTCAAAGGTCCACTACTCATGTGGACCAGGTACCCAAAGATGGTTTAGTGTGGTCAACAGGTATGCTTATCAGCCAACTCCAAGAGTAGGTGTGGCGAACACCCAATAACAAAGGAGGTCAAGGGCAGAGGGGAAATGGACATTCTCTGTCTAGATGCTTACTGGGTGTCCAGCCGGGTTGTACATTTCACCTTCCCAAAGCCCACTCCGCTGCCACTAGATCCACACTGCTTCTGGGTCAGTGAGTCTCTCCTTATCCTTTTTTTAAATTTTATTTTTATTTATTTATTTTTGTTTTTTGAGATGAGATCTCATTCTGCGGCCTGGGCTGGAGGGTAATGGCACGATCATGGCTCACTGTAGCCTCAGCCTCCTGGGTTCAAGCGATCCTCTCACCTGAGCATCCTGAGTAGCTGGGACCACAAGCATGCACCACCATGCCCAGCTTTAAAACACTTTTTTTGGTAGACACAGGGTCCCACTGTGTTGCCTAGGCTGGTTTCAAACTCTTGGGCTCATGCGATCTGATCCTCCCGCCTCGGCCTCCCAAAGTGCTAGGATTACAGGTGTGGGTCAATGCGGTCGGCCTCCTTATCCTTAACATGGGCTAAGAACGTCCACCTTGTAGGTCTGTTGTGAAGTTTAAATGAGTTATGTAGGTACCCACCTCCTTCGTATTGAGTAGAGGTGCTTTGTCATCAATAAATGGTAGCTATTATGTTAATGATAGTATGTTTCTATAATTAAACTTTTTATTTTGAGATCATTGTGGATTCACATGTAGTTGTAAGAAGAGAGAGATCTTATGTTTCCCTTACTCAGTTTTCTCTACTGGTAACATCTTATGAAACTCTAGTACAATATCACAGCCCAGATACTGAACTGATACAGTCAAGATACAGAACAGACCCATCAAAACGAAGATCCCTCATGTTGCCCGTTTATAGCCGTACCCATTTCCTGCTCTCTCCTCACCATCCTCCCCCCATATTTAACCCCTGGCACTTCTAATCTATTCTCCATATCTGTCCAGTATAATAAACACTAGCTGTATGTGGGTTTTTTTGAGATAGAGTCTTGCTACATTACCCAGGCTGGTCTCAAACTCCTGGACTCAAGCAATCCCATTGCCTCAACCTCAATCCCAAGTAGCTGGGATTAGAGATGTGTACCCTGGTGCCCAGCTCTATTCTCTGTTTCTATAATTTTATCATTTCACTGTTTTATAAGTGGAATCATACAGTATGTAACCTTTTCAGATTGCCTTTTTCCACTCAGAATAATTCTCCATAGATTCATCCAAGTTGTTGCAGGTATCGATAGTTTCTTCCTTTTGATTGCTGAGTTTCTTCCTTTTGACTGATTGCTGAGTAGTACTCTATGATATGGATGTACTAGAGTTTGTTTAAACATTTACCCACGGAAGGAGATCTAAGTTGTTTTCTATTTTTTGCCATTGTGGATAAAGCTGCTATAAACATTTATTAACAGGATTTATGTGAACATATGTTTTTATTTCTCTGGAATAAATGCTCAGAAGTGTAGTTTCTGGATAATATAGTAATAACATGTTTAGTTTTAAAAGAAAATGCAAAAACTGTTCTCTGGAGTAGCTGCACCATTTTACACCAGCAATGTACAAATGATTGATTTTTCTCTGCATCTTAGCCAGTGTTTGGTATTGTCACTGTTTGTTATTTTAGCCTTTCTAATTGGAGTGTAGTGATATCTCATTGTGCTTTAGTTTACATTTCCTAATGGCTAAGATATTCAACATCTTTTCGTGTGCTTACTTGCCATCTGTATATCCATTTTGGTCTTGATGACTGTATCTATATAAGAAGTCTTGAGATCAGGTAGACTGATTCCTCTCACTTTATTATTTCGCAAAAGAATAAAGCTGTTGTAGATATTCTAGTTCCTTTGTCTTTTCACATAACTTTTAGAATAATCGTGTCTTTATTTATAAAAATAATCTTTCTGGGATCTTGTTATAAATTGTGTTAAACCTATATATGAATTTTGAGAACTGACTTCTTAACTATGTTGAATCTTCCAATCCATGAACATGGTATGGGTATCAGTTTCCTAGGACTGTTGTAACAAAGTACCATAAACTGAGTGGGTTAAAACAACAGAAATTTATTCTCTCACAATTTTGGAGGGCAAAAGTCCCAAGTCAAAGTATTGGCAAGGCCGTGTCTCAGGATCCCTCTGAGACTTTAGGTAGAATCCTTCTTTGCCTCTTCCTACCTTCTGGTGGTGGCCAGCAATTCTTGTCATTACTTAGATTGCAATTGCATCACTCTAATCTCTGCCTCTGTTGTCACATGGTGCTCTCCCTGTGTGTCTCTGTTTCTCTTCTCCTCTTCTTATAAGGCCGAAAGTCATATTGGATTAAGGGACCACCCTTCCAGTATACCCTCATCTAAACTTGATTATATCTGCAAAGTTCCTATTTCCAAAGATCACATTCACAGGTCCTGGAGGTTAGGACTTTAGCATATCTTTGTGGGGAATACAGGCTGAACCACAGTGGTATCTGTCTGCATTTCTTTTGATCTTTGTTTCCTTTCACCAGCATTTTGTAGTTTTCAGCGTACAAGCCCTATACATGTTTTATCAGATATACACCAAAGTATTTCCATTTTGTTCAGCAATTGTAGATGGCATGTTTCTAATTTAGGTTTCCATATGTTAATTGCTAGTATATAGAAATATAACTGATTTGGGCCAGGCACGGTGGCTTGCGCTTGTAATCCTAGCACTTTGGGAGGCCGAGATGGGCAGATCACAAGGTCAGGAGTTAAAGACCAGCCTGGCCAATATAGTGAAACCCCATCTCTACTAAAAGATACAAAAATTAGCCAGGTGCGGTGGCACACACCTGTAGTCCCAGCTACTTGGGAGGCCGAGGCAGAAGAATCACTTGAACCTGGGAGGCAGAGGTTGCAGTGAGCCGAGATGATACCACTGCACTCCAGCCTGGGTGACAGAATGAGACTCCGTCTCAAAAAAAAAAAGAAGAAGAAATATAACTAATTTGTATTGATTGTGTATTCCATGACCTTGCTGAATTCACTAATTAGTTCTAAGAACTTTTTAAAAAATATATTCTTTGGGATTTTTGTATTTTCTTTGGGATTCTCTACATAGATGATGTCATTTGCAAATAAGGACATTTTTATTTCTCCATTTCCAATCTGCATGTCTTGTTTCCTTTTCTTGCCTTACTGCGTTGGCCAGAACTTCCAGCATTGTGTTGAATAAGAATGGTGGGAGTGGATGTCCTAGCTTGTTCCTAGCTGTAGAGGAAAACATTCAGTTTTTCATCACTAAGTATAATGTTAGCTGTAGTATTATTTTAGGTGCTTTTATCAAGTTGAGGAATTTCCTCATTTTTACTTTTCTGATTTCTTTTATCATGAATGGTTGTTGGATTTTGTCAAACAAGTTTTTTGTATCAATTAATATAACCATGTTATTTTTTATTCTTAGCTTGTTAATATGGTGAATTATGTTAATTGATTTTTCAGATATTGAACCAGTCTTTTATCCCTGGAATAAACTCTACTTGTACATATTGCTGAACTCTATTTTCTAAATATTTTGTTAAGAATTTTCGCATCTATATTAATGAAGAATATTAGTCTGTAGTTTTCCTTTTTCGTACTCTGGCTTTAGTATCAGGGTAATATTGGTATATATCATGAGTTGGAAAGTATACTCTTCTATTTTTTGGAAGAGATTGTGTACAGTTGGTGTTAATTCTTCTTTAAACATTTGGTAGTATTCTCTGGTGACACCATCTGGAGATTTCTTTTTTTGGAGTAAGACAGTTTTAAAATTACGAATTCCGTTTCCTTAATGTTTACAGGGCTATGCAAATTATACATTTCATATTGGGTGAGTTGTGGAAGTTTGTGATTTTCAAGAAATTGGTTTATTTCATTTAAGCTATAAAATGTATATGTGTAGCATATCTCTTTTTATCCATTTGATGACTGCAGGGTCTGTAGTGATGTCCCATCCCATTCCTGACAATTGTAATCAGAGTTTTCTCTTTGTTGGTCTTGCTACAGGTTTGTCAATTTCATTTTTAATTTCTGTTTTATTTTTCCTGCCTTCCTGTGAGTTAAACATTTTTTGGAGTTTCATCTTGACATAGCTAGAGTATTTTTGAGTGTATCTCTTTGTATAGCTTTTTAAATGGCTGCTGTAGGTAGTATATTATATATACATAACTTATTGCAGTCTACTGGTGTTGACATTTTACCAGTCTGAGTGAAGTTTTCCTTTATGTCCTTACCCTCCTCCTTTAATAATTGTCTTAAATATTTCCTGTACATATATATAGAACCACATCAGAAAGTGTTACAATTTTTGCTTCAACTCTCAAGCATAATTTAGAAAATTAAGAGGAGAAGGTATATGTACTATTGTATCTACTAGTATTTGTACACTTTTTACTGTTTTCTGATTTTCCAAGATTCTTTATTACTTCTTTTCTGTTTAGAAAATACTTTTCAGTTATTCTTTCAGCGTAGGTGCACTTATGGCAAACAGTCTTAGTTTTCCTTCATCTGACAATGTCTTGATTTCTCTTTCATTTTTGAAGAATATTTTCACTATGCATGGAATTCTGAATTGAAAACTTCTCTTTCAGCACTTGAAAAAATGCTGTGCCACTTTCTTCTGGCCTCCATGGTTTCTGATGGGAAATTTGTTGTCATTTGAATGGTTTCTCCCATAGGTAAAGTATTGTTTCTCTGTTGTTGCTTTCAAGATGCTTTTGTCTGTCTTCAGTTTTCAGAAGTTTGACATGACATATCCTAGCATGGATTTCTTTGAATTGACCTTCTTTGATGTTTTCTGAGATTCTTTAATCTGTAGGTTTATGTCTTTTGCCCAGTTTGGGAAGTTTTCAACCATTATTTCTTTAAGAATGTTTTCAGCTCTGTCCTCTTTCTCCTCTTCTCTCTTTCCAGTACACCAATGACACCAATGTTAGATTTTTTATTATAATCCCCAAGGGTCCTTGATACTGTGCTCAGGCCATTTTCTCTCTGTTATCCAGACTGTGTAATTTCTATCACTCTGTCTTCAAGTTCACAAATTCTTTCCTCTGCCCCATCCATCTTGTTATTGAGTCCATCCATTGAATTTTTTATCTGGTTATTGTATTTTCTAATTGTATGTTCTAAATTTTCTAAATGCTTCTTCTTTTTATCTTCCGATTCTTTGCTGACACTTTCTGTTTCTTTTCAGGGACTTCTTATGTTTTCATTAGTCTCAAGAATGTTCATAATTGCTTATTGAAGTATTTTTATAATGAATGCTTTAAAAGTGTCATCAGATAATTCTGAAATCCCAGTCATCTCAGCATTGGCTTCTATTGATTGTCTTTCTTTTTCTATTCAGCTTGAGATCTTTCTGCTTCTTGCTACGACAAGTAATTTTCAACTGAAGCCTGAACATGTGAGTATTATGTTGTGAGACTTTGGATGTTATTTAAACCTCTTGTTTTTGCTGGATTTCTGACATTGCTCTAGCAGAGAAAGGGGAGGTACTGCCTTGCTATTGCCAGGGATGGGTAGAAATTTAAGTTCTCCATTCAGCTTCTGTTAGTCCCTGAAGAGGGAAGGAGTTCCTCATTATCGCTGGGCAGAGGTTGAAATCCAGCTCCCCCATAGACCTTTGCTGATACTACTCTTGCTGGGAGGGGTAAGAATGCCAAAAAGCAGGGAGCAGACTTGTTAATGATGGTGGTGTAAAAGCTCTGACTCTCCACTAGGTCTCCTTGAATCCTACCTCAGCAGGTGTGGGAGGGAGTGCTGCATTATTGCTGGGTGAGGGGGGTGTTCTTTCCCACCAGCAGGGATGACAGTCCCTACTCAGCCTTCTCTAACACCAGCCTGGCAGGAGGATTGGGATGCCAGGGTTCAGCTTGACAAGGATGGGAGTCTAGACTCCCTACTTGATCTTTGCTGTTATGGGTAGGTAGGGCAACAGATTTTTCTGTGGTGTTTGGCTGGGGTAGGATGGTTATTGGGTAAAAGTTTTCTTGCTAAGCTGTCCCTTTCCTGGGCCTTTGGCTAGATGGGGCAGGCTTTTGTTGGGGCTTTTTTTGTTTTTACTCATTGACACATCCAGGTTGCCAGCTTCTTCAGTTCTAAGTCTGGGATACATGAAGCTAAAAGAAGTCTCAGGCGGCCAGGTGCAGTGGCTCATGCCTGTAATCCCAGCACTTTGGGAGGCCGTGGCAGGTGGATCACAAGGTCAGGAGTTCGAGACCAGCCTGGCCAACATAGTGAAACCCCATCTCTACTAAAAATATTTTGAAAATTAGCCAGGCGTGGTGGTGGGTGCCTGTAGTCCCAGCTACCTGGGAGGCTGAGGCAGGAGAATCGCTTGAACCCGGGAAGCAGAGGTTGCAGTAAGCTGAGATTGCACCACTGCATTCCAGCCTGGGTGACAGAGTGAGACTCCATCTTAAAAAAAAAAAAAAAAAAAAAAGAAGTCTCAGGGAACTCACCACTGTGTCATTGCTTGGGTCCCTAGCTGGTCTGCCTACTTCTTGCCCTCTTTCAGAGTGGTCTTATGTTTATTTTACATACAATGTCCATTGTTTTTAGCTGTACAGTTGACCCTTGAACAACACAGGTTTGCATTGCAATGGTCCACTTATATGTGAATTTTCTTCCACCTCTGCCACTTCTGAGGCAGTAAGACCAACCCCTCCTCTTTCTCCTTTTCCTCAGCCTACTCAACATGAAAACGACAAGGATGAAGACCTTTATGATGATTTGTGTCCACATAGTGAATAGTAAATATATATTTTCTTCCTTATAATTTTCTTAATAACATTTTCTTTTCTTTAGCTTACTTTATTGTAAGAATATGGCATATAAGACATAGAACATACAAAATACATGTTAATAAACTCTGTGTTATTGGTAAGGCTTCTGATCGACAGTGGGCTATTAGTAGTTAAGTTTTGGGGGCATCAACAGTTATATGTGGATTTTCAACTGTGGGAATGGGGTTGGCATTTCTCACCCCCACATTTTTCAAGGGTCAACTGTACTTAGTGGGAGGAATATGGAAAAGTACAATTACTCCATCTTCCTGGAAGCAGAGTAACTAATATTGTTAGTTCATTTAATCTTGGCAGCAAACCTGCAAGTTAGGTGTTTATCTCTGGAGGGAGAAACGAGACTCTCTCCAGAGAGTCTCTGAGAAAGGGAAACTCAACTATGATTGTGTAGACAAACAAATGGATACTGGCCCCATGGACAATTAACATTCCCAAGCTATAGAATTTTCCTTGGAATAACAGATCTCCCCAATTTGATCTCAGACCCTGTGTGGGAGAAATAAATGTGAGTCCCAGTAGAAGGCAGGGAACATCTGTCCACTTGGACATAGTCTTACTATTTTAGGCAAGGTTATGCTGTAGTTCATTCTAACCACCTGCCACGCAAGACCACCTTGAAGGTAACTCTGATCCAACATTAGTAGAAAGGCATCAGGAAGCCTTCGCACTCTATCTTAATTTATCTAATGGTAATTGCATTTCCATAACAATGGACATATTAGTGTAAGGAATGATATGTCAGTGACGTGTGGAGTGAAGATTTATCATTTATGACTATGATATAGAAAGAAGCTCCCACTTGGCCCAGGGGGCAGGTGAGGTTTTTTAAGAAAGTTGGGGGCCAATTATATTACACGAGGAAAAGAAAGTCAGGCATCTATCCACCCTCCCAAGCCTTGCTCTTTGAACTTGCTGGAAAATTTCAAGAAGTTTCCATAGATGCTCTGCAAAAAGATGGTCATCATCTAACTTAAAAAAAAAAACCATATAGGCTTGTGCTTCTACATGGACATTTGTCAGCTTATCTGTCTCATCCTCTAGACTAGGCACTCCCTGAGGACAGGGAGTATGTTATATGCATCAGCACCTAGCAATGAGCCAGTCACACAGTCACATGGTGGCCCCTCAGTAAATGTGTGCTGGATAAAAGAAAAAAGAAAGGAAGAAATGGAAAGAGGAAGGGTTGTATGGAAGAACAGGAGAGAGGAATAGAGGAGGAAGATCTATTTCCTCCCACTAGACTGTTACTTACTCATCTTGGAATCTGCAAAACTAAGCACAGAAACAAAAACATAGGAGGTAACTAATCAATGTTATATGAATGAATGAATGAACTAAGCAATTGAAAGGAAGAAAGGATAGAGGGAAAGAGGGAGAGAAGGAGAGAAAATTGTCTTTATGGTGGAAGGACTTATCTCTACCTCTTTGAGGACAGACTCATTAATACATATGGTACTCACTTATCCTGGCAGAATTGTTACAACAGGAGGGAAAATCTCTTCTGCAGGTTAAACCCACATCTGTGTCTGAATGGGACCAGCAGCTGGCGGCTGTGTTCCATCAGAAGGAAACTTATTAAACTCTACTAGTTCATGCAGGGAAAGGCTAATGGCATAATTCCTCTTTCTGAACATAGATGAGAGCTGGAAACATCCATCAGAGACCATCCAGTACAACTACTTCATTCTGTAGGAGGGGATGCTGAGACTGTAAGGTGGGAGGAATGGCCTCCTGGAGTCACACAGAGCATTAGTGGCACAGGTCCCAAGTCATGGCTCAGAAGCAGAAACACAAGGTTGTGCCAAGTAATAAGAAATTCACATCTGACTCTGAAACTCAAATAGAAGCACGTTCATCACCCAGGTTTCCACTTCAGCCAGCTGAGCACTGATTTGGACATGGCGGTGATGGTCATTGTTCTCCCATGGACACTTTCTAAGGAAACTGTCCTCACCCTCCAACCCAACAGCCTTTGTTCAATGGACTGTCCTAAACAGACACACTTGTCTTGTGACCTCCATAGCCCACTCCCAACACAGGATCATAGGCCAGAGCATAATGGCAGCTGACCAGTGACCTATAATATGGGATGGAATGATGAGATAGGCCATTAGGAAGAAGAGCAGAGAGCATTAGGAGCAAAGGCTGAGATAAGATGAGGTTCAAAGAGAACAGGGGAGCCACAACAGGCCAGAAAACAAAGAAGCCAAAGGTCATAAGGAGTAGGAACTATATGGAGGCAGAAGCAATGATAGAGGAAAGAAAGACAAAAGTAGAAGATGAGGAAACCAGCCAACAGTAACAACACATCAGAGCAGACCCATAAAGAGTAGCTAAGTCAGGGTCATGATGGAAGACCAGAACAATGGCCTATGGGCTTGCTTTGGGTCCAAGGAGCTGGACTGAGCTAAAGACCATCCTCCATGTCTAGTTTCATGAGGCCCAGCTCCTAAATGATGATTTCCCTTTCTCTGAATTGCCCCCATGTCCATCCTTTACAAAAGACAACTCATTTTGCTGAGCCAGCCTAGGCGGGTCTCTGTACCTTGCAACCAACCAACAAAAGCAAACCAGCATGCAGCCACTTCAAACAGCTTGAATACAGCAGGCAGAGATTCAGCCTCTGCCACTACTGCAGATGGTATTTTTGATGGCTTGATGTGGAAGTACAAGGGTTGTAGCTTGGTCCCATAAGGAATTGGCAGATGCTACTGTTGCTGCTTCTCCTCCTTCCCCCTCCTCCATTCTCCTCATCCACCCCACTCTGTCTTCCTCTTCTTCCTCCTTCTTTCTCCTTCTCTTCCTCTTCCTCCTTCCTTTCCTCCTCCTTCCTTCTTCCTATTCCTCCTGCCTCTTCCTTCTCCTCTTTCTCTGTCTTCTTCATCATCAAGCTACTTCCATGCCCTGAGTATTCAGAATTTGACTAAAATCCTTTATACATATCATACATCTAATCCTGTCTGCAACCCCAATGATACCTCCTATTATGTCTATTTTACATAAAGGAAAACTAAGGCAGACAGATCTTGAGATAACTGGCCCACAGTCGTACAGCAAGTTAAAGAGCTGAGTTGCAAGCTCAGACTTCCTGATTCCAAAATCTACACTCTAACCACTGTGCTGGGTGAAAAAGCAGGGCCTTTGTGAACCTGGATTGACTGAACTAGACAGGAGACAAGACAAAGAGCAGTGAAAAAAAAAATCTTCAGACCAAATTGGCTCAGAAATTTATTGCACTAACCACATCATTGCCTGATAAGAAGAATCTGTGTGAAGTCAGTGAGAAGGGAAAGAGGGGAAAAAATAACCCAGCCCTATGATAGATCTTGTCCACCTTCATGTCAAAGCTGCTTTCTTAATAGAGGTTAATTTATTTCCCTTATCAAATTCTCCTGCTGGCAGACAAGCAGAACAATGTCACAGTCACTGATCTATCTGACCTATGTTTCAGTCTCATCTGACACCAAGAGGCTCACTGTGCCTGTAAAGCCAGAGAGAAAGGTCTCAAGGTGGTTCTGAGCTCCTCATCCCTCAAAATGTCACAAAGGAAAGAATGGGTTCTAAGGGATGCACAATTATTATACTTCCCAGAAGCCTCGCCATTTGAATTTGCTCAGCCCTCCCAGCAGTGGGGATCCCCTCTCCTAGAGACCTATATCTTTTGCCAATAACAAAGGAAAAGTGGACGCGGCCTGATGTTTTGATCAGAGGCCCCCAAATTTAAGCTGATAATAATAGCTAGAATCTCCTGGATATTAACTATGGGCCAGGAAGTACACTGAGTGCATTTAAATGTTGATTATTGAATTCCATCCTCATAACAACTGTCTGAGGTTGGTGTTCTTATTGCCTGCCATGGGCTCTTTAAAACATGACTACAAATCCGTGGACTCTTCCCACTAAGAGTTGAGGTCTGTGTTTCTTCCCGTTGAATCTGAGCAGGCTTGTGACTGCTTCCATCAGTAAAGTGTAGCAGAAGTGACACTGTCAAAGTTCCACCTGTTTGCTAATTCAGTTGCTCTTTGAGCCATGAGCTACCATGTAAGAAGTCCGACTACCCTGAGGCAGCCATATTGTGAGGACACCCAAGCATTACAGAAAGTCCATATACAGGTGCTCTAGTTGACATCTCTGCTGAACCCAGGCTTTGACTCAACCCAGCCCAGGCACCAGACATGGAGTGAAAGAGCCTCTAAATCAGGGGTCAGAAAACCTTTTCTGTAAAGAATCTGACAGTAAATATTTTAGGCTTTGCAGGCCATGCAGCCTCTGTCATGACTACTCAACTCTGACATCATAGCACAAAAGCAGCCACAGAAATATGCATATGGCTGTGTTCCAATAAAATTTTATTTACAAAAGTAGGTTGTGGGCTGGATTTGGCCTGTGGGCCATAGTTTGTCAATCCCTGTTTTAGATGACTCCAGCCGTTATCTGTGTGAGTCTTCCCAGTTGATTCCCATTATGGAACAGAGACAAACCATTCCCTCTGCTCTCTGTCCTAATTCCGGACCTACAGATTCTGTGACTATAATAAAAGGATGATTGTCGTACGCCACTAAGTTTGGGTGGTTTGTTGTGCTGCAGTAGATAACTGGAACAGCCCCATTTTACATACGGGAAAACTGAGGCTCAGAGAGATTAAGTTACTTGCTCAGTCTCACAGCTAATAAGCAAAGGAAGCCCTGGCTGGCTGCCAGGTTTGCCTGATTCCAGAAGCCAACTTCACTCAGCTGCTGAAATTATGCCACAAGGAGCCAGATGGTAAATGGCTTCGAGATAAAAATGGCGGGTGAGATAGCTTAAGAGCAAAGGGACACACAAGCTTTGTGGGAAGACATGGAAGGAGAGGTCAGAGACAGAGGAGGGACCAAATTATGCATGGGCTTTCAGGCTGCAGCAGAGTCTGATTAGTTTTCTAGATGCAGTCAAAAGCTATTGGACGGTTTTTAAGCAGGGCACGACATAATTCAAATTACATTCACTAAGTATCACTCTGGCTGCTGTGTGAAATGGATTGGGAAGGGGGCAATCCTCTCTCTGTATGTTGCCATTGAATAGTGACTCAGCTATCATGATGTTCCTCCAGGACCTGAACACAGGTCAGTGCCCTCCCGATCCTTGGGCTGATGTGCTTTTTCCACTGATATCGTTTGGATATTTGTCTCCTCCAAATCTCATGTTGAAATTTGAACCCAATGTTGGAGGTGGGGCCTAGTGGGAGGTACTTGGGTCACAGAGGTGGATCCCTCATGAAGAGTTTGGTCCCTTTTTTTGCAGTAATGAGTGAGTTATCCCTCTCTTAATTCCTGCTAGAGCTGGTTGTTTAAAAGAGCCTGGCACCTCTCTTCCTTCCCCTCCTCTCCCCTTCCCTCCCCTCTCCTCTCTCTCTCTCTCTCATGCACGTTTCCTTCCTTCCTTTCACCGTGTGATGCGTGCTTCCCTTCACTTTCCAACATGAGTGGAAGCAGCCTGTAGCCTCCCCAGAAGCAGATGCTGGTGTCAGGCTTCTTGTACGGCCTGCAGAACTGAGAGCCAAATAAACATTTTTCTTTATAAATTATCCAGCCTCAGATATTCCTTCATAGCAATGCAAATGGACTAAGACATCTACCTTCGACACAATGCATGCAAGCTTTGAGATGCTTGGAAAATCACCTGCTGGTGTGTGCAAACTTTGCCTCCTACTGTGAGGCTGGGCATACCCCCGGGATAAGTTTGGTACAGCCCCATCAGCAGACCAAATA
This sequence comes from Pan paniscus, assembly GCF_029289425.2. Classification (NCBI taxonomy): domain Eukaryota; kingdom Metazoa; phylum Chordata; class Mammalia; order Primates; family Hominidae; genus Pan; species Pan paniscus. The sequence goes on from NC_073259.2 coordinate 125,616,415, forward strand.
AAGGATATGGAAATCAGGCCAGAAATTTCTAAGCCACAATTGAAAGAAAGATGCACAGAGGGGCCCACTGCTGACCACCTGTCTGAGGGTAGAAGCCAACCAAATTGCCTGTTGCTCAGAGCTCAGGGCCCCCAAAGAAAACCCACCCATCCAGCCTCTACCAGAAGCTCAGAAATAGACCCCTATTCCTTGGAGGTCTGATCTGACAGATGTGTCAGAAAGCCCAGAACCATCTGCAAAGTTGGTCCTGGAAGATGGTGTTATGGTTTGGCTGGGTCTCCACCCAAATCTCATCTTGAATTGTAGCTCCCACAATTCCCACATGTCATGGGAGGGGCCCAGTGGGAGGTAATTGAATCATGGGGGCTGGTCTTCCCTGTGCCATTCTCGTGATGGGGAATAAGCCTCACAAGATATGATGGTTTTATAAAGGGGAGTTTCCCTGCATAAGCTCTCTCTTGTCTGCCACCATATAAGATGTGCCTTTCGCCTTCCGCCATGATTGTGAGGCCTCCCTAGTCACATAGAACTGTGAGTCCATGAAACCTCTTTTTCTTTATAAATTACCCAATCTCAGGTATGTCTTTATCAGCAGCATGAAACAGACTAATACAGATGGCAAAACCTCTCAAAGAGCAAAGCAAGTGAGGTCTGGACCACTAAGGAAACTCCTTTTAAGTCTCTCCTCCCATCCGTTGTGCCTTCCTGGACACCCTCATCCATTCTCATTCCGACATGCCCTCTTTCTAAATAAGATTTCTGGCACACAAATCTCTCCACTGATCTCTGGACGTCCCTCAAGCTTTACTCAACACAAACATCACAGAATTAGGGGAGCCGAGACGGGCTAGGAGGGAGCGCCATACTCCCAGATCAACCCTTCCTCCCTCCTACCCCTCACCCAGCAGTGCCAGCCCCACATGCCGAGACCCAGGGGAAGCCCAGCCTTACCTTGTTGATTTTGTTGGTTTTGGGGAGCGTCTGACTGATGTGCAGGTCTGAATAGCGAGGTGGCTTCCGTAGAGGGTTGTTGATGTCACACGGAACGGACTCTGTCCGGACTAACCTTGCTGGATCCGTAGGGGTAAAAACATTGATTTGGGAGTTTAAGTATCACTTTGTCTTTGGTTATGCCAGGACGGCATAGCTCAGATCCCACCTCTTAGGCCCACCCTCCAGACTGGAGGACAATTCACTAAAAGTGATAATGATTCTGTGGTGGGATCAGGGTATACTCTGTGGTTTGCAACATATTTCTGTTGTCCATATATGACTTTTGACAATTAAGATGATAATAATAAAACTAAAGCTATCAGGTTTTTTAAAAAATACCATAATTGTTTCTTATTGGCAGACTCAAAACTCATTTTAAATACACGAGGTTCCTGATTTCTCAGGGCCTGTGATGAGTGGACAAGCTCATCATGGTGCCCTGTCCCTAACTTTCTAACCTCTGTGTTAGGATCATCTTTCATTCCTTTTGGGATTTCTCAGGCCTAAGCAGCCTGCCGCACATTGAAACACTTTGTCCTAAACAACTTTGGATCCCTGAAAGAAAGACAGCTGTTCCAGGAAGCTAGGCACATAGTAGATGCTAAATAAATGCTTCCTGATCCAAATCATATTGCCCAAGCCCCTCTCCCTTCTGTTACTTCTATTACTCACAGGGAACACAGCAAGGGGCAAAAATGAGAAGCTCAAAATCAAATTTGATGCCTGGTATTGTTACTTGTTAGCTGTTGTTGTTGTTGTTGTTGTTGTTGTTGTTGTTGTTGTTTTATTGCAGCAGTGAGGGGAGGGTGTTGGTTGAGAAGTTTAAGCTCCGGATTGACCCAGGGATTTCATTTCTCTGCTTAGCCTGAGCTGCCATCACCATGGAAACTGACTATATTTTCAACTTCCAACCAACGGAGAGAAAAAGCAAGAAGCTGGTGGATTTCTGCAAAGTTCAGTTCACTCTGTATGTACAGACACCTGCCACCTTTGAACAAAAGGCGGCATGGCCTTGAGGGTGGGTGGGAGGGAGCCCTTCTTCAAATGTCAGCCTCTGAAAGCCATCACCTTCCAGCAGGCTGCTTCTGTCCATATGGGAATCAGCCTCTAGCAAAACCCTCTACAGAGGAGAATTTGGTGGGAGGCAATTTTTCCAATGAGGCTGACCCAAGGCAGGGTCTCAAGAGAGGTGAGAATTCAGGTTTTAAAATAGCCTCATTGAGTGTATACAGTTACTCAAGGAACAGATGGTTCTCAATTAAGGATGTGGGGTGGGAAGGGCAAGAGAAGGGAGCTGAAGACTTTGCCTTCACTTGCAATTTTCTCTGTTTTTGGAGATAAACAATGCAATGATCATCGAAAACCAACTGCCCGTTGGCTTTGGGACACATCACAGTGATTTCAGCAGCAGTTTGCCTCCTTCTTTAAGTTTCCCTTGGGTTCATTCTAAATTAGGGCAGATTCCCAGGAATATGCACCGATCAAGGCCAGCGGAGATGGGAGTGGGAAAGTGAGAGGACAGGGAAGGAGGACTCAGTGTCAGATTAGCAAGTTGCTGTACCCTAAAGTTGCTCCCTGGTGATTTGAAGGCTCTGTCCATCCTATAGATGAGGGGCTTGCAGGGAGGCAGCCAGCATGACTTTAAAATATTTTAATAAACTGCTTACATTTAAAAATAAGCATATGGGCCAGGCGCGGTGGCTCACACCTGTAATCCCAGCACTTTGGGAGGCAGAGGTGGGTGGATCACCAGGTCAGGAGTTCAAGACCAGCCTGACCAACATGGTGAAACCCTGTCTCTATTAAAAATCCAAAAAGTAGCTGGGTATGGTGGTGGGTGCCCATAATTTCAGCTACTCAGGAGGCTGAGGCAGGAGAATCGCTTGAACCCAGGAGGCAGAGGTTGCAGTGAGCTGAGATCGCACCACTGCACTCCAGCCTGGGCAACAGAGAGAGACTCTATCTCAAAAAATATTGAATAAATAAAAAATAAGCATATGGCACATAAAATTCTCTATTTGGGCTTTTGTTGGAAATGTCAGAAATGCTGGCAATGTAGGTCCACATAGCTGGAGTGGCTGGCTACCCTCTCTAGATGGCACTTCGGTTTTCCAGTGTCCCACAGCCCGCTCTGGCCAACTTCTCTCATTTAGGACATCTACTTGGCCCTCGTAGGCATCTTAGTTTATGTCTGACTCCTGCTCTAGAGCAGTGCTTCTCAACTTTAAGGTGCATAGGAATTCCCTGCAGATCCTGTTTAAAAAGCAGATTCTCATTCAGTAGGTCTGAGGTGGAGCCATAAATCGTGCATTTCTAACAAGCTCCCAGGTGATCCTGATGCTGCTGGTCCATGGACAATGCTTTGAATAGCAAGGATCTGGCCTACGATGTGCAGTAGAACTTTCTGCAGTCAAAAAAATGTTCTATATCTGTACCAATATAAGCCCTTGAAATGTGGCTGGTGGGACTGAGTAATTAAATTTGTGTTTTTATTTTATTTTAATTAATCAAATTTAAATAGTCAAATGTAGCTAGTAGCTACTGTATTGGGCAGCACAGGTCCAGAAAGTCCCTTGGAGATAAATTTCAATATGGATAATGGAGTTTGGGGGTGATCACCCCATAGGGCAAGGATCAGGGGAACTATTTTGAAAGCTGGACTACAAAAGTTCCCAAGGCAGTGTCCCTTATAAGTAAGTCCTTGGCAGCCAGGAAAAAGCCTTTCCTTCTGTCTTTCCTTCCAGCCAGATTCGTCTTGCTTTTGCAGTGGAATCCTGGTAGCGGCTCTCCCAGGGCTGCTACTTCCCTATGTGGACAGGTTGACCCAGACACTCCTAGGGCCCCAGGAGATGGGACACAAATGGCCCAATCCAGCAGACCCAAGACATACCCCTCCTCATGCCTACTTTTACAAGGCCAATTGATTAAATCTAGAGAACACACAATGGAAAAACACCCAGCCAGTGCTCTTTTTTTGGTGGGAAGAAAAGCAATGGGATTGGTAAACAGAAGAGGCTAGAAATTAGGAGAGGAGACAGGATGAGAGAGCAGGGGTTAAGTGGGGAGACAAAGGGAGCTAAAGTGTCAGAGGGACCAGTAGAGGGGCAAGAAACAGGGAGAACAGGCATAGGGGAGGATAAAGGAGACAGATGTCAGGAAACATGGCGTCAGAGAGAAAGAAACAATGCTGGAAGTATGTGGGGATCAAGAGGTATTCAGAACCAACCTGATGGGACAGCTATGTGGGGGACCTGCAGGAGCCCCACCTCACCCCTACCCCTAGGGCAGTAAGTGTTAAATAGTTACCTCCTCGGTGGATGATCAGAAGATGACAGGGCGGGGCTTCTTTGGTGCATTTGTTGTGGCACTTTAACCTGAGAAAGATAAAGAGAGAGAAAGATGGATAGGTGAATGGCTGAGTGAGCGGGTAGGTGGGTGGGTGGATGAATGGATGGATGGGTGGATGGGTGGATGAATGGATGGGTGAATGGATGGGTAGATGGATGGGGGATAGATGGGTGAGTAGATGAATGGGTGAATGGATTCAGAGATGGATGGATGGGTAGATGGATGCATAAATTGGTAGATGGATTGATGCATGGGTGGGTGGGTGGATGGCTGGGTGGATAGATTGATAGGTGGCTGAACAGATGGATGGATGGTAGATGGATGGGTGGATGAATAGATGGATAAATGGGTAGGTGGATGGACGGGTGGGTGGATGAGTGGGTGGATAGATGGATAGATAGATGACTAGATGAATGGATGGCAGATGAATGAACAGACAGATTGATGGTTGATGTGTGGATAGATAAGGAAGTGAATAGATAAATAAATGGACAGATGGATGGATGGAAGGATAGATGGATGGATGGATGGATGGATGGATGGATGGATGGTAGATGGGTAGGTAGATGGATAGGTGGATAGATGGGATGCCCCCAGTGGTCTGGAAAGCTCTGGGTGCTGTGGATACTAAGATGTGAGATGAGATGGGGCAGCTACTGCAAAGGCATATCCTCAGCAAACCAGGAAATTATCTCTGGAGAGAGGTTTCTAGTATCCCACTCTCTCAGGTAAGTCTTGGGTGGTCCAAGAGTGGATGGCAGCTGTTTTATTAGCACTGCCCACACGGACTTCATGTTTTAAAAAATATCAAATATCATGCTTTTCCCATCAGCCTGTATTTTTGATCATCATCACAATTCTTCTCATCATCTTCCATTTACTTGAAGATTCATTTTATACTATGTCATTTAATCTTCATAACAACTTCACGAAATGGGCATTATTATCATTCCCATTTCACAGATGGAAAAACTTGGATTAACTGACTTGCCCTGACAGAAAACCAGGGTCAGGGGTCCCAAAGGTGGCCGCTCATTTTTCTTAAAGCCTCACGCTGTAGGACACATTCAACCAGGGCTTCCAATTATAATGAAATCGGTGCCAGGTATTAAGTTTTAGAGGCATACAGTTGAAGAGTTTAGAATGATAATGTCTTCCTTTGAGAGGAGCCAAAGAGGACACCTTGCTCTTTCCCCTGGAGTTGCCTGACTTCACAAAGATAATAAAAATCACAAATTACTGCAGCCTGGCTTTGTCCTTTTCTTTTAGAGTTTTATGTCAATAGGATAGATACACGCTGTGGAAGATGCCATAAGTGCCCCATTCATATCCCCTTGGATTATCTTACCATTTTGCACATACCAGTCTAACTTCCAGCAGCCAACATCTTTGCCAGATGGTGGCCCTCAGGCTGCTTGGAGATTTAGTATTAAAATAGACGTATACACTAAACTCACAAGTAGGAACTTTTACAGTTGCCCCCTACTCTCTTCCTGATTTGATAGTTCTCTTTAAAATAATGGTTTGAATATGCAGGCACAGACTCAACATTGATTCCTCCAATTAGTCTAGTTCAGTGGTTCTGAAAGTAGTGTTCTCAGACCAGCAGCATAAGCACCACCTGGGAACTTTTCTGGGGCCCCCTGGCAGATCTGCTGAATCAGTACTTGGAGGCTAGGCTGCAGCAGGCAGCACTCTGGGTCTGAACAAGCCCTCTAGGTGAATTGGATGCATGCTCAGGTGTGAGAAACACCAGCCTAGCTGATTGTTTTGGAATATTTGTGCACATTTCCCCAGTTTTTCTCTTGTTTGGTCTTTCATGGCTCTGATGGGGCTCTGAATTCCTCTCTGAAAAAGTTAGACCTGGGACCACCAAGAGTGCAGAAGGGGAGCAAGGAGGGACATAGGAAATATGAGACAATGCTGAATCACAGGGTGAGACGTAAGCCCTTCTCCAATTCTCTTTCAATCTGATGGCACCAGAGAGGTCTCTCCAACAGGTGCTATCTCCAGTCCCAGATTTCGACAGGTAGCAGTATCCACAGGGAATTTTATCAATGATTTTTCCATTTGAAAATTTATTTTTTCCAGGTTGCCTTATGAGATGGTTTGAATATTTGTCCCTTCCAAATCTCATGTTGAAACGTGACCTCCAAGTTGGAAGTGGACCTAGTGGAAAGTGTTTGGGTCGTGAGGGTGGATCCTTCACAAATGGCTTGGTGCCTTCCTTATGGTAATGAGTAAGTTCTCACTCTATTAGAGACCCTGAGATCTGATTGTTTAAAGGAGCCTGGCATCTCCTTCTATCTCTCTTGCTCCCTCTCTCACCATGTGACACCCCTGCTCCCCCTTCTCCTTCTGCTATAAGACCTTACCAGAAGCCAACAAGAGGCTGGTGCCATACTTGTACAGCCTGCAGAACCGTGGGCCAAATAAACTTATTTTCTTTATAAATTACCCAGCCTCAGGTATTCCTTTATAGCAATGCATAACAGACTAACACACCTTATATTAATGGCAAATGATGTTGATTTTTCATTTATGATAATGAGATACATTTTCATCTTTCAATAAATTTAAGTTTAAAAAGGCCATAAATAGAAAATAAGTAAAAATAGTAGAGCGGATATGTAATTATGATAAAATCATGACAGAGTGTTAGACAAATGTCTGAGTTAGACTGGGAAAAGTTGACTTAGACATTTTGGAATCTACAAAAAGAGGACATAGCTCTTGGCACCAGAAAGTCTAAGATGGTTGAAAAACATTTGGAAGTGCTGTTGGTCATGAATGTCATAAAGACTGTAGGACACTGAAAATAACAAGAACTAACATGTTTGATGCGTTAGGTAATATCCTGAGTGCTTTACATCATTCGTTTAATCCTCATAACAGCCCTAAGAAGTAGCAATTATTGTTAGTCCCATTTTACAGAGTGAGAAACTCAGGCTCATCAAATTTGGATAACTTACCTGATGTCAAATGGCCTATGAGAGACAGAGTTCCCAAGCCCAACTTTTAACCACAATGCTAAATGCCTTCCTAACTTGCACTCTTTTTGCTTTAACATCTTGGGGGTAGGTGTGGGTAAAGTAGAAGCTTCCCGGGAGCTATAACTACCTGAGTCAAAATGCCCTTCTTTGAGACAAGCCTAAGATAACACCTAACTCTTCCCAATACGGATGCTTGACTTCACAAGGATAATCAAAATCCCAAGTTACTGTGACCTGGCTTTCTTTGTCTATTCCTTTTCTAAGACCCTCAGACTCTCAGACTTATGGGAAAGGTCCCAGCCCCCATGGGAAAGCTCATGATGCTTCAAAGCCCTGATGCAGAGCTCTGCTAAATGTGAAACGGGCCTTTCATTCATTCAACACTGAGTTTGGCCTGGAGTGCCCCAGATACCGGAGATTCACAATGAACAAGGCTAATGCAGCCTCTCTGTTTATGGGGAGGGATGATAAATGTATAAGCAGATAAATCAAATAATTGCAGATGTCATAAGATCATGAAAAAATATTACAGGGAAATGGGTTGGGGGGAATGATGGGATATGAGGGAGGTCCTTGGGTAGGTGTCAAGGGTAGGGGAAGCCGAGTTCCAGCACAAAGGTTTGGAGGGCAGAACAAGTGTGGTGAGTTCAAGGGTCAAAAGTTAAAGGTCAATGAGGCTTTGAAAGTGATGAGAACTTTTAAAGTGAAGAGAACAACACGAATGGTGGGGACACGAGGAAGGGGAGGGGGTGGGGACCCCAAAAGCTAAGGCAAAGGGTCTGCATTTGAATCTGCAGGTGCTGTGAAGCCACTGAAGGTTTCTGAGGACCATGACATGGCCAGACTGATGTTTGGGAAGCCCTGAGCTGTGGGGAATCTGATGTCAAAGGGGAGTCAGTCCAAGAAGTTTCTGCACTTGGAATAGCTGGACTCCACCCCAGAAACTTCAAGAAAGAATATTTTTCCTTTCTAACACCCCCACCTAAAAGTCATCTCTAATAAACCCAGCTGGAAGAGTGCCTTGCAGATGCAAAGAAGCCCTGTTGGTGTCTCGTGGGCAGCACTTTGAATCAGGAGCATGCAATTTAGTTTAACCTGTAGACCACTGCTAACCCAAGACAGAACAGGTAAGGCTGCTCATGACCTTGGCCTGTTTCCTGCTCTCCTCCTTGGCATTTTTCCTCTCCAGAGTCCCTTATTGCTTCTCTCTTGCAGTAATGGAAAAGCCCTCCTTGACCTCTGTCCCAGGAGTGGGAGACCAAACACTCTTCCTTCCAGCCAGGGGCTTCAGTGGGCAGCATTAGCAGTGGAAACACAGCCTTGCTCATGCAGAAAACCCCAAGGGAAATATCTCCAATGCCCAGGCACTTAAACCTTGCACTTAGGTTCAGATGTCAAGAACGAGAGCCTGCACATCCAGGATCTGCTAATAGAGTCAGCAGGATTAGACAAACCCTGAAATTACACAGACTCTGGAGACAGAGGGAAGAGGGACCACAGCAAGGCTTTGCAAAGCACACTATGTCCCTCTTAATGGAAACTGTTCTTCCAGCTGGAAATGTGCATCATTTTCCCAAAATGTGGCTTTTCCTTTTCCCTACCCATGGAAGAAAGAGCTACTAGCGTGTAATTTACCAGGAGACCACCTGCTTCAAAATTAGATTCCCAGGCCTCACTCTCCAAGGTCCTGATTGGGTAAGTGTCTGTTGGGAATGCAAATTTTAAGCAAGCACACGTGAAACTTGAGAACTACCATATCAGAGGAATACATTCTACTTCCCAGATGAGAGATGAAAGGGAGCCTGAATCTTTCGGAATACAATGTTCTCCTCCGAAAGGAAAATGGGGAAAGTATATAGAACAAACCTAGGTTCAAATCCTGATACCACCACTCCCTGGCTGTGATAACTTGGGCAAGCTGCCGATCCACTCAGAGCCTCAGTTTCCCCATCTGTAAGGTGGGGACAATTGTAGCCTCTTGCCTCTCTGGGTTGCAGTGAGGACTAATGATATAATGCAAGTAAGGTGCCCAGAACAAATATTTGGCACACAGTAGAAACTCAAGCAGTGGCAGGTGTTATCTTTATTATGGTAGTTACCATAATTATTGCTAGTTTGTGCAGCAGCTTTCTACAGCAAGCCCCTAAGATCCTCTGCCGGAGGACTTTCTCTGGCTGGAAACATGGGCTGGCTGGAACACTTGGAGACCTCAACCAACTATAGGTGGGCGTTGGTTGATGGATATTCCAGCCCCCTCTCTCATGGGTGGCATGACCCAGAGGCATGCTCATTTTAGGACTGCACCCCAATCCCCCCAAGCACCTGCTCTTTGATGCACCCATTACCAGCTGCCTTAACTCTCTGTCTCACTTCCCCATTCCTCTATTGGTGTGGCCTGGGATCACCTCTCAAATAAACCACTTGCCCTCACATCCTTGTCTCTGGGTCTGTGGAAACAGGGAGCCCAATTAAAACACCAGGATTATTAACAGAAATTCAGAGCATGAACGTGGCCTTCCCCATGGCTCTCACACCAAAACCCTTGGCTCCTCATGCTGTCAGTCCCTAATGAATTTGGTTCTCCAGGTGCTCCATTCCCGAAGGAGGAAGGGAAGAGGTGAGGTGGACACAACAGACTGCCCCCAGTAACGTGAAAGAAGGCAAACCTCCACACCAGATGTGGGCCAGGAGGAGCCCCACGTTTCAAGATGGTGGGTCTGAAGGATTCCCAGGCACCAGGGAAGGTCCTATATGGTTCCAGAAATGGTCAAAAGTTTGCGCTTTGGAATCAAGCTGACCTGAGCCTGAATCACAGGTCTGCCCTTCCTGGCAGGGCAAGGCAGCATCTAATGAGAGAACGTCTAAGTAGTACCACATAGGCACCAAATAGGTCAACGCTTTAGCAGGCAGGGATAAGACCCACTCTGAGCACACGCAGAAAATGCCCTGCCACCCTCGTAGAGCCTGCAAACTTGGAAAGGATTTATTTAAAACTTTCATTGCAAATAGTTAACTTCTTTTTTCTTTTAACTTCTAAGGTTTAATAGGACAAGCTTCAGTTATCAGGAAAAGTTGCTTACGAGGAACATCTCATTCCCCCAAGGGAGTTGCTGGCTAAATGAGACATCATCTCTGTCTGAAAATTAAATATGTGAATTTATCTTGAGGGCAGAATCTAGGTCTCCCTCATGTGCTACCTCCCTTTCCTTTCCTCCTTCATTGAAAGGTGCCTGGTGCTTATTATCTGGTGGGTAAGTATCAGAGAGACGGAGGGAAAGAGGAGGAAAGAAAAAGAAGAACAGGCAGAAGGGGAAATCTGTCAAACACTGCAGATTTAGAAACATTCTAATCCCTATCAAAACGTTTTTGAAAGGCTACTTCTATTTCTTATAAATCGTATCCCTCTTTGTTTGTGAAATGCAATGATGCCCCCTCTGCATTTCCTTCTTTCTTCCCTCCCTTCTTCCCAGTGCGGGGCTGGGGGGCAGGATTTGACCAGAAGCAAACTGGATCTCCATGGGAACTGCGGGGGACAAATGGTCTCTTTCACAAGCAGCTCTGCTGTTTTCTTGAAAGATGTGTCATGGCCCCCTGTGAAGCAGTCACAAGCCTAGAGCCTGGCACAGAGCTGGAATCCGAATGCTGGCGTTCACAGGAGGGACAGGCAAGACCCCTCCTAGGGAAGACTGTCACGTCAATTTCTCACTGTTCATTGGGCAATTCTAACCAATGGATGAAAATTTGCTCCGATCAGCTTCGATCTCTCATTTCTCCTATTTTTTCTTGTTCCATACCAGCTAACTTTACAATAATCTGTCTGAGTAGGGCCCAGTCTTTCCTTCCAGAGTGCACATGGAACATTTTAAAAACCTGGCTCCTAATATCCAATTGAGGAAACATTAAACAAGCACAAACTTTGAGCCAGGTGCTAAATTACACAACCCGTTTCCCCTGAACAGCAATCTCTTAAGAGGTGGATATTGTTACACCCATGTAATATATGAAAAGTACTGAACATCTAGCTTTTGTTGGCTTACTTTTGTTAATAAAATAGTGGATATCAATTTATATATGGCTATGGAATCACAATATTGACAATGAGAATAGGAATAATAATTATTTCCCTTTACCATGTGAGATAAACTGTGTGAAATGTTTATATATATTTTAACCCTTATTAGATTCTGTTTGAGATAACTTATCTGTTTGTTTACTCTCACTGCAGATCTAATACATTCATTTTGCTCATTCATTCTTCAGAAAACAGAAGTGATAAATCCTCATTGATGTGGCCCCATTGTGTAGTCATGTGTAATCATGTGATATATAATTCTAAGTCTTCTATGTGCATGGCTTTAAAACCTCAATTCAAGTTTCAGACTGCAATCAAGTTTAAGACTTGAAGTTTAAGACTCTTTTTAACTGTTACTTTTCCCCCCAGTATTTTCTTTTGCTTTTTCACTTTTATTTTAGGTTCAGGGGGACATGTACAGGTTTGTTACATAGGTAAACTCATGTCGTGCCACGGGGATTTGTTGTACAGATTATTTCATCACCCAGGTACTAAGCCTAGTACCTAGTAGTTATTTTTTTTTGCAACCTCTCCCTCCTCCCACCCTCCTTGCTCAAGTAGGCCGCCATGTCTATTGTCCCCAGGCTGAAGCGCAGTGGTGCAATCTCAGCTCACTGCAACTTCCGCCCCCAGTTCAAGTGACTCTCCTGCCTCAGCCTCCTGAGTAGCTGGGATTACAGGAGTGCACCACCACGCCTGGCTAATTTTGGTATTTTTTGTAGAGACAGGGTTTCACCATGTTGGCCAGGATGGTCTCAAACTCCTGACCTCACGTGATCTGCCTACCTTGGCCTCCCAAAGTGCTGGGATTACAGGCGTGAGCCACTGCGCCTGGCCTGCCCCCCTCTTTCTGTCTATGTGTTCTCATCATTTAGCTCCCACTTATAAGTGAGAACATGTGGTATTTGGTTTTCTGTTCCTGCATTAGTTTGCTAAGGATGATGGCCTCCAGCTCCATCCATGTTCGTGCAAAGGACATGATCTCGTTCTTTTGTATGGCTGCATAGTATTCCATGTATACCCATTTTTAAGTCAAGAAGACTGGGGTCCAGTAACAAGCTCAGTCATTCAGATAGTGATGGGCAGAATTGGGACAATTCATCCCTGCATGCCCACAAGAAAACACTGTGTTCCTTCTCTGTGCCAAGGGCTATGCTAGGCACTGGGGGTATAATAATTAAATAAGACAAGAATTCTTTCTTTAAAGATCTTGCAGTCTAGCAAGAAATTTACTGTCCAAGAATGTAAACCCATCTCTTGTGGCTTCAAGCATGAACGTCTCTCTACTCATCCTACTGCGCCCAAATTGCCTCTTATAAATGAGCCCAGCTGGATTTGAACCAGATTTGGGGAGCTTGTATTGGCAAGAACTGCTCTCTCTCCAGAGGTCCCTACTGAGATCTACTCAAGCAACAAGCATTTACTGAGCATTTACCATGTGCCAAGCACTGTGCTGGCGCTAGAGGTTTAAACAGTGAACCGTCCAGAAATGAGATGGCCCTGCCTTCAAAGAGTTTAAAGTCTGGTCAGGAAGACAGGCAGGTAAATAGACAAATAAAACATAGTAGTATGTAATATGGTGTGACAGAAAAGGGCAGAAGGTGGAACTTCAGATTTGAGGGGAGTCAGGGAAGGCTTCCTAGAGGGAAGTGGTGGCTGACCTGAGCTTGAAAGATAAATGAGAGCCAGCAGAGGTGTGCAAGAAAGATCCAGGCAGTAGCAATGGGGTGCAAAGACATGTCAATGAGTGGGCACATGACCTGCCACGGGGATTGATGGCTCAGAGAAGCTGCAGCTCTGGGCATGAAGAGGGGAGAGATGCGAGGCGGCAGAGGAGTAAGCAAACATGGCGCACAGTCTCATCATGAAGTTGGATTTCGCCGAGAGCAAGGGGGAGCGAATGAAGGATTTTAAACAGGGAGGGGAATGCTGGCTAAGCATTTTGAAAAGACCCCCTCTGGCAGCAGAAACTTGCAATTAAAGGGCAGCAAAGTTCCCCTCTCATTATCTTCCCTACTCTCTGTACCTGCTTTCCTTTTCCAGGTCACTGCATTAAGTGTTTCTGAAGGCTTCTCGCAAAAAAAAAAAAAAAAAAAAAAAATCACGAAACCAAATCCTTGCCCCCTTTGCAGCAGGGCTTGGTTCACTGCATACCCCAACTGAGCATTCTGGTCTCATGTGAGTTCCCCTGTGGTCTCTTGTTTGAGCCAATGCTTCTAGAAATGCCTCCGTACGCTCCAAGTGCAGGATATCAAAACAAAAAGTGCAGGTTCACTGCATACCAACTGAGCATTCTGGTCTCGTGTGAGTTCCCCTGTGGTCTCTTGTTTGAGCCAGTGCTTCTAGAAATGCCTCCGTATGCTCCAAGTGCAGGATATCAAAACACCCTTTCCCTCACTGCTAACAGCTCAGTGGGGTCTAGCTCTTTAGTCTATAGCTAACCACAATACAAATGAGCAAAGGGCGGTAGGAAGTATTGACATATAAATCAGACCTCGGGCTCCAAGGACATCATGAAAAATCACCAGGAACCCCCAGCAATTTTCTCTCCATAAAAGGACACTGTAAGGGAAGCTGTAAATGTATTACTTGCTGTACCCTCCCTCCTCTCCTCTCCCTCGCCTTCCCTGAAAAAGAAGAAAGTGACTGTAGAGTCTTCTTGGCTCTCTGAACCCAGAGGTGTTCATCACAACACAAAGATCCATTTGTCGTCTTTCAATTCAAGAAAGGATGATGGGAGCGTGTGGCAGGCTGGGGGAGGGATGAGGAAAAGCTTTGGTCCAGGTTGGAATTGAGACCAAATTCTTATACTCTGTTCTGCTTGTTTAGTTAAAGGGCAAGCAGAGTGACATGTAGCATTTATTGCCGGCCTGCTGTGTAGCCAGCCCTTTGCCCATGTAAAGCGGTTAAAAGTCTGGGATCTTGAATCTGAGCGATCAGTGGGTTTGAGTAACAGATCCACACACCGTGACACTTCGAGCCAGCTGTTTACTTCTGAAGGCCTCTGTTTCCTCATCTGTAAAATGGGGGTAATAATAGACCCTACTTTCCACAGTTGTGGCAAGGATTAAATGAGATCATGCATGTAAAGTGTTTAGCAAAATGTCTGGCACCTGGGTGAGCCCCCAATACATGATAGCATCATCATAATTATCATCATCATTATCACATCTAATCCCACCTCAGCCCCCAGTAGAATTATAAGCATCCCTCAGATACAACTATAATTAGACCTAAATTTTTGCTTATCATAGGTAAAAACGCATATATAGGATGATTAACTCCCATTATAATTATTGCAAAAACTGAAGTGTTTCTATTAATAGAAAAGTAAGTTCAAGATTCAAGCTGGTGATCTCTGAAATACTTGCTCATAATTATATCCTGCCAATATCCTGCCTGTTGTACAAACTCCCAAAGCTTCCAGGAACTTCGCAGCAGCTGCGACATCAGCACTCATCATTTCCCCACTTTTTAAGGTCTGGGTAAATTAGTGCAATGGCGGCTCAAACCAGCCATGGCTTACTTCACACTTTTATCTCCTCATCACCTGTGGCTGCAGCGATTTTGCAAAAAAATTGGACATTTTTAGGTAAAATATATTTTGATGCAAGAACATAGGAGAGCAGAATGCACAGGGCAAGAGAGAAAATCAAGATGTGCTTGGTTTTGCTGTGTTATTTGACATTTTCACTTGGATTTTGATGTGTACAAACCCAAGTGAAAAGATCCACTAACGCTGCAAAAGTCAATTGAGAAGTGCATGGCTTATTTAAGTAAAAATTAGTAAAGTGACTGTTTACATAAAAAGAAGTAGGTACAAGCATGTCTGGCCAGCTACTGCAGGCAGGAGGAAAGAGGACTCGTATAAAGGCCATGAAAACACCACTGAAATACACTGGAAATCTTGCGCTGGTTAACTCAGGCTTCCAATCACCATGTCTTACCTTACTAGGGGAACGAACATGGGTCTCACTCCTACAGAAGTGGGCAGTAACCTCAACTGGAACATTGGAACATATAAAATGTCTTTAGTTAGTAAAGACCTACGTCTATTGTTAAGGTGGCTAACCTAGGCCTGACCAAAGGGTTTCTAGGCACTTGGGAATCTCAGTGCTAAACCTCAGAAAGTCCCAGGCAAACTGGGATGGTTGATCACCCCCTTGTATAATAGGGATTATAATGCCTATATCACCCTATAACTACAGAGTGGATCACCCTGTAGTTCACCCTATAACCTGAAATATATATAAGGATTCACCCTATAAGTTGACTGTTTGAGTAATGAGTCCAAGCACAGGTCAAGCAACTGCAAGTTCACATTCTAAAACTGAATAATGCACACCATAGACCCATGGCTTAGGAATGAGTAGCTCTCTCCTGGGGGCAGTTTGGACCCCCAGGGAACATTTGGCAATGTCTGCAGACTTTTTTTTTTTTTTTTTTGAGACAGGGTCTCGCTCTGTTGCCCAGGCTGGAGTGCAGTGGCGTGATCTCGGCTCACTGCAAGCTCCGCTTCCCAGGTTCACGCCATTCTCCTGCCTCAGCCTCCCCAGTAGCTGGGACTACAGGTGCCTGCCACCGTGTCCGGCTAATTTTTTGTGTTTTCAGTAGAGAAGGGGTTTCACTGTGTTGGCCAGGATGGTCTCAATCTCCTGACCTCGTGATCCGCCCGCCTCGGCCTCCCAAAGTGCTGGGATTACAGGCGTGAGCCATCTGCAGACGTTTTTGATGGTCACAACTGGGAGTGAGGAGGGGGTACTACTGGTGTCTAGTGGGTAGAAACTGTAGATGGTGTTAAACATCCTCCAACGACAGGACAGCCCCCACAACAAAGAATTATCTGGCCCCAAATGCCAATAGTGCCAAGGTTGAGAAAAACTGAAATAAACCCTATAACATGTCTTCCAAGAAGTTGGCTGATTCAGAAAATTCTAAAAGAAAAGCAGAGAACAAGAACTACAGAAAAGGCGAAAATGGGCTAAAATTTTCCAGAACTTCGATGTTGCTTCAACCCATGGAAGCGATTTAGTGGGTCTGTTTCTTTTTATACTTTGCATTCATATAAAGTCGGGTTTTGCAATGAAATAAATGCTGAACAACGTATTTAAAGATTCTAATTTGAAAGAATTCTCAAGTCATTATTATCGGGGCATGAACATACCTCATCACATGGAATGAATGTGTTAGCCTCACTGTGTATCAGAGAGGTTTAGAAACCTTCCCAGAGTCACACAGCGAGGGAGTGGCAGGGCCAGGACCTGAACTCAGCTCTCTCTCTGCAGTCTGTATCCTTGCTGTTGTTTCACTGTCATAAGTTGAGTTTTGTAGAAGCAGATCCTGAAATGAATAATCTTGCAAATGATTTATTGAGGGAGTATGCTCAGAAGAAACCTATTCCAGCCAGGCACGGTGGCTCATGCCTGTAATCCCAGCACTTTGGGGAGCCGAAGCAGGCAGATCACTTGAGGCCAGGAGTTTGAGACCAGCCTGGCCAACATAGTGAAACCCTGTCTCTACTAAAAATACAAAAATTAGCCGGACATGGTGGTGAGCACTTGTAATCCCAGCTACTCAGGAGGCGGAGGCGGGAGAATTGCTTGAATCTGGGTGGTTGAGGCTGCAGTGGGCCGAGATCATGCCTCTGTACTCCATCCTGGGCAACAGAGTGAGACTCTGTCTCAAAAAAGAGAAAAAGAAACCTATTCCATTGTGGAGGAAGCAAGGTTGGGAGTAGGGAGAAGCCAGGCATGGATGTGGTTTCAGGTGAATCCAGTCTCAGCCTCATCCCATGAGGATCTCTGCAGGAAAAACTGTACCCTAAAATCTATTTGTCTCAAGGTAAGGAGGCTGGGATTTTGCACCCCTGAAAAAGGTAGTCACTGGCTCTGAACCACCTGGGGAAGGGGGAGGGGCTTAGTCCCAGGTACCTGGGTGAGGCAGCTGCAAGGTACGAGCCATTTGCTGCAGCCTCTGTAGCAGCGGCTGGTCAAAGAGATCACTGGAAATCTGATCAGAACACAAGATGGAAGTGGGTGATGTCAGACTGTGACCGCTGGCCGCTGAGTTTATAATAACATCCTGTCTTCAAAGCAGAGGAGTGAGCGCTCCTTGGTCCTAGGGAAGAATAAGCCTCAAGCATCTATGAAGTACTCTGAAATCCCTTAGTTGATCAGACCCTTCGAATCTAAGGCCCTGAGAGCAGGTGACGCAGAGAATATCACAACTCCTAGTGTGTGTTCCTCACTCTGCCACCCACAGGAAGGGTGATCTTGACACCAGCATGCTCCTCCCCGTGGTCCTGTCCTTGGCAAACAACTCACTCTTGGGATGATGAGAGCCTGAGTCCAAGATCGCTTTTCTAGGAGTGGGTCTGGCTAGGCACTGAGCAACGCCTCCCACCCCCATCCTATCCCTGCCTGGAGCCTCAGGTAGCAGCAGCCTGAATCATGGCAATAACTGGCCCACCCTGCAGCTGCAAAGCAGAATCCATCTCCGCTCTCCCCTAGTCCCTGCCTGGTGCAAACAATTGCAAAATATGCTCAAGGCCTTTAACATCCCAGTCCAAGCTTTTGCTCAGGCTGTTTCCTCGGCCCAGAGCACCTTGATGCTGCTTCGCCTGGCTAACTCCTCTTCCTTCAAGGCTTAGCTTCAAGGTCCTCCAGCAGAGTATCCTGATGTGCATTACTGCATCCACCCGACCTTGATGTAGCACCACAGCACTTCCACACTTAAGTTCAAATACGAAGTATCTGAGAGGCTTAGTAAAATGCACGTTTCTAGGCCTTATGCTCAGAGCCTGGTCCAGGAAATCTGCAGACGGGCTCAGGAAGCGGCAATGTTAAGCTTGCACCTTGATCCCGAGATAGGTGGGGCCAGGGCACACCTTGAGAACTGACAGTGACTGTGAGCATCTCGAGAACAAGTTTGTCTTTTTCACCCTCATACCCTGAGTGGCAGCAAAGAATCCCCACATGCTCAGAGATGGCTGAACTAACCAGAACCAAAACATAATCTGAGAAGAGAAAATGGGTAGCTAAAACAAGCATAGGAGACAGTTGAAATGCTACTTATCCACTGGTGGTTTTGGAAGATGTTCCCCTCTCTTCCACACTCCAGCCCATTAAAAAAAAAAAAAGAAAAGAAAAAGGAAAAAGCACCTCTGTTTAAACTCTCATTTTCTAGAGCAGGTGTCACCCAAATCACGTTGTGCATTTTCCTGCAAGAAATGCAGATAGGGGTAGAGAGGTTTCCAAGGAACCAGATCTTAGCTCTGCAGAAACTTGTGGAAGGACCCTGAGAAGGGGGAAGAATGCAGATAACACATGATTGAAGGCTGGGAAATCCATCAGCATCTTACTGCAAAAGCAAACTTCTGCCAGCTGAATCCAGTTATCAGACAATATGTGAATTGTGCTGACATTCTACACTCAGAGCTAAACTCCATTCCGCTCTCATGAACCTATTAGATGAAAATGCCTCAATTTAGATAACTGCAAATTGCTTTCGGAGTCTTAATTTCCTATTAGTTCATTAATCTCTCTATTCAGAATGCCAACAAGACAGCTAATGATAATTCCGGAGGAAGTGGGCATTAAATCGGAGCAGGAGGGAAGGGGGTTAGACATGAAGGAGATGTTTCTGGCTTCCTGGGTGGAGGGGTACCCCAAAGTTAATTCATAAAGTTAGTAACAGCATTAGCTTACATTAATTAAACACTTCTAATGGACTGGGTACTAGGATGAACATGTCATTGAACAATTACCTTACCTGTTTTTTGTTGTCGTTGTCGTTGTCATTAAGCAATCTAGTAAGGTGGATATTATTATCCCCCTTCTACAAAACAACTGATACTCCAGGGAGCCACACAACCAGTTGGCAGCAGAGTCAGGGTTCAAATATAGGCGTGTCTGACCTGCAGCCTGTGTTCCTATCACATGTTATCTTTTTTTTTTTTTTTTTTTTTTGAGATAGGGTCTCACTCTGTCACCCAGGCTGGAGTGCAGTAGTGCAATGTTGGCTCACTGCAACCTCCACCTCCTAGGTTCAAGTGATTCTCCTGCCTCAGCCTCCTGAGTAGCTGGGATTACAGGCGCCCATCACCAAACTCAGCTAATTTTTTGTATTTTTAGTGGAGATGGGGTTTCACCATGTTGGCCAGGCTGGTCTCGAACTCCTGACCTCAAATGATCCACCCGCTTCAGCCACCCAAAGTGCTGGGATTACAGGCATGAGCCACCGTGCCTGGCTCCTAATCACACGTTATCATTTGGTCTCATCACACCAATATTTACTGGATGAATTTGCTGGGGAGATGATGATGAAAAAGATTCCTATCTATAGAGAGAAGCTAAAGCATGTAAGAACAGAAGAGCCTGAAAAACCGTCAGCAAAGACTTACACAAACATCTCACATTATGAAATGTCCAGCTGGGCAATAAAGCTTGATTTTGTTTTTTAAACCACTACTTCTAATGTAGGGTGGTGGTTTGCAAACTGGGGTCCAAGGGCCAGCAGCCTCAGCATGGCCTGGGAACTTGATAGAAATAGACGTTCTAGGAGTCTGCCCCAGAGGTATTGAACCTGAGATTCTAGGAGTGGAGCCCAGAAAACTGTTTTTTTTTTTCTTTTTAATAAACCCTCCAGGGGATTCTTGTGCACACTCAAGTTTGAGAACCATTATCTAGAAAATGAAAAGTAGCTCAGGAAAGAAATTTGGAGATCACCTAGAGAAGTGTTTCTCAAACTTTAATGTGCAAAAGAATCACTAGGACTGTATCAGCCTGCTTTCATGCTGCCGTTAAAGACATCCCTGAGACTGGGTAATTTATAAAGAAAAAGAAGTTTAATGGACTCACAGTTCCATGTGGCTGGGGAGGCCTCACAATCATGGTGGAAGCCCAAAGGCCGCGACAAGAGAGAATGAAAATCAAGCGAAAGGGGTTTCCCCTTATAAAACCATCAGATCTCTTGAGACTTATTCACTACCACAAGAACAGTATGCAGGAAATGGCCACCATGATTCAATTATCTCCTGCCGGGTCCCTCCCACAACACGTGGGAATTATGGGAGCTACAATTCAAGATGAGATTTGGGTGGGAACACAGCCATTGCATTTAAGACCATCTTAAAATGCAAATTCTGATTTGGCAGGTCTGGAGTGGGCCCCGAGAATGTGCATTTCTAGCCAGGTGTCAGGTGACGCTGATGGTGCTGGTCCAGGGACCATGTGTAGAATAGCATGAGGCCAGTCCAATCCCTGTCACCCAGGGAGTTTCTGGCAGTAACAGAACTGGATTTGCTCTGGGTGAAAAAAAAAAAAAATCACTCCCTCCAGGGAAGGATCAAATCCAGGCTTCGGGAAGGGCTTTCAGAGGACAGGAAATGACCCAGATCACACACTACTACTTTTGCAAAGTTCTCACTCAGGTATGAGACCATCCCTCACCACTTTAATTGAAACTGCAGCCCCCATCCTGATCCTTCTCTGCTTTGTCCACCTTCTTAGCCTCTTGCATCATCTTATCATATGACCTAATTTACTAATTTACTTACTGTCTGCCCAACTCCTACCCATGCCCCGGCATAGAAACTAGGGAAGGGATTTTGTCTCTTTTATTCACTCTTGTTTCCCCAGCGTCTAGAGTTGTGCATGGTGTATATATAGCAGGTGCTCAATAAATATTAGTTGAATAAGTGAACAAATGGTTCCGCTCATTTTCTACAAGAAGCTGCCTCCCCATCCTTGGTGTCACCTCTCTGAAATGTCGCCTGTCACGGCTCTTTATGTGTACACTTTCATTTTATTGACATTCAGTTTCCATAGGTGTGTCTCCTGTAAACTCCTTGACAGTGGGGTCTGTACATTTCCCATTTCTAGCCCTCATCCAGCCCTTCTATCAGCTCATAAGAGCATCCAAAATTCTGCCAATCTTTGAAAACACATATAAATAACCCTCTATCCTCACTATAACTAATGCAAAAACTGCAGGAATTTAGTTGTAGAACACATCTCAGCTTCAACTGGTGATATTAGCAATGCATGCTCATAATTACGTACTGGAGATAGCTCTCAATTCTGTTGTAGTTTCTGCAAGCACCATGTCAAAACTCCTGAAGCATGTCAGATCTTCATGTTTTGAATTTTTGGTTTTGAATTTTGTCTCTTATATGCCAGGAGTCCTTTTTGCACAAGATGGAATAGGGAGGAATGTTCTCTGATAAAACATTGCCATCTGGAGCATGGACATTTAATTGACTCCTTCCAACAGCCCTGTGGTGGGCACTAATGTCACACTTGTGTTGTAGAGAGAGACACTGAGCCCTATGATGGCACACCTCTGCTTAAGCTCACACAAGAGTTTAGTAATGGAGCTGGGACCCAAACTCAGTTCTGACTGCTTCCAAAGTCTGTGTTCTTGAAGCTTACCCCCCACCACCCTATCCCTATCCTTCCCACAACCTCCTCTCCCAATCCTTGGCAGGGCCTAAGGCTTTGCTCATGACTTTTAGAACAGAGAGCACTAGCAAAGGCTACTTCTGAGTTCTGCCTCTAGTGCTGAAAATTAAAACAGCTTGGGAGTGTTCAGCCTCACTACCCCAGCTACATCCCTGTCATCTAATTACCTGCCTTCAAAGCCTCCGCACGGCAGGTATGAGGATGTAAGAGTTGCCATTACCCCCATGGAATGTGGTGGGACTAGATACAGATGAGTCTGTATCTTCAGACTTCAGAGCTGCTGGTGTATGGAGAAAATCAGTCAGCCTGGAGGCCAGACCTAAAGGCCCAGCCTTGTGCCTTTTGTTGTTAGAAAGACCACCTGAGAGCCTAGGTTCACAGAGGACCAAGGCAAGGAAGGTGGCCTTGAAGTACTAATGCTCGGTAATTATTGCCCCTGCTTCTCCTTAAAAAAAAATTTTTTTTTGAGACAGGGTCTTGCTCTGTTGCCTAGGCTGGAGTGCAGTGGTGCAATCACAGCTCATTGCAACCTCAAGCTCCTGGGCTCAAGTGATCCTCCTGCCCCAGCCTCCCAAGTATCTAGGACCACGGTATGTGCCATCACTCCTGGCTAATTTTTTACCTTAATTTATTTTGTAGAGATAGGGTCTGGTTCCGTTGCCCAGGCTGATCTTGAACTCCTGTCCTCAAGTGATCTTCCTGCCCCAGCCTCCCAAGTAGCTAGGACAACAGGCATGTACCATCATGCCTGGCTAATTTTTAAATTTTATTTATTTGTGTGTGTGTGTGGATGGGGGTCTCACGATGTTGCCAAAGCTGGTCTCAAACTCCTGGGCTCAAGTGATCCTCCTGCCTCAGCCTCCCAAAGTGCTGAGATTACAGGCATGAGACTCTGCATCTGGCCTGTGCTTCTCTTTATACCACTGGGGCTTAAGGCTCCTCACAACTCCAGGAGGAAAGGATGCTCAACCTTATCATTACTCAGGTGAGACTGCCAGGTGGAGGATATGGACAGGGGTGGGGCAGAGTGGGTAGAGTGAGAGCTTGCCCTTGCCGTTCTCTCACTTCTATCTTGGGGCAGGGATGTGGGGAGGCCTGAAAGGGCCTAAATGAGAGGCCTCTGACTGGACTAGACAAGGAAGAGCAAGCCTAGAGCAGAAGGAGGAGTTCTCAGAATCTTTTAA
This sequence comes from Pan paniscus, assembly GCF_029289425.2. NCBI lineage: Eukaryota > Metazoa > Chordata > Mammalia > Primates > Hominidae > Pan > Pan paniscus. Next base: position 125,639,465 of record NC_073259.2, read on the forward strand.
ACTAAATGACTTCTATAAGGCAAACAGATGCACATTCATCTGTAACTATTACATAAAGTTGACTGTTACTATTTTATAGTATTGGACCTGAAGGGGTATGTAATACATGTTCACAGAAGGAGAGAGAGAGGGGGGGAGAGATTGAGGCCAGACAGCAAGGCATTGCAATTTCTTACAAAGGACTGGACTGAGCCAGGCACTGTGTTATGTTCTCAAGTGTGCTGATTTATCAAATGCTCACTGCCACCCAAGGCAGGCAAGATTATTATATTAGTCTGTTTTTATGCTGCTGATAAAGACATACCCATGACAGGGTAATTTATAAAGAAAAACAGGTTTAATGGACTCACAGTTCCAAGCGGCTAGGGAGGCCTCACAATCCCGGTGGAAGGCAAAAGGCACTTCTTACATGGCAGTGGCAAGGGAGAATGAGAGAACCAAGCAAAAGGGGTTTCCCCTTATAAAACCATCAGATCCCATGAGACTTATTCACGACCACATGGACAGTATGGGGGAAACCACCCCCATGATTCAATTATCTCCCACCAAGTCCCTCCCATAACATGTGGGAATAGTGGGAGCTACAATTCAAGATGAGATTTGGGTGGGGACACGGCCAGACCATATCAATTATTCCTTTCACACAGATGAAAATACTAGGGACAGAAATGTGAAGTGACTTGCCCAAGGTCAGGCAGCTGCCAAGTAGCAGAGCCAGGATTCAAAACCAGCTTAGTCTGACTCCAGAGCCCACATCTGGCGTCTCAGTTTTCTTCTTCCTCCCTACCTTTTGCTAGCCATGACCTTGAATGGGGGTGTGGAAGAGAAAGGAAGCTTGGTGAGGCGGAGCTTGGGTGGTATGGCCTTCTCATCAAAACTCCAGACCAATATGATACTACAGAAGGTGAGCAGAAAAGGAATTAGGGATCTGGGTTCAGGTCCTGACTGTCACTTCTTCACAGTGACTTTTCATTGCTAGACTCAGCCTTCACATCTGTAAAATGGGGATAATTACAAGGCTGGTTTAAAAAGGTACCATGAGGAGAAAGAAAAAGGAGAGAAAGGCTTGGGAGCCAGGCACGGTGGCTCCCGCCTGCAATCCCAACACTTTGGGAGCCTGACGGGGGAGGATCACTTGAGGTCAGGAGTTCGAGAGCAGCCTGGCCAACATGGTAAATCCCAGTCTCTACTAAAATTACAACAACAACAACAACAACAAAAAGCCAGCATGGTGGCACAGGCCTGTAGTCCCAGCTACTCAGGAGACTGAGGCAGGAGAATTGCTTGAACCCGGGAAGTGGAGGTTGCAGTGAGCCAAGATCACACCACTGCACTCCACCCTGGGTGACAGAGCAAGACTCCATCTCAAAAAAAAAAAAAAAAAAAAAAAAGAGACAGAGAAAAGGAGTTGGCAAATTCTAACTCAGGGATCAGCAAATTACAGCTGAGGGCCACAGCCAGCCTGCAGTCTGTTTTTGCAAATAAAGTTTTATTGGAATAAATGAAGTTGTCAAGACTGTTTCTGTATTGTTTACGGCTGCTTATGGTCTGCAAAGCCTAAAATATTTACTATCTGGTCAACTCGAGTAAGAATTTGCCAACCCCTGGCCTTAGATGTTACAAAAACGAGAAGTATCACTGTGCCTCAGCACACAGCATTAGACATTTCCAGGATCTTCCATTAACTCTGGTTCTTATTCAGAATTGCTCTCCCTTGACCCCCTACCCAAACTTACAGGTGCGTTTCAAATGTATTTCTGAAAAACAAAGCAAACAACTCTCCCAAGAGTGAAGAAATCAAACTCCCAAAGGCTGTTCAGTGCCCTGCATGCTTCTAGCTGACATCGGGTGCTGCGAAAAGTCACTGCAGGGCACAGTCACTTACTTGCAGTTTTTACACTTGAGGCCAAAAAGCATCCCTTTCCCACAGACTGTGCACGTCTGAGACATCCAGTACTTGGTGGAAAACCTGTGGAAAAGAGACAGAAAATGTTCAAGGTTAAGGAAATGGCGACTGACCTATCTCTAGAGGGATGAAGTACTTGAAGAGCAAGCACATGAACCCTGGATTCCAGTCCTGTTTCTTTCGAGCTGTGTGACTTAATCAAGTTGCTTAAACCACTGGAACCTCAGTTTCCCCATCTGTTAAGTCCAGATAATAGTAGTATTGACCTCATAGGTTGCTGGAGAGATTAAACGAGGTCAGGCATGTCAAGGGCTTCGTACAGTGCCTGGTACATAGTAAGCACTCGATAAACTGGGTTGTGACTATACTATTACCTTGAACTTTCGTAAGGGTCATTCATTTGTTCAACAAATATTGCCTGGTGGCCTACTATATGCCAAGGTCGGTTCTGGGACAGAGCAATGGATAGGGCTGGAACTGCCTGTAGAAAGCTACAAAGCAAGGTGGAGCCTCTTGGGGGACCAGCTGAACCATCTCCCATCACTTGCCGGTCATATCACCTGGGGAGTATCAAAGGGAGTCCTCCCCTCCTGAAAGAGCTGAGACCCCAAACCTTAGTGGCAGAGAAGAAACCTTGAAAGTGAAAGCCATTCAGACCATCAGCTCATCTCGCTCTCCAACCCCATCCACTTGCTGCAAACTTGAGCAGTTTGGAGGTCTCCCGTGTACAGTGATAAACCAACTGGAGCAGAGATGCATTCGATTAACTCCCTGGGCACATCTCCCCTCGATATTGCCAGGGTGCTTTCTTCCCCAAGAGATATGAGGCAGCAGCAGGACTGGGCCCAAGAAAAGTACTGAAGGTTGCCAGGTCACAGTTAATTTTAATTTTCAATTTGTGTCGCCGTCAGCAGGAGTTATATCTAATCTCCACTGCCTCAGAGTGTCAAAAGGGAAATCGGAAGTGATTATATAACTTGGAGTCTGAGAATTTCGAGGGAAAGGTTGCATCCCTCTGCTGGACCGTTTTGCCTGATTTGGGTCAGTCACTCTCCAAACAGAATAAGCCACAGCCCAAAGCCTCCAAATCTAAGCAAATAGCAACATTCTGAGCAAAGACGCTTACTGCCAAGAAAACTCTCCCTCTCTGGTTTTGGATTTGTGAGTTGGTCAAGCCCCTTTCTTTCCCTTCAGCAGAGCCAGTGAGTTTAGCAGACTCTGTTTTGCAGAATTTGGCAGCTCTGGGGAATGGCGGCGACGGAGCGTGTATTTCACTCATCAGCCAGCCACATAGGAGTGGCGGACAGGCTTCATAAGCAGTGGGTGACAGTTTTTTCTCCTTTCCAGACCTCTCTTGTGCTTGGGATCAGCTCTGCCTCTTCCCCAGCTCTGGCTGAAGTGACTCTGATGGCAGCAGATGGGATTTTAATTTCATTTCTTCACCAAGGCTGGGGTGAGTCCAGTTCTCTCTACCTCCTGGCATTAAGCCCAGGGAGAAACATAGGGAGAGACTGAAGAGTAGCAGGTTATCCCAAGTCTCAGCTCCTCTGGGAAGACATTCCTAAAATTAATAGGTTGTTTCCCTCCTCTGGGCATCAGCTTTTGAATCTTAGGGACTACCAGAGAGCCTGGGGGCTGGGCGATCTAGGGGGTGGGGCTGAGCCAGGGGCATGGCCAATCCAGGGGCCGAGCTGAGCCAGAGGAGTGGCTGACCCAGGGGTGTGGCCGAGCCAAGGGCGTGGCTGAGCCTGGGGCGTAGCCAATCCAAGAATGGGGATGAGCCAGGGGCAGGGCCAGTCCAGGGGGCACGGTGGATCAAGGGGCGTGGCCAATCCGGGGTGGAGCAGAGCCAGAGAGCAGTGAGGAGGAAAATACAAAAAAAGGCCCTTGTCTTTGATGCCTTTCTCTCTGCAGCTCAAGGCCTGACCATTGACGTGTCTATCACACAGTTCTCACTGCTTCCTCCAACGTTTTCTCATTTAAGTCTTAACAACTATCCTGTCAACATACTTCTTTCAAAAACTGTTGATGAGATGCCATTCCATGAGTCCCCATCGTGAGAATGCTCACCTCCTCCATGCCCCCAGCTATGGTGATGCACCTGCCCCTGATATCACCCCACCTTGTCACCCTGATCTCTCCATACTGTCATGGTCTGTTAACTATCTGACCCTCCCCTAGACCACGAGCTCCCCAAGGGAACAGGCCTTATGTCTTGGTCAGAGCTGCAACCGTGGCACAGAAACTCTGGAAATATAAGAGGAAAGAATCCATGAATAGGGGAACGGGTCCTCCAGTGAGTTCACAGAGGCCCTGGTGCTAGGAAAACTCAGCAGGGTGTCAAAAGAACACAAAGTACTGAGGCTAATTAGCTTTTCAACCTATCGCTTAATCTTCCAGGGCCTCAGTCTGCCTATCTGTCCAATGGCCATGAGCACACTTGCCCCGCTCACCCTGCTAAGTTTGTGAGGAAACTGCAACTACCCAGACAAAATGGGGAAAGCTAATTCAGGGAGTTAAAGGACTTCTTATAAGGGATGCCTGGTATATGCAAACCCCCTCCCTAAAAGGGCAGGTATAGCCCTGGAGAGGTTGTCCCATGCACCCAGCAGGGCTAGAGCTCTGGACTGAACTCCACCACACCAGAGAACGTGCACCTGCAGTCTTGTGTATTCTGGGTGAGAAGACCAAAAATTAGGACATAAAGCATTAATCTTCAGAATGATACTGTTTATTAAGTGTTTGCTATGTGCCAGGCCCTGTGCTAAGCACTTTACATATATTATCTCATTTAATCTGCACAGTCACCCTATAGGTAGGCAGAATTATCTAAGGAAAAAATTGAGCCTCAGAAAGGTTAAGTAACTTCCTCAAGGTTGCAAAGCTTTACTAGCTGGGATTGGAACACGGGTCAGTCTGACTCCAAAGCCCTGGCTTTTAACTGCTATGTGCTAATTTTATAAGGGTCAGATTAGTAAGAAGCAGATGTCTCAGTCCCCTGGTTGCCACTTTAAAGTTTAGCCGAGCAGAGGAGAAAGGGACATGGTGATGTAGGTGCTGGAGCTCAATAGCCTAGCCTTCTCTCACCCCAGGGCAGGGGCCAGAGCCCCCACCCCTCACAGAGCTGAGAAGTAGGCACCAGTGCACACAGGAATCCAGCCTACCTGTGCTTGATGGAGTTGCCGAGATCTCTGCGAGGGATCTGCGGGGACCAGCGTGGCACTGACAGTGTGTCTACAGAGAGAAGAGAACAGCCTGTTACACAGAGGGTCAGAGACTGGGGTGGGCTCTGGCAAGCCCTGGAAGGAAAAGGGGGGCTCGTCACCCTCAGGAAGGATACCAGTTGCCATCACTTGCTAAACCAAAGCCAAGTGGAACACTGGTTTAGCTTGTCACCTCAACTGACGCAAGGGCCCCTGGGCAGGGCTGCCAGGGGATGCCTTAAATGAAGCCAGCTGTGGAATGAATAAAAGTGAGCATCACTTCCATTTACGGAGTGCTTGGTGTGTGCCAAGCATGTGCTAAGTGATTCGCATGACTTAGTTTGCTACATTCTCAAAACAAACCCAAGAATAGGGGTTGCTAGCGTCCTCACCTTACAGAAGAAAAAACTGAGGCTTGGAGAGGGGAAGTCACTTGCTCTAGGTCATATACCTTAGAAGCCGCACAGCAGCTGTGATTTTGGGTTCGAGGAACCTGAAATGAACATGTGCCCTTGCATGAAAGTTAGAGTGCAGTGGATTCCCAGTGCCAGCCATGCAAGTGATGCTTTTCTCATTTCTGCCATGCCTCTGTACAACTGCCAAGTTATTTATTTAACATTTTAGGCTGACTCCAATTTTTTTTTGTTTAAGTACACTTATTTTAAAAGCAAACCCTATGCAGAAAGCCATATCAATTTCTGTATATTATAGATAATTATTTTAATAATGTCCAACCATGTACCACCTAAAGTTATGCTAGAGTAAGTAGGTGGATGGATGAGTGGCTAGATGGGCAGGATGGATAGGATGGATGGATAGGCGGGTGGGTGAGTAGATGGATGCACAGATGGATAGGTGGGTGGGTAAGTGGATGGATGCATGGATAGATGGATAGACGGGTGGGTAGATGGAGAGGTGGGTGGGTGAGTGGATGAATGGATGGATAGGTGGGTGGGTAAGTGGGTGGATGGATGAATAGATGGATAGATGGGTGGGTGGATGGATAGATAGATGGATGGGTGGGTGAGTGAGTGGATGGGTGGGTGGATGGATAGATAGATGGATGGGTGGGTGAGTGAGTGGATGGATGGATGGATGGATGGATGGATGGATGGATGGATGGATGGATGGATGGACGTATGGGTGAATGGAAAGATGGGTAGATGAGTGGATAGACAGGTGGGTGGGTGGATGCATGATGAATGGGAATGAGGAAGAAACAAAAAAATGACTTCAGATGAGATGCCTGTCCCCATCTGGTCTCTTCTTTCATCCCTTAGGCTAAATCTCAGCAAACTGTACTATCACTCCATTACAGACTGAGTTCTGGTTCTCCTGAAGACCCTGTGCACCAGGTCCCACCTCCGCCCTACTGCCCATTGCCCACACCATCCTCCTGGCAGAGCTTGCAGGCCCCAGAGAGCTGTGAAACAACGGCAGCAAGGAACTCGTCCTGCTTGTGGAATCTCCAGGGGACAGGGAGAGAAGAAGCAAGTGTCTGACCCTACACGCCCGTTCTCATTTCTCAGGCCAGATGGATGGAGCCAGCTCCCCGTTTTTGGAGCTGCAAATGCATGCCTCATTTTTCACAGCAATTGTTATGGAGTGGCACTCTCTTCGGGGAGTCGGGCATGTCAGAACCTATCACAGAGCATTTAACCCCCGACCTACTCGCTCCTCTATTCTGTCTAATGACACCGTCGGCAGCCGTCTGAAAGCTGTTTCCAGAAATCCCAATTCTGCCCTTGTAAAGCTGGGATCCTTTATGAGAGAGCTAATGATTTTCCAAGCCCCAAAGGGCAGAGAAAACCTAAGAGGGAGACAGCATGATTTATCAATCAGAATTATAGCCTGTGGGATTCCTTTAGTTTAACTAAAAACTAAATGTCATCAACCTCAAGCACATTTTACTACTTGTTTCCATTTCTGAGGGAAATAGAAAAGACAAGAGAAAAAAAAAATTTTAAGAGAGCATTCTTTCCATTCCTATCTCTTTTGGGGACTGAAGTCAGATGTGGGAGGAGGGATTCCACCCATTAACTCCTTAAGGTGCTTTCTCCAGTGCGAGGGGTGGGTGGGAATGGGAGGATGGCGCTGGGGAGGAAGGGTTAGCGTCCTCACAAGGAAATCTACAAAACTAGGAGTGCTAAATGGGTTTCATTTCAGGGGCCACTAGTAGTGGCTGCCCAAAGAAGTGTGTCAAAATGGATTCTGAGGCTCAACAGGAAAGGGCACTGAAACTGATTAGCAATGTCTGCCATGGGTGAAGAATAAGATTGTATCAACAGGTCCACATACATTTTCCACCTCTGCAAGAGCAGGAACCACATCTCATCTTTCCATCACCACCTCAAAGCATCGTGCCTGAAGCAAAGTACTTAATACATGTTTGCTGAATCCAAGATTATTATAATAGAAACACCAAGTTTATTGATTACTCAATAGGTGCTAGGCATTATGCTATGCATTTTATACCTGGAAGCTATTCCTCTGTGTGGTCAGGCTATCATTATTCCCGTTGTGCAAAGGAAAACAAAAGGAGCTCAGAGAAGTGCAGTGACTTGCTAAAGGCCACACAGCCAGGCACCTGCAGATTCTCAATGAATAACTCTGCAATTGTTTGAAAGTCTTCCAGGAGCCCCCGCACCCCCGTTCTCAACCAGAGGAGTGCTCTTCCCCCAGGGGATATCTGGCAATGTCTGGGGACATTTTTGGTTGTCACACTGTGTGTGTCTGTGTGTGTGTGTGTGTGTGTGTGTGTGTGTGTGTGTGTGTGTGTGTTACCAGCATCTGGTGGGGAGAGAGCAGGGATACTGTTTAACATCTTATAATGCACAGGGCAGACTCCCATAGTAAAGAATTAAACATCCCAAAATGTCAATAGCACCAAGGTAGAGAATTCCTGATCTAGATGCTTCTCTGCTTGTCTAGCCAACTCCCTCCCTTATTATCACCACCTCTCCATTAAAAATCCCCCAGATGGTGCTTCTGAGGCTCAACTCAGCAGAGAACAAATCCTCTTTTATTATAAGCACATCTCACTATTAGGTTCATAGCCTAGTTATTCAGTTATTCTCAATTACAGCTCCTTTCAAAAAATAGATGTAATTAAGTTTAGTAGTTTGGTCTCATTTCCCAATATCTGGTTGAAGGGGTGAATTCTGTCAATTACATTAAGTGGCTGCAGCATCATTAGTCTCAAGCAATAATAACCTCCACACAGCTTCCTACGTGGGCAAGAAGATTTGAACTTTGAGATCCTCTCTTTGCTTTCTTCGTTTGGATTTTATTAAACTTGGTAATGCAAGCCTTAAAGCAATGGAAAACTGTTGAAAGGGAAGGGGAAAAAATATATGAAAATCCAGGCCTTATCATAACAGAGAAGGCAAACAACATTTACAGCAATTAAACCGATACAGAAACTTCTGCTTAACAATCAAAGCACCTATTAAAATGTCTCCATAGCTGAACAAAAGCTTCTTTTCTACTCTAATTTTCTGAAAACAAGTCATGCAGACACAGAGGCAGAATTTTGTGCATCCCTGGTGCCTATGGTCTCAGGAGTAGAATAATAGACATTTCTCCGTAGATATTTTCATTTCTAGTGCATAGAAAGAGAAAGAGGTGGAAGGAGGGAGGTTTCTTCTCCCCTTGCACAGGTCTAGCTGTTGATGTCTTCTGAGAAATGCATCTGCCCAGAAGGGGCTTTGCACAGAAGAGGGAAAAGCCGGGAACCCTGGTCTTTGGAATCACCTTAGCAGTCAGAGGGATAAACAGAAGGCCCAACAGCAGGAACCAACATTAACAAAGCATCCACACCACACACAGCTTCTTGATGAAAAATCAGGCTCTGACCTGGTGAATTTGAAAGCTCCCTGACGGATGAGCTAGGCACGGGAAAAATACGTGAGGATATACACAGAGACACAGGTAAAAATGGGTGACGATAAAGGAAAGGAAGAGGAGGAGAAGAAAGAAGAAAATAAGAAATAAGAAAAATAGGGCCGGGTGCGGTGACTCACACCTGTAATCACAATACTTTGGGAGGCCAAGGCAGGTGGATCACCTGAGGTCAGGAGTTCGAGACCAGCTTTGCCAACATGGTGAAACCCTGTCTTTACTAAAAATACAAAAAATTATTTTTGTATATGGCGGGCACCGGTAATCCCAGCTACTCGGGATGCTGAGGCAGGAGAATCACTTGAACCTGGGAGGCGGAGGTTGCAGTGAGCCAAGGTCGCACCATTGCACTCCAGCCTGGGCAACAAGAGCCAAACTCCGAAAAAAAGAAAAAAGAAGAAGAAAGAAAAGGAAAAAGAAAGAAAGAAAGAAAGAAGAAAAATATAGTAGATCTGCTGTCTGTTGTATTACCGTGTGCCAAGCACTACTGTCAAACAGACCCTTGACATATATTATCCCATTAATACAAACACTACAGAGTATACACACACATAGCGTAACAGCCATGATCATTAGTGCCATTTCAACAAGGAAATTAAAAAGTTATCCCGACTGCCCAAGGTAAATGCAAGTAAATGCCAGAACAGGGATTTTTAATTGAGCTGTGGCTCAATTAATGGAAGTGAATTTCATCTCCCTTTCACAGATGGGAATATTGAGGCTTAGAAGCAATATGCAATTGTCTAGAGCTGATAAGTGACTGAGTTGGGATTTAAACTGCAGACAGAAACAAACTGGATGCTTTTAGTCCAGAGTTCCCTCCAACACCCTGCTCAACCCATCCTATACTGCCAAGGCCTCCTACCTACCTCTGTCTGGGAAGGACCAAGGAGGCCTGGGAAGTGATGTAATAGCATAATGCTCCTCTCCCACCCAAAAGATGCCCACGTCCGGATCCCTGGCACCTGGGAGTATGTTATCTTATCCGGCAAAAAGAGATGCTGAAGACGTGATCAAGTTAAGGATCTTGAGATGGAGAAGTTACCCTGGATTACGCGGGTGGAACTAATGTCACCATAGGGCCCTTATAAGATGGAGGGAGGAGGGTGAGAGTCAGAGGTCAGAGAAGTGGACGTGACAATGAAAGCCGAGGTCAGAGGGATGCAACTGCTGGTTTTGAAGGAGGAGGGGGGACAGCCGCCAAGGCACATAGCTAGAAAAGGCGAGAATGGATTCTCACTTAGAGCTTCCAGAAGGAATCAGCTCTGCCGACACCCTGATCTTAATCCCATTGGCATCCATTTCGGACTTCTGACCTCCAGAACGGTAAGATAATAAATCTGTGTTGTTTTCAGCCGCTGAGTTGGTGGCCGTTTGTCACAGCAGCCATGGGAAACTGACACAGCACCTATCTTGTTCCAGGCATGGTTTCAAGGGGATACAGTGAACAAGATAACCATGTTTCCCGAGTTTAGAGTCTACAGGGGGAAATCAGAAAGTAAATGAGCCAAGAAATAAGAGTCCATGAGGAAAATGAAACCGTACCAACGTTGGGGTTGTTTTAAGGCAATGGGAGCCCCGATGTGCGTTAGAATGGAAGCAGCAGGACGCTGTGCTGGGCAGTATGCATTTAAGAGCTCCCTCTGGCGGTCCAGGCGAAAATAGCCTGCCAGGCTGTAACTGGAAAAAACAGGGAGGGCCTCCCCGCCTCCCTATCCCTGCATCAATGCTCCATCATCACCCCAACCCCTACCCAGGTCCAATGCTACAGCTCTAACCCTGACAAGACCATTCCTTCCCAAGGTCATTCTCCCAGCACAGGCCTTTCCCACCGGAGCTATCATGATCCCACCCACAGCCCCTCATAAAAAATCCGCATCCTATCACTCCTCAATGTCCCTGGGAAAAGCAAAGGGGGTGTACCCATTGGCCCCACAGCCTGTATTGTTTTTCAGAAGGCAACAGAGTATTTTTACTTCCTTGGCCATAAAGAAGGGTTTTGTCCCAAACCTACCAACTTGTAGCATTGGAATATCTGCTGTGGCATAGACTGATCTTAGAGGACAGTTCCTGAAGAAATTTTCATGGGATTTGCATTCCCAAACCCAAGCAGGGGAGGATAAAAAGGTAGCCATGGGAAGAAGGCAAAGCCAGTTTTAAAAAATTATTCTTTGCGATTTATCTGCTATGGGGACAAACGATACTAGGCTGGGAGCTTTTGGGGTTTGGGCCTGGGTCTCATCTGTCACTGTATCCCCAAGTGTCGAGCTCAGGATATGCTCAAAGAATATTAAATGTGTGTTTAATGGACAAATGAATGAATGAACAAATGAATGGACCGATAGTCAAATCCTGGCTGAACCTGGTGTTTTTCTGATTAATGAGAAACTTACATGGCCCTGGGAGATCGTAGAGATAACTTTATCAGACTCAGAGCAAATCTGAACTTATTTATGCTCAAAATACTCTGTGTGGTAGGGAAGAAAGTACACATTATAACTGTTTCACAGATGGCAAATTGAGGTAGATGTGGGATGTGACCTGCTGTGTGTCTTTGGGCAAGTGACAACCCCATGAGCTTCAGTGTTCTCAGGCAAAAACTGTGAGTAAATATCAGTGCCCACTGTACCTCATTGTGTTGTTTGAAGACTAAGTGGGATAATGCACACAGAGTATTCTGAGCATGAGAGCAATGCTCAGACATATTTACCGTATGTATCTTGCAGCTATGTCTTCATTTAATCCACACAATCTTATGAGTTTGTATCCATAGTTTACAGATAAGGAAAGTAAGGATAACTAAATTGTTCAAAGTCATATAGCTAAAGTTCACCAAATATCATGAACTCTAGAGTTGAACCCAGTTTCCTATAAAATTAAAGCCTTCTATCCAGCTCCATACCATGTCCCCTTCTGAGATAAATGTAAAAATTATCTTAAAAGCCATGCCAGTCTACAGTTGAAAAGGACCACAAGAAATAGTTTATTGCAGTCTTTGAATTGCTAAACCCTGTTGGATACATAAGGAGCTACTCTACCCTAAATGTTTCCATGGAGATAAAGACCTCTGAGCACATAATATTGTTAAAAATAATAGCTCGGCCGGGCGCGGTGGCTCACGCCTGTAATCCCAGCACTTTGGGAGGCCGAGGCGGGCGGATCACGAGGTCAGGAGATCGAGACCATCCTGGCTAACACAGTGAAACCCCGTCTCTACTAAAAATACAAAAAATTAGCCGGGCGTGGTAGCGGGCGCCTGTAGTCCCAGCTACTCGGGAGGCTGAGGCAGGAGAATGGCGTGAACCCGGGAGGCGGAGCTTGCAGTGAGCCGAGATCGCACCACTGCACTCCAGCCTGGGCGACAGAGCGAGACTCCGTCTCAAAAAAAAAAAAAAAAAAAAAAAAAAAAAGCTAACTTTTATTAAGCACCTATTACCCAGTGGGACCTAGATTATGTGATTTAGTTGTATTATTTCACTTAGTCTCCATAATTCCCTTTTAGGTGCTAAAGCTCAGGTTTGAACCCAAGAGCTCATCCTCAGAAATACCACAAAGGAACTGGAAGTTCCAAACTGCCCTTAAGCTTCCAGCCCAGGGACATGACAGACTGAGTGAGAACTCAGCAGAGGTGTTGCATTCAAATCAACTAGCAAATTCATTGGGCCTAAAGGTAACTGAAACTAATAAAACTTAGATCATTAAACTTTTCTTTGGAGTCACAGGCCAGTCACCAGCTAAAATCCCACTGATTTATCCAAGGCGCCAACCAATCCTAGACTAAAGCTGCTCATGATATCATTCACATAGCAGAGGATAACTCTATTTGCTTTAATATCCAACTCAAATATATCAGATCTGAAAGTATTTTAATTATGTGCAGTTTCTAAAGGTTACAGCTCCATGATGCTTCAGGGCCAAGTGCTTCTTCATGTAGTTGGACATAATTTTCTCCTTGAAACAAAGATAACTCACCTCCCAAGATCCAAACATCATCATCTGGGGCCCTTGATGGCTATGGAGGCTTCCCTGGAATCCCTTGAAACTGGTGAGTGCATAGACCAGGGTGGGCTTTGGTTTCATGTCATCGGGGAAGAAATAAGGCAGAGGGGACTGACAGTGATAAGAGATGCTAGGGGTGAGCAAGGATTCTTGATGGAAGGGATCATATACAGGGATTTCAGAGAAGTTTCCTGGGGCTCCCATGACATTGAGACAAAACAATGGGCAATGGCTAAGCTATTGAGACTATGGCCTCAGTTCCTGTCCATTGCAGGAATGCAAGTATTAGGGTCAACGCAATTCATGCATGTGTGGAGTTTAAGTTAGAGACAAGACCTTGAGTGTGGACCTCCTCTGGAGACAGAGTAGCATACTTTATTTCTGAACAGGAAGGGCCTCAAGGGCAATCAACTTGCCCAGTGGAGTGTGGGACAGAGAGTATGGGGCTTTGACGTGAGCACACCTGTGACAAACACCAGCTCTGCCACTTACGAGCTATGGGATCTTGGTACTCTTACTTTTCTGAGGCTCGGTTTCTCCTATAAAAAAAGAGGTCATTGTATCTCCCTCATAAGATTGGTAGGAGGATTAAGTGGGGTGATATAATTGGAACAGTGCTCTGCCAAGTGCCTGATGTAGTATTGTTATTATTGTTTTTGTCACTGTCATCATCACTCTGCCTCTTGAATTTAACACATCAGTGAGAACATGACAAAGCTCTGTACGGACTATGACTTAGTGCCAGAGTTGGCAAACTTGACCCTCAGGCCAAATTCAACTCATTGTCTAATTTTATAAAGTTTCATTGGCACACAGCCACACCCACCCATTGACACACTGTCTATGACAACAAGAGTAGTTGTAACAGAGACAGTATGGTCCACCAAACAAAAAATAATTATTACCTGGCCCTTTAAAGAAACAGTGTGCCAAGTCCTGATTTAGAGCTGTGAAACTCATTTTCTTGGCTAATCAGCAGAAAGATTTTTTCCATGGAGCCAGAAGACCGGGATTCAAGATCCCCTTCTGCCACTTACATGGTAGGAATCCTTAGACAAATGGTCTGTAGTCTCCAAGCCAAAATACGTATAACCACTTGGTGTCACCCCACTGCCCACTTAATCCCAGCACCCTGTGAGGTGCATTGTTTTGATCCCCGTTTTGCAGAAGAGAAGAGCCAGAAAAGGAGGACATGCAAGCAGCCCAGTCAAGATGATAGCCCAAGACTGTGTTCTTTCAACCCCTCACTGTCTCTTCGTAGAATAGTCCATGAGCGGGCAGTGTCTCTACATGCAACTTCTGAAATCTGGGTCAACTCATGGGGGCAGAGGAAAAGAAAAATTAACTCTTTCCTCTCACTGCTTCTGTCTGGATTAAAGAATTTGATTTTCTAGTTGTCACTCTATCAAAGCAGAGAGAAGACCTGGAGGAGTCTTCCTCCAGGGGAAGGAACATGCTGATCCCAGGCAGAAGAGGAAGAAATGCCCCTGCATCTGATAAAGTGGCATGACATAGCTGAGACCTGGGGGAGTCTTCTCTCTAAGTTACAATTGGAGGCAGTGGTGGTGGTGACGGATGAGATAGAGACAGGAGATGCCCTGCTAGGAGTGTCTCCAGGTAGCAGCTGATATTGGTAGGACCAGTGAGTGGTGAGGGCACTGCACCAATGGCAGCAAAGCAGATGAAGGGCTGGTATGTGGCGGCTAGAGGTAGGACATTGGAGAGGATGTGAGGGACGACATCACAGGAAAGTTGTCACCATCACTCTCCTCCATCACCCATTCCACCTGGTCCCACCTATGCTTAAAAAAAAAAAAAAAAAATGATGCAGTGGCTCACGTCCGTAATCCCAGCACTTTGGGAGGCAGAGGTGAGTGGATCACTTGAGGTCAGGAGTTCAAGACCAGCCTCGCCAACATGGCAAAACTCCATCTCTACTAAAAAAAGAATACAAAAGTTAGGAGGGTGTGGTGGCTCATGCCTGTAATCCCAGCTACTTGGGAGGCTGAGGCATGAGAATCGCTGGAACTCAGGAGGTGGAGGTTGCAGTGAGCTGAGATTGTGCCACTGGACTCCAGCCTGGGCAACAGAGTGAGATTCTGTCTCAAAAAAAAAAAAAAGGTTATACTAAACTAGAAAAACCTTCAGGATCTAGTGAAGATATATGAATGTATTTATTCTAATATTCACATACTCACCCTCAAAATCGCTTTCCCCCCAACTTTTTTTTTTTTTTAGATGGAGTCTCACTCACCCAGGCTGGAGTGCAATGGAGCAATCTCCACTCACTGCAACCTCCGCCTCCCAGGTTCTAGTGATTCTTCTGCCTCAGCCTCCTTAGTAGCTGGGATTACAGGTACCCACAACCACGCCTGGCTAATTTTTGTATTTTTAGTAGAGATGGGGTTTCACCATGTTGGCCAGGCTGGTCTCTAACTGCTGACCTCAGGTGATCCTCCCACCTCAGCCTCCCAAAGTGCTGGGATCACAGGCATGAGCGACCGTGCCTGGCCCACTTTCCCCTTTTTGAAAAGACCACCAGCACCTGGTGTCTGAGTCCTGGCAGGTAACCATCAAGCTAGGATCCCCTTAATTTGCTCTAAATCAAATGTGTGGACAGTGATAACATCCCTCCCTCTCCCAGTGAGAAATGCGAATCCTAGAGTCATCACCTGTGATTTATTTCAGCCTTTCTCAGATGGCCTCAATTAAGTTTCATTGCCGGTAAAGAAAGAAAAGATGGCTGAGGCATTTAATTACAGTTTCATAATGTGCTCACTGCTGAATTTATTAAAATGCATCAGGGATTTTTAACCTTGTAACCAAACAATGGGAGACCTGGGTGCCACAGGAGTAATTATCTTCCTTGTGGGGATGATGGATGGAGAATCTAAGATGGTAACAGTAGGTCGGGTAGGGCAAGGGGTGTGGGGACACTGGTGGCCAATCAGGGGGTGGGGCACAAGACACATCCCATGGATCAGAGAGGGGAGTGTCATTAATTATCAATCTTCATTTGAATCTAAAGATGAGACATGTTTGAAAACTTATCTTTCTTCCCTTTCCTGGCCCCACCCACAAACCTTCCCTTCGAATTTCCCCTTGATATAATTTTACTGCTATGATCTGGAAAGAGAAGGGGAACATGGTCTGGAAAGAGGAGAGCAGCCCTGAGCATGTGCAGAGGCAGCTTGGAGACCTGGAGAAGCACGGGGCCTGGCTAGCGGTGCAGAGCCATCTCAACCCACATAGATACAGGACTGTCTCCTTGACCCAAAGGAAAATGCTAATTCAAAGCTGGCTTCCCCTGCCTGGCTCGGACTTAAACGAGGACAAAACAAGAGCTGACAGAGGCCCCACACTGCCATCACCACAAATGTCCCTGTGAAGGGAGAAAAACAGCCAGCCCTGTGCTCCATCAATTTCCATTGTAAATGGCCTCACGTTGAAATAAACCAACAGAAACAGCAGTAGCTTGATAGGTGCAGAGCAGGGGGAGATGGGAGACACGCAGACCACAGCCTGGAATCTGCAAGTTGGGCTTGACATTTGGACCCAGAAACCGGTGAAGACTTGTTTGTGGATTGCATGTTCCCAAGTCCAGGCAACTGGGGGGACGCAAACCCCCTCTTTTGCCTGAGTTGGAATGTGCAAAATGGAATTAATTTACAGATGCGGGCCTGAGTCAGAATTCTAGCTCTGTGCTTGTGTGTTCTGTCACCTGACTCTTTCCCTCTGTGCATCTCCTCCTCTGTAAAATGGGGGCAATGAAATCCATCTTGCAGGGTTTACCTGAGGATCAGACACTGGGAAATGAAGCAGGTACCTGGCAATGGTAGGTGTGCATTAAGAGGCGGATGGCCCCTAGAGCAATTCAGCCGCTTGTTTTTAGCTTTTCTTAGCTGTCTCTCTTCCTGGCTGGAGAAGACAAAATATGGGAAGAGGCTCCTTTGGGAAAGAAGCCATGACTGTAGAGAGAAGCTGCAGTGAGTTATGCAGAGGACAGAACTGTTTAGGTCCTTCTGACCATTTATTCCCCTTCTATCATCCTGTTCTCAGAGTGTGTCCACAGCACTTGCCTGCCTGGGTGTGATGGATGGGTCTTAAGTTCCTCACACACTACATCATCAATTACTTACATATTTATTGCCTTGAACTGAGTTTATGGATCTTAAATCAGAGCCATCGGAGTTGTCTGAGCTGAAATTCTCCCCTGATGGAAATATGATGTTTCTCATTATGTAGCCACTCTCTAGTTAATGTTCAGTGGAAGTTAATTGTCCACAGAACAAAGGGCTGCTGAGAAGTTCCCCCTACAGAACCATTCTGTGGAATTTACTGCCTGGATGGACTGCTCGGGGACAGACCAGACAAGCTTGCTGCCAAAGACCCCAGCCAGGTTTTCAAAAACCCAAGACACCAGGCATCGTGGGGCTCTGGACTTCAGGCAATAGACTGCCTCTCTCTCTCAGTTTCCTGAGACTTAAAGTGCCATCCGAAGAGATGTCACACTGTCTGTAGTTTGCAGACATGGTGGGGACAGCCTCGTGATAAATAATATATAAGTTCAAGACTGGGTATCCATATTCCAAAGCCAATCTTTCTGAAGCATCCCAAGTGAGGCCAGGAAGCCTGCTGAGGCGACAGGGTTGTGACAGGTGCTGATTGCATCCCTGAAAGTGAGACCTCTGGGGCAGGATACCTCTGCTGCAACAGGGCCATGGTTTATCAGTGAGAGGTGTTATCAGTAGAGGGAGGATACAGAGAGTCCCCATACCCCCAAGAACTTGGAGATAAGGAAGGAATTCCCCCGCAACGAGAGTTAAACCAGCCCAACCCCTAACACATAAACAAAGTTAACCTAGAGCAACAGTTCTCAATCGTGAGCCCTGTTGATCCCTAGGGGACATTTGGCAACGTGTGCAGACATTTTTCATTGTCACAACTTGAGGGGGAGGAGTGGTACTGGTATCTACTGGGTAGAGACCAGGGATGCTACAAACGAACAGAACAGCTTCCTCCGACAGAACACTGTCCAGCTCCAAATGTCAACAGTGCCTAACTGGAAATCCCTGCCCAGAAAGACAGGAAAGGACCTAGATCTCCATCGCCTGATACAATCCATTAAACGCATGGACAGATCTAAAAACAGGCTCAGTCACCATGGAAGGAGAGGCAGAGCCTGACCCTCCCAGCCCATCCGGGGACAGAGCTCTATGGCTCTGGACACACGTGCAAGCTCAGAGCTCACTCCTCTTTCTTCAAAACACTTACCTAGACATCACCTTGTAGTCCAACACAGTGACAGGGCCTTTTCACTATTGAGTCTCCTACAAAGGAGTTTATTTATTTATTTACTTATTTATTTTACATATTCTCCTGGGTATAAACAAATTTATACTAATTAATTCACACCAGTGCCACAAAGCCCTAAACATTGCTAGATCAAATTCTAATGTGACCATTTAAAAGCAGACAGTGCTTCACTGGGTTAATACATCATAATTAACTGACAGACAATACTTTGAAGGCCACCTCATTAAAATCTCCTAGTAGGCCTGTCCCTCTTATCAGTTACTTTTGAAGAAAGTAGCAGCAGCCTGATTTTCCACTGGGAAACTACCGTTCCAATGTCCCACAGCAGGCTGAGTCCCTTCCAGTCTCAGAAGAGGGTGTTTGACCAAGGCTTGGTAAGGCCACAGCATTCTGACCATGGTGATTGCTTCAGGCAAAGACATAGGAACGAAGGGCTGACACATCAGTTGAGCCCCTGGAGCTTCTCCAGTTACCCTTCCTTTCCTTCCCTCCCTCCCTTCCTTTTTCCCTTCCCTCCCCTCCCCTCCCCTCCCCTCTGTTCTCATGCTGCCAATAAAGACATATCTGAGACTGGGTAATTTATACAGAAAAAGAGGTTTGATGGAATCACAGTTCCACATGGCTGGGGAGGCCTCACAATCATGGCGGAAGGCGAAAGGCACGTCTTACATGGCAGCAGGCAAGACAGAATGTGTGTAGGGGAACTCCTCTTTATAAAACCATCGGATCTCATGATTCTTATTCACTATCAAGAGAACAGCAAGGGAATGATCTGCCCCCATGATTCAATCACCTCTCCCCGGGTCCCTCCCATGACACATGGGAATTATGGAAGCTACAATTCAAGATGAGATTTGGGTGGGGACACAGCCAAACCATATCACCAGGCATCTCACTCTGACAACCAATGGGTAGTGTCTGCACTTCCCACCTGCCATAACGCACCAGCGAACAGCTACTCAGACATCACCTCGTAGCGAAACACAGCGTCAGGGCCTTTTCACTATTGGGTCTCCTACAAATGAGTCATTTATTTATTTATTTGCATATTTATTTTACACATTCTCCTGGGTATAAACAAATTTACATTAATTAATTAACGTCAGCGCAACAGAACCCAAAACATTGGTAGATCAAATTCTAATGTGGCAATTTAAAAATAGACAATGCCCCACTGGGTTTATGAATCATGATTAACTAAGAAACAATACTTTAAAGACCACATCATTAAAATCTCCTAGTAGGCATGTCCCTCTAATCAGTTACTGCTAAAATAAGGGTCATAACAGGAGGAGGAGCAAGCACCATGCTCACTATTGCTTTGATAAAGCACTGCATTACTGGACTGCTTTGACAAAGCACTGTGGTTCGCAGATAAACACTTCATATCTTCCCTTCAAGTTACTGAATCTTTCTTTTTCTGGAATGGTGATTTTAGCCTCTTCCATACACCGTTTTTGGGCTTAGATTTTTTTCTCCATGGCCAGTACTGCCTTCTTTTTCTTTCCTACGTATCTCCCGTGCAAGGGCATGGAAAATATCATCAATGTAGTAGTGGTGTGCAGCAGATGTCTCAAACAAGAGACAGCTGAATTCTTGGGCCAAAGCCAATCCTTCTTCCTTGGTGACCTGAGGAGTTTATTTATAGAGTGGCTAATGACTTTAGTCACTGTGGTAGACTGAATAATGCCCCAGCCCCGCCAAAGATTGCAGGTGCTAATCGCTGGAATCAGTGACTGTTATTAGGTTTGTGTGAAAGTAATGGCAAAAATCGCAATTACTTTCACACCAACATAATACTTTATATGGCAAAAGGGACTTTGAAGATGTGATTAAATAAAAGATCTTGTGATGGGGAATCCTCCTGGATTATCCAGGTGAGCCTGAGATATAATTATAAGGATCCTTATGAAAGAGAGGCAAGAGGATCAAAGGAAGAAGAGGGAGAAAATGTGAGGCAAAACCGTGAGCCAAGGAAGAAGCGCTGCCTCTGGAAGATGGGAAAGATGTAGAGGCTCATTCTTCCGGAGAGCCTCTACAAGGAAGCAGCCCTGCCAATGGCCTGATTTCAGCCCCACAAGACTTGTTTTGGAATTACGACCTCCGGAATGATTAAAAAATATGTTTGTGTTGTTTTCAGCCACTGATTTTATGATAATTTGTGGCAGCAGCAACAGGAAACCAACGTAGCCATGTATTAAATATTCACCAGTTACTTTTGCATCAACCTAGTATTACTTTTGCACCAACCTAATACTTCCCAACTCTTTCAAATAACATGCATAAATGGACATTTATTTATCAAGCTCCTATTCCATGCCTGGTGTTCTATGTCCAGGATCCTCACAGCAACCTGAGGGTTCAGGACTATCTCCTATTTCACAGGAGAGAAAACCGCAGATCAGAGAAGTTCAGTAACTTTCTCAACACAAGGAGGAGTGGGGAATTTCTCTTTTTTTATTTCAATATATTTTGGGGGCAGGTGGTTTTTGGTTACATGGATAAGTTCTTTAATGGTGATTTCTAGATTTTGGTGCACCCACCACCCAAGCAGTGGACATTGCACCCCATGTGTAGTCTTTTATCCCTCAGCCCCCTCCCATTCCCTCTGGGTCCCCAACATCCATTATATCATTCTTATGCCTTTGCATCCCCATAGCTTAGATCCCACTTATAAGTGAGAAGATACAATTGCTGGTTTTCCATTCCTGAGTTACTTCACTCAGAATAATGGTCTCCAACTCCATCCAGGTTGCTGCAAATGCCATTATTTCATTTCTTTTTATGGCTGAGTAGTATTCCATGGTGTATATAGGTATACCACATTTTCTTTACCCACTTGTTGATTGATGGGCATTTGGCTTGGTTTTATATTTTTGCAATTGTGAATTGTGCTGCTATAAACATGCATGTGTAAGTGTCTTTTTCATACAATGACTTCTCTACTGGGATTGCTGGATCAAACGGTGGTTCTACTTTTAGTTCTTTAAGGAATCTCCTTACTGTTTTCCATAGTGGTTGTACTAGTTTACATTCCCACTGGCAGTATAAAAGTGTTCCGTTTTCACCACATCCATGCCAACATCTATTATTTTTTAATTTTTTTATTATGGCCATTCTTGCAGGAGTAAGGTGGTATTGCATTGTGGTTTTGATGTGCATTTCCCTGATAATTAGTGATGTTGAGCATTTTTTCATATGTATATCTTATTTTGAGAACAGTATATTCATGCCCTTTGCAGAGGAGCAAGGAATTTCTTGCTACTTTCTTTTCAGGAATTTCCCACAGGAAAAAAAAAAAAAAGTCTGTTTATCCTGTATGTGACCTAGCAGCCTGAAGTGATGGGTCTGCCCTGGTAATATCTGTGAATAAGATTCAATATTCCATGAAAATCAAAACAAATAAAGTCCTCCCCGACCTTTCCCGGAAATAAACAATTTAATCTACTAAGTCTACAAGGGAAGGCGCCACCAGAAAAAAACAAAGGTGTGCTCTCATCTGTAACAGTCATTTACCAGTGTTTTAATTTACCTAGAAAATGATTTGGCCTCTCAGACGGATAAGAGGCACTGATGTTGAGTGTTAGCTATTTGTATAATGGCAAAAACTGCAATAACTTGTGTGCCAACTTAATAATTTGACACAACTTCAAATGGGATGGAAACACGATAGGGATTGAGAAGCTGGACTCCAAAGTCAGTTGCATCTCAGCCATTTAATGAGACCCCCACCTGCAACTGCCCCTCTTGGCCCTTAATAGCACTAATGACTCCAGGTCACTGGTTCCCAAACTTCACGCATCAGATTCCTGGGGGAAGGATAGGTTGTTAAAACGTCAATTGCTGGATTCCTCCCGCAGAGTTGCTGATTCAGTGAGACAAAGAATCTGCATTTCTAACAAGTTCTAGAAGATGAATGATACTAATGGCACTCCTCTTGGGACTGAACTTGGAGATCCACTGACCTAAATCGAGAATTTCCCAACCTCAGCACTGTTGACATTTGGGGCTACTCCATTCTCTCTGGTGGGGGCTGTCCTGTGCATTGTAAGACAGTCAGCAGCATCCCTGGCCTCTTACCTACTAGATGCCAGAAGCACTGTCCTCCCTAAGCTGTGACCAAGAAAAATATCTCTAAACATTTCCAAATGTCCCTGGGGGTGGAGAGGCAACATTTCCCCAGACTGAAAACCACTGCCCTAGATCAAACATATCAAGAATGCACAAGAAGGAGGGAGATCATTGAAGAAGACTCCAATATCTTAAAGCTCTTAACTGTACTGCCAACTATTTATTAAGCAGGTGGGTTGAATGGTGACCATGGTGGGGGAGACAATGGAAGGAGACGGGGAACAAGGAAATATCACAAAACATCCCACCTAATATTGTTCAGACCTGGAGCAAGCCTGGGTACTACAATGCTTAAGCCTGTCACTCCTGTAGCCCTCCCAGGTCGGTCAAGCTGCCACAGGTTCTACCAGACAAATGGCTCATTGTCTTCTTTGAGTGACCTGCAAGTTCTCAGAGCAGCCACCACTCCCAGCTGTAGTGACTCAGCCTTGTACCTAAGGACAAAATGGCCAATCCTGGCTAATCATTGAGAAATGGGTCTGAGCCCAAAAAGGAACTCAGGGTCAGTGCTCAAAGACGGTCTGATTGCAACCCTCCAGGAGGAAAACAAATTCACAAAGCAGTCCCAGGTTGCCAGTTCTCAAAGTCAGCAAACCAAATCCTAACGTGCAATCTTCCCAGGTTTTTCAAAAGCCATGGGATTGATAGTCAGTGGGGAAAGGAAGAGGTGTCGAATCCAGGCCTGATGGATGGGTGCAGAGGCAATCAGACGTGTTTTCAGAGCCACTGTGCTCTGACACCTGCCCCCATTTTCCACAGAGTTTGGCTCTGAATGCGTCCCTGGACCACGCCCTCCGTCTCCTTTACCTGGCGTTCCTATTCTTGTAGAAAGGAACACAGCCTAATGATGGATTTGTTCAATGTGATCATTCTCGCTTATGTACAAAACAAAGGCAGGATTGATGAACTCCTAAAGAAGCACATTCACAGGCCTGATCTATGCCTCTTACCTTGGAGCAGGCAGCAAGTACAGCCTCCAAGGGAATGTCAACATCTTTGCACTCTGTCAATAGGACCTTGATTCTCTAAAGGCTGAAAGGTGTTTTCATGGGTGAATGCTTAGAGCCAGCTCATGGTTTTCCAAACCCCACTCAAAGCTTCCAGATGACTCTTTCTGCATCTGTGAGCTTCTTTCATCCCTAGATATCACCCTGGGGAGAGGGCAGGCAAAAGATGTTCTCTGTACTTGCAAGGAAGAAATGGTAAAGGCATGGGGGTCGAGTGGGGGCTGGGGACTCCTATGTTCCGGAAAGAGCGAGGTTACTGTCCTGAAGTCACATCTCAGCTTTGCCCCTGGATGAGTCTTTTGCCCCCTCTAAGACTGTTTACTTACTTACCTGCAGTATGAGAATTTAAGTAGCTACCGTGCCTGGTGGCTGTAGGATTACATGAGCATCTGGAGTCTAGTTGCTGGGGTTGGCATCCTAGTTCTGCTACTTGTCAGCTATAAAACTTTAGGCAAGTTCTTAAGTTCCTCATAGGATCAACCAAGTGCTTAGAACAGTGCCTAGCACTTAGTAGGTGCTTAGCTGATATTTGTCTCTCTCTGCTCATTTCTACTCAGCCTCCGAGTGCATCTGACAAGACATAAATTGTCTGTGCTTACTTGTTTAGAATCCAAGATCTTGGGGGGGGGGGGTACCTAATTACTAGATTAAATAGTGTCCTTCCCCAAAATTTACATTCACCTGGAACCTCCAGATGTGACTTTATTTGGAAATAGGGTCTTTGCAGATGTAATCAAGTTAAGATGATACCATCCTAGGTTCGTGTGGGCCCTAATCCAAGACTTCTCAGCACAGGGGAAAATGGACACAGAGACCCACACAGAGGGAAGAGGATGCGGGAACACAGATAGGGAGAACACTATGAGACCACGGAGGCAGAGACTGGAGTGAAGCATCTACAAGCCAGTGAATGCCAAGGATGCTGGCCACCACCAGAAGCTGGGAGAGGCAAGGAAGGACCCTCCCCTAGAGCCTTCGGAGAGAGCATGGCCCTGCCTACATCTTGATTTTGGACTTCTAGCCTCCAGGACTGTGAAAGAATAAATGTTGTCCTAAGCCACCCAGTTTGCAGTAATTTTGGCATTAGCCCTAGGAGACCAATACACCTAATATCAAAGGCAGCCTGTTTGTCCAACTCTCTGCCTCCAGACAAGAGCCTGACAACCTTCCAGTCTCTCCAGAATTCCCACCTGACTTCCATCATCTGGCTGGGAAGGATCTAGAGCTAGGCCCAGCAAACATTTTCAGTACAGTGCCAGATAGTAACTATTTTAGATTTTGCGGCCTATACAGTCTCCGTCCCAACTATTCAACTCTGCCGTGATCACATGCAAGCAGCCATAGGCGGTATGCAAATGAATGAGCATGGCTGTTTTCCAATAAAACTGCATTTACGGCCACTAAAATTTAATTTCATGTAATGTTCCTGTGTCACTAGATATTCTTCTTTTGCTTTTTTTCCACTTACTTAAAAATGTAAAAACCTACTCTTAGCTTGTGGTCTGTATAAAAACAGGCAGTGGGCCAGGTTTTTTTTATTTTGTTTTCAATTGAAGCAAAATTCACATAAAATAAAATTAACCATTTAAAAGTGTATGATTCCATTGCCTTTAACACGTTCATAGTGGTGCACAAACATCACCTCTATATAGTTCCAAACTATTTCATCACCCCTTAAGGAGACCCTGTACCCACTAAGCGATCACTCCTCATTCCTCCCACCCCAGCTTCTCCCAGTCCCTGGAATTACCAATCTGCTTCCTGTCTACATGGATTTTACTATTCAGGATATTTCATTTAAGTGGAATCACATAATATGAGGCATTTTGCATCTGACTTCTTTTACTAAGTATAGTATTTTTGAGGTTTATCGATATTGTAACATGTATCAGTACTTGATTCCTTTTTATGGCTGAATAATATTTCATTGTGTGATACACATACCCACACAGCACCATTTGTTTATCCACTCATCTGTTGATGAACATTTGTGTTGTTTCTACCTTTTTGCTATTATGAATATGCTCCTATGAATATTTGCATATAGGTATTTGTTTGAAAACCTATTTCCCCAGAATTATGGCATTCTGAAGACTAGAAATGATTTGATGCAGCTTGCAAACCTCCCTTATTTGGAATCCCACTGGGCCTGAGCTTTTTTTCATTGCCACAGCCCTGTTGCTAAAACTATATAGAAGCACCCTCCCTCTAGGCCCAGGAACTGTCTTGGAAAGGGTGGGTGTTGAGATTGTAAGGGCTGGTTTCAAGGGATAGAATTAGTTCAGTCTGCAAATCGAGGATGGGCACACAGATGCCTAAACAGCTGGCAAATTGAGGAACTTTGCTTCCTTGGCCATTATGTGGCCTCTTTTCCATCCATCTCAATCATGGAAAAATTCCTACTTTCCATAGAATTAAGAGAATTACCAAGAGGATATCAAGATACCTGGTGACAGAGCCTTCTGGGTATAGTTGTTCCAAGTTATGGGATTTATGCAAATAGAAATATGATAAGAAATTTTTCAGCCACCTTAGCACAAATTACTAAAGTGATTTCAAAAAGCATTGCAGCACAACAAAAATCTCTAACTTCCTTACACAACAAAAGTCTCCAACCTCCTTAGCTTAAGTGATTTTAGCCAATGTTTTATATAGCTAATTGCTACAAGTCTAACTGAAACCAAGATTACAGTAGCCCTATGCACAGAACTTACAGATAAGTCAACTTTGTAACCTTGTTTTTGGCTTTGATTTTTGTCTCTTACATTGCTGAAAAGGTTTTCAGAGTTGATGAGTGCCTGCCCACCGCCCTTCCTGTCTGGCCTGGAATGTTTAAATTGGCTGTTAGTCTTTTGGCTCTAAATCCGTTGGTCATAGGGAACCCACCAAGGGCCAGGAAGGACCCAGGGCAGGCAGCCACACCACCCCAGCAATCATATGGGATGAAATAGAAGTTTAGCCATCAATGCTGCCTCTGGCAAAACTTGGCCAAAAGGGGCAAAATGAGAAATAAAAACAAAATTCTAACCCTCTCCAAAACCAACTGAACAGACTCCCTCTTGACCAAGGGGATCCCAAAAAAAACCTTGAAAACTGAGTTCTCAGCCAGGACAGGATGGGAGGTCAGACACGCCTCATTAAAACTCCTGCCTTGCTAACTGTCTTAGGCTTTCTTCCCTAAGGGCTAAACAGAAACCAGCCCTTTCAGACTCCACTGCTGATATCAACCATCTGGCTGCTACCCCCTCCTTCTGCAATTTCAACAAAGCAACCAACTAACATTTCTTCCTGAAAAGAGATCACCAACCATGGAGTGGTTCTGCCTGGTCTATGGAGAATGCACATTGGGGTTTCCATGTCTTCTGCTTCACTTATTGACATCAGAGGGCCAAAAACTCTACCTTCAGATCAAATACCGCCATTTTTTTGACATGGGACCCTTGAAGGGGCAAGCGGCTCAACTGCACATGTGCACAGTTCTCCTTTCATAAATATTCATGACTCCTCCTAAGCTTATTGAATAGGTATATTCGGCCACCCCACTCAGCATAAATTCCTGTTCCCTTTACTTCTCCCTTGAAGTGTCTGTTTCCAGCTTTTTATTGGAGGCTACACTTCCCAGCATGTCAGAATGGCCACCCTGCCGGCTGCAAAGCTTTGTGAAAAATAAAACTCTCCTTTCCAAATCAAAAAGAAAAAGAAAAGATAATCTGTTTTCAATTCGTTTGGGTACATAAGAATTGAATTAGGAGTGAAATTGCTGTGTTGTATGGTAATTCAAAGTTTAACTTTTTGAGGAATCACGAAACTGTTTTCCACACGGTTTGCTACTCCTTGCCCTAGAGCAAGGGTAAGAAATCTCAATGCCTAAGAGTCAGAAAAATGAAACAGACAAGTTAGACAATAAAAAGGCAAGTTTTTTTCATGATAAAGGGGGATCCTCTCCATCTACCCACAGTTTTCCTAATTTTTATAGAAGCAGAGATGCAGGTAATTGTTAATGAATATGTTAATTCAACTATATATAATCTTTTATATAATATATAAAAATTGCAGGGTGCATGTCATGCTAGGTTGGTATGTGGCATTTGGCCTCACTACTGGAGATGCTACAGGAAGAGTGGGACTGCAGCAAGTTGGAAACTATGCACCCATCTGATGGGGGTGGCCCACTGCTCAGCTCTAGTTCATTGTGGCCAAGCAAGAATGAGGATCCAGGGCCACTGCATTTTCTCATTCTTTTTCCAAGAGAAGCCAGAAATTCAGATTTTTATATAAAATTTCTCAATTTTTAAATATTAGCAACTAATTCAGGGGAAAAATGAATTACCTGAGCCAAGCAAAAAATATTTGCAGTCTATATCCAAGGATTCTAATCTCTTGTGCTTTCTTGTAATCGTGTTTGTGGCTTTTTCTAAAGAAGAGATGGAATGAATTCACTGGGCTCTCAGGGGATTTTGCCCTCTGTGAGGAATGGGGTGTTCTAAGGTTCTCCCAAGTGTCTGTGGATGGACAGATATGGGCATCCTGAGTTTAAATGAGTGTGGCTGTGACCAGCTCATTGGCACGGGTGTTAAGGACACTCTCTCCAACCCAGGAAGGCTCTTAGGTTCATTAAGGCTCCTCCAATGTTGCTGCAAAGACCACGAATGTCCGACCTCAACAGGAGGGAAGATATACTGAGCTAAATTAATTTTGTTCATTACATAATTTTTATTTTATTTTTTAAGTTCCAGGCTACATGTGCAGGATGTACAGGCTTGTTACATAGGTAAATGTGTGCCATGGTGGTTTGCTACACCTATCAACCCATCACCTAGGTATTAAGCCTAGCATGCATTAGCTATTTTTCCTAATGTTCTCTCTGCATCCCCACCCTCCCCTGACAGGCCCCAGTATGTGTTGTTCCCCTTCCTGTGTCCATGACCCAGCAATCCCATTACTTGGTATATACCCAAAGGAATAGAAATCATTCTATTACAAAGATAAATGTACATGTAAGTTCATTGCAGCACTATTCACAATAGCAAAGACATGGAATCAACCCAAATGCCCATCAATGATAGACTGGGTAAAGAAAATGTGGTATATATACACCATGGAATACTATGCAGCCATAAAAAGGAATGAGATCATGACCTTTGCAGGGACATGGATAAATCTGGAAACGATTATCCTCAGCAAACTAACGCAGGAAGAGAAAACCAAACACAGCGTGTTCTCACTTATAAGTGGGAGATGAACAAACGGCTTATTTTATGCCTCAGTTAGATTCCAGAAACGAGAAAAAGAAACCAAAGCAAGAAACAATGGGACCAAAGAGAGGAAGATTCACCCATAAAAGGAAGAAGGGCTCTTCTTAAGTGTTACATCCCAAGGTGGTGACCATGGCTGATAGGAAATGCTGTGATTAGATGCATGCAGAGTGCTTAGGACAGGGCTTACCTGGCATGCAGGAATGGATAGGTGAAAGTTCAACAATTAAAAAGTTTAAATACAGCATTAAGGCCCTGATACTCAAGCAGATATAGACAGTTTCCTTAGTGATTGACTCCTAATGACTTTCAAATTGCTTATCTTTCCTCCCTCCCTTCCTCCCTCTCCCCTCCTCCTTCCCTTCCCTTTCTTCTTCCTTCCTTCCCTACTTTCTTCCTTCCTCCTTCCCTTCCTTCCTCTCTCCCTCCCCTCCTTCCTCCCTCCTCCCTCCTCTCCTTCCTTCCTCCCTCCCCTCCTTCCTTCCTCCCTCCCTGCCTCCCTTCCTATCTTCCTCCCCTTCTTCCTCCCCTCCCTTCTTCCTTCCTTCTTTCCTCCTTCCTTCCTTCCTCCCTCCCTTCCTTCCTTCCCTCCTCCCTCCCTTTCTTCCCTACTTCTTTCCCTTCTTCCTTCCCTCCTCCCTCCCTTCCTTCCTCCCTCCCTGCCTCCCTTCCTTCCTTCCTCCCTCCCTGCCTGCCTCCCTTCCTTTCTTCCTCCCCTTCTTCCTCCCTTCCCTTCTCCCTTCCTTCTTTCCTTACTCTCTCCTTCCCTTACCTTCCTCCTTCCCTCCCTTCATCCCTTCTTTCCCCCCTCCCTTCCTCCCTTCCTTTCTCCTCTCTCTCCCTCTCTCCCTGTTTTCCTCAATGAAGAAAACGATGACGGCTGTGAAGATACAGTCACAAATAAACACAGGACTGGGAAGAGGGGGAAAAAGATTCCCTGGCTTAGGAGAGAAGAGACCACTGAAAGATTCTCTCTGCCCATGCAGACTCCTGCTTGCCAACGCAGACTTCTGACCTCCCTGGAGTCCCTGGGGAGTTCTGTAGGTGATGGGACCACGTGTAGCTGATCTTGTCCCTGTGGGGCACCTGCAGTGTGATTTGTCCACTGGCTCATTGAGCTCAATGACGATGAGCTCTTCAAGGGCAAGGGACGTGTCTGGTTCATCTCAGCCGCCCCTGGGCCTGGTCCAGGACCTGTCTGGCTCAGAGCAGTCACTAACGAAGACCTAGTTGCATTAAACTAAGGTAGGGCAAGGCTAGTTTGCATATACAGGAAATTCCCCTAATAAGAATTAAGGATAAGAACTTAGATGCATTCACTGTGCTAAGGGCTGTGAGGCCTCCTCTAGTCTTCTCCGTGACTATGGGGAAAGAGACATAGCTATTCCGCATTTTGCAAATAAAGAAATGAGCCCAGAGAGATGCCCAGCTGGTAGGAGGCAAAGCCAGAACTGAACCCAAACTGGGCAGCCTCCGAAGTGCCGAGTCTGCACTGCCCTCCATCCCATCAGCCAGCGCTGGAGCTGGGAACCCTGGACTCTGCATGCCTCCGTGGGCCCCCTTTCTCCAGCAGTGGGAGAATCTCCAAGAGAGAATCAGAAAAAGCTCAGCACTATCTGAGCTCATGCTCCACCACCCCGCCTGCATCCACAGACCTCCCGGAGAGGGGAGGAAAGGAGAGGAGGGGAGGGGAGAGGAGAGGAGAGGAGAGGAGAGGAGAGGAGAGGAGAGGAGAGGAGAGGAGAGGAGAGGAGAGGAGAGGGAAGCACAGAGGAGCAGGGAGCAGCCTTGATGAGCAGGGGTGACAGTGCCAGGTGTTTTGCTGACAGGAGATTAACCTGGGGGTTCTGCGGATCTGAGGCCAACAGACAGGTGTGACAGGAGGGCACAGGGTTTCTGACACCACTGGTGCCCTTTTGGAGACAGCAGGGCAGAGTCAGGGTACAGAAGAGGCTTGGTTGTCCCCAGTGCCACTGAAGCGTGAGCAGCGGTTCCTTGCTGCTCAGGCACCTGCTGGTCCTCAGCACTGCAGCCCGGCCAACAGGAACGGAGCCCCACATGGGGTCAACTCAGCTCTGTAAGACAACCACTCCTTGAGATGAGGAAACTGGATGCTTTTACCAAACTGTGGAGAGAAGGCAGCAAGGCATTGGAGCAAACGATTAAGGCTTGAATCCCAGCTCTGCTGCTTACAAACAGGGAACAGTACTTAACCTCTCTGACCCTCAGTGTCTTCATCTGTACAGCGGAGCCAAAAATAGTATCTCAAGTGTCTAATGGTGTCCAATAACATGAGCTTGCCTAGCCCACGGGTTCCTTGAAGACATGGCTGTGTCTTACGCAGTGCCCAGAGAGGTATCAGCCATATAGTAGCTGTTCGATTAAGAAAAAATATCCACTGAACAAAGAAATGTGCAAACAAATGTACAAAACCACAGATGATTTTATCGTCACCTCCAGACTTTGGGTTAATAAGGCATCACTATTATAATTTTTAAAACAAGGAGATATCAGCTCAGAGAATAAAGAAACTTGCTCCAGAATGCAGGGCTTTGCAGCTGTTACATGCTTCCAGAACTGTGGGGAATAGAATCAGAGTGGCCTCTCTCATCGGCACCGGAGGCACAGTGCCTGGGGCCCACCCTATGTATAGGTGCCCATGAAAATCCTTTCATTTTCATTTATTTTACAAACAGAAGAAAAAATAAATAAAATAATAATGAGTATGGCAAAATGATTCCAGGACGGATTATATGATCTTTAAACCAACATAGTTTAAAATATAATTTTTAATTTTTTCCTTTTTCCTTTTTTAATGGAGAAGGGACCAATGAAAGCCAAAGTACCTTGGGCCCACACTGAACAGCATGAGGCCTCTGTGGCAAAACATCCATGGGAAATTGCATGGAGCTCTGGGCGGGCTAACGAATAGGGTTAAGCACTGTGGGAACTGACATGTACACAGTTGGGGGGTAATAGCTCAGACTTGGGGTGCACAGGGAATTCTGGGAGGTTGTCCACAGCCAGGGAGTCTCCCCACTATATTCTGTCCACAGGTAGCAGCCCCTTCCCTTACTCCTATTCCCCTTGGTCTATCCCTCACCACATCTCCACTTCTCACCTTGGCCCCAACCTGAGACAGACACATCCAGGCTTGGGGAAGGGTCATACAATTTTGGAACCAAGTGGCCTACAGATTTTACACCCTGGCCCCAGAATGGGCCACACCTGGCTCGAATCCCAGTTCAGCCACTTTGTCGCTGAGAGATATTGAGCAAATTATTTCACCTCTCTGGGCCTCAAGTTTCTCATCTTTAAAATGGGGATAACAACGTTCCACAGGGTTGACGTGAAATGAAACAAGATCAGAATCCGTGTACAGTGCCTGGCCTATAATCAGTGCTCCATGAGGAATATCAGTTGCCCCAGCTCATAGAATCTCCAAGCATTAGAATCTAACTAACCCAGAGGTCAGCTAACTTACGGCACCAAGGCCAAATCCAGGCTGCCACCTGTATTTTTTATTTTTTGTATGGCTGCAATCTTAAAATGGTTTTACATTTTTAATGGCTTGCCTAAAAATTTTTAAAAGAATCATATTTTGTGACATGGAAAATTTATATGAAATTCTAATCTCAGTGTCCATCAACAAAGTTTAATTGGAACACAGTTGCACCTGCTCACTTTTGTGTTGTCTGTGGCTGCTTTTGTACAACAATGGCAGAGTTGAGTAGTCGTGACAGAGGCCATACGACAGGGCTCTCAAGGGTCCTTCAAGGGTGGCACCAGCGATGTTTGGGGCTGGATGATTCCTCATGTTGGAGGATGGTGCTGGGCATTGTAAGATATTGAGCTGTATCCCTGGTCCCATCCCACTGGCATTCCACTGCATTCTCTCCCCAGCTGTGACAGCCAAAAATGTTTCCAGACACTAGGAGTGGAAAATCACTCCCAGTTGAAAACTACTGCCATATGGCCCACAAAACCTACAATATCTACTACCTGTCCCTTTATGGAAAAAGCTTGCCAACTCCTGAGCTGACCCAACTTCCTTTTTGCACAAAAGAGAAACTGAGACACAGGGACGCATGCATGACTCGCCCAGATACACCCCGGATGGCGGCAGCTTGGAGTCTGCTTATATCGTTTTCTTATTTTTATATTTTTTTCTGAGTATGCTTTCTAGATATTACTCAGCCTCCTGGGTAAGAAGATTTTTGGATTTTAGGGAGTATAAATCAATGAAATTTTTATAGGATAATTTGGCAATATAATTCAATAGCCTTGGAAATAAGCACACTTTATGACACAGAAATTACTCTTCTAAAAATGCCACCTAAGGAAATAATCACGGATGCTCGCAAAGCTCTGTAGCTGGGCAGATTGTTTTAGAATAACAGAATTGCTTAAAATGCCCCCAAATCAGAAAACAACCCAAATTTCAAACAATAAAAGAATGAGTAATAACACACAGGGTGTATTGTGAGATACTATGCAGCCATTAAAAATGATCCCAGTTATGACCAGGCACGGTGGCTCACGTCTGTAATCCCAGCACTCTTGGAGGCTGAGGCAGGCAGATAGGCAGATCTCTTGAGGTCAAGGGTTCAAGACCAGCCTGGGCAACATGGTGCTATCTCGTCTCTACAAAAATTTAGCCTGGCATGGTGGCATGTGCCTGTGTCCCAGCTACTTGGAAGGCTGAGGTGGGAGGATCAATTGAGCCCAGGAGGTCAAGGCTGCAGTGAGCCATGATTGCACCACTGCACTCCAGCCTGGGTGACAGAGTGAGACCCTGTCTCAAAAACAAAAACAGATCCCAGTTAGAAAATAAAACCCACACACACAGTATTCCGAATACATGTATAAGTAGGTAGGTAGATAGAGACAGACAGACAGACAGACATATAGATAGATAAAGAGAGAGAAAAACCCTGGAGACATATATATTTCAATATATTATTAAGAACTCTAGTGAAACTACTTCTGCAATAAATCATAGTATTGTGTAAAAAATACACCAATGTTGCCAATTCTAATTTTTAAAATATGTCTGGTTTTAATAACAATGATTTGTACAGGCTGCATAGTTTACGCTACTGTCTAAGATTATATCACCTAAGTCCTTATAAAAGTTATAATAATCTCCTGCTAAAAAAATTTGTTGTCTATAAACCTAAAATAGTAATGACAATGACTTAAAAATGTTCTGATTCTCATTTTTAAAAGAATATGACAATCATCTCTCTTGCCTCTCTTCCTCCTAATCTCAGCACTCCTGTGGGCTTGGGAGTTGTGAGATGAACTCTGGGAGAAGCGGGAGCTCCCGGGTGAAGCTTGATTGGTTCTAATTTACTCAGGAAAGCTTAGAAAGTCACACTGGGTGTGGCAAGACCAGGGTTGGATATGGGATCTAAGACAGTTTCCAAAGCAGTCAAATCAAGGTGTGCATCTGAGCTTCATGGAATGTTGTCAATACTTGAAAAGGCACATGCACGCACAGACACACACACACACACACACGTGTATCCACTGCAGATTACCTGCTATCAGTCAGCAGGGTGACGAGTGGATGGGACGTAGCATGGTTACGTTTACGTTATAGAAAGCTTATGTTCTTGGGGAATACGATGGGGAAAGTGAGTGGACATCTGGGGTACTCAAGAGCCAAGATTCATGACTGGTCAAGAACAGGTCCCGAGTAGAAATGACAGCTGAGCTCAGCACTCAAGTAGCAGCTGGGAACCTCTTGTAACAATCATTTCTGGAACTCATATTGTACTGGAGAAGTACAGATAATTCTAACCAGTGATAACTTAAAATCACCTTTGTGATTTCAGCCCTAAAAAGAAAGGAAATTCTGACACATGCTACAACATGGATGAGACTAGAGTTCATTATGCTAAATGAAATCAGCCAGTCACAAAAGGACAAATATTGTATGATTCCACTCAAACGAGGTACCTAGTCCAGTCAAATTCATAGAGACAGAAAGTCAAATGGTGGTTGCCAGAGACTATGGGGAGGAGGGAATGAGGAGCTAGTGTTTAATGAGTACAGAGTTTCAGTTGGGAAAGATGAAAAAGTTCTGGAAGTGGATGGTAGTGATGGTTGCACAACAATGTGAATGTACTTGATGCCATAGACCTGTACTCTAAAAAATGGTTAAAGTGGTAAATCTCATCCAGGCGCAGTGGCTCACGCCTGTAATCCCAGCACTTTTGGGAGGCTGAGGTGGGTGGATCATGAGGTCAGGAGATCAAGACCATCCTGGCCAACATGGTGAAACCTCGTTTCTACTGAAATACAAAAAATTAGCCAGGCGTGGTGGTGCACCCCTGTAGTCCCAGCTACTCAGGAGGCTGAGGCAGGGGAATTGCTTGAACCCAGGAGGTGGAGATTTCAGTGAGCCGAGATCGCACCACTCCACTCCAGCCTGGCGACAGAGCAAGACTCCGTCTCAAAAAAAAAAAAGGTAAATCTTATGTTATGTATATTTCATCATAATAAAAAAAATTTAAATCACGTTTGTGTTTGCCTTTGGAAGGCATGATGCAATTCTTCTTGCCAGAAAGTTTCCTTTTTCAAAGGTCAGCCAGAACAATATCTAAATGCCTTAGTACTCCCTGAAAAAATAAAAAAAGCAACCCAGAAGGTTGCTAGGAAATATGAAATTTAACTTGTTCTGAGATACACAAATAAGCAATTTGCAGAAGAAAAACCAGTGGCCAATACACCTATGAAAAAAATTCTGAACCTCACTATAATAATGGCAGTGCTATGGTTTGGCTCTCTGTCCCCACCCAAATCTCACCTCAAATTGTAATCCAGGTTTCAAGGGAGAAACATGTAGGGAGGCAATTGGATCATGGTGGCAGTTTCCCCCATTCTGTTCTGGTGATAGTGAGTGAGTTCTCACCAGACCTAACGGTTTTTTAAGTGGCAGTTGCCCCTGCTCTCTCTCTTTTGCTGCCCTGGAAAGATGTACCTTGCTTCCCCTTTTCCTTCTGCCATGATTGTAAGTTTCCTGAGGCTTCCCCAGCCATGTGGAACTGCAAGTCAATTAAACCTCTTTTCTTTAGAAATTACCCAGCCTCTGGTAGTATCTTTACATCAGTGTGGGAACAGACTAATACAGACAGATTAAGGCAAAACCATTTTTCAGCTCTTCGGCTAGCAAATCCTGACAAAGACTGATAGTATCCAGAGTTGGTAACAGTATAGGAAATGACTCTCTCATACTTCCCTAGTGGGGCTGTAATTCCACGTAACCTCACTGGAAAGCAATTTGTTGCAATCTATCAAAGCTCTATATGCACATACATTTTGACCTAACAATTCTACTTCTGTTATATCACATAGAAATAGTAGTGTATCAGACTCAGCTCCCCCATTGGCCTCCCCAGAATTCCCCAGCCTCAGTCCCAGACCCAGCTGAGTCCCAGACTTTCAGCTACTGGCCCTGTCTAAGTTGTCACCCTGCACCCCAACTCCATGTGACCCATGTGGTTTTGCCACCCGAGGCTGATCAGTGGCACCTCTAGAGTCTCTGGCCCCTCCTGCACTGGACTCAGATGAAACATGAGACCACAGGGCATGGGATTTGGCCTCTGTGAGCTACTGCCACATGGGCTAGCTGACACAACCTGTAAGTGAGGGAGAGTTAATGGCCTGTGGGGTGAACCTTGGTCACTGGAAGACAGGATGTAAAAAGCAGTTGGGCAGATCCATTTTCTCTCCCTTCCTCTCTTCAATGGACTATTCTTGAAGCATGGTTTCTCTGCACAGTCTATCCTAAGGACATCACATGTGGATGAGCTGATGTATCTGCTCATGGACTGGCTGTGTCTCTTTGTGGCTCACAGTGAAGTGGTGGCCAGTGTGGTAATGCATCATCTTGCACGGTTTTCCCTGCTTCTCCATCCTTCACTTTCCATGCCCTTGAATTGTACCTCCCAAGTAATGTATTAGCTCTTCATCCTTGCCTCAGGCTCTGTATTCTGAGGCAAGCTCAAGCAATTAGCATGATGTTCAGAGATCTATATGCAAGCCATTGTGGTGCTGAGACAGTGAAAAGTTCAGCAAAATAGGGTAGCAAATAAATAAATGATGGTACATCCACAGTATGAAATATTACATGTTGTTAATGCCATATACATATATGTACTGATACTAAAAAATATAATTAATATAGTGGTAGGTGATAATAAGCAAGGTGAAGAATAAGACGTATTTTCATATTATTTAAATAAATAGAACACTACTATATGTACAGAAAAAAACTTAAAAAGGATGTACCCAGACTGGTTTCTAAGTGGACATATTCTGGTGGCAGAATGTGACCTTTTTACTTTATATAATTGTGTATTGTTTTAATTTGTTGCAATAAGCATAAATTACTTTTTATAATTTAAATAAGGAGTGAGTCCTAAAATCTAGAGAAAGTTTATTCTAAGGATAAGATACATGGAAGGATACAAATGAATAATTAAGAATTGATTGGATTTGTTTGGGCTAAATGGAAAGTGCTCTGAAACTTTCTGGACCATATCTCCCTGGGTGGGCTGTTCAGAACTCCAGTTCATTAGCTGATAAAATGTGAATTTAATATCACTATTAGGAGTAAATGATGAATCTGGTTGAAAAAGGAACCTAACAGAAGATAAAAGGGGAGGCCATTGACATCTCCATGTGGAGAAAGGTCCCTAAACAGTTTTCTGTCATACTTTTGTGCATTCAGCTGTGGAAACTTGGGGAGAGGAAAATGAATCAACATTACAGGACTGCCTTTTAATTTACGCCTGTGAAATAATTTTGACGATTGTTCATAAGTGTTTAACTAATGTTTGTTCTGGAAATGTCACCATTGCCTCTGGAATTTACTTTGATATTCTCTGAGTGTTATCTCCCTATTAATATGTGAGCCTGGAAAGAATTGCTCCCTGTTTTTTGTCCTGACATCTTTTTTGATGTGCTAAGACTTGGACTGAATTTGATTATAATGATGGCAGTTGAGGGAAAAAAAACTGTCTTAAAAGAAAATCTATTCCATGCTCTATCTTTCAGAGACCTAGGATGCCGTCCCTTCTCTTCTCACCACAGCCACACTGGAGATATCCAGGGTACCCTTGGCCCCTAGGGTGTTCTCCTCTCTAGTCTACCCACTTTGGGAGCAAGAATCTTTGTAAGACGGTAGAGGTGAGCACCCACTCTCTTCTCCTGGTAAGACACACTCAGAGTTCTGAGGAAGCATGTTCCCTTCTCTCTTCAGTTACACACACACACACACACACACACACACACACACACACACACACATCAGATTCCTCTTTTGTCTAGAAAAATGTGTAGTGCTTTAAAGATGTTGGGGAAGCTCAGGCACAGGAGTTAAATCCTGCCCATTAGCTCAAACCTTGAGGAAGGATGACATCTGCCAACCAATGTTAAATGCTTTGTTTTCTTTGCTACCAGCCCCCATTACCTACCCATCTCCAAGTCTTCAGTCTTCAGTAAGCTCATGACTATGACACAATCAGCTTATTACTATGTCCACCTAGTGACAAAGATGAGAGCCAATGCAATGTGAAAAGATGGTGACTAGCTCCTGTGAAACTAGGGCTCCCATGTCATAAGGAAACTCAAGGAGACCAATAGAAAGATTCATGTAGAGAGGAACTGAGGTCTCCTGCCAAAAGCCAGCACCAACTTGCCATCCATATGAGTGTGTCATCCTGGAAGTGGATCCTTTCGGCCTCGGTCAAGCCTTCAGATGAGACTGTAGCCCCAAGCGACATACTGACTGGATATGAGGGACACTTATCCAAAACTGCCCAGCCAAGCTGCTCCAAAATCCCTGACCTATAGACGCTGTGGGATAATAAATGTGTATTGCTTGTTAAGCCAGTAAGTTTTAAGATAATTTGTTATGCAGCAGATAATACATACAGATTTTAAACAGATCCCAGCACTTTGGGAGGCTGAGACAGGTGGGTCACTTGAGCCCAGAAGTTCGAGACCACCCTGGGCAATATGGTGAAACCCCACCACTACAAAAAAACACAAAACTTAGCTGGGTGTGGTGGCACACACCCATAGTCCCAGATACTCGGGGGGCTGAGGTGGGAGGAGGATTGCTTGATCCTGAGAGGTTGAGGCTGCAGTGAGCCATAATCATGCCACCCACTGCACTTTAGCCTGGGTGACAGAGTGAGACCCTATCTCGAAAAAAAAAAAAAACAGATTTTAAAAAGAAGGAACTTTTAGTGCCTAGTAAATTGAAAATATTTTTATAAATATTTAAATAATGATGACTCAATCAATCAATTTGGAAAAAAAGAGAAGAAAAAGATCAGCAAAAGTCACTATAAGTAGCTGTCCGGCCCACAAGGCCTATGAGGAATTGCATTTTCTCCATTCACATATTTGAGAGTTTAAGTTATTTCGCATGGCTGTTCAATAACTAAATAACTTCAGAAGGCTACAGAACTTGGGATGCTGGGTTCCTATGCCTGCTCTTTTCTCTGGAGATGTGAGGCACCATCCAGATATCCCTTCCAAGTACCTGCCCTTGACTAAAGAAAACAGCCTTGCCCAAAATCACTCTCTCCTTGGGGTCAGCCCACTACTAAATACTGGTCAGTGAGGTCATATAAAGACCTGTGCCTTTTGTCCCAATTCAGAACAACTCTGCATTGCCAGCTCAGCTCCTGAGCACACTGTGAGGTTGGATGAGGTCTTTACTGAGACTGTATCACAGCCCAACTTCTCCTTCTGCCCAAACTTGCTTCCTTTACTCCCCTTGTTTTTGATTCCAACAGTGTTCCCTAACAACCTTCTGATATGCTCATTTCTTTCTCAGATTCTGCTTCCTAGGAAACAACTTGAAATATCTGGCAATTCTTGGATAGAAAGCCAGGCTCCATGATTCATCTTTTTATTCTTCCTTCTCTCCTTGCTTTCTTTCATTCTTTTGTTCATTCATTCATTCATTCATTCATTCATCCATATGTGCATTAATGTAATGAACAAAAGCTAGGAGCCCTGCATTAACCAGAAATTCATTTCAAGGCACTGGGTTTAGCAGTTTTATGAAGATGTTTGTGGATGTGGTTTCCTTTGTATTCATCTTGTTTGGGGTTCAAGGCACTCCTTGAAGCCAAAGCTTGATGTCTTTTGTCTCTTTTGGAAAATTCTTGATCACTATCTCTTCAAATTTTGCTTCTCTTCCTTCTTCCTCTCCTCTCCCTCTGGAATCTCAATCAAAAAGACCTTTTCAATGGGTCCTATATGAGTTGCACACATTCTTTTCAGTATTTTCCATCTTTCCCTCTACTTTTTGTTTCAATCTGGGTATTTTCTTCTAATCCTTCCTCTAGTTCACTAATTCTCTCTTCAAGTGTGTCTGATCTTCTATTAAACCCACGTATTGAATTCTTCATTTCAGTTTTTGAATTTTTCAGTTCTAAAATATTCATTTGACTTTTTCATAATTTCTAGATCTCTGCTGTAATTCTCTATCTAGTCATCTAATGTCTTATATATCTTAATCATATTAATTAAAGTTCATGTCTTATAATAAAATACAGCAATTAAAAATAACAAACTACTGATAAATACAACAACATGGATGTATTTCAACAGCATAATGCTGAATGAAAGAAGCCAGATGCAAAAGAGTATATACTGTATGAAGCAATTTATATGAAATTCCAGAAAATGTAAAGTAATCTATAGTGATAGAAGACAGATAAGTAGTTGATGGGTCTAGGAGGATGAAGTGATTGCACAGGGAATGAGAGAACATTTTGAGGTGATTAGAAGGTTCTGTTTCTTCATTGTGGTAGCATTTATAAACGTGTATGCACTTGCCAAAACTTATCCAACTATATATGGGTATAATTTACTATACCTCAATAGTGTTGCTTTAAAAAACCCAGATTAAACCTAGACGAGTTGAGGAGATAGCTCCCAATTCTGGAAAATCCCAGAACACAAGAATTAAGAATAAATTAAATTATGATAAAAGAAGATCAAGTCCATGTTTAATAAACTCAAATATCTGGATCTCTTCAGGGTCTGATTTTTGCTCCTGGTTTTCAGTCATGTCATTTTATGTCCTAATATTTCTGGTAACTTTTTATTGAATTCTTAAAATTGTGCATAAAAATTTGAGGAGATAATTTGTGTTTCTGGATGATGTTATCTTTCTCCACAGAGGATTTAAATTTTCCTTCTGGCAAGCAGTTAGAAAAGAGGAAAATAACACTAATTCAATCAAGGATTGAGCAGATTTGATACTGGACTTCATTTTTATAAGCACTGGTCTATTTCTAGTTTACCCTTACTCTCAGAGTGTAGCCCCTCAGAGTCCCTACTGGACACATTGATATTTACCAAGGTCCCCTTCTGCTTGATGGAACTTGAGCACCAACATTTGTTCCTCAGCAACATGATGTGCAGGAAGTTCTATTCAGCTTCTTAGTCTCTCAGCCGCCATTTTGGAATTAGCAAGTATCTTGAGAGGAAATGCAGCATTGAACTTTGGGCTCTTTCCTCTGTGCCTCCTTTCTTTCTGGAGTCATGGCCTGATATGGTTTGGCTGTGCCCCACCCCCCAAATCTCATCTTGAATTGTAGCTCCCATAATTCCCTCATGTTGTGGGAGGGACCCAGTAGGAGATAATTGAATCATGGG
This sequence comes from Pan paniscus, assembly GCF_029289425.2. Taxonomy (NCBI): domain Eukaryota; kingdom Metazoa; phylum Chordata; class Mammalia; order Primates; family Hominidae; genus Pan; species Pan paniscus. The sequence goes on from NC_073259.2 coordinate 125,680,875, forward strand.
GTTGGCTTCCCCCATACTGTTCTCATGGTAGTGAATAAGTCTCATAAGATCTGATGGTTTTATAAGGGAAAACCCCTTTCATTTGGTTCTCTCATTCTCTCTCGTCTGCCACCATGTAAGAATGTAAGACGTGCCCTTCGCCTTCCACCGTGATTGTGAGGCCTCCCCAGCCACATGGAACTATGAGTCCATTAAACCTCTTTTTCTTTAGAAATCACTCAGTCTCGGATATGTCTTTATCAGCAGCATGAAAACGGACTAATACGTGGCCACACTCAAGCCCTCACTTCCTTGGTAGCTTGATAATACCTTCAAACATTTTTAAAAATATATTTTATCCAGCTTTTCCAGTTATTCTTGGTAGGAGGATTGGTCTACAGCAAAACAACTCACCATTTCTGGAAGCAGAAATTTCTGCAGGACCCTAGGGGGACACAGATCCAAAGATAACTCCCACCTTCAAGAAACCTTCTAGGAGACCTTAAGAATTACTACAATGCTGTCTGCTAGATGGGCAGGCTACCAACCTGGTGCAATAGCTCTTCCCTGGCAACATTTCTTGTGTGCAGTCAGCCACAGGAAACAGTCAATTTTCTTTTTTTTTTAATTCTACTTTAAGTTTTAGGGTACATGTGCACAACGTGCCAGTTAGTTACATATGTATACATGTGCCATGTTGGTGTGCTGCACCCAGTAACTCGTCATTTAACATTAGGTATATCTCCAAATGCTATCCCTCCCCTCTCCCTCCACCCCACAACAGGCCCCGGTGTGTGATGTTCCCCTTCCTGTGTCCATGTGTTCTCATTGTTCAAGTCCCACCTATAAGTGAGAACATGTGGTGTTTGGTTTTTTGTCCTTCCGATAGTTTGCTGAGAATGATGGTTTCCATCTTCATCCATGTCCCTACAAAGGACATGAATTCATCATTTTTTATGGCTGCATAGTATTCCACGGTGTATATGTGCCACATTTTCTTAATCCAGTCTATCATTGTTGGACATTTGGGACATACTGTATATGTGTGTGTTGTTATTAGTATTTTTAACATTGAAAATTAATGTTAAAAATACTAATAACAACACTCACATATACAGTATGTCACAATGCCTTATATGAGGCCAATTAATCATCTCATGTGAGCCTCAAAATTGATACTTTTTATAAAGACAGCTTTATTGAAGTATGATGTACATATAAAATTCACTCATTTTAAGTGCACGATTCAATCATTTTTAGTAAACTTGCAGAAATGTGACCATCATCAAAATCCAATTCTAGAACATGTCCATCTCCCCAAGAAGACACTTTGTGCAAAAGTTACTCACTATTCCCAACCCTAGCCCCAGACAACCATTAATCTACTATCTGTCTCCATATATTTGCCTTTGCTGGATATTTCAAACAAACGAAACCCTACAGTGTGTGGTCTTTTACATCTGCCTTCTTTAATTTATCATAGTTGATCTTTAATGTAGGTATTATTAGCCTCACTTTAGAGATGAGAAAATGGAGAATTGGGGAGATTAAAAGACTTGCCTGAGGTTAATCAGCTGGTTAAAGATAAGGACACCAAGATCTGAACCCACGTCTAAAAGCTTTTTCTCCCTACAAAACCACCTTCATCATATGTGAGCTTCCTGGGAGTCAGAGTCATATTCCATGGGCTCCTAGACCCTGGGTGGTGAGCAAAGGGTCTGCCCCATTGTGGATATACAGGAGTTCTTTGTTAAACTGAAACAGATTTATCCTATATTAGTTCCTGCTTCTATCCCAATTCACCATCCCCGAACACCATTCTGAGTGACCTCCTGTTGCCTGCCATTAGTTGATGTTTGCTTAGGGACCACACATTTGTGTTATGGCTGACAGAAGAAAAACACAAAGGAAACAAAAAGAAATACAGACATTACGGAAGTACATGCAGCACAAATAGTTTGTGAGTTTACCACTATTGAAGCTTATGCACTCTAGAGCTCCCAGTGAGCAGATATCTGTGTCCTGATAGAGATGAATTAGGTTTCTCCCTAGCTCCAATATCAGCAGCAAAGACTGGAAGAGTGAACTCATTCTCTGCTTACATGGCTCAAATGTAGGTCAAGACACTTCTCTGTGAGCTGTGACCAATAACCAATGTGTGGGTATTTATCATTCTTCTTTTTTTCTGATTATGCCATTCCTAGTTATCATGACTTAGACTTAACAATAAGTTCTGGGAAAGCAGGGAGAGACCATTCTAGTCATATTTCATTGATTCTGCTTATATATTCACTAAATACATACAAAACAAAACCTAAATATGTAGTAAGCCCCTTCCATCTGTAAATTACTGTGGGAAGATTAGAGGATATATAATCTGAGTCTCCACTTCTAAGGAATTTTATTATTGAATTTGGAGGCAGTTGATATGGTTTGGCTCTGTGTCCCCACCCAAATCTCATCTTGAATTGTAATCCCCACGTGTCAAGAGGGGAAAATGACTGGATTATCGGGGTGGTTTCCTCCATACTGTTCATGACAGCAAATGAATTCTCATGAGATCTGATGGTTTTATAAATGGTAGTTTTTCCTGTGCTTTCACATGCTCTCTCTTGCCTGCCATCAGGTAAGACATGCCTGCTTCCCCTTCCACCATAACTAAGTTTCCTGAGGCTTCCCCAGCCATGCAGAGCTGTGAGTCAATTAAACCTCTTTTCTTTATAAATTATCCAGCCTCTGGCAGTTATTTACAGCAGTGTGAAAATGGAATAATACTGCAGTAAAGAAGAAAGATTAAAAGCACAGGATCTGGAATGATTTTGGCTGACTCCACGACTTACTAGCTGCATTCACATAGGCAGGTTAGTTAACCTCTCTGTGCCTCAGTCTCCTCATCAGTAGCATGAGGATAAATATAGTATGTGCTTTATAGGGTTGTTACAAGGATTTAAATGATATAGGCATGAAAAGGGGCTGGTACAGAGCAAGAATTTAGTGATTGCATCCACATATAAGTGCATGTCATCAACACAGACCTTCTCTTGTAATTTAGTTAATGGTATTATACCAATGCCATTTTCTTGTTCAGGTAATATATAGTGATGATGTAAGACAATATCATTGGAAGAAACTAAGTGAAGAGTACATAGGAACTCTATACTATTTTTGCAACTTCTTGTGAGCCCAAAATTATTTCAAAATAAAACATATTTTTAAAAATTTCAAAACCAAATATAAAAATAATAATCATAATGCAGACCTTCTCCCCACAAGCCAACCTCTACCACTGTCTCCTACAGCTCCATGCTGTAGCTGCACAACACAAATTTGCAAAGGATGAAAGATAAAGGGACCATCCACATTCCATGGGCACCTTATGGATGCATTTGCACATCCTATTACATTAACTTAGGGAGCTAAAGAATAATCTCACTGAGCACATGAAAGTTATGGAACTGCTTTGACCTCACAAGCAGGATGGCAACAGTTGGCAAACTCTTGATGGGGCAGTTGATGGGAGAATTTGAGACCATTTTCATCAGTGACTCCCAATGTGACTTTAGGCATATCTCTACATCTCTCTGCACTTCTACTTTTTTTTTTGTTTGTTTAAGTATGGTGGAAAACTGCCTAATCCTCTTGGGAATCCAGGATTTGGGATGTGATTCACTCAGGATTAAATCATCATTTCCTGCATCTTATTTTACATAATTCAAGAACTCAGAGAGTCAAAACTGTTGAAATTTACAATCAGCCTTCACAGACTCTGTACTCAAAACATCTGCAAAGCAAAAGAAAGAGTCTATCTCAGAGAACCTCTTTGATAAGACAATAAAAGTTACTTTATTCAACTGGCATCTTATTCTCAATGAGCCTATTTGTGCAATTTGAGTGTTGTGCAATTTAGTTATCAAGGTTCTTTTTTTCCTGTCCCTGGCAGACAAGGTCAAGCAGGATGTGCATGTTCACACCTTCCACTGACTTAAACAAAGGTAACACCAGATCTAACCCACACTGGTTGGAGAGATTCTCCACACAAAATCTTGTGGAGAGATTTTTCTGCACAAAACTTCCAGATCCACTCTGTGCCATAAAGCTTCAATTCAATGGGATTTCCAGCATCTTGAATTGTTTAGAAATGTCATTTACTCCACTTTTAGGAATAAGAAGAGATAATTTCCCAAACCCATCCAAGCTGTTACACGCTCAATAGATATTTCTTGAACCTCTTTTATGTTCCATATATGGGGCTGAATGCAAGAAATATAAGAAGAAAGCATGAATACTGCCCTCTTGGAATGCATTGTTGGGACTGGGAGAAAGACAAATAGCCCTAAAATTATAGCATATTGAGGTAGGCATGCACTCCAATGGAGGAAGTTTAAGGTAGTGACTCGAAGCACAGGTATTAACAGTCAGAGCTGACATGAAAACCAGACTCTGCCAGCTGCTGGTATGAGGCTCAGAGGAAGCTACCCCACCTCTTTGAGCCTCATTTTCCTCTGCTTTAAATTTCATAATGCAAATTTGATAATGTGCTTCGCACATGGTAGATACCAATGAACACTCAGAGGTGAATACTAGTTAAATTCCATAACAATATCTCACATTTACACATTTACTTATTTATGCCTTTGGGTTTTTTTTAAAATTATTATACTTTAAGTTCTAGGGTACATGTGCACAACATGCAGGTTTGATACATAGGTATACATGTGCCTTGTTGGTTTGCTGCACCCATCAACTCATCATTTACATTAGGTATTTCTCCTAATGCTATCCTTCCCCCAGCCCCGCACCCCCTGATAGGCCCCGGTGTGTGATGTTCCCTCCCTGTGTCCAAGTGATCTCATTGGTCAGGTCCTGCCTATGAGTGAGAACATACAGTGTTTGGTTTTCTGTCCTTGTGACTAGTTTGCTGAGAATGATGGTTTCCAGCTTAATCCATGTCCCTGCAAAGGACATGAACTCATCCTTTTTTATGGCTGCATAGTATTCCATGGTGTATATGTGCCACATTTGCTTAACCCAGTCTATCATTGATGGACATTTGGGTTGGTTCCAAGTCTTTGCTATTGTGAATAGTGCCACAATAAACATACATGTGCATGTGTCTTTATAGTAGCAGGATTTATAATCCTTTGGGTATATACCCAGTAATGGGATTGTTGGGTCAAATGGTAATTCTGGTTCTAGATCCTTGAGGAATTGCCACACTGTCTTCCACAATGGTTGAACTAATTTTCTCTCCCACCAACAGTGTAAAAGCATTCCTATTTCTCCACATCCTCTCTAGCATCTGTTGTTTCCTGACTTTCTAATGACTGCCATTCTAACTGGTGTGAGATGGTATCTCATTGTGGTTTTGATTTGCATTTCTCTGATGGCCAGTGATGATGAGCATTTTTTCATGTGTCTGTTGGTTGCATAGACGTCTTCTTTTAAGAAGTGTCTGTTTATATCCTTTGCCCACTTTTTGATGGGGTTGTTTTTTTCTTGTAAATTTGTTTGAGTTCTTTGTAGATTCTGGATATTAGCCCTTTGTCAGATGGGTAGATTGCAAAAATTTTCTCCCATTTTGTAGGTTGCCTGTTCACTCTGATGGTAGTTTCTTTTGCTGTGCAGAAGCTCTTTAGCTTAATTAGATCCCATTTGTCTATTTTGGCTTTTGTTGCCATTGCTTTTGGTGTTTTAGTCATGAAGTCCTTGCCCATGCCTATGTCCTGAATGTATTGCCTAGGTTTTCTTCTAGGGTTTTTATGGTTTTAGGTCTAACATTTAAGTCTTTAATCCATCTTGAATTAATTTTTGTATAAGGTGTAAGGGATCCAGTTTCAGCTTTCTACATATGGCTAGCCAGTTTTCCCAGCACCATTTATTAAGTACGGAATACTTTCCCCATTTCTTGTTTTTGTCAGGTTTGTCAAAGATCAGGTGGTTATAGATGTGTAGTGTTATTTCTGAGACCTGTTCCACTGGTGTATCTCTCTGTTTTGGTACCAGTACCATGCTGTTTTGGTTACTGTAGCCTTGTAGGATAGCTTAAAGTCAGGTAGCGTGATGCCTCCAGCTTTGTTCTTTTGGCTTAGGATTGTCTTGGCAATGCAGGCCATTTTTTGGTTCCATATGAACCTTAAAGTAGTTTTTTCCAATTCTGTGAAGAAAGTCATTGGTAGCTTGATGGGGATGGCATTGAATCTTTGGGCAGTATGGCCATTTTCATGATATTGATTCTTCCTATCCATGAGCATGGAATATTCTTCCATTTGTTTGTGTCATCTTTTATTTCACTGAGCAGTGGTTTATAGTTCTCCTTGAAGAGGTCCTTCACATCTGTTGTAAGTTGGATTCCTAGGTATTTTATTCTCTTTGTAGCAATTGTGAATGGGAGTTCATTCATGATTTGGCTCTCCGTTTGTCTGTTAATGGTGTATAGGAATGCTTGTGATTTTTGCACGTTGATTTTGTATCCTGAGACTTTGCTGAGGTTGCTTATCAGCTTAGGAGATTTTGGGCTGAGACGGTGGGGTTTTCTAAATATACAATCATGTCATCTGCAAACAGGGACAATTTGACTTCCTCATTTCCTAATTGAATACCCTTTATTTCTTTCTCTTGCCTAATTGCTCTGGCCAGAACTTCCAACACTATGTTGAATAGAAGTGGTGAGAGAGGGCATCCCTGACTTGTGCCAGTTTTCAAAGGGAATGCTTCCAGTTTTTGCCCACTCAGTATGATATGGCTGTGGGTTTGTCATAAATAGCTCTTATTATTTTGAGATACGTCCCATCATTACCTAGTTTATTGAGAGTTGTTAGCATGAAGGGCTGTTGAATTTTGTCAAAGGCCTTTTCTACATCTATTGAGATAATCATGTGGTTTTTGCCATTGGTTCTGTTTATGTGATGGATTACGTTTATTGATTTGCATATGTTGAACCAGTCTCACATCCCAGGGATGAAGCCGACTTAATCGTGGTGGACAAGCTTTTTGATGTGCTGCTGGATTTGGTTTGCCAGTATTTTATTGAGGATTTTCGCATTGATGTTCATCAGGGACATCAATGCGAATTGTCTTTTTTTGTTGTGTCTCTGCCAGGCTTTGGTATCAGGATGATGTTGGCCTCATAAAATGAGTTAGGGAGGATTCCCTCTTTTTCTATTGATTGGAATAGTTTCAGAAGGAATGGTACCAGCTCGTCTTTGTACCTCTAGCAGAATTCGGCTGTGAATCCATCTGGTCCTGGGCTTTTTTGGTTGGTAGGCTATTAATTATTGCCTCAATTTCAGAGCCTGTTATTAGTCTATTCAGAGATTCAATTTCTTCTTGGTTTAGACTTGGGAGGGTATATGTGTCCAGGAATTTATCCATTTCTTCTAGATTTCCTAGTTTATTTGCGTAGAGGTGTTTATAGTATTCTCTGATGGTAGTTTGTATTTCTGTGGGATCGGTGGTGATATCCCCTTTATCATTTTTATTGCATCTATTTGATTCTTCTCTCTTTTCTTCTTTATTAGTCTTGCTAGCAGTCTATCTATTTTGTTGATCTTTTCAAAAAACCAGCTCCTAGATTCATTGATTTTTTTGACGGGTTTTTTGTGTCTCTATCTCTTTCAGTTCTGCTCTGATCTTAGTTATTTCTTGTCTTCTGCTAGCTTTTGAATTTGTTTACTCGTGCTTCTCTAGTTCTTTTAATTGTGATGTTGGGGTGTTGATTTTAGATCTTTCCTGCTTTCTCTTGTGGGCATTTAGTGCTATAAATTTCCCTCTACACACTGCTTTAAATGTGTCCCAGAGATTCTGGTACATTGTGTCTTTGTTCTCATTGGTTTCAAAGAACATCTTTATTTCTGCCTTCATTTTGTTATCTACCCAGTAGTCATTCAGGAGCAAGTTGTTCAGTTTCCATGTAGTTGTGCAGTTTTGAGTGAGTTTCTTAATCCTGAGTTCTAATTTGATTGCACTGTCGTCTGAGAGACAGTTTGTTGTGATTTCTGTTCTTTTACATTTGCTAAGGAGTGCTTTGCTTCCAATTATGTGATCAATTTTAGAATAAGTGCGATGTGGTGCTGAGAAGAATGTATATTCTGTTGATTTGGGGTGGAGAGTTCTGAAGATGTCTATTAGGTCTGCTTGTTGCAGAGCTGAGTTCAGGTCCTGGATATCCTTGGTAACCTTCTGTCTCATTGATCTGCCTAATATTGACAGTGGGGTGTTACAGTCTCCCATTATTATTGTGTGGGAACCTAAGTCTCTTTGTAGGTCTCTAAGGACTTGCTTTATGAATCTAGGTGCTCCTGTATTGGGTGCATATAAATTTAGGATAGTTAGCTCTTCTTGTTAAATTGATCCCTTTACCATTATGTAATGGGCTTCTTTTGATCTTTGTTGGTTTAAAGTCTGTTTTATCAGAGACTAGGATTGCAACCCCTGCTTTTTTTTTTTGCTTTCCATTTGCTTGGTAGATCTTCCTCCATCCCTTTATTTTGAGCCTATGTGCATCTTTACACGTGATAGGGGTCTCCTGAATACAGCACACTGATGGGTCTTGACTCTTTATCCAATTTGCCAGTCTGTGTCTTTTAATTGGGGCATTTAGCCCATTTACATTTAAGGTTAATATTGTTATGTGTGAATTTGATCCTGTCATTATGATGTTCACTGGTTATTTTGCCCATTAATTGATGCAGTTTCTTCCTAGCATCAGTGGTCTTTATAATTTGGCATGTTTTTGCAGTGGCTGGTACCAGTTACTTCTTTCCATGTTTAGTGCTTCCTTCAGGAACTCTTGTAAGGCAGGCCTGGTGGTGACAAAATCTCTAAGCATTTACTTGTCCGTAAAAGATTTTATTTCTCCTTCACTTATGAAGTTTAGTTTGGCTGGATATGAAATTCTGGGTTGAAAATTCTTTTATTTAAGAATGTTGAACATTGGCCCCCACTCTCTTCTGGCTTGTAGGGTTTCTGCCGAGAGATCTGCTGTTAGTCTGATGGGCTTCCCTTTGTGGGTAACCCGACCTTTCTCTCTGGCTGCCCTTAACACTTTTTCCTTCATTTCAACCTTGGTGAATCTGACAATTATGTGTCTTGGGGTTGCCCTTCTCGAGGAGTATCTTTGTGGTGTTCTCTGTGTTTCCTGAATTTGAATGTCGGCCTGCCTTGCTATGTTGGAGAAGTTCTCCCGGATAATATACTGAAGAGTGTTTTCCAACTTGGTTGCATTCTCCGTATCACTCTCAGGTACACCAATCAAACGTAGATTTGGTCTATTCACATAGTCCCATATTTCTTGGAGGCTTTGTTTGTTTCTTTTTACTCTTTTTTCTCTAACCTTGTTTTCTCGCTTTATTTCATTAATTTGATCTTCAATCACTGATACCCTTTCTTCCACTTGATCGAATCAGCTATTGAAGTTTGTGCACACGTCACGAAGTTCTCGTGCCATGGTTTTCAGCTCCATCAGGTCATTTAAGGTCTTCTCTATGGTGTTTATTCTAGTTAGCCATTCATCTAATCTTTTTTCAAGGTTTTTAGCTTCCTTGTGGTGGATTCGAACATCCTCCTTTAGCTCAGAGAAGTTTATTACTGACCTTCTGAAGCCTACTTCTGTTAACTCGTCAAAGTCATTCTCTGTCCGGCTTTGTTCCGTTGCTGGCGAGGAGCTGCAATCCTTTGGAGGAGAAGAGGTGCTCTGATTTTCAGAATTTTCAGCTTTTCTGCTCTGGTTTCTCCCCATCTTTGTGGTTTTATCTACCTTTGGTCTTTGGTGTTGGTGACCTACAGATGGGGTTTTGGTGTAGATGACCTTTTTGTTGATGTTTATGCTATTCCTTTCTGTTTTTTAGTTTTCCTTCTAATAGTCAGGTCCCTCAGCTGCAGGTCTGTTGGAGTTTGCTAGTGTTCCACTCCAGACCCTGTTTGCCTGGGTATCACCAGCAGAGGCTGCAGAACAGCAAATATTGCTGCCTGATCCTTCCTCTGGAAGCTTCGTCCCAGAGGGGCAGCCACCTATATGAGATGTCTGTTGTCCCCTACTGGGAGGTGCCTCCCAGTTAGGCTACACGGGAGTCAGGGACCCACTTGAGGAGGCAGTCTGTCTGTTCTCAGAGCTCAAACGCCATGCTGGGAGAACCACCGCTCTCTTCAGAGCTGTCAGACAGGGACATTTAAGTCTGCAGGAGTTGTCTGCTGCCTTTTGTTCAGCTATGCCCTGCCCACAGAGGTGGAGTCTAGAGGCAGTAGGCCTTGTTGAGCTGCGGTGGGCTCCGCCCAGTTCGAGCTTCCCAGCTGCTTTGTTTACCTACTCAAGCTTTAGCAATGGTGGCTGCCCCTCCCCTAGCCAGGCTGCTGTCTGGCAGATCGATCTCAGACTGCTGCGCTAGCAGTGAGCAAGGCTGCATGGGCATGGGAGCCACCAACCAGGCATGGGAGAGAATCACCTTGTCTGCCAGTTGCTAAGACCTTGGGAAAAGCACAGTAATTGGGGGGGGAGTGTCCTGTTTTTCCAGGTAGTCTGTCATGGCTTCCCTTGGCTAGGAAAGGGAAATCCCCCAACCCCATGCACTTCCCAGGTAAGGTGATGCCCCGCATTGCTTTGGCTCACCCTCCATGGGCTGTGCCCACTGTCCAACCAGTCCCAATGAGATGAACCAGGTACCTCATTTGGAAATTTAGAAATCACCGTCTTCTGCGTCGATCACGCTGGGAGCTGCAGACCAGAGCTGTTCCTATTTGGTCATCTTGGAATGCTTTCTATTCCTTTGGTTTATGTCAGAATATACTTAAAACTGCTTACATTCATACATTACACAAAAAAAAAGGTGTTTTTTGTGGTCTAATGAGAAAACTGGACAAGAAGGAAACAAGAGTAAGAAAAATATGTGAAACCAAAAGGGAGAAAAGAACACAAAATCTATGCTGACAATTGCAATAAGTTGGTCACAGATTTGATGTTGAGCTTCCTCGTGATCACAGCAAAAAGGAAAACACAGCAGTTATCTGACTCAGTCACTAGTTCCATAATCTGCAAAACAAGAGTGCATGAGAATCAGAACTCTTCCTGTTCCTGACATCAGAAATAAATTACTCCTATATGTCCTCAATAGGACACTAGTTACTATAGCAATCAACATCCTCAACAACTCTTGGAATTGTCTTAAAATGTCCTTTAATTGATAGTGAAGAATATAAGAACCAAGGTGTAAGTCTGTGGAAGTAGTTCAATGAGAAGTTAAAATAATGCAGCTCTGGCATCACCCAAAGACTAATTCTGGCATAACAAGAAGAGTTGTACATATCCTCCGTAAAGTCTACTCCCATCATTCAACCTTTAGCAAAACAAGCAACAGCAAGTCTCCTACCAAGTGGCCTGCCAGCAGCTTTACCAAGGATGCTGCCATCTGCTTTGTTGTTCAGCCTGCTGGACTCATGCCGAAGTGGGTCATGGGAGTGCTCATGGACAGGCCAACAGGACCATTCTCAAGTGGCTTTGGATTCCTTCCCCCACAGAGGAAGAAGAAAAATCCCTGGGGTCTAAGGAACAGGTGTTGCACATGCCTAATGTCCTCCCACTAGTGACGTCTCTCAGCAGTCCAGTGATTCTCATTTGTGGAAACACTTATCTACCAAACTGCAGGCCAACAGATGACACATACTGTAGGTGCTCGATGCTCAATTGTGTTCTAGGCAGAGAGAACAGCATGTGCAAAAGCCCTGGGGTTGAAGACAATATGGTGGTATGAAGAATGCCAGTAGGGGAGGAAAGGAAGAAAATGTGTGTGTGTGTGTGTGTGCGTGTGTATGTGTGTGTGCACACGTGTGTGCATGTGTAAAGGAAGAGGGGTTGGAAGGTTGGGGGAGATATGGTACAAAATGAAGCTGGAGATGTAGGTACTAGTGCACACAGAGCCTAGTGTGCCAAGGACTGAGTTTTGTACAGCCATGGAAGGATTATAAACAGGGGCTACCTGATCGCATTTGCCTTTTCAAAGATCTCGTTGTCTGCAGAGTGGGGAATGAATTGGAAGAAGGCAAAGGGAAAGGAGGAGTTAGGAGACTGTGGGTGGTGGTGATGGTTCTGACCCAGCAGTGGAAAGGTGGACGGAGAGAAGTGATTTGAGAGCTAATTAGGAAGTGCAAATTGGCAGAGGGTAGGGACGCAAGGTTCTCTGGGAGTTGCAGTCATTGAATGGATGAAAGAGACTGGGACCAATGAGTGGTACCAATGGGTGGTATTGATGGGTAGAGAAACTGGGGACTGGGGTTACATCTTCTGCAAAAAGCAGGAACCCTGCTGATAAAGGACAATGGTACTGTTTCCTGTGGGTATAGATTCTCCAAAGACCTGAGGATTCACAATCCAAGCCAATGAGCTCTGTGAGAAGTAAAAATGCTCCCCAAGCTGACAAGAGACGGGCTGTAGAATAAGATTCTCAGTAAATATTTGTTGAGTAAGCCAGGCGTGCTGGCTCACACCCATAGTCCCAACACTTTGGGAGGCTGAGGCCAGGAGCTCAAGACCAGCCTGGGAAACAGTGAAACTCTGTCTCTACAAGAAAACTTTTTTAAATTAGCCAGGCATAGTGGCCTGTACCTGTAATCCCAGCTACTTGAGAGGTTGAAATGGGAGGATCACTTGAGCCCAGGTGTTTGAGGCTGCAGTAAGCTATGATCACTCCACTGTACTCCAGCCTGGGCAACAGAGTGAGACTCTGCCTCTAAATAAAGAAAGAAATAAAAATTTGTTGAGTGATTAAATGACTCCTGGCTGAGTCGGGAGCTGCTAGAGAGATGCAATTTTAAAACAGCAAGCCTATATGATGGCCTGACCTCCTGTAACTACTTCTGTGCTTGAAAAATATCTTAGACTTTTATTTTATGACTAAACAACAATTTCATGATTCTTCTTTGGATTATCATAAATCTAGGTCTTTTATTTCTCCATAAGAGAAACAATCTTGACTTTTATCTACATTTTTCATGCCTAATTATTTTTCTTCATCCATATTCCAATATGCTAAATATTATGATAATATAGCTAGATAATCTTTAGTTGGTTCCTTTTCAAGCATACCAAGAGTTCATTAACAACCAGAATCCAAATGAAACCCCAGTGTTTGTCATGTACTGATCAATAGGAAGAATCGAGTGACTTGAGGGTAAAGCAGGGATAATTACCATTATTTATCAAATGAAATAATACACAAAAAGTACTTTTAAACCAAAAGCAGTATGCAATATGTGAGCTGTTATTATCATTCATTAAACAAAATTGCAAAGCATAGAGTCCCCATAAAACATTCATTTTGAGCAGCAACAAGTTCCTGGTATACCCACAAAAATAAACTAGTTGCAAATATATTCCTGGTATCAGGATGGAGTAATACAGTACAAAAGACCATTAACTAAAAGTCAGAAATATAGGAAGTCATCTGCCAAAATTCTGACTATTTTTTCATAGCTGTCCAGGAACATTTAATTTTGGCTAGAATTATTAACAGGAGAGGCTAGTTGTCTATTAAGACCATTCTCAATTTACAGCAGTAAACTACATTATTCAACAACTTCATTAAACCAGTATTGAGTCCTTTATATGACAGGCTGTAAGAGAGTGCTTATGGCTCTAGTCCTACTCCTTTTTTTTTTTTTTTTTTTTTTTTTGAGATGATATCTCACACTGTCACCTGGGTTGGAGTGCAGTGGCGCAATCTTGGCTCACTGCAACCTCCACCTCCCAGGTTCAAGTGATTCTCCTGCCTCAGCCTCCCAAGCAGCTGGGATTACAGGTGCCCGCCACCATGCCTGGCTAATTTTTTTTGTATTTTTAGTAGAGACGGGGTTTCACTTTGTTGGCCAGGCTAGTCTCAAACTCCTGACCTCATGATCCACCTGCCTCGGCCTCCCAAAGTGCTGGGATTACAGGCATGAGCCACCATGCCCTGCCACCTACTCCTTTTTCTAGCTTTGATTTCAGGTTCAGGGGTACATGTGCAGGTTTGTTATACAGGTAAATTGCGTGTCATGGGGGTTTGGTGTACAGACTATTTCATCACTCAGGCAATAAGCATAGTACCTGACAAGTTGTTTTTCGATCCTCTCCCTCCTCCCACCCTCCACCCTCAAGTAGGCCCTGGTGTCTGTTGTTCCCTTCTTTGTGTCCATGCGTGCTCAATGTTTAGTTCCCAAGTATAAGTGAAAACATGCGGTATTTGGTTTTCTGTTCCTGCATTCGTTCACTTAGGATAATGGCCTCCAGCTCCAACCATGTTGCTGCAAAGGACATGATCTCATTCATTTTTATGGCTGTGTAGTGTTCCATGGCGTACATGTACCACATTTTCTGTATCCAGTCCACTGTTGATGGGCATTGAGGTGGATTCCATGTCTTTGCTATTGTGAATAGTGCTGTAATGAACTGCTCTATTTTTAGTTGCAGGAGAGCTTTCATCCAATTATTCCAAGGGGGAATAAAGTCATTCAGGTACAATTGTTAAAAGGCTGGAGCATACCCCTTTTGCATGGCTACTGGAAATAGTGATTTGATTTATCAAAAGACATTTTTCATCAACTCCTGCCTTCATAATGTTACTTAAGTTACGATGTTCACTATCCTACAGTGATGTGGATTTCCTTTCAATTCTCTAAATATTGCCAACCTCTTTCCTGCTTCAAGTCCCTGGAAGTTCCACTTCTCTCCGCTGAGAACACTCTTCTTCTGGTTCTTCTCACATCTGGCTCCTCCTTCATCTTCACGTCTCAGCTTGAATGTCTCCTTCTCAGCGGAGCCACCAGGAACAGGTGTGCGGGTTGCGCCTTGCCCAAGGGCTCCTGGGTCAGGGAATATCAGTGTCCCAGAACTACTATAACAGAAAATCACAAACTGTGTGCCTTAAAACAACAGATATTTATTCTCTCACGGTTCTAGAGAAGTCTGAAATCAAGGTGTTGACAGGATTGGTTCTTTGTAGAGGCCCTAGGAAGGATAAATCCCATGCCTCTCTTCTATCCCCTGATAGTTGCTGGCAATCCTTGGCTTGTGGCTGTATAACTCCAATCTCTGCCTCTGTCCTCACATGGTCTCCTTCCTGTGTCTTTTTGCAAGGACATCAGTCATTGCGTTTAGGGCTCACTTAATCCATCGTGACTTCACCCTAACTCATCGCATCTGCAGAGACCCTATTTCTGTTAATAAAATCACACTCTGGGGTTCTGCATGGATATAAGTTTTGGGAGGATGCTACTCAACCCAGTACAGGGAGACAAATTGGGGGTGGAATTTCACCTGCACTTTGCTCCTCCAGACGTGCCCCAGTGTGGGGTGATGCTGTCCAGGGAAGTATGTTTTTCTAACTGATGCTATATGGACCAGGCAGCCCTGCCTGACTCTGCTTCACATAATTTTGGAACTATCTGGATGATTTGTTTTCCCATTTCCTATCTGGCAATCAGTCCATAAAGGCGGACGCTGTGTCTGTCTTACATACCCAGAGCCTAGCCCAGCCCCTAGCATGTGGTGGGCGATCCATGACTATACATCAAATGAATGGCAGTTCAGGTTCTATCCAAGAGTCAGCAACCAAGGTCCAGCCTTGACCTCTTACAGCGTATCCCATAACAAATCCCTGTCCACAAAAGCCAAAAAGAAAGGTAGCTCTGATCAGGTAGGGAGAGGGAGGGAGCCTCGTTTAGAGGAAAACTACACACACTGAACTGGTTTGAAGTTGTCATTCATCTAATGGAAGGAGAAAGACAAAATATGCAAGACGGAGCTTCCAAAAGCCTTTGCATGCATCAGATCCTCTGTAGAATCTGAAAGCCCCTGAGTCTACCTGGCCCTCCTCAAGTACCAAACTTTTTGACAACACCCATGAATTCAGTCAGTTGCCAGACCAAAATTAAAACAAGAAGAAAATTCACTCCAAGCAAAAAAGGGCTAGAGTGAGGTGCCCCCAGGATAAAGCCTTATGGGAGTCATCCTTTTCCCAGGTTCACACACACAAGCAAGGAGGAATTGCCCTCTCCGGTGACACTCGCATGGCTAAGAGAACCGGCCACAGGGAAGCAATGTCATTAGGCAGGAATCAGGGCTGGATCCCATCAGACAAGTCCTGTTCAGCACTCAGAACTCCAGAGACGACTGGCCTGCCCTGAGAAATCTGAAATCAACCAGGGTTACTTCCGAGTAGATGATATTTTTCTTGGCTGGGAGAATGTAAATGTTGAGACAAATCATATTCATCTTCCTGGGAAACAGAGTTGGGTCCAGAAGGCAGACCCTCTGGCCACCCCAAAGATGGAGATGTGAGAGAAGTTATCCAGCCTAAGCCCACCCAGCAGAGGTTAGGGAGGCCCAAATGCAATGGCTCCAGAGACCTGAGCCCTGGATTGTCAAGGAGGCAATGCCACATACAAGACCTGCCCAAGGTATTGTGGAGGCTGCTGTTCCAGCCAATCAGACATCCACACACAGCAAATTGCAGGTTAACCCACGGCCAGTCTCCCAGCATGGAGGTTCTCTGGAAAAGTCAGAGTTTGCTGCTAAAATTCAGGGGCAGAAGGAAGCAAGTCTCCTGTCCCCTCATTCATGATAAGGACTTGCTCTTTCCTGTCTTCCCCACAGCCAGACTTTTTCTGCTATTAAAAACACCACTAAAAATAATGGACTACAGCCATAAAGGGGCAGAGGAAAGAAACACCCTATATTTTAAATAACAAAGGGAGGGTAGGTGATTATGAAGTGATTAAAACTAAGAGCAAACTAAAAGAGATGAATAACCTAGAAGTTAAAAATGAGTTAGAATTCCAATAAATAGAAGACATTAACCGTTTTTCCTCTAACTAGTGAGATAAAAGAAAAGGAATTTAAAATAACAAAGATTGCCAGTCAATGAAGCCAAATTTAAAAGATGAAAGGCAAAAGAGATAAAAGGTTAAGATACATGGTTTAAACCCAAGAGATGATCAGTATAAGATGCCAAAGTAAGTGATGGGTTTAAGGATTAAGAAATAAAGAACAGAAAATATAATTTTTTAATGAGATAAATATTTTTAATCAAGGTTTACATTTTGGAATACTTTCAGATTTACAGAAAAGTTGCAGAGATAGTACAAAAGAGTTCTCATATACCCTCCACCCGGTTTTCTGTAATGTAACCTCTTACATAACCACAATACATCTGTCAAAACAAAGAAACCAACATTGGTATGTTACTTTTTTTTTTGAGACAGAGTCTCGCTCTGTCACCCAGCCTAGAGTGCAGTGGCGCGATCTCAGCTCACTGCAACCTCCACCTCCCAGGTTCAAGCGATTCTCCCACCTCGGCCTCCTGAGTAGCTAGGATTACAGGCACACGCCACCACTCCTGGCTGATTTTTGTATTTTTAGTAGAGACAGGGTTTCTCCATGTTGGCCAGGCTGGTCTTGAACTCCTGACCTCAGGTAATCCACCTGCCTTGGCCTCCCAAAGTCCTAGGATGACAGGCGTGAGCCAGGGCACCTGGCCAGTATGTTACTACTTTTAAATGCTAGACTTTATTTGGATTTTACTCGTCTTCCACTAATGTCTTTGTCTATTGTAAGATCCATTCTACAATACCACATTTCATTGAAGGGAGAAATATTCCACTGCTGGGTATATAAGCAAAACAACAAAAAAAGGAAATATCCGTATATCAATGAAATATCTGCACTCCTGTGTTTGTTGGAAAAATAGTTAAAAAATAAAAAAATTAAAATAAATCTTATGTACTCCAAATATATATATATGGATATATGTATATGGAGATATATATATATGTAAGGATATATATAATAAGAAAACATTTAAGATCATCCAGGTAGATATGAAAGAGGAAAACTGAAATAAAGAAACTAGTCACACCCAAGAGAACAGAATAGGGAGTACAGAAACAGTCCTGAGTGAAGGTAGACACCTGATCAATGACAGGTTGACATGACAGATGAGTAGAGGAAGGAAGGTTATTCAATAAACGCCACTAGGCAACTGGTTATTCATCTGGAAAAAAAATAGGGCCCTAAATTATACCATATTCTGAAATCAATTCCAGGTTGATTAAGAGCTTAAATGTGAAAGGCAAAACTTCACAGATTTTAGAAGAATATATAGAACAATACGTTTATGACCTCAGGGAAGAAGAATTTGTTAAATAACATTTTTTAAAAGTCAACACCATAAAGGAAAGAAATGATACATTTGACTGCATTAACGTTAAGAACCCCTATACATCAAAAGAGCCAATAAAGGAAATAAGAAGGCACACTACAAACCAGCAGACATTTGCCACATATATACCAAAGCATTAGAATTCAGAATACTTTTTTAGTTTCTAAAAGTCAATAAAAAAAAGAGAGGTAATTTAATAGGAAAAAATGGCAAATGACAGAGACATTTCACAGGTAATGAAACCTAAGAAGACTATAAACTTGGGAAAAGACCTTCAACCTCATCAGCAATTAGGGAAATGCAAACTGAAATTAAACTGAGGTACCATCTCCTTCTCGCCTTCTTGGCACAGAAGTTAAACAGCCTGGCCAAATGAAAGTTAGCAAGGATATGGAGCAACCTAAACAAAGCTGGTGAGCATATAAATTGATGCGACAATTTTGTCAGCCAATTATACATCATTTGTTCCAGTAGTTCTCAACTGGGGGTGATTTTGACACTCATCCCCACCTCGGGGCACATTTGACAATGTCTGGAGACATTTTGGTTTCATAAGTATGTGTGTAGATGGTAGGGGAAGAGTGCTACCAGCCTGTAATGGTAGGTGCCAAGAATGCTGCTACACATCCTGCAAGGCTCAGGGTAGCTGCTACCACAAAGAATTATCCATCTCAGTTGTCAATAGCACTGAGGTTGAGAAACTGATCACATCCAGTTGCAGATGTGCAGACTCTCAGACTGAGCAGATCTATTTCCAGGAGTATTTCCTAGATTGATATTTCCAACACTTTTCCTGATAAAAATTAAGAAGGGCACTTGAATCAATGACTAAATGTCAGTCAGGTCCCTGGGAAGGCTGATTCAAGAGGCTAGAAATGGGACCCAGCAGTCAGTTTTGGGTTTTTTTTTTTTTTTTTTTTTTTGAGACAGAGTCTCGCTCTGTTGCCCAGGCTGGAGTGCAACAACACGATCTCGGCTCACTGCAACCTCCGCCTCCCAGGTTCAAGCAATTCTCCTGCCTCAGCCTCTGTATTTTTACATAAATGCCTAAGTAACTGGTAACACCAGAGAAGTTTGCAAAACTGTCCTAAATACTCAAGTGTGCAAGAAGAATGTCCAAGAATGCCTCAAGGTAAAAAATAAATACATGCATACATAAACAGAAAAAACAGGAAAGAATCCAAATGTCTTTCAACAGAGGAATGCTTATATTAATGGTAGCCTATTCATAGAACGAAGTGTTACTATATTTCCTCCACTCTAACACGACATTGACTGAAGTACATCACTAATTTACAAACCACTAAGATAAAAAGAGGCTGCCAATGAATCTAGGACACACCGCTTTCTCATACTTAACATTTTTGCCTAAGTGTTATTTTAAAATCTTTTTGATTTATTTAGATATATTTTGTTATATATTATGCTGCTCTCTTCCCACGTCTTCCTGCATAGACAATATTATAGGTGATTTTTTGTTTTAATGCCAAATTACAGTGTAATAGTTTTGAAGTCCTTTTAAATTCCGGTTAAACTCATGTAAGATCAACAATGAACAACACGACTGAAGAGCCACGTCCATGGGCCCTGGATGAGCAGGCAATGACAGCTACACCCTCACCATGCTGGGCAGACAGCCACTGTGGGGTGCCACACAGTGCAATTCACAGCCCTATTTCAGAGATACTGAACTGTTCACATAGCCCTGAACGAATCTCAAAAACAATATTCAGGAAAAAAAAAAAAGCTGCAGAATACGTGAAATATGATCTCATTTCTATGAAGTTCAAAACCATGCAAAATTAAAAGATATGCTATTTAGGGACACGTACATGTGAGGTTTCCCACAGGGGAAAGTGAGACCTGGTCAAACAAACTCAGGATGATGCTATCTCTGTGAGGAAAGGAAGGGGAAGGTAATCAGGAAATGCACATCGGGGCTTCCAGGAGCTTGTGATATTTGATTTCTCAAGTTCAAATTCAGGACTGAGCACTCAGGTGTTCATTTTATCAGGGCTGGAACTACCATGAGGCAAGTGAGGAAAAACCTCCAGCACAAAATTTAAGGGGATATCCAAAAAATTCAGGTATCAGGATAAAAATATTTTAATGCAATAATTTTTTAAAAATCAAAATGAATGCCCCCCAAAACTCCATGACCAACAAAGTACCATCGATAAAGACTTTTACATAAAGACGGGATTTAGCCCTGCACCTACCTGACACTGCTTCACAGGCCACACCCTAATCCCGGCCCTCATTCAAATAAAACTTTATTTTACCAAAAAGGCAGCTGGTTCACGTACATTGCCCACTTAGTTTTTGAAAATATTGTATTAAAATATTTTCATCTTGATATCTGAGCTTTGGGGCACCTCTTAAATTTTGCATCCAAGGCAAGCCTTTATTCCCAGCCCCACCCTAGTCCTGGCCCTGCATTTTATTTTTAAAGCATACATATTAATAGATTATAAACATATACATATAAGCACATACACACATATGTGTGTATGTAGACACACTAGTTTATTATTATTATTATCATTATTATTATTACTAGAGACAGAGTCTTGCTGTGTTGCCCAGGCTGGAGTGCAGTGGTGCGATCTCAGCTCACTGCAAACTCCATCTCCCAGGTTCAAGCAATTCTCGTGCCTCAGCCTCCTGAGAAGCTGGGATTACAGGTGTGCACCACCATGCCCGGCTAATTTTTGTATTTTTAGTAGAGATGGAGTTTCACTATGTTGGCAAAGTTGGTCTCAAACTCCTGACTTCAAGGACTCCACCTACCTCAGCCTCCCAAAGTGCTGGGATTACAGGCGTGAGCCACCGCACCCAGCGTATTAT
Organism: Pan paniscus; assembly: GCF_029289425.2. NCBI lineage: Eukaryota > Metazoa > Chordata > Mammalia > Primates > Hominidae > Pan > Pan paniscus. Next base: position 125,701,883 of record NC_073259.2, read on the forward strand.
TATTATTATTATTATTATTTTAATATTTTACTGAAAGGGAAAGCCAGCGAGAAAACTCAAAACAATACTTGAGGTGGGAGATGTCTCCTGTGGCACCCTCCCTCATGGTGGGAGAAATGTCCTCTTCAGATGTATCCGTCAATACCAGGAAGATCAAGGGGCGTTTCCCACCACAAACTCCAAACAGATGGATCAGGAGCTTCACCGCAGCTTCTGCCAGCCTGGGCTAGGAACCTTCTCCACCACCTCCCCGACAGTAGAATAGCAATCTTCAACTTAGAAGCCACTCTGTCATGCATTCCAGAGCTTAAGCTTTGTCACAATGCTGCAGGGGAAGTGGAAAAATCCTCATTTTCCTGATGGGGAAACTGAGTCTCAGGGAGGTTGACTAACCCAGCCAACATTGCACAGCAAGGGGTGGCAGAGCCCAGCTCTTTGGTGGTATCGAATCCATTCAATATGCATTCCATCATGGCCAACTGACGGGTGGCCTTTCTGAATCAAGACACGCTTCACCTAGTTTACTATTACATCAGAAACTGGGGTGACAAGAGGAAGCAGATGGGGGGTTCCAATGGAGCTCTTTTTTTTTTTTTTTTGAGATGGAGCCCTATTCAGCCTTGAAGGCTCGCTCTGTCACCCAGGCTGGAGTGCAGTGGTGCCATCTTAGCTCACTGTAACCTTCACCTCCCAAGTTCAAGTGACTCTCCCACCTCAGCCTCCCCAGTAGCTGGGATTACAGGCACGTGCCACCACACCCAGCTAAATTTTGTATTTTCAGTAGAGATGGGGTTTCACCATGTAGACCAGGCTGGTCTCAAACTTCTGGCCTCAGGTGATCCACTCGCCTTGACCTCCCAAAAGTGCTGGGATTACAGGTGTGAGCCACCGTGCCCAGCCTTGATGAAGCTCTTTTAACTGGGAAAATAGTTTCATCCAAAGAGCGTGTTCCCACAGTGTGGCAGGCAGTATAGACTCATGCACTTGAGGTTGGGCAGCAGCAGCAGCAGCAACAGTCATGTCTAACTGGCTCCCACCCCTTCCTCCTCCCTGGGCCCCCGTGAACAGCACGTCCAGATATCCCTCCATGGCAAACAGCCGCCCAGAGCAATGGGCCATTTTGGGAAAGAGTATGTAACTCTTTATGGTCACTGGGGGGCCATCTGCGAGGTGATCACTCGAACACATTGACTGATGAGCAATTTCACAGCTGAGAAGAGCTCATGTCACTTCCCCCCAAAAGCACCCAGTTTACTCCCAGACTGATTATACAGTCACTGGGAAACGGACTCATTAGCACGCCACTTGCTGAGCCAAGGCTGAAGACATGCCCCTGATAGACACTGTGTTAGTCTCCTAGGCTGCTGTAACAAAGTACCACAAACTGGATGGCTTAAAACAATGGAAATGCATTCTCTCACAGTTTTGAAGGCTGTAAGGTTTTTTTGTTTTATTTTGTTTTGTTTTGAGATGGAATCTCACTCTGTTGCCCAGGCTGGAGTGCAGTGGTGCAATCTTGGCTCACTGGGACCTCTGCCTTCAGGTTCAAGCCATTCTCCTGCCTCAGTCTCCCAAGTAGCTGGGATTACAGGCGTGCGCCACCACGTCCAGCTAATTTTTGTATTTTTAGTAGAGACGGGGTTTCTCTATGTTGGTCAGGCTGGTCTCGAATTCCTGACCTCAGAGCCGACCCACCTGCCTCTGCCTCCCAAGGTTAGAAGTTTTTATTTTTCAAGGTGTCATCAGGGCCACACCCCCTCTAAGACCACTAGTAGAATCTTTCCCTGCCTCTTCCTAGTTTCTGGTGGCTGTCCTTGGCATTCCTTGACTGGCAGCTGTGTCATCCCAATCTCTGCCTTTGTTGTCACATGACCTTTCTCCCTGTGCATCTCTGTGTCTGAATTTCCTTCTTTTTACAAGGACATCAGTCACATTGAATTAAAGGCCCGCCCTACTCCAGTATGACCTCACCTTAGCTTGCCTAATTATACCTGCAAGGACCCCGTTTCCAAATAAGGTCACATTCCAAGGTATTGGGGGTTAGGACTTCAACATATCTTTTTTAATGGGGGGCGCAATTTAACCCATAGCAGACTTACCTGTCAGGTAGCAAAAGTTGCCCCTGAAGAGAAGAATAGAAACAGCACGGTTTAGTTAGCACCTGAGGCTAAGGCTTGCAAGCTTCCCTCAGGTCCGAGATGAAAGCCTGGATACTAAACTAAAATCTGGATCTGACTCCCACCCACCTCTCCAGTCCCACCTCTAACATTCTCTCTCCCCTGCTTCATCCACAGAATCTTCTGTGTTCCTGAAACCTGCCAAGTTCTTTCAGCAGAGGCTATTCCTTCTGCCTTAAATGCACTTCCATCCCATCCCCGTTCATCATCTGGCTGGCCCTACTCAGCCTTGAAGCCTTGCAGTTTAACGACACTCACTCGTGGAAGCCTCCCCTGATCCCCGGCTAGATTAGGCATCCCTGTCCCCTCACCATTGCTGCTCCCCTGTTGTAGATTTCTGTAGCATTCTGAACTTCCACTTTGCAGCTCTTAACACTGTCATAATCGGCCCTTTTGTATCTGTGTTCCCAGCAGCCTGGGTGTTCTATGAGAATGGAGATCTTGGACATCAATTCATCCGTTTCCTCGTTGCCCATCACAGGGGGTGAGCACTCAAAAAATATTTGTGATTGGACGAACAGAAGGAGGAATGACTCTTGAAGATACAGAGTTGGAAGTTGTCCTAGGGGAAAAGCCATAGTTTCTATATATTTTCAAGGCTTCCTTCAAGGATCCAGAGCCAACTTTGTAGCACCAGAAAAAGCAGAAAAGAGCTCTGGACCTCAAGGTAAACGTACCTGTCCCTGAATCTTTCCTCCCTCTTGGTTGACCCTGAGAAAGCTGCTTAACTTAGCTGGACCATGCTGTCCTCATTTACAAAAGGAGAAAACTCAGACTCCACCTTCCCCCAAGGTTGTTACAAAGAAGACCATGCCCCTTGATACCTTACCAGGCTCTAAGCCATACTGGAGTTTGGGTGGACCTTTTTCATTAATCAATGATATGCTGATCTTGTGATGACTGAACTCAAATAGGAATTAGAAGTTTGGGGAAAATACTTTCCTTTCTAGAGCCTTGATTTTCCCATTTATAACATTCAAAGAAATTTCTAGGAGAGTAGTTTCCAAGTTGAGTTTTAAGGAGGAGGTGTCTCAGGGGCCACTGTTGTTAGGGAACGGAAGGAAGGGGAGACCCAGGGGATGGGAAACCAGGCCCCCAGGCTCCATGTAACCCACAATGATTCCACTTTTATCTGCTCATTCATATACTGAGGTTTTAGACAGGATTCTTTTAGAAGAGAGGTTTTATTGCTAAATAAGAAGAAAGTTTTAAAATGCCAATCTAGAGAAATGGTTTCTGACTTGGATTTTATGCACCCATGAAATTAATAAATAGGGGACTACCTAGAGTTAGCAACTTTTCTTTCCTAGTAAGGACACTAAATAGAAACCATCAGCCGGGCACGGTGACTCACACCTGTGGTCCCAGCATTTTAGGAGGCCAAGGTGGGCAGATCACTTGAGGCCGGAAGCGCAAGACCAGCCTGGCCAACATGGTGAAACCCCATCTCTCCTAGAAATATTAATACAAAAATTAGCCGGGCATGGTGGCGGGTGCCTGTAGTCCTAGCTACTCGGGAGGGTGAGACAGGAGAATCGCTTGAACCCGGGAAGCGGAGGCTGCAGTGAGCCAAGATTGTGCCACTGCACTCTAGCCTGGGCAACAGAGCAAGACTCCATCTCCAAAACAAAACAAAACAACAACAACAACAAAATAGCCATTTATCATTATCATCATTTCATTTTTAAAAGACATTTAACACCAAAAAAGGATGCAGGATATGATCTTAAACTAAAAGTTTGTTTATTAAGTGCACGAACATACTTTATGGAAACACTCACTACATTGCCATTATTTTCTCAGGTGGTTGGCAGTTGGTGAAAATCATCACCAGGTCCTAACCCTGGTCTGCAGACTGGTCTCTGTATCCTAATTCCATGAGTGCTTGTTAAATAGCCCCCCGATTCTGGGCCCAGCCTCAGAGACTGGGATCAGCAGGTATAAGATGGGAAAGGGATTCAAATGCAGTGGATCCACAGAACCAGCATTTAGGAACCTCCAGAGCCTCATCTCACTCTAAATCTTAGGTATGGGCTTGACAATTTTATTCTTAACACTACCGCATGATGCCTGACCTTGCAGATCTCCCATAAGCATCTGCTGAATGAATGAATGAATGATCCTTGGATGGGGTGTGGCAGATGTTTTAGGCCCTCTGGACAGCTGTTGAAGCCTCCTCTTTGGCCTTGTCCCCACGGGCTGATCTGTCTGTCTTCCACCCCAGGAAGCACAGTTGTGTATGTAGTTCTTGCCTGCCTGGCCACTCACTGTCTCCACCTCTGCAAATGTGGATTCAAGGGGCTGAGCAACTGCCTTGGTGCCAGTTCGGCTGAAGATATAGCAAGCAGACCAGATAATCTGACAGTAATCAGTGTGTTAGTAAGCAGGAAGAGCACTGGTGAATTATGGTCCTAGCGAGGCCTCTGCACCTGTAAATTACATGGATCATATCACAGTCTAAAACCTGTTTTTATTTCTAGGGCTTGGATATGGTTTGAGATGAGAAGAAAAAGTTCGCAGCATCTACATGGAAGTCATAGGTATTCAGAAAATCCTACTAGAGTTTAGCTCCACCTGTCTAGGACAGCTGCTGAATATGCAGGCTACTAAAGCAGGATCAGTGGTTCTTGATCTTGTCTGCATGTTGCAATCACCCAGGGAACTTTAAAAAGTACTAACCCCTGGACCCTATCCTCCAGGGGCTCTGATGTCATTGGACCAGAGTGCAGCCTAGGGATCAGAATTTTAAAATGCATCCCAGGTGATTTGAATGTGAAAGCAAGGTTGGAAACCACTAGGCAAGAAGCGCTTTCTTCTTGTTTCATGGTCAGCAGAAAGCCCATGGTGAAAGTGGGGAAAAGAGGGATTCCTGACACTCTCTGAAAGTACAATCTTGAATAATCAGAAAGAGAAATACTCATCAAACAGGTTCATGCTCCACTTTCGAATTAATAATCATTCATATTCCCCCCGGCCACTCCATGGGGGGACAAACAAACAAGAGCATGAATCACAGGTGCCCAACCCACAGACCAGTTGGTATCTATAGGCAGCAGTTGCTCTCGTGTGCTCGGCATCCCTATTCTGGTAATTACATCACCCAGGTCTTTGGAAATCCACTCCGCTTGATTGCAACCCAGTTGGTTCAGTGGAGTTGATTCACTCCATGGCTTCAAGAGTGGACCAATAACTTGGGCCACAGTTGGTTAGAGTGATCAGTTCAGGATAAACATGTATGTGTTCCCATCCATCTAATCAGAGCTAATACTGAGACTCTTTTTCTGATACACTTAGAACTGTGAAGATGGAAGTTTGGAGCAGTCAAAGGCTACTATGAAGAGGAAGCTTAACTGGGAATAAAACTCACAAGGAGAAAAACAAGGCTGTGAGATGAAGAAAGAGAAAGAACGTGTGCTGATGACATTGAGCTCCTGGATCCAGCCATTCCTGATGCCTTTATTCTAGAACTGGATTTTTTTTTTAGTACATGAACATCATGTTCACTTGTATTTGCTGAAACCAGTATGTGGTGGTTCTCTGTTACTTATATCAGAAAAAGTTCTACAAATGCAATCTTGGAGGCCTCCATGCCAGGTGTCCCTCTTTTGATAACAATCCCCACTCCTCTGCCCAAGTTCTACGGGATTTCCCAAAGGGAAAGAAGTTAGCTAAGTAATAAATCATCTCCTCACTATAGACCCCTGAATCCCAACTTCAACCACATACCTGCTAGCAGAATTGAGTTTACACCCATGTAGAGGTCATATTGTTCCTTGGGCAAACCTCAATTTCACAATCTGCCTCCCCACCCAACATTCCTGGAAGCAAAATCTCTGACTGTTTGGAAGGGGCTGTGATGGAACGGTGTGGCCAATCTTAGATCAACGCCTTAGTTTCTCATGAGGGCTAAGCATGAAATGTTCTCATCAAATACAGTGGGTGGAGAAGCCTCATCAAAAACCACTCTGCTTGAACTTTTCTTACAATTCCGAATATAGCACTGAAAAACAATTATGTCTTCTGGAATGTGCGTGTGTGTGTGCGTGTGTGTGTGTGTGTGTGTGTGTGTACAGCTGTCCTTCAGTATCCATAGGGGGTTGGTTCCAGGACACCCCACATATACCAAAATCCAATATGTTCAAGTCCCTGATATAAAATGGCATAGTCTTCATATATTAATAACTTACACAAAGCCTCCTGTATACTTTAAATCACCTCTACATTACTTATGATACCTAATACAATGTAAATGTTATGTACATAGTTGTTATACTCTATTGTTTAAGAAATAATGACAAGAAAAAAGTCAGTACATGTTCAGTACAGACATAATTATCCATGATTTTTCAAATATTTTAGATCTGAAGTAGGTTAAATCCATGGATGTAAAATCCATGAATACAGAGGGCCAGGGCTATTGTCTTGCAAAGCTGAAAATACTTGTTATTTGGCCCTCTGCAGAAGCAGCAGCTGAACCTACCCAGCCATTTCCAGCCCATAACATGCAGTATCAGCTCATTGGGTCCTCGTGGCAGCTCTGCGAGGCCGGGAACACTTACATCAATTAGTCCCATTTTATAGATGGACAAACAGACAGGTGAGGCGGCAGCCCAAGGTGACCCTACCAGGGCTCACAGCCTCCCAGAAAGAGCTACTGCAGGACAAGGTGCTGTTTCCTAGGGTTTCCAGAGAAAGCTGCAGCCAAAGCCTGGAGGGTTTGGGGAATAGAAAATAAATACTCCAGCTGGAAGCAGGCCAAGGCAGGCCAATTAACCCCGGGGATCCAGGACCCCAGGCTTGTCATGATGGAGTCAGCATCGAGTTTCTTCTGAAGGGGCGCACCAGCACCCGCCCTACAGAGCTCCTCCTCTGCCATCTGCCCCCTCCTTCTCACTCCTCAGTATTTAGCATCAAAGCCCCGGCATTGCTCCCAAAGAGACAGATGCTCTGACTTCTGAGGGGGCTTAGTCTTCCCTCCCTCCCCCAGTCCCCTAGCCACCACCTCCAAGTCTTCTCTGTCAGCGGCAAGGGTTTTTAAGGAATGCAGCGCAGAAGGGCTGCCAGTGTTCATGAGGCTGTGAAGGGTGGATGATTACAGCCAGCGGGGAGAGGAGAGGGAGAAAGAGCCAGGGAGAGGCAGAGACAGAGACAGAGATGAGAGACATGGTGACCAGGAGAAAGAAAGACTGAGAGGGTGAAAGCCACACAGAGAAAAGAGAGAGGAAGACAGGGCTCAAGGAAGAAAGTAACAGAAAAAGAGACTGGATGATCCAGACAGACAGACCTGAAGACAGATGTGATGGAGGAAGAGAGTAAAGAGAGTAAACAGAGGAGGGTTTTACTCTCCCTGTTAAGGTAGGAGAGAGTGAAGGGAGAAGAAGCTAAGTGCCCACCTCCGCCTGCCTGGTCATGCCCTGACTTTTAGCAGAGGAAAGAATGGCTTTAACAGAGACCTTCAACAGAGCAGCATGGGACACGGTAGAACACTTTTCACTTTTATCCCCGGCCAAGAAGAATTCAGCCTGAGATGAAAAGCAGGGTCTCAGATCCTGCCCACAGACTGATGGGGCCAAGCCTCAGAGTGCAGGTGTGTGCCAGGAGCCAGCACGGGCCCAGGGTGCCATGGGTGGGAGGCTGTGGCACGTCCACGCGAGGCCTTGGAAGCAGCCTGTTATTTGGAGAAGGAAGAGTCCCTCCATTCAAATGAGTAACAAAGAGGTAAATCCCCAAGGTGAAAATCCAAGTTATCAAAGCTACATCCTAGGAGCATAATCATAGCCGGGAGGACAGGCTTTTGTGGCATGTTAGTGATGCTGGAGATCAGGAGAGGGGCCAGGAGCACAGTCCTAAGGATGAGAAGGAAGTCTGACCCATCCGTTTTTGTTCTAATTTTTAGTGACAGAGTCTCACTCTGTCGCCCAGGCTGGAGTGCAGTGGCGTGATCATAGCTCACTGCAACTTCAATCCTGCTGCCTCAGCCTCCTGAGTAGAGGGGACCACAGGTGCACACCACCACGTCTGGCTTTTTTACTTTTATTTTTTTGTAGATATGGGGGTCTCAGCACATTGCCCAGGCTGTGCTCAAACTCCTGGGCTCAAGCAATCCTCCTGCTTTGGCCTCCCGAAGTGCTGAGATTACAGATGTAAACCACCACACCCAGCCTAACCCTGTCTTTTTAAAGACAAAAGTTCCAGTTACAAGAATCAGCAAGGGACATACCATTTATGGCAGGTCCAATGGTCACAAACTGGTGGCCCCATATATATATTGCTTAACCTGTGATGGTTTTTATAAAAAACATTTTACTCCATTGCCAATATTTTAAAAATTTTGAGATTACCTACAAAAATCTAGATGTCTGGCTTCTCTCAGAAAATTTGGATAATGTGATGACAATTTTTCCCTTTCCCATAGAGCAATGACTGACTTGGACTGGACGTTGACTGCCTTCTTTAGAAGTGGAGGAGGAGGTGATCTCCTGTTTGCCACAATCTTCACCCCCCACCCCATTGTCTGACACCAACTGCATCCTTCATCTCTGATGACCCCTAAGGTCCTCAATCTGGATTCACTGAGTAACCATTGTGCCCCTAGCATAAGGCATTGGGGCTTCATTTATGCATTCAAAACATACTTGTTCAGAGCCTATAATGTAGCAGGCTATGGATATGAGGATATGGCAGTCAACAGAAAAGATAAGATATTGCCTTTACAGAGCACAGTCTTGTGGATGGGACAGATCATAATCCTTAACATTTCATTTCCTACAATCTTCACCATAACCTTGCCAGGAAGGTATTGCTATCACTGTATACATCAGGAAACTGAGGCTTGAATATTTTCTTATGCTTAGTGAGGTAGGTGCTTGTGTTTAGGGGTGTTACTGAAAATATTTAACCACCCTTATGGGCTGGCATGGGCCAAATAGAAACATATCCAACCAATCACGCCAAGCCAATGAGGAAATATGCTCAGCCAAACAGAAAATATGCCCAGCCAATCAGAAAATAGGCCTGGCCAATCAAAATATACACTCAACCAATCAGAACATACACCCAAAAACATGCCCAACCAATCAGATTGAACAGTGCTACAGATGCGCAACAGCTGAATGTCTGCCCTGCCTGTCTGTTTGCTGTCTTACTAGGCAGGGATAATGACACTTTGTCCATCTGAACAATTTCTGGTTTCCAAATGGTGATCACCCACCTCCCAACAATCAACAGTTTTGTGAGGTAGGCAGATGGCATCAATATGCACATTTGCGAGATGAAGAAACCAAGGCTCTGAAATGTTGAGTGATCTAACAAGAGCCAGACAGCCAGGGGTAACAGCCCTGGAAGGAAAACCAAGATTTCCCAACTCCTGGACCAGAGTTTTGCCTGCATCCTAGAGGGCTTCTAACCAACTCGACTGCAAGTTCACTGAGGTCAGGGACTGTAACGTACATTTATTTGACTCCTCCCTGATACTCAGTATCTTATTTTACATTTCAGATGTTCAATCAATACTGATTGCTGCATTCAGATATGCTGTAGGGTGGGGCGATATCCAGCAGAAACCAATGAGGATTAAAGCTGACCTAAATCCAAACACCATACAACAGTATCAACAATCACAACACTTAGGTACTGCTTCCTATGCAGCAGGCATAGTGCTTAGGATCCTTTCATTTCATCCCAATAATCAATCCATGAGAAAGGGATATGATGCCCAGTTTTAAAGATGGAGAACCTGAGGCTTGGAGCTGGTAAGTAATACAGGGCAGAGATAAGATCTGAACCCAGGCTTGTCCAACTCTCAATTGCCTGCCTGGCCAAAGCCAGGATGCCATGGCTTTGCCCTGGGAGTGGGGCTGAGTCTCTACTTGGTACCATGATTAACTCTCCCTAGAAGGCTATGTGCTTCCTAGAGGAGTGTCAGGGGATGGGAGAAAAAAGAAACTCCCTTCCAGGGATCACTGGGGAATGCAGCCCAACAGAAACAGAGAACTGAAATGGTTTTCTGTACAATGGTAGAGACACAGCCTGCTAATTCAGGTCATGAACTGATCTGGCCTGGGGTTGGAGGAGTGCTCCTCAAAGTCTTTGAAGACAGGGACCCCACATTATTCATGCTTGCTCTAGTGAACACTGATTGTCAGCCTCCCCAGCATTCATTCTCTCTTTTAAGCAAATGTCATGGTTAATACTGAGTGACAACTTGATTGGATTGAGGGATACACATTATTAATCCTGGATGTGTCTGTGTGGGTGTTGCCAAAAGAGTCAGTGGGCTGGGGAAAGCAGATCCACCCTTAAACTGGTGGGCACAATCTAATCAGCTTCCAGGGAATATAAAGCAGGCAGAAAAATGTGAAAAGGAGAGATGGGCCTAGCCTCCCAGCCTACATCTTTCTCCTGTGCTGGATGCTTCCTGCCCTCAAACATACAACTCCAAGTTCTTCAGTTTTGGGACTAAGACTGGCTCTCCTTGCTCCTCAGCTTGCAGACAGCCTATTGTGGGACCTTGTGATCGTGTAAGTTAATATTTAATAAACTCATATATATCTCCCATTAGTTCTGTCCCTCTAAGAGAACCCTGACTAATATAGATTTTGGTACCAGGAGTGGTTTTAGAGGAACAGAATATTAAGGATGGAGTTCTTTCATTGATTTGGGGGTTTCTGGAGTTGGCTGCTTAATATGATTAGACCCAAAAATGCTAAGGACTCTACTTCTAATAGTATAGAGAACACTGATAGTCCTTGGCATGAACTGTTTAGAGAGTTATGCAGAATAAATGCATTTGAGACTCCTGATTCACTGCTTATGAAAGGCAAGGAGTTTAGTGACGCTATACATAATACCTTTGACCATATGTGGAGACCCAAGGAACACAATGAAGCTGGTTGGCTGCTCCTAAGTTCAGTAGACAAAGTGATGAAATAAAATTATGAAAGAAATTATGAACTCAGGGATTCTGTCTCCCAGCTTCAGAAACAGATACTGAACCTCAAATCTACTAAGGTTGCCCTGAGTGAGTCTTATCTCCTGTAGAGAAAGAGCTGAAATTGTGGAAAAACAGACATAAGCTCTTACTATGTGAGTGGCTGGTTAACCTGCAATGAAAGGTGCTTGCACAGCCTCACCAGGTGTTTACTGTTAAAGTGAGGGCATTGATTAGAAAAAAATGAGACCCTGAAACTTGGAATGGGGATTTGTGGGAGGACCCTGATGAAGCTGGGGACATTGAGTTTGTAAACTCTGATGGACCCTTTTTGCCAGAAGGAACAACTTCCCTATCCCCAGAAATGGCAACATCCCCTCCCCAACCCATGCTGCCATCAGCCTTTCCACCTTTGTCTGAGGGGATAAACCCTGCCCTGCCTGAGGCAACAGTGATGGCCTCCCCTGAGGCAGTTGCCAGGCAAAATAATGTTGATTCTCCTCAGGAGCCACCCCCAATACCCCTGTTTGCTTCTAGACCTATAACCACACTAAAGTCCCAGTGGGTCCCTGGAGGTGAGGTTGAGAGTGTGACCCATGAGGAGGTGCACTACACTCTAAAAGAACTGTTTGAGTTCTCCAATTTATATAAACAGCAATCTAGAGAACAGGCATGGGAATGGATATTAAGGGTGTGGGATAATGGGGGAAGGAACACAGAGTTGGATCAGGCTGAATTTATTGAATTGGGCCCACTAAGTAGGGACTCTGCATTTAATGTTGCATATTGGGGAGTTAAAAAAAGGTTCTAATAGTTTATTTGCTTGGTTAGCCGAAATATGGATTAAAAGATGGCCCACTGTGAGTGAGTTGGAAATGCCTGATCTCCCTTGGTTTAATGTAGAGGAAGAGATCCAAAGGCTCAGGGAGATTGGGATGGTGGAGTAGATTAGTCACTTTAGACCTACTCATCCCAGCTGGGAGGGTCCAGAAGATATACCCTTGACCAATGTCTTATGAAATAGATTTGTGAGGGCAGCACCTACATCTTTGAAGAGCCCTGTAATTGCTCTTCTCTGTATGTCAGATCTAATGGTAGGAACCACAGTCACTCAACTACAAAATCTACATACAAGGGGAATACTTGGATCCCAAGGTGGCAAGGGCCAAGTGGCAGCACTCAACTGTCAAAGGCAAGGTGAGAGTAGCTACTGTAATGGACAGCAAAGGCAAAGTGGCAATCAGAATACTCTGACTCTAAGTGAAGTAACTCAGGAATGGAAAACCAAACATTGTATGTTCTCACTGATATGTGGGAACTAAGCTATGAGGACGCAAAGGCATAAGAATGATACAGTGGACTTTGGGGACTCAGGGGCAGTGTGGGAGGGGGGCGAGGGATTAAAAGACTACAAATATGGTACAGTGTATACTGCTTGGGTGATATGTGCATCAAAATCTCACAAATCACCACTAAATAACTTACTCATGTAACCAAATACCACCTGTACCCCAATAACTTATGGAAAAAATAAAAAAAGAATACTCTGACTCATGTAGATCTCTGGCATTGGCTAATTAATCACAGTGTTCCTAGAAGTGAAATTGATAGGAAGCCTACTACATTCCTACTTAAATTATACAAATGGAAAATTTCTAGGTAGGATGGACAAAAGACTAATTTGAATTATAAAAACAGAGAATCACAGCCCCTCAGTCAATTTCCAGACTTGAGCCAGTTTATAGACCCAGAACCCTTTGAATGAAGGGGAGGCTGGGTCCCTTGTGGAAGGACCCCACTACATTACAGAGAATTTATGCAGTGAATCTTTCTCCCATCCTTCCCCAAGGAGACCTCCAGCCTTTTAACAGGGTAACTGTGCACTGGGGAAAGGGAAATGATCAGACATTTCAGGGACACTGACTCTGAGCTGACACATTCCAGGGGACCCAAAAACGTCACTGTGGTCCTCCAGTTAAGGTAGGAGCTTATGGAGGTCAGGTAATTAATGGAGTTTTAGCTCAGGTCTGATGTACAGTGGATCCAGTGGGTCTCCGGACTCATCCTGTGGTCATTTCCCCAGTGCCAGAATGCATGATTGGCATAGACATACTCAGCAGCTGGCAGAACCCCCACATTGGCTCCCTGACTGGTAGGATGAGGACTATTATAGTGGGAAAGGCCAAATGGAAGCCATTAGAGCTGCCTCTACCTAGAAAAATAGTAAATCAAAAACAATATTGCATCCCTGGAGGGATTGTGGAGATTAGTGCCACCAACAAGGACATGAAAGACACAGGGGAGGTGATTCCCACCACATCCCTGTTCAACTCTCCCATTTGGTCTGTGCAGAAGACAGATGGATCTTGGAGAAGGACAGTGGATTATCATAAGCTTAACCAAGTGGTAACTCCAACTGCAGCTGCTGTACTTGTACCAGATGTGGTTTCATTGCTTGAGCAAATTAACATATCTCTGGTTACCTGGTATGCAGCCATTGACTTGGCAAATGCCTTTTTCTCCATTCCTGTCCATAAGGCCCACCAGAGGCAATTTACCTTCAGCTGGCAAGGCCAGCAATATACCTTCACTGTCCTACCTCAGGGGTATAGAAACTCTCTGGCTTTGTGTCATAATCTTATTCGGAGAGAGACCTTGATTGCTTTTTGCTTCTGCAAGATATCACACTGGTCCATTACATGATGACATTATGTTGATTGGATCCAGTGAGCAAGAAGTAGCAAACACACGGGACTTATTGGTGAGGCATTTGCATGCCAGAGGATGGGAAATAAATCCAACTAAAATCAGGGATCTTCTACCTCAGTAAAATTGCTAGGGGTCCAGTGGTGTGGGACCTGTCAAGATATTCCTTTTAAGGTAAAGGATAAGTTGCTGTATTTGGCCCCTCCTACAACCAAAAAAGAGGCACAACGCCTAGTGCGCCTATTTGGATTTTGGAGGCAACACATTCCTCATTTGGATGTGTTACTCCAGTGCATTTATCAAGTGACCCGAAAGGCTGCCAGTTTTGAGTGGGGTCCAGAACAGGAGAAGGCTCTGCAACAGGTCCAGGCTGCTGTGCAAGCTGCTCTGCCACTTGGGCCATATGACCCAGCAGATCCAATGGTGTTTAAGGTGTCAGTGGCAGACAGGGATGCTGTTTGGAGATTTTGGCAGGCTCCCATAGGTGAATCACAGCAGAGGCTTCTAGGATTTTGGAGCAAGGCCCTGCCATCTTCTGCAGATAACCACTCTCCTTTTGAGAGACAGCTCTTGGCCTGTTACTAAGCTTTGGTGGAAACTGTACATTTGGCTATGGGTCATCAATGTGACCTGAACTGCCTATGTGACCCGAACTGCCTATCATGAACTGGGTGCTTTCTGACCCATGTAGCCATAAAGTGAGTCGTGCACAGCAGCATTCCATCATCAATTGGAAGTGGCATATACGGGATTGGGCTTGAGCAGGTCCTGAAGGCACAAGTAAGTTACATGAGGAAGTGGCTCAAATGCCCATGATCTCCACTCCTGCCATCCTGCCTTCTCTTCCCCAGCCTACACCGATGGCCTCATGGGAGCTCCCTATGATCAGTTGACAGGAAGAGAAGACCAGGGCCTGGTTCACAGATGGTTCTGCACAATACACGGGCACCACCCGAAAGTGCACAGCTGCAGCACTACAGCCCCTTTCTAGGACATCCCTGAAGGACAGTGGTGAAGGGAAATCTTCCCAGTGGGCAGAACTTCGAGCGGTGCACCTGGTTGTGGACTTTGCCTGGAAGGAGAAATGACCAGATGTGTGATTATATACTGATTCGTGGGCTGTAGCCAGTGGTTTGGCTGGGTGGTCAGGGACTTGGAAGAAGCATTATTGGAAAATTAGTGACAAAGAAATTTGGGGAAGAGGTATGTGGATGGAACCCTCTGAGTGGTCAAAAACTGTGAAGATATTTGTATCCCATGTGAGTGCTCACCAACGGGTGACCTCAGTGGAAGAGGAGTTTAATAATCAAGTGGATAGAATGACCCATTCTGTGGACGCCACTCAGCCTCTTTCCCCAGCCACCCCTGTCATCGCCCAATGGGCCCATGAACAAAGTGGCCACGGTGGCAGGGATGGAGGTTACGCATTGGCTCAGCAACATGGACTTCCACTCACCAAGGCTGACCTGGCTACGGCCACTGCTGAGTGCCCAATTTGCCAGCAGCAGAGACCAACACTGAGCCCTCGATATGTCACCATTCCTCAGGGTGATCAGCCAGCTACCTGGTGGCAGGTTGATTATATTGGACCTCTTCCATCATGGAAAGGGCAGAGGTTTGTCCTCACTGGAATAGACACTTACTCCAGATATGGGTTTGCCTCTCCTGCCACAATGTTTCTGCCAAAACTACCACCCGTGGACTCACGGAATGGCTTATCCACCACCATCATGGTATTTATTCCACACAGCATTGCCTCTGACCAAGGCACTCACTTTACAGCTAAAGAAGTGTGGCATGGGCTCATGCTCATGGAATTCACTGGTCTTACCATGTTCCCCATCATCCTGAAGCAGCTGGATTGATAGAACAGTGGAATGGCCTTTTGAAGTCACAATTAGAACACCAACTAGGTGGCAATACTCTGCAGGACTGGGGCAAAGTTCTCTAGAAGGCCGTGTATGCTCTGAATCGGCATCCAATATATGGTACTCTTTCTCCCATAGCCAGGATTCACAGGTCCAGGAATCAAGGGGCGGAAGTGGCACCACCCACCATCACCCATAGTGATCCACTAGCAAAGTTTTTGCTTCCTGATCCCACGACATTACGTTCTGCTGGCCTAGAGGTCTTAGTTCCAGAGGGAGGAACGCTGCCACCAGGAGACACAACGATTCCACTAAACTGGAAGTTAAAATTGCCACCTGGACACTTTGAGCTCCTCCTACCTTTAAGTCAACAGGCTAAGAAGGGAGTTACAATGCTGGCTGGGGTGAATGACCCAGACTATCAAGATGAAACCAGTCTGCTACTCCACAATGGAGGTAAGGAAGAGTACGCATGGAATACAGGAGATCCATTAGGGCATCTCTGAGTATTACCATGCACTGTGATTAAGATCAATGGGAAACTACAACAGCCCAATCCAGGCAGGACTACAAATGACCTGGACCCTTCAGGAATGAAGGTTTGTGTCACTCCAGCAGGAAAAAAACCACGACTTGCTGAGGTGCCTGCTGAAGGCAAACGGAATACAGAATGGGTAGTAGAAGGTAGTCATCAATACTAGCTATGACCACGTGACCAGCTGCAGCAATGAGGACTATAACTGTCATGAGTATTTCCTCCTTCTTTTGTTAAACACATGTTTGTGTACGTATACCCTTGTACTAAGAAAATATCTTCATTTTATTTCCTTTTCCTTTATCATGTGACATAAGATTTATTGTCTGCGTATCAGCATTTAAGTATTGTTAACTTTATATAATAGTATTTGGGTTAGAGATTGGTGCATTTCTGGTTATATGAAGGATAGTTGTGGCCAGGCACGGTGGCTCACGCCTGTAATCTCAGCACTTTGGGAGGCCGAGGTGGGTGGATCACCTGAGGTTGGAAGTTCGAGACAAGCCTGACCAACATGGAGAAACCCCACCTCTACTAAAAATAAAAAATTAGCTGGGCGTGGTGGCACATGCCTGTAATCCCAGCTACTCAGGAGGCTGAGGCAGGAGAATCACTTGAACCCAGGAGGTGGAGGCTGTGGTTAGCCGAGATCGTGCCATTGCACTCCAGCCTGGGCAACAAGAGTGAAACTGAATCTAAAAAATTAACGTTTGAGTCAGCGGGCTAGGGAAGGCAGATCCACCCTTAATCTGGTGGGTACAATCTAATCAGCTTCCAGTGAATATAAAGCAGGTAGAAAAACATGGAAAAGGAGAGATGGGCCTAGCCTCCCAGCCTACATCTTTCTCCCTTGCTGGATCTTCCTGCCCTTGAATATTAGACTCTAAGTTCTTCAGTTCTGGGACTCAGACTGGCTCTCCTTGCTCCTCAGCTTGCAGACAGCCTATTGTAGGAACTTGTGATCATGTAAGTTAATACTTAATAAACTCCCCTTTGTGTGTGTGTGTGTATATGTATATAATAGGATATATATATAATATGATATATATATATAAAATAGGATATATATATATAAAATAGGATATATATACATATATATATATATCCTATTAGTTCTATCCCTCTAAAAGAATCCTGACTAATACTGCGAAACTCTCCATTTCTAAGCCCATAGCTTAGATCATGGCCCAAATAAAGCCAGTAAGTATCCATCCCATTTCTCTGGCTCTGCTGATTGGTTCAGAGATGAGTACACAGTCAAGCCTGTGGATTCAGAGTGAATCTCAGATCTAAACAATCTTACTCTGCCGCTATGGACTAGAATAGGGGAGACTGCTGGGGCCATCTTGTCACCAAATAGAGCATAAAAGTGAAGCCGACCTAAAAACAGCAGGGCTGAGAGATAGAGACTAAGTCACAACATGAACAGAGCCCTTAGATCCAGCCATACCTGAAGGCTACACAGCCTATGGACCTTCTAGTTACATGTGTCAATAAATTACCTTTATATTTAAAAACAAAACAAAACACTTAGGTTGGGTTACCTGTCACTTGTAACCAACCATGAATCCCAATCACCAACACCACCATGCAGTGATAAAGAGCTGCTTATTTTTCAATCAACAAAATGGTTTCGGGGGCAGCTTGGACACTTGCTTCCCTAGTCAGTTAAGCAGGAGAACCATCCATAAATCCAAAGACTGCATCCAAATCCAGAGACTTCAGTTCCTGCCTGGGTGAAGCCAAGCCCAGCCAGCCCTGCAGCTCTGGAGGGCAACAAGTAGAATTCTTTGTCCTTTGCCATCTAGGTCCTGAGTAGCTAAAGGTTCACAGTGCTGGACACAAAGTGAATGCTCAAAAATGTTCGTTGCTATCTATTCAAAACTATTTTGTGTGTGCTAGCTCCATGCCAGGCACAGTGATGAACAAGACTGACGTAGTCACTGCCTTCATGGAACTGATATTAGAGGAATGAGGCATGAAACAAATGCTCATATAAGTACACATATACCTGCACATTGTGCTAAGTGCTTCTAAAGAAAAGTACAGAGATGAGAAAAGGTGTAACTGATCTAACTTAGAATGTCAGGCAATGCTTTCCCAAGGAAACATTAATTCAGATGGAAGTGATAATAATGAGCATGTGTCCATTAGCCTAAGAGTTCATGGCAAGAGAGAGCATAGTTCATTGAAGGAATTCATGTGACGGGGCAGAGAGAGAAAAATGAAGCTAGAGAGAGCACAGGAGCCAGCCAGGGTCTGGAGTGACACGTTAAGGATCTTGGCTGTAGACTATGAACAGTGGGAGATTGTGGTAGAATCTTATCTTAATTCGGGTTGAGAGCCAGATTTTCACTTTGGGAAGATTACATCAATGGATTGGATTTGGGTCAAAGTGGATACAGGACGATCCATTTGGAAACTATTGCATAGTTTGGACAAGGGTGGTGATGATGGAGGAGGAGATGAAAAAAAGTGGAAGGACAGAGGTCACAGTCTACATCCCACGAAACAAATCTGGCCCTCCGCCTGCTATTGTAAGTCAAGTTCTACTGAAACACAGCCATTTGTTTTGGTATTGTCTCTGGATGCTTTGTGTTACAATGGCAGAGTTGAGTAGTTGTCACAGAAATCATACAGCCTGCAAAATTGGAAATATTTACTATCTGGCCTTTTACAGAAAAAGGTTGCTGACCCCTGATTTAGAAGCCTCACTCAACAAGACATGGAAGATAGGGCATCATGGAAAAGAAGGGTCAAAGTTCACACCTAAATATAGGCTTACCCAGCTGGATAGATGGGCAAGACGAGGCTGCCAGAAGAGGACCTGGCTTGTTGGGGAGGAGGGTAAATTTGATTGAAACAAACCCAACCCCCCTGCAGCGTTACCACTTCATAGAAATGAGGTCAGGCCAAGTCATGTGCAGAAAGAGTGCAACCTGGTGTCTGAAGGCGTTATGGTTTTTAGTCTTGCCTCTTGATGCACTATGTAACTGCCAGCCAGGAATTTTCCTCTCTTGGAACGTCAGTTGTCTCATCCACAGAATGGGGATGCAGGGGCATTGATAAGGAATACGAATGCCTTGTGTACACCGTACAGTTCTATCACAGATAGAAATCAGCTGATGTTTTGAAATCAGCTGATGCTCAAGAGAGGGGTTACTGGGACAAAGGCAGGAACGATCAGACACAGGTCCTGATGAGGGGGAATGGGATTGCCCACTCTGACAGCATGTACCTGACTGAGGATCAGGACTTAACTCCAACAGACACAAATGGCCCCCTTGCTTTCTAACGCCAAGCAGTTACCTACCAATTTTGGTCGCCACAACTCCTGGTGAGAGCAATCATAACAAAAGGTCTGAGGTTGTCTACTGCATGCTGAGCCCAAACTGTTTTTGCTAGGGCATGAACTACAAAATGTGTAGGCAGGGACAAGAGAAGACTGATGATAAGAACCCAGAAGTCGCCTCTCATGGAACATACACACCCACACATGCACACACACATACAGCTCACGTCGCATGCTTCAGCAGCCCTCCATACATACAAAAAGTGTCACCATTTAAACAAAGACACGCTAACTTCCTTTGAACTTCCACCACCTTGTTGCTGAGCACTTTGAGTGGCAGCAGAGACTGCTGTTCTGCAACCCTCTTGATATAATGGAGAGAGCCATTGGTTGGCATCAGGAGACTCAGGTTCAAGCCCCAGCTCTATAGCCCTGGGCAAGTCCTTTCTACTCTCTAGCCTCAGTTTCCCCATCTGTAAAACAAGGGGCTGGACTCAGTGATTTCTGAGGCCCTTTCCAGCTCTGACATCTATCCTAGAACAGAGATTAAAAATTGGCAGCCCCCAAACAAAATGCAACCCGCAAATCTGTGGAGTTATCCAATATGGGCTTATACAGTGTCAAAGGATGTATAATTGGTTGCTAACATTTTTAAAATGGGAGAGTGCTTGTAAAAGTCAGGATCTCCAACTTCTGAACAAATCAAACAATCTGGCAGCACAGTGCTGGGCCCACATCTCCACGCGGCCACACCTGCTGGGGCTGGAGAGCAGCTGCCCCTGCCTCACCTCTTTCTTCTCTCCCCCACATCAGGCTGCTACACTCTTTTCAGGTACTTCTCAGAACCCAGTAGGTATCTCAGAGGAAAAGGCCTGTTCCAGCTGGCATTTAAGGTGACACTGAGACTTTGAATAGGTATTGACTTGCCATGATTATACAGATTGGCCCTGGTACTGCCTTTCCTTATTCTTATTTGGAAAATGAGGGGGAGGTCTGCGTTGGTTTCCTAGGGCTGCTATAATAAAATACCAAAAACTGGTGGCTTAAAACAAGACAGGTTTATTCTCTCACTGTTCTAGAGGCCAGAAGTCCAAGATTAAGGAGGTTCTTGATTTTCAAAGCAGGGTTGGTTCTTTCCAGAGGCTCTGAGGAGAGCATGTCCTCATGAGTCTCTTCCAGCTTCTGGTGGCTCTGGCAATCCTTGGTGTTCCTTGGCTTGTAGACACATCAGTCCAATCTCTGTCCCTATCTTTACCTGGTGCCATCCTGGTATCTCTGTCCACATTTCCCTCTTCTTATGAGGACACCAGTCATACTGGACTAGGGCCCATCCTAATGACCTCATTTTAACTTGATCACACCTGCCAACACCCTATTTCCAAATAAGGCACATCCACAGGTGTGTGGGGTAGGATTTGGGCACATCTTTTTGAGGCCACAATTCAACCCATGACAAGGCCGAATCTACCTCATTAAACAGGGGTGGAAATGAACACACAACACAAGAGGTTGAAAACTCCTTTGAAACATAAAGATATTTAATAGATACATCTGCAAATGAATCATGACAATTTGACACACGTGCAGTCCCTTAAGGCCAACTGCTTAAATCCAGACTTTATCTTCTGTGTCAGTTTCTTGCACTTTGAGAGCAACTTACACCTGGAATAACTCCCATCCCATCACAGAGAAGCACCAGGAAGGCTGAGGGCTGGGCTCCTGGCTTCCTGGAAATCCAAGGGGCAAGTGTGCAGGGCACAGAAGGACCTTAAGTCTCCTGATCCCACACAGTGGAGTTGTCTATAAAGATGTGATATACTAAGAAAGATTCAACGCCACTTAATGTAGGCATCCTGCCAAGGACATCTAGCCTGAGTCCAGCCAGGAGGAAACATCGGGCAGACCCGAATTGAGAGATGTTCTATAAAGTAACTGACCCCTCCTCTTCAAAGAGGCCAAAGTCATACACAACAACAAAAAAGGCTGAGAAACTGTTCTAGCTTGCATAACAGCTAAACACAATATGTGACCTCAGATTCGATCCTGTACCAGAAAAAAAAAAAAATTGCTCTAAAGGATACTATTGGGGCAATTGCTGAAATTGGAATCTGGCGAGATGAAAGTACTGACTCAATGTCAAGTTTACTGAAATTGGTAACTCTACATGGTTATGTAAGAGAGTATGCAGCCTAGTCCCAAATGGTTCACAAAAATTAGAGAAAGAGAAAGAAAGAGGGAGAGAAAAAAGCAAATGTAGGAAAATGTTAAAAACCAGTGAATCTAAGTAAAGAGGGGCCTGGAAGTCCCCTGTGTTGTTCTTGCAACGTTTCTGTAAATTTGAAATTACTTCAGAATGAAAGCTTTAAAAAAAAAACTGTCATATAACCCGGGGATTCTGAAATGCCAGCCTGCAGAACTCCCTGGAGAGCTTGTGAAAACTCAGATTGCTGGACCTCTCCCCAGAACTTCTGATTCAATAGGGCTGGAAGGGAAGAGCAAGAATTTGCATTTCTAACAAGCTTTGGGATGCTGCTGCTGCTGGTGATGGTGGTCTGGAACACACTTGGAGAACCCCCGGTAGAACCTGGTTTAAATTGTGGTTGTGATCACCAAAATAACTAGGCAGAAGGAGTTAAGCTGGTTGCTTCTGGGAAGCAGGATTGGGGAGGAATAGTGCAAGAGATCAGTGCTTTTCTTTAGGAACTGTTCTGTAGCATTTTGTTTATTTCCAGGTTTATATATTTTAATGCCTGCAAATCATCTACATCCTGCCTGGCATGTAGCAGGTGGTCAGTACCCATTAAAAAGCTGCTGGGGCCTGAGTTTCTAAAAGACGCCAGGCAACGTGGAACCTCCTGTGTCTGCTGAGTCCCCAGGGGAAGAGGAGATACCAGCACCAACCCCAGCTCATTTTGGGGGAACGAAGTTCTCTGGGTAACTCCAATAGGATATCTACTTTCCCCTTGGAATTGGCACCACTGAGTCCGGTCAGACCCAAACTGCTCAAAATATCTTCCACTTCTGAGACAAAACTGTGGTTCAGCCAGCAAACTTCTGTCAAGACACGAGCCTCTCCTCCCTCTCTTCTGGGGGGTAATGAACCTTGGCCTTAAGCCTCATTAAACCCCATTATATAATCACCCCCCCTCCTGAGTCTCTTTATAACCCTTCCAGCGGCCGCTTTCTTGGGAGTAGGCAGTTCTGCTCCATCAGTCTTTATTGCTACCTGCTGCCTTCCTCGACAAACCAGGCTTCTGACTCAGCCTCAAGGTACACGCAAGGCCAGGCTATCCAAAGAGGGTCAACTCTCTCTTAGCTTGTCCCCAGGACAAGAGCAGGAGTTGCTTAGAGTAGGGATGAGCAGAGGGGCTGCCGTCTTTCAAGACACCTCATGAAGGACAATGTTTCATAAGACCCAGGCCTTGTGGGTAACTCCAGCTGGTGTCATTACGACCAAGATGGGGAAGTTCTGGAACCATCAGTCACTTGTTCCCCTTGGTAACTGCTGCCCTGAAGCTGCTGCACCTGGTAGCTGTGTTCTCCCAACCCCAAGCCCCACCCAGAGTTTCCAAAACCAGCATTCTAAGTGAGTCATGGGCAGCTAATAAAGAAACACCCAGAAAACTGCAGGTGGCAAAATTACTATGTCATTCCTCATCTTCCACCAGAGATGTCCAGGATGAATGAGTCGCAGGAGCTTCCTGCAGCTTGCAATTTTGGCTACTTTCTGCAACTGCCTGGCCCCTACGGGGATGGCTACAACCTGGGACGACAGATCCCTAGAATAATAACAACAGAGTCTAGGTGGAGCAGCAAATGGTTAGTCAATGTGGGTGCTGCTTTCTAAGTGAGCACAGCGCACTGACAAAGAGGCGTCCTTTGAGCAAGGCTGTCACCCACAACACAGTCCCCCCGTGATGCAAGTGCATTGGAGAGAAAACGTGAGCATGTTCAGTTCCCTACCTAATGAGCAAGCAAGTTTTAATGAAGATGACATTGCAATTTCACAACCGAGCACTGCAGAGTGGAGGATGCAAAAGGATGGCAAACTTCACCTCTTTCCTGACCTTGTGACCTTGGGCCAACTGCTTAAACTCTCTCAACCCCAGTTTCTTCATCTGTAAAATGGGAATAATAGTAGTAGCTACCTTATAGAGGATGATGGAGTTTAAATGAAATAATAAAAGTGAACTGCTTTGTGCAATGCCTGGAGCATCGTCAACACAATACATGCCGATTGCTATTATTAACATGGTTTTCATCATTGTTGCAAGCCACTTCATCATGTAACATACAGCAATGGCTCCCAAAGCCACCCTTTATTGAGACTCAGTGCTCTAAGTACCAGTCCCCATGCTAGGGAATTTACATGCATTTCTCATTGTATCCTCACTGCCTTGTTGCCGGGTAGAAAATAGACTCAAGAGGTTAAGTAATTTGTCCAGCGACTTAACAGCATCCAGTTAGTTGCTTTAAACCCGAAGTCACTTCTACCAGCTGGTAATGAATGATGACAACTATTCCTTCCATCTAGGTGGCACTCTTTCACTGTGAAGTAGCCTTTCTTTAGGGGATTTAAGAAAGCCTGACCTCCATCAGCTGGGATCAGAGATAGCCTACAAGGAGCCCACGAGCTTGCAGATTGCTGGGGTAAAGATGATCCATTGGTGAAGAGCACCTAAGCAAACCACCAGAGCATGGTGGCCCACCCAAATGCAACACAGAATAAATACAGCAAGGGTGGAGAGATAAGTCCACTGCTCTCTATTTCTCTGGGAAGCAGGTTCATTTGAGTCAATATCTCCCATGGTGAACAGAAGCATCTGACGTCTTTCATTCTAGCCCTACCTGAGTGAGGCTATGAACCCCAAGGGCTGGTGAACCTTGGAGACAGATTCCTCCATGAGCGAAGGCTCCTGCCATTCCCCTCCCTCCCTCTCCCCACTCACCACTCCCAGGCCAGGGGAGTAGGGTAAGCCCCAAGAAGGTGATGTCCTTCTCGCAGCCCACTCAAGGTGGCTGGGCACCCTGAGGTTGTGAGGCTTGGCCACACTACAGCCAGATCTGCCTAATGCTGTCCCCAGGCGTTACCATCATGGGGTAACAAGATGACGTGTCACCACCCTTCACAGTGCAGACCAGAGCCAGAGCCGACAGTTACAAACAGGCAGACAGACTGAGCCTGGCAGGGATGCAGCCCCAGGGGCCCCCTTGGCTGGCTCAGCAGGAGGAAGGCTGCCACCAGGGCCCAAAAGCAGGGAGTTCTCTTCTGGAATTCACAGTGGCGTGGGAATGGGAACTATTACCAACAAGGAGGAGTCGGCACCTGATAGCTGTGTTCTCCCAACCCCAAGCCCCACCCAGAGTCCCCAAAACCAGCATTCTAATTGCATCAAAAGATTTGCCTAGGAAAACTCAGTGGCTAGACCTCAGAGTCACTGAAATGGACCCTCAGGGAGTGCATACCCCTGGGGAAACTGAGACCCAGATAGAGGAAGGAACTTGCCACATTGAAGTGATACAACACAGGCTAGATTGGATCTGGATTCAGAAGGGACCCCATGGACAAATTCATGCACCATTCTGAGCCTCAGTTTCTTGATCTGTAACATGGGAATTCTAGCACCTGCCTCACAGACTGGGGTGAGTCTTAACTGAAATAGTGCAGCTGACACACCAGGCAGAGACAGAGGCCACAAAGGCAACCGGCGGCAACACTGAGATTCCAACAGAGAGCATCTCGTTTCCCAAATGAACCTGCCTGCCCCACACCAGGCTGCCTCTGTTTCTATTACTTGTTAGAATCAACAGATAGGGAACTGGTCCCTGGGGTTTCAGCTAATATTTGGGTTACGCACTCATTCTTCCACTGAGACTCAAATGCTGTCTTTCTTCTTTCTGGGAGCTCAGAGAGCAACTGTTTTGAAGAACCAAGACTGTCCAAGGGGCAGTTGTGCTCCTGGTGCCTCTGACTGCTGGGAGCCACCTTTTAATTAAGGACTTTGCTCCTGTCCACAGGCAAGCAGAAAAGCTTTTCCTCTTAGGTGGAGACCAGGGCGGGAACAAAAAGTTAGAAGCCATGATGAATCCTCAAAAACTCTTTGGTAGGGACGGGGGCTCAAATGTTTAAATCTGTGTTTTGTTGTCTTTTTTTTTTAAAGCAGGAAGGAGATGTTTTTACTCTGGCCAAAACTAAAGTGCAGAGCAGTGGCCAACCCCTGGAGGGGGCCCGGCTGACATTCACTCATAGGATGGCGATGACCAAGGACAGATGGCTGCTAGAGGCAGTCACCCAGAGTCATGCCAAGGTAAATGCCAAGCACTCTTCGGGCCATGGGGAAGTGGGGAGGGGAAGTAAACTGCAAGGCATTTAACCACAGAAGCCCCAAATTAACCATCAGCCCACAGGCTGTAAATGCTT
This sequence comes from Pan paniscus, assembly GCF_029289425.2. Lineage (NCBI taxonomy): Eukaryota > Metazoa > Chordata > Mammalia > Primates > Hominidae > Pan > Pan paniscus. The sequence continues at coordinate 125,727,811 of NC_073259.2, forward strand.
CAAGAATAAAACATCATCATAAAAGCCACCATTTATTATGCACCTACTGTGTGCCAGGAACTGTGCAGAAGGCTTGGCATGCATGAGCTCATCTAATCCTCACAACTGTCTGCAAGATGAACCTCTTATTGTCCCCATTTTACAGATGGGGAAACAGGTTCAGAGGCTTTGAACTCACTTGAGGTCACACATAATTGCTTAAAAGTAGAATAACTGGGGTTCAAACCCAGGCATCTGCTCCTGGTCATGACATCTGCCTCACCTGGCTGTTGCTACACACTGGACTTGTCACTATCACGCTTTTCTTCATCCACGCTCATGCAGCCAGTCTCTTTGACTACCATGCAGGCCCACCGTCATGAAGGGTGCTCTCTCTGGCAGTGATTTCTCTGGACAAATTAATAAATTGGCCTTCTGGTATGGACCTGGGAGTCGAGGGTACTATTTTAGTTTGCTCGATTTAGAGCCTGCCTAACCTGGGCACCAAGACAAGGCAGCCTCTGGACCGACTCCTAACTGATGTCCACATGGTTCATCAGTCCATACCCTCAGCTGATTCCTACCACGGATGCGCCATAAACACCCACGGGCTATAAACCAAGCTCACTATTCGGGCCCCAGCCTAACCATCTAGTGGGATGTTGGATATTACATGTGCCTGCCTTTTTTTCCAGGCACAGAATTAATAGATCTTGTCAAATTCTCAAAGTGTAAGAACCCTTAGATAAAAGTAATGAAGGAAACCCCATATTTAGAGAAAGGCATTCTGCTGAGTATTTGAGCGGTCATGGTTATCAAATGATGTGTGATGTGTTAGAAAGAACCGAATTCAAATCCCAGCTCAAATACTCAACACCTGTGTGACTTTGAGCAAGTTCTTTGACATCCCTGGGCCTCAGTTTCCCCTTCTGTACAATGGGAATAATCCATCTGCGCGAGGGATTGTTTGCAAGAACTAAATGGGGCCCTGCCTGTGAGTGATTAGCATGTATCAGGGCTCAGTGAACATGTCTCATCATTTCTCAGAGCAGCAACACAACGTGCACAGCCTGTGGCTGAATTAAGGGCCAGGGGTTATTTCTTCTACATTCTCAGAGCCCTTCCTTCTCTTGAGCAACCAATCAATAAAAGTTGCTGTCTTGGCTGGAGGACTGGCTGGGCTTTATTCGGGGGGGGTGCCCCTCTGACCACATCTGTGCCTGTTCAGCAAATCGGGCCTCTGGGTAGAGAAGATTAAACCAGCCCTCCATCACCAAAAAGTTCCATTTCCGCTCTAAGTAATAACCACCCTGTCTCCAGCAGAAATTCGTAAGAGCAGAAAGTAAACCACCTCAGGCCATGCTCAACCCCATTTGAACCCAAATACATCTTTGAGATGTAAAGGTTATATATATTGACCTGAGTGGGGAAAAAAATACAAAACTTAATCATAGATGCCTTAGCCACAGCAGCCAAGAAAAATCCTGTAATCAGGCAGCTGAGAGACAGCCGGGAAGAGGGAGAGAGAGGGCGGGTGCCTCCCTGAATGCCTGCTTGCTTTTCTCTATCTTTTCTTCACAACTTCAGGGGAAAGAGCAGGAACCGGGGACCAACGACAACACCCAGTCAACCTCCCCAGCGTCAGTTATGCCCCCCTCCAAAACCATCCAAATGGGCATGAGTGGCATAGGCTGTGGGCAGAGGATGGGTGAAGCTCTATCAGTGAGCATTTCACAAGCCCTTGAGATAAAGAAGAGCGAGTTTGCACCTGGCACAGAGGACAGCAGGTGCTGGGGAGAAGGAGGTGGCATGGCAAGCGTTCCCAGTGCAGCCCGGCAGGGTGACTTACTTGCAGAGAAGTTGGCCTCAGTGTGAACAGGAGGGGTGGAAGGCAGGAAAGGTGCGTGTCCCACAAAGAAGGAGCGGAGGGAGCGCTCGGACAGCAGCGGGGAGCGCTGCTGAGAGGGGATGTTCTCGCAGCTGCCTACGCTGCTGTGGATCTTGAGGTTCAAGGGTTTGCTCTTCTTCTTGGCTCTGAAAGGGAGACAGAAAAAGAGGAAAAGGAAATATATCCATAGGTGCACAAAGTTACAGCAGGGAGGCCCAGCCTTGTGTTTCCCATGAGGGGTCCAAAACCCACAGGGAGAAATTAGAAGAGCCCACAGGCTTTTAGGTAGAGACACAAGGGCTGGGCAAAAAGGGTTTACCCTCTCACCCCTAGGTCCCTCTAAGAAGCTCATTCTACCATGGAGCACAAGCAAACACTTCAGCCATTCTTTTTTGCCCAGCTCCCTAGAGAAGCTCTAGAGAGCCAGTGTCAAGTTCAGCTTCCAACTCCAATCCCGCAACTTTTGCCTAAACATCTCGAGTCTCCAGAGCTCCAAGCCCCCAACCCGTGGCCAAGCTGCTCTTTGGCCATTTGACAAAAACAGCAAATCCCAGGCTGTCCTCAAGTGAGTCCAGATCTGTGTCAAGGTGGCATTCACCATCTACGTGTTTAATCCCCAAATCCACTGCCCTTCCTCCATGTAACAATAATCAGTGCATTTCTGTAGATGTTAAGCCTGATGACTTTCAAGAGATCTAAGTAGACTAAGCCTTCGGTAGGATCACAGTGCCTCTTCTGGAAATGCTTCCTCTTGCTCAGGACTTCTGGTGCCGGGCTCCTTCTTCCCAGCCCACCCACGGCTCTGTCTAGCTCTTGGTCCAGTGCCTACCAGGAGCCTCAGATGGTGCCCACCTTAGGAGTTCAGGAGGGAGGGTGCTCCACCAGATCATAGGCTGGATCTGATGGGGTGCCTCACAGCCTCACAGGCAGCTGCCAGAGATCAGAAGAGTGATATAGACAAGGGACCCTGGGTGTCCCCACCCTTCATCGCTGTGTCCACCATAGCAGCATTGCTGGAGAAAAGCAGGTGCAGCTTGCAAGAATTACACTATGCTGGGGCCAGACTCCCCAGATTCAAATAACTGGTCTCACCACCCCCGGGTGAGTCCATTAAACTTCTCAAGCCTCAGTTCTCTTGCCTACAAAAGAGTCCTTCTTTGGAGAATTGTGGAGAGGATTTAAAAATGCCCGTAAGTGAATTAATACAAAGTATAAACATGAATTATTATAATTATATTATGGATATCTGTCTGATAGTTCCTTCAGAAGAAAGAATCTGCAGCTGAAACCAAGCAGAAGCTTCAGGAAAGTTTGGTTCTCCTCTTGGGGACTCTTCAAGACCCAGGAGATTGAATGGTATTCTTTGTATACTCTGTGCCCAGCAAAACGAGTCACATAGAGCAGGAATTTAAATATTTGTTGAATGATCTCTAAATGGTAAAAGGAAGGAAGGTAAAGAAGAGCTCTTCCAGGGACCCCTCAGCTCACAGCATTTGATCCATGGCCAGTTATAGATTCATTCAAGAGAAGAGAGAGGGGTGATGTCTAATCTCAATCCTACACACGGGCATTGGTCTCACCCCACCAGTGGGTGAGCATCTGCCTTCTGCCTACAACATGGTACATTCATGGCAACAATTGTGCAATAAAGCCAGGGACTGTCTCTTACACAGAATCATAAAGGTAAGGAAATGTATAGGTAACTCACTGAAACGGGTAATAGTATGATATTTAAACAATTAATTAATAGCAATGTGTTATGAGTGCAAGTATCCATCAGAGTTAAGCTTATGGCAAAATTTGATACTATCAAAAAAAAGTGCAATGTATACTGAAGGCTGAGAATAACTACGCCCTCAAGAATGGATCTGTCACATCCTGGCCATTTCTTAGTATAGAGCTACCCTGTCCAATAACAGAGCTACTCGTCCACATGAGCACTTGAATTGTGGCAAGGCTTGACTGAAATAGGCTTAGAATGAAAAATAATAATAATGGACAATACCTAACAATATTTTTGTATGCATCAAATGTTGGGTTAAGTAAAATACATTGCTAAAATTAAAAAAAAAAAAGAGGGCTGAGTGCAGTGTCTCATCTCTATAATCCCAGCACTTTCGGGGGCCAAGGTGGGAGAATAACTTGAGGCCAGGAGTTTGCAGCCAGCCTGGGCAACATAGCAAGACCCTGTCTCCATAAAAAATTAAAACATTAGCCGGGTTTGGAGGCATGTGCCTGCAGTCCCAGCTACTCAGGAGGCTGAGGTGGGAGGATCACTAGAGACCAGGAGTTTGAGGCTGTAGTGAGCTACGGTTGTACCACTGCACTCCAGCCTGGGTGACATAGTGAGACCCTGTCTCTAAAATACTAATAATGATAATAATAAAATTTAAAAATGATAAAGAAAGTGAGGGGCTTAGCAATTATTCACAGTCTGTTGCTGAAATAAAAAAAATAGGGTATTTAAGATTCTTTTTGAATTGTTTCTTTTTTTTCTAGGCATCTTCCTTGCCAACAGATTATTAGGAGGTGAAATTATTCCATTTCCAACAGGCCCTCTCATACTGAGAAAGAGATGGAAAGGAGACACTAAAAACAAGGATTCCAGCAAGGTGCTGATTAAGCTTTGATCTGAAACGGAGAGAAAACAGCTCTGAAATTATAAGCATAAAACATGGACATTCAAAATTTTTCAACTTTATCAAACAGGAGGCTTCATCATAATAATAACAGCAACAACAGCCGCTGTTACCGCTGCTTTGATTTGAGTGCCAACCATGTCCTAGGGACTGTATCAAGTGCTTTTCATGTATGACCTCACTTAAGTGCCATGGTAACCTTAGGTGGGAGATGCTGTTATTATCTTCTCTCCAATGATGAGGACACCAAAGCAATGAGAAGATAAGGGATGTGGTGAAGGTGGTGCCAGCCCTGAAACCAGGCAGTACGGCACCAGGGTGCATCTCTCAACTGCACCCACACCAGACCCTGCATGTCAGTCCCAACCCCACATCATCACCCACCCCGAGGCCACTATCCTGAGAAGTTCGATTTGGGACATGCTCAGGTCAGAGGCACTGGGGTGGCCAAGAACTGAGCCCCAAATCTTCACTTTTGCTTCATCCACCTCTTTCTTGGAACCCTTTCACCAGAACCACCCAGAAACCCCACGCAGATATTTCCCTTTGCCCCCCTGTGTCTAGCACTGAGCCCTTTTGCTCTGGAGTAACTAAACAGAAAAATGCTGTAATAGATGAAGGAGACAGGGCAGGGACCCAGGAGAGTCCCTGTTCAGTGGCCCCCACGGAACGGCAAAGCTGCCCCTCACAGAGTGTTTCTATCGTTTCTCTTCCTCCTCCACCTAGTGAACCCCTACACATACTCCATGGCCCAGTTCAAATGTTACCACGTGTATAATGCCCTCTCCTACCCACAGAGTCGGGGTAACTTATCATTCCCTCACCTCACTCTCTTAGGACCTGCTTTTCCATCACATGCTGGAAAAGACCCAATGTCCTTAACATGGTACCCAATATCTACCCACACACACACCTTGGTCTGGCCCTGGGGCCTTCTCACTCTTTGTATATGCTGTCTCCACCACCTGGAATACACTCTGTTGCTTTGCCTGGATAAACCCTACTTGTCTTTTATGACTTGGCTCTGATGTCCTCTCCTCCAGGAAGTCTTCCTTGATATCCTAATTCATTTCGGCATGGGTTGGGTGTTCTTCCTCCAGAAAGCATTCCCTAATACTCCCTCTTCCCTCCTAGACTGGGTTGGGTGTTCCTTCTCAGTTCTCTCTCTCTCGATTGATTGATTGATCATTAGATAGATAGATAGATAGACAGACAGACAGACAGCAGAGAGACAGACAGATTGATGGCAACAGTTTCCTATTTTTTCAAATTTGCTGTCTTCCAAGTAGACTGCGGTCTTTGAGGGCAATGACTCTGTGCTGTTCATTTTCCTATCCTTGGCAACCAGCACAAAGCCTGGCACATAGTAGGTGCTCATTAAATGCTTACTAAATGACTGTTCTGGATTAAGACTCTGGCACACATCACATTCCCTTCTAATTCTTTGCCTTCCACACATGACTGTAGGCTCCTTGAGGTCAGGAAGCATGTGGTTTACCCTGTTGGATCCTTCATCCCTTAGCTTGGTACTAGTTGAATGAAATGAAACTTTTCAGTGGGCTTGAAAACATTTCTTCCCTTCCCAAGGAGTGCGCTTAAGAGCGCTTGGTTCAAAGCTGCATCCAAAAGGAATCTCTCAGCTCCTCCCACCCACCTCCCCCAAACTCCCATCCTGCCTGCCCAGGAGTGGGGCGCCCTCTTGTGGCCAGAGCACAGCCTCCTTGCAGATTTTCAGAATCCTGGATGGAGAGTTCAGAAAAGTCTATTGGTTTAAGCCTGGGGGCATCCCACACAAGCAGGTTAAAAGCCCCACTGTGAAGGAGGCCTGCTGCTCGCTGGCTTGAGGGAGTCTAAGCATGCCTGCAAAGTCCTTAGTGCCTGGAACGCCAACTCTGCTTATCTCCCCAGGGGCCCACGGCGAGGACCAGCAAGGAGCCTCCAGTTATAGCAGCACGCACTGGCGGACTCTTTCCTGCCCATGGTCAGAGAAGAAAGGAAAGCAAGGCGGCGGGGGGAGGGGTGCCATTTCATCCCACGCAAATGCTCAAAGTTGAAGATTCAAAGAAACATCCATACACGGACACAAATGACTGTTCCTAATGACTGTGACTGTGTACTTAACATTTAGTGAATATTTTGCAGTATATCCCACAGATGCCGTGTAATCTAGTGGTTAAACTCATAGGCTTTGGGGTCTGAGAGACTGGGACTTAAGTCCTGATTGTGACCTTGAGAAAGTGATCTCGGTTTCCTCATCTGGGCAATGGGGAGAATACTAACACCAATCTCAGAAGGCTATTGTGAGAATTCTATGAGATAACAAGCTTGGCAGGGGACCCAGCACAGAGTGAGGGTTCAGGTGATGTCACCTGCTATTAAAGTCACTATGACCAGGTCAAATCAGATGTCTGTATAGCTATAGAAGCAGACTTGAAGAAGCCAACATTGAAGCCAAGCTGCAATTTTCACCCAAAATATCCAACAAATTTTTTTTTTTTTTTTGAGACTGAGTCTTGCTCTGTCACCCAGGCTGGAGTGCAGTGGTACGATCTCGGCCCACCACAACCTCTGCCTCCAGGGTTTAAGGGATTCTCCTGCCTCAGCCTCCCAAGTAGCTGGGACTATGGGCGTGTGCCACCATGCCCGGCTAATTTTTGTGTTTTTAATAGAGATGGGGTTTCACTATGTTGGCCAGACTGGTCTTGAACTCCTGACCTTGTGATCTGCCCATCTCGGCCTCGGCCTCCCAAAGTGCTGGGATTACAGGCGTGAGCCACTGCGCCTGGCGATATCCAACAAACTTTCAATCTACCACGGCCCTTAGTGAGTGAAGAGGACACAGCAAAACCCTCTGGTGATAGATAACCACCGTCATCTCCAAAACCCTGACAGGAGCCTTGAGGCACTGAGCTAAGTGACAAGACCAGATCCTCTGGCAAGAAGAACCAAGTCTGACCCGGCACAAGTTTAGCAGGAGCTCAATGACCTCAGAGTCAATCTGTTTTACCAACCATGGCCACAGATGGAGGGGAGAAGGGGTATATCTAAACAAGGGTTAGTTGGACAGAAGGATAGATGAAAAGATGGATGGATAAAAGAATGGAAAGAAGGAAGGAAGGGTGAAAAAGTGGAAGGATGGAATTGATGAAGGACAGAGAGGATGGGAGGATGGGAACACAGATAAAAGGAAGGGAGGATGGCGGAGGAAGATGAAAGAATTAAAGGGTAAATGGATGGAATAAAAGTGAGAATGGGAAGACAGAAGAACGGATAAAGGAATGGAGAAGAATGGGAGAACGGAAGGATGGACAGATGGAAAGAGGAAGGAAGGATGGAAAAGGGAAGAATGGTGGGATGAAAAGATGGAGAGAAAGAAGGGCAGAAGAGAGAATGGGAGTAAAAGAAAACGAGAGAATACATGGCTATTTGATTAGAGTAGGGTGGAAAGAAATCCCATATTGCTTCCTACCCATCAAGGAAGCCTTCATGGACAAGATGTGGGATTCACCTTTCCATCCACCCTCATTACCAAGGCATGGTCAGGGGGAAAAAACAGACACAAATGACTGTTTCTAATGACTGTGACTGTGTACTTAAGATTTAGTGAATATTTTGCAATGTATCTCACAGATGCAATTAAAAAGAGCATTCTTTCCCGTGATCTTTGTAGGATATTAGATATCTGTCACACAGATGTCTCATCTGGAAATAAGGCCAATTCAGAGAAAATCAACAAAATGAGGTGGCACAAAACATTAGAAAGGGAAGCCAAATCCTCTGGGGCTATATCAGCCCTGGGTGTACCATGGTGCTTTCTGGATGGGCCAGCAAGTCAGGGCTGCCTGACAAGGTAAGCTGTGCAGAGGGGCTGGGCTAAGCCAAGGCTGCACATCTGTGTTAGGGAAAGACACTCAGCTCCAGGCCATCACCTATGCTTAGGAAAATGCATGTTTCCCAAGTACAGCAAAGGACTCTTCCAGTGTTGGAATCTGGGAAAACTCTTCCCACTTTTCTGATGCCCAATTTACATACAGTATCAAAACTAAAAGGATCCCGAGAAATCTTACATTGTCTTTGAATGAGTTCATTACTCTCCATCTCTAGCCCCAATGTTCTGGTCCAAGCCACCACCTTCTTCTCACCTGGGCTGCCGCTGCCTCCTCGCTGGAATCACAGACTCACTTGCATTTGGTTCCATTTTTGCTTTTTTGTTATACTAAAGTGAAATTCACATAACGTGAAATTCACCATTTTAAATTGAATAACTCTGTAGCATTAAGTTCATTCATATTGGAAGATCACAACCTCTATCTAGTTCCAAATGCTCACCACTTCAAAAGGAAATCCCTTACGCATTAGTCACTCCCATTTCCCCTTTCCTCCAGCCCCTGCAACCACCAATCAGCTTTCTCGCTCTATGGATTTGCCTATTCTGGACATTGCATATAAATGGAATCCTACAAGATGTGGCCTTTTGTGTCTGGCTTCTTCACTCAGTACAATGTTTTTGAGGGTCATCCATGTTCTAGCATGGATCATCACTAAATGACTTTTTATGGTTGAGTAATTGGATCCCACTTTGGATTCTTTACAATGTATTCTCTACCCAGCAGTCAAAGGCAGGCTTTAAAAAGTATACATTGTATCATGTCACTCCTCTTCTTAAAACCCCACAAAGGTTTCCAGTTGTTCTCTCTTCTTGTGGTCTATAAAAGCTTCCTAGGACCCTCCACACCTACCCTCCAACTTCTTGTGTCATCTTGGACTCTAGCTGTTCGGGTCATCTTTCTGGTCCTTGACCACACTAAATTCTCTACCTCAGGGCCTTTGCACATGCTGTTCCTGCTGCCTGGGACATTATTCCCCATTGTGCTTGTTAGTGGTATCATACTCATCATTAAGGTACCACTTCCTTAGAGATGCCATCCTTAACTCCCAAACCAGTCAGATCTCCTGGTTACACCTGCTCCCAGCACCACCTGCTTTCCTTCTTAGAATGCATCCCAGCTGGAATTCTGCATTTACTTATGTGGTTACCAGAGGAATGTCTGTCTCCCCTAGGGCCCATGCCCATCACACAAAAAGGGCCTGTATCCTCACCATCTAGCATAAGACAGGGACCCAGAAGCTGGGTCTACAGATGCTCACCCTAGCCCATGTATCCCACCTCAAGCAAGGACTATGTGACATCTTCTATTTGTGGGGAATTCTAAAGGAATGTGACCCAGTCTCCATCTGCAAATCAGGAGGGCTGGTTTAGCAGTGTCTTCCCAGTTAATTCCCAAGTAAGGGCTCTTCAAGGACAGAAATACAATTTCTTTTTCTTTCTGACAATTTCTTTTGTCAGCCCCCGGCCACCCTTGGCCTAGGTCTGGCAGGTGGTTACACATTCAGAAAACTGAATCGATACCCTTTTGCCAGCCCACCTCTCCCAGCCTTCATCACAGAGATCGTCAAGGGAAGCCCCAAACTGATGTTTAGTCTTTGCACCATTTCCTCTTCCCAAAGTGTGCTGGGGTCTGAGTGAAACAGAGCCGCTGGCTCACATGGCCTCAGCCTCCTCGAGCGTGTGGGTTGTGTCCCCTTGAACTCAGAAGCCTTTACCCGGCCAAATCCCTCAGCATCTCATTAACTGTGTCTGGAGCATCTGGCCCAGCCAATTGGGAGGAAATGGCAGGGCTGGGAACAGACAAGCTCCTCACAAGCCTGCACTGAGGACAGGCAAGAGCACACATTCTTGCAGACCGCCCTGTACAGCAAAATGCTAATCCAGTAACCATTTCCCCAAACAGGAAAAATGCCCAGTGGTCTTACACAGGGCTATGAGCTGTCCCTATCAAACTGGCCCTTTTAAATCCTTTGCTCTTGGGCTGATCCAATGACCCAAGAGGAGGCCTCCAGGAAAGACTTTTCAAAATCAAAGAATGCACAATGTTCTGGGGCAGCAGAGCTTACGAGCTCTCGGCTCAGCTGCTCAGAGCCCAGGAAAGGGAGCAGTTTGGAAAAGCAAAGCCCCATTAAGTGTAACACCAAGGGGATGTTTATTGAGAATCTGCTATTATTGGCCACAGGTGATAGCCCTCATTTCTGGCTGGAGCACTCCCCAAGCATGGCATTAATCAACCAGGGTCCTGGCAAAAAAAAAGGGGCATGATGAGCCTGTGAAATAGCACAAGCTGCATTTCCCCAAGTGTGGAGGAATACGCAGTCCTTTTAGAGAAGACATGGATGCATCTTTTTGCATTTTAATAAAATTCAAGAAATAGCCTTTGCACGTCAAATCTATAATTTCATAGTAATTATTTTCTATATGCAAAAGATACTAAGAAGAAGAAAAAGAAGAAGGGGAGGAGGAAGAGAAAGAAGGATGAGAAAAAGGAAGACAAAGGAGAAAAAGGAAGAGCAAAGGAAGAATAAGAAGACAAACGAGGGGGAGGAGATGTTGGCTAAAAAAATGTTAAGTAAACTATAGTATAGATCCCACCCAAATGGCTAAAAATAGACTGGCAGTTACAAATATTGGCAAAGATATAAGGCAAACAGAACTCTCCTAAAATCCTGGTGGGAGTGTAAATTGGTACAACCGTTTTTGAAAAATGACTTGGCAGTAGCTACTAAAGCTGAAAGTAAGCTCTGACCCAACGATTTTACTCCCAGGCATGTATCTAACCAAAATGAGGGCCCATGTCTGCAAAAAAAGACCTTTGTAAGAATGTTCATGGCAGCGTTATTCATAAGGGCCACACAAACACTGGGAACATCTCAGTGACCATCAATAGTGGAAGGGATAAATAAGTCATAGTGTACAAATGCTATGACTTGAATTCTCAAACACACAAAGTCTGAGAATGACACTGACAAGTGGAGAAGGGTGTCCATCATCGGGATAAGGTGATGATGCCAGGCCTGGGAAGCATGAAGCCTTCCTTGAAGAAGGGAGCATACAACAGCATCATCAAAGGCATCCAGAGAAAAGCTGTGCAAGGAATACTTGGCCAAAATGCCCCTTCTCCCCACACTGCGTTTTTGGTCTTAAGACATTCTCTTGGTTCTCACCATCAATGCATGTTATGGGCTGAATTTTGTCCCCCTCAAGTTCCTATGTTGAAGTTCTAACCCCTAGGACTTCAGAATGTGGCTATATTTAGAGATGGAACCTTTAAAGAGGTGACTAAGCTTAAATGACATCATAAGGGAGAGCCCCAATCCAATAGGATTGGTGTCTTTTTAAGAAGAGGACAACACACCAGGAATGTATAGAAGCCGCCATGTAAGGACACAGCAAGAGGACGGCCATCTGCAAGACACAGAGAGAGGCCTCAGGAGAAACCAACCCTGCCAACACCTCAATCTTGGACTTCCAGCCTCTAGAACTGTGAGAAACTACATTTCCATTGTTTAAGCCCCTCGATCTGTGATATTTTGTGATAGCAGCCCTAGCAAACTAATACAGTACACCCTTGTCTCAAGGGATTCTTTGGCGCCATAACTCGAACAAGAAAAATACCTACCACTTTTAATGGGATAGTTACTAGGGGCCACACACAGGACTGGCCACTTTATGAGATTCTTATTCTAGCGGTGTCTTAATTTCTTCATTTGCTCTCTGTCTGCCAACTAGAATATGAGCTCTATCTCAATGTTGCTTACCAATGTTGTCTCCAAGGCCTATAAAAATGTCTGATGCACAGTGTGTCCTCCAAAACTATATTTTGGATGAATGTACAAGTGAATATTAACATCAAGCCTTGCAGGTGGTTCCATCTTACAGATGAAGAAACTGAGTCCAGAAAGTTCTGAGCTCCTTTTTTTTTTTGAGACAGAGTCTCGCTGTATTGACCAGGCTGGAGGGCAGTGGTGTGATCTTGGCTTACTACAACCTCCGCCTCAGCCTCCCAAATAGCTGGGATTATAGGCATGTGCCACCAAAGCCCAGCTAATTTTTTTTTTTTGTATGTTTAGCAGAGATGGGGTTTCACCATATTGGCCAGGCTGGTCTTGAACTCCTGTCCTCAAGTGATCCACCTACCTCACACTCCCAAAGTGCTGGAATTACAGGCATGAGCCACAGCGCCGGGCCAGCATTGGGCTTCTAACCCAATTTGTCCAGATCCGGAGCCCAGGCTCTCACAGCTACATGAGGCTCCATCCCACTCTGGTGCCAGAAAGAGGATACTACCCCCACCCCGCCCCCACCAACCCTTGCCAAGCTTCGGATCACAGACATCTTCATGTACTAGGAGTTAGGATTCCGGGGCTCTCTGGGTGAGACCTACATGGTTTCCTCCTCACTATGACCCAAGAGCTTGACCACAGGGAGATTTGGACTGAAGAACAGATTTCTTGCAAGAAGCAAAGGAGTTTTCCTCCAGGTACAAAACAGAACTGCTGAGGTACCTAAGAGGTGTTACCTGCATCTGTCCTCTCAAACCAAGCTCCCATGACACAGGATCTGGCCTGGGAGGAATATGGTTCCCCTATGGTCATGGGATCTGTTTGGGGGTAATGCAGCTCTCAGAGATTGAGCCAAGTAACCCCCAAGGGACCTCTGTAGTGCAAAGGCAGGTTTTCTGTGGGTGAGGACAATGGACAACATGACGTGGGCAGCAGGGACTGAATTCCAAATGGCCCTGGATGATGGTCCTGCTCCCCTTGTACCAGCTGTGTGGTCTTGGACAAGTCACTTCTCCTCTCTGGGCCTGTCTCCTCATTTCTCAAAGAGGGATACTGCCCAAGTGTGATGACGGTCACAGCAGACAAGGTCTGCTGAGGGGTCTGCAAGGGGTGGGGCATGGCATCAGTGGGAAAGACTGGTATCACCCTCTTGGCATGAATTCGTATTGTTTCTAGTAAATTTCCTACTTCATGAAGGCACATGACCCAAACTCTGTTTCCCCGTCTCCTTTCACCTTGAACCTGCTCTGGCTCAGCTTCTCTGTACCTTCACTCTCCTAGGACCCAGTGCCATCTTCTCTCCATGTATCCTTAAAGGCTGAACTCAAGTCTGAGCTCCCTTGAAGCTCCCAGAACCATCGAACTTTAGGTTGCTATCACCAGCACTCCATGTGCATCAGCACCGTGCACGGAGCGTTTCCTATGGTCCAGGTACCAGCTCCCCATGTGCATTAACTCATGCGGTCCTCACAACAACCCTACAAGGAAGGTACTAGAGTTATACCCATTTCATAGATGGGGAAATTGAAGTTCAGAGAGGTTATGCGGCACTTGGTTAAAAATTCAGCACACACCAACCGAGCACACTCTAAGTGTGATGCACTGTGTTCTTACACTTCAGAGGTCTAAAGGGAAATAGAAGACACAGCTTCCATTGTCAGCAACCCTGACTTGTGTATCACATCTGCACCAGCACAGACCTGGCCATGAGGCAGGAGTCTGTTTGACACCTGCTATAAGGGTACGGGTGTCTCAAGAGACAGCAGAAATCTCAAATCAGATGTGGTGAACCAGTAACTGATTCACTGAGACTGGGTTATCCATGCTGTCTTTTAGCCCATCTGGGTGTGTAAAACTCAAGAATTCCTGGGTTATGGCTAGGGCATGGTTCTCCCTTTGTTCTCAGGAAGATTGCCTGGTGGTCTGAACTGGGCAGCTCTAGCCAGGTTCTTCTAGAACAGGGGTTCTAGAAGAACTATGGGCCAACCAATGGCCAAATCCAGCCCTCACCTTGTTTTGGTAAATAAAGTTTCCTTGGACCACAGTCATGCCTACTCATTTATATATATATTGTCTGTGGCTTCTTTTGCCTGACAATAGCAGGGTTAGTTGTAACAGAGTTGGCATAACCCCAAACTGAAATATTTACTATCTGACTCTTTGTGGAACAAATTTGCTGATTCCTGTTCTACACTACCTGTCCACAGATGTCAAGAGAAAACTTGTAAGAGAGCCTGCTTTAAGGGTCTGCTTGGGATTTATTTTCCCTCAGCATACAGCTTCTCTCTTGACCTTCTGTGTCTAAATAATGAACATTCTCTATTCCTGTTCACTCCTCTCCCCATATCCCTGAATTGTATGCCACTGTGACTGGGTTATGGGGAGGGAAGTAAACAGGAACATTCTTTAATGATCAGTATAAATCCCTTTGTCTAAATCTATGCTGTTCTTTACGGATATTAACATTTTAATTAAAGCAAGACAAAATTTAATATTCTTCTCATCAGCCATTACATCCATGATTTAAATGCTCAAAAGCTACATGTGGCTAGTGGCTACTGCACTGGACAAAGCAGGTAGAAAACATTTCCATCATTTCTAACATTTCTTTTGGACACGGCTGCTCTAAACAATCCCTGCCCCCAGCATTGAAGGGTGAGATGATGCATTGTTCTGCAATTAGATCATTTGCTCCATCTCATCTCTCTCTCCTCTCCTCCTCTCCAAGTCTGGTTTTCACACCCCTCCCAACAATAGTGAAATTAACTGTGCTTAGCAAAAGACTGGAGGCAGCTGAAATATGCATTATAGTGGACTGGTCGATTAAATTATGGTAATTCCATTTGAAGGAAACTATGTAGGTGTTAAAAAAGAATCAGGAGAGAGGAAACACCAACATTTATTATAAAGTGAAAGTGGGAGGAGAAAAAACAATGGATATGATATGGCCTCATTGTGTCTTTGAAAGATATATATTAATTCAAAAAAAATGACCTGGTAAGTGTTACTAGGACAGTAAAATAATTGGATTCCAGCAATGAAGGAGGCAGACAAGAGCTATACTTTCCTTGGGCTTATATCCTGATGGGGGAATACAGACAAACAGATAGCAACGAGGAAATGCTACTTAAGAATAAGAGCTACCACCAGGTGTGGTGGCTCATGCCTGTAATCCCAGCACTTTGGGAGGCCAAGGCAAGTGGATCCCTTGAGTTCAGGAGTTTGAGACCAGCCTGGATAAGATGATGAAACCCTAACTCTACAAAAAATACAAAAATTAGCCAGGCATGGTAGTGCGCACCTGTAGTCCAAGCTACTAGGGAGGCTGAAGTGGGAGGATCATCTGAGCCCAAGAGGTGGAGGCTGCAGTGAGTCAAGATCATGCCACTGCACTCCAGCCTAGGTGGCAAGGCCAGAACCCATCTCAAAAATAAATACATAAATAAATGACAATAATAAGAGCTTCTACATAGAGAATTAAAATCCAGTGATATGGTAGTGAGTAACTGGGTGGGAAGGCAGACCTGGCATTTTGGCTGAGACCTGAATGTCAAGGAGAAGCCAGATTTGAAAGATTTGAAGGAAGAAGGATCAGGCAGCCTGAGGCAGGGGGAATGTCGCAGAGTCCACAGAACTGGCGCAAAGCCAGGACAGGGAAACTCAGAGTAAGTGACGAGGAGAGGGGCAGAGGTGAAGTCGGGAGGCAGCAGGGCCAGATCACTGAAGGTCCTTGTTAGGAGGTAGGGTTTTATGCTGAGAACTTTGGGAAGCTGTTGGAGGACTTTAAGAAGGAAGATAACAGAATTGGATTCTGCTTTTAAAAGATCACTTTAAAGTCTTTAATCCACCTTGAGTTGATTTTTGTATAAGGTGTAAGGAAGGGGTCCAGTTTCAGTTTTCTGCGTATGGCTAGCCACTTCTCCCAGCACCATTTGCTAAATGGGGGAGAAATAGAAACACTTTTACACTATTGGCAGGAATGCAAATTAATTAAACCATTGGGGAAGACAGTGTGGCAATTCCTCAAAGATCTAGAACCAGAAGTACCATTTGACCTAGCAATCTCATTACAGGGTATATACCCAAAGGAATATAAATCATTCTATTATAAAGATATATGCTCATGTATGTTCACTACAGCACTATTCACAATAGCAAAGACATGGAATCAACCCAAATGCCCATCAATGATAGACTGGATAAAGAAAATGTGGTACATATACAACGTGGAATACCATGCAGCCATAAAAAGAAATGAGATCATGTCCTTTGCAGGGACATGGACTGAGCTGGAAGCCATTATCCTCAGCAAACTAATGCAGGAACACAGAACCAAACACCACTTGTTATCACTTATAAGTGGGAGCTGAACAATGAGAACATGTGAACACAGGGAAGGGAACAACACACACTGGGGCCTATTGCGGGGGCGGGGGGAGAGAGAACATTAGGAAAAATAGCTAATGCATGCTGGGCTTAATACCTAGGTGATGAGTTGATAGGTGCAGCAAACCACCGTGGCACACATTTACCTATGTGACAAACCTGCATGTCCTGCACATGTACTTCAGTTTTTTTTGGTTTTTTTTTTGAGACGGAGTTTTGTTCTTGTTGCCCAGGCTGGAATGCAACGATGCAATCTCGGCTCACCGCAACCTCTGCTTCCCAGGTTCAAGCTATTCTCCTGCCTCAGCCTCCCAAGTAACTGGGAATACAGGTGCGCACCACCACACCAGGGCTAATTTTTCATATTTTTAGTGAGACGGGGTTTCTCCATGTTGGTCAGGCTGGTCTCAAACTCCCGACCTCGGCTGACCCGCTGCCTCAGCCTCCCAAAGTGCTGGGACCACAGGTGTGAGCCACCGCGCCTGGCTGTATCTCAGAACTTAATATTAAAATTAAAAAGATCACTCTGCCAGATGTGTAGAGAGTTGACCAACAAGAATGGAACAAGAACGGCAACAAGAATGGAATTGGGGGATCTGGAAAGGAGGGTGTTGGAGTCACCCAGGCAAGAGAGGATGGAGGATTGGAGCAGGGTGGAGGTCATGAGGTTGGAGGGAGGGGACTCAGCTCTCCCAGGACTTGCCAGTAGTTTCAGTGTGTTAGGGGTGAGAGGCAGAGCAGTCAGATGCCTCCTAAGTTGAAGCTTCAAATAGATGTACAGTCTGAACATATATGTATCAACACTTTCTAGAAAGACAGGCAAGAGGCAGTTGGCAGGTGAGGCGGCTGTGGATTTGGGGAGTAGATACTTTGTTACTTTTAGACTTGTCTCTGCCATTTGAATTTAGTAACAGAAGCATTCCTTTATAAAAATAAAACACAATTTTTAGTTATATAATAGTCACATATAAATAGTGTATGACATATACTATTTTTTTTGCCTAGAATGTTTTCTTTTTATTTTGGTCAAAGGAAAAAAATTCTAGAAAACAGAGAAACAGACATTAAATAACACAGTCAACTGTTATTTAATATTTTGATGATATTTCATTATTTTTTCAAGAAGTTACACATTGAAGATCAAATTTGAGTTGGATTTTTGTTTCCTAAATGGCTGCTATAAGTCAGCTGGTAACTGGTATCTTGGATTTAGTTGGCAAAAATGAAAATGTAGTTATGTATAAATTCCTAGAAATTAAACACATATCATATACCTACATAAATGTGTATATTATATGTCTATTGGAACATTTACACCTGAAAAATATGCAAGATGTTTTAAGAACAGCTAGATAGTGCTTATTTTAGAGATTAAACTTCGCTCAGTGACAAATCATCTCTTGATACCTAACAGACCTTCTACCAAGGCTAGATTTGAAGAACGAACAAAATGTTCCTTCAATACATATTCCCCTCTTGTCCACTAGGACACACTTCAGGTCTAGGGCAAGAGAGGAATAAAGAAGGGGAGAGGAAAGGAAAGATGTCCTGATGCAGAGGTTGCCAAATCTTTTCTGCAAAAGGCCAGAGAGGAAATACCTTCGGCTTTGCAAGTCACTTGCTCTCCACTAAAACTCTCCATTTCTGACTTTGTAGCAGAAACTCAGCTGCAGACAATGTGTAAGTGAACACGTATGACCATGTTCCGATAAAGCTATTTACAAAAATAGGCAATGGGCTGAACTTGGCCCCTGGGCTAGATAGTAGGTTGGGTAGTTTCCCAACCACTGTTCTAATAGGATCTAGACTTACCTGAAAGTCGGGAAGTGAAAATAAAACACTAAGAGTAGCTCCTGAATCCCACTTCCCATCACCTGGCTCCCCTAGAGCCCTCATCTCTGCCACTGGGACTTTATCTAGTGTCTCTCCTTTCCTCATCCTGACCCACCCCTCCTGGGACGGGTTAGGTCTCCTCCACCGCCCTGACCACAGTTTTGAAGTACACACTGATTTTTCTGATGACTTGATGAGTATGGGCCTCTCCCACTGGTTTGGGAGTGCTGGGAAGGCAGGGGTTGTGTTTAACTTCTTTCTGGCTCCCAGCACCCAGCACAAAGCCTGGCATATAGTAACAGCTCCATAAAAACAGTTTAACTAAACAAATACATGAAAATCCAAGTGTTTCCACTGTACTATTACATGAATGCTCACGGGCTTTCCATGGAAATGAGCAGGGAGGGGGTGGCACTCCAGTGGATCCAATTTTCCTCAATGCCATGAGAGAGGCAAGGCTGGCACCCACCCTCTATACATATTTCCAATAGGAGGCATTTACTGTGTAGAGTGGTTATGTGGGGTTTAGCTGGCAGGAGAGGTAAGTGCCTGTACCAGCCCACTTCGGGGAGGGAATTCCAATTCTCATACAAATGCCTATGTCAGCACCAAGTTCTCTCTGTGTCACATGCCAGGGGCCGGACACTGTGCTCATGACACATTATCTCATTCGGGGTTGGAGCAATTATGACTTCCATTTTGTAGTTAAGGTAACCGGCGTTCCCAATAATTAATGTATGCAGATCACAATTCAACACAGGCTGGAGTGTGATGGCAGTTCTGGCGGATTTCAAAGCCAGTTCCTCATCACTCTATTAATTCTACCGTAAGAGTTGATCGCATGTGTTCCCATTTTACAGAGGTACCTGTGCAAACAGGTTGTCAATTTCAGGGTTAGCCAAGGAGAATCAATCTTAGACTTGCAATCTGGGAGGGGAGGGGTAGGGGCTGGTCTCAGCCAGTTCTTTAACTGGACACTGACAATGCTGCCTCTGCCCCATGGAATAATCCAGAAGCCCATGGCTCCCTCTTCCAGTGAAGACCCACTGCACAGCACAGCCCAGCCTCCTCCACCATCCCCTGAGCTCATCCAGACAGCGACCCGGACTTTGCCTCTTAGGCCTGATCTGTGTTGGCGTCCAGGCCCGTTGATTTTCCTGCATCCCTGTGATTAGTGACTAATCTTATTTTTTTGTTCCCAAACCCATAAATCAGTTACAGACCAAATATTTACACAGGCCATCATTTCCGACTGAACCAGAGCTCGTGACAGCCCTCATTATTAAAAAGGATGAGTGATTTTGGGCAGAGATTTCACGGCCATGTGGCTGGATGTTTTCTTTTAGGTTTCCTTCCTCCTCTCCTTGCCTGAAGAAAAGACAATTTCCAAGATAAATTGGCGCAGAGGTCTGCTCTCACTGTCTCCCCGGGGCCGATGGGATGTGGGCAGGCTTCCGTCAGCCCAGTAAGTGATGGGCCCCCAGAGAAATGGCCAGTGCTAGCTTCTGCCCGCATCTCCTGGCCTCCCTCTGGGGCCAAAGAGTGGAACGGGGAGTCATTTGACTCACAAACATTCCCGAAATCAGAGGCTGTAGAAGACAGCAGAGGGGAGGGGCCCAGAAGAGGAAATAGCTGCATCCCCACCTCCAGCCCACGTGACCCACGGGGCAGGGAGTGGTTTGGCCTGTCAGGTGCCCCACCCCCAACCCACCACCAGAGGCCACATGTTGAGTGGATAAGATCACTGGATAGAGAAGCAGGAGGATGAATGCCTGACCTAGCTCTGTCATTACCTAAGTTACCTTGGATTTTAATGCTGATTCCCCTCCTGTAAAAAGCAAAGATTTGCGGAAGGTCCCTTTATATCCCTTTTTGCTTCAGGTACCTTGGTCCTAATTATGACAGCTGCCATTCATTTCACCCTTACTACATGCCTGGCTTTGTGCTAAGCATTTTAGAGGCATCAGCTCATTTTATTCCTTTTTTTTCTTTTTTTGAAACAGGGTCTTGTTCTGTCATCCAGGCTGGAGTGCAGTGGTGTGATCACAGCTCAATGCAGCCTCAATCTCCAGGGTTCAAGCCATCCTCCTGTCTCAGTCTTCTCAGTAGCTGGGACCACAGGCACACACCACCACACCCAGCTAATTTTTTTTTTTTTTTTTTTTTTTTTTTTAGCAGAGATGAGGTCTTGCTATGTTGCCTAGGCTGGTCTTGAACTCCCGGGCTAAAGTGATCCTCCTGCCTTGGTCTTCCAAAGGGCTGGGATTACAGACATGAGCCACCATGCCTGGCCTCATTTTATTCTTTATGATGGGATCTGTCATTTGCAGATGAAGAAACAGAGGGTCAGAGAGGCTAGGCGACTTGTCTAAGGTCACACAGCATATAAGGGGCAGAGCCAGGATTTGAACCTGGTTCTGTCTGACCCCAAAGGTCTTAATCCTAAAATATATCACAGACTCCCTAGGACCTGGATTTGCTTGTAACACCTGGATAAAAAAGCTCATTGTCATCTGGATTCTCAACACTCCAGCATCTCCATAGGAAAGCACCCAGAGTCAGTGTTCTAAGCAAATGCATCATTGATCATTGTCTACTCAGGTGGTAAGCCCGTAAAGACCCTTCTCTGTGCAAGCAGGAGGTCAGCCAGAAATGTTTTACTCAAGGAAACTGATAGTTTTGCCACCTATGGGATATTTCACAGATGCTTCCTTTATCCTGGGAAAAAATAAACAGAGAGTGAATCCTTACAAACATGCCTAAATTGGAATATATTTCAATCTATGATTCTATGAGATCCACGCTGAAATCCACGCATCAGAGCCCGAGAGACAGACAACGAACAGTATCTACCAGTTCCTGAGGGCTTGGAGAGGACTCAGAAGATGCTGGGGCTGGCTGGCTGGCTGGCTGGGTACCCAGGGCTAGTTGCTTAACCTCAGTGAGCTCTTAGCTTCCTCGCTTGTAAAATGAGGGGCTTAGAGCAACTCATCCTTAAAAGCTTATCCACCCTCAAAGCGGCGATTCTGTGATGCTGCTCCCTCTTTTCCAAGCTTCCAGCACGACCTTGGGCAGGTCAGAATCTGTGTGGTTTCAGGTCTTCTTATTTATACAACAGGATAACCTCTCCTGCCTCTTTGTCTGCCCCTTGCTTCTGTGGGGGCAAGTGAGTCAGTGTGAGCTCAGCAGAGAGTGCAATTAAACATCAGCAAGTATGATCCCACCAGTGTGGAATTGCTAATAATTCAGTCGTGGCTCTCCTACTGTGACTCCAGGAAACAAAGTCTGAATCTCTTTTTCCACGAGAGTTTGAAGAACTGTTGCCTGAAATTAGTGGGTTTCTTCAAAGCCAGGCTTTTGATGTGCTTTCAACTTTTGCATCCAGCATGAACTTGTTAGGGTAGAAAATTTGCTTATTTGCGATCAAACAGTATAGAGGGTGGGCTCGCTGCAAATTGTCACTTAACGTGTTCATCTATGTAATTATTCCTGCTCAGCCGGACTCAGGCATTTCAATATCTGAGCCAATAGCCTGTACTGCTGTCTTGCAGAGGACACTGGTTTTGTGACCGTCTAGCATTCACCCCACTCCACCTCAGGGAATTCTCTCTCCTACTCTGTGCACAACCTTATTGGGGGTGTCAACTAGGGGACACTGCCTTCCCCTAACTCACCAGGTGCCAATCAGACCAATCTGAGTCTCTCTTGGGAATATGAATCTTCAACAGCATGACACACGATGGAAAAAAATATTTGAAGCTCAATCTAGTAGTGGTTCCTCCCAAAATCAGCTGTCAAGTCATTCCTGCTACTTAGAGCCCAAAGACATCTGGGTCCTGCCCCTTTCTGAGCCTGGGTCTCCAGCTTTCCTGTCAGTCCTGAGAGTTATCCCATAATATCCCAAACAAGTTCATTTTCAGCCTAAGTTAGATAGAGTCGGCTTCTGTTGTTTGCAACCAAAGATCTCATCTCTAATGTATTCTGAAACCTTTAAAGCTGAATTCCCTTTTTAAAAAAAGTCTATTGGCCGGGTGTGGTGGCTCACGCCTGTAATCCCAGCACTTTGGGAGGCTGAGATGGGTGGATCACTTGAGGTCAGGAGTTCGATACCAGCCTGGCCAACATGGTAAAACCCCATCTCTACTAAAAATACAAAAATTGGCCAGGAATGGTGGTGGGTGCCTGCAATCCCAGCTACTTGGAAGGCTGAGGCGGGAGAATCGCTTGAACCCGGGAGGCGGAGGTTGCAGTGAGTCATCACACCACTGCACCCCGGCCTGGGTGACAGAGCAAGACCTTGTCTCAGAAAAAAAAAGTCTATAGCTCAATTTTTTCACCAAATCAGACTAAGTACCCGCAACTCCAAAGTTTCTCAAGTCCTTTGGGGTGGGGCCCACAAATCTGCATTTTATCATGCTTTCCAAAGATCATTTCAAGCTCCCCAGAACCACTCTCTGCATCATAATTCTACACCGATAACATCAGCCAGTGTCCAGTTGGCAGGTTTGACATTGGCTGATGCTCTGGAGCAAAATACTTTTCACATGCTAGTGTCTGCTCAGGCCCTCCAAGAACCAGACTCTAAGGCCTGAAGGTTTAGTCCATAGAGGCTCCATCAGGTTTCGAGTGTGCCAGAAGCAAGAAGAAAATGTGCTGCCAAAGGACACTCTCCAGGATGGCCATAGGGATACAACTGCACATGCCATGAAGTCACTGCTGCTGTAAGTTTGGAGGACGACTCAGATTCCTCTGCCTTCCCCACTGGAAAAGTCCACAGTGTTTATGTCAAACTCTAGACACCCGGTCACAACTCATTTAGCAGATCTCCTTCTTTCCTTCTCTCCTGCCTCCTTTTTCCTTCCTTGCAAACGACACATGCATTACACACATAGCAGGTATTTTCATTGTAAAAGATTCACACACATAGTCAAATTTGGAAGTTCCTCCAACCCCCTTACTCTCACTGCCTGTCTCAGTGTAAACTCTTCTAACTCTTCTGTGACCATAACTACCTAATACCAACATACAATGAATATGTCCAAACATTATATAAATGTATATATACATATTTAGGTTTATATCTATTTCTCTTTGTAGAAATACGATCCTACTATATGTGCTGTTTGGCAGTTTGTTGTCTTCACAAATCAATGTATCTTGGAGTTTTAAACATCTCTTTGTGTAGAGCAGGGGTCATCCACCAAAGGCCATGCCAGGTGCAGCAAAGCAGAGATGTCTTAATAAGAGAGTGATTTAATAAAAATATGACACATCCATATTATAGAACACTATTCAGTCATTAAAAAGAATGAGGTGGTTCTATAACAGGGGTGAAAACTTTCTCTGTAAAGGGCCAGATAGTAAATATTACAGGCTTTGCAGGCCATGCAGTCTCCATTGCAACTACTCGATTCTGCCTTTACAAAAGCAGTCCTAGGCATTATATAAACAAATGGGTGTGGCTGTATATTAATAAAACTTTATTTACAAAAACAGTCAGCAGGCCAGATTTGGCCCAGGGGGGCATGGGGGGATGACCCCTGGTCTACACAAACAGATGTTTCAAACTCCAAGATACATTGATTTATGAAGAAAACCAACTGCCTAACAACACATGTAGTATGACCGTATTTATACAAATAAATATAAATATAAATATGTATACATGCATTTATATAATGTTTGGACACTTTCATTATATGTTGATATGAGGTAGTTATGGTCACAGAAAAAGAGCTAGATGGGTTTAAACTGAGAAAGATAGTGAGAGTAAGGGGGTTGGGGGAACTCCCAAATTTGACTTTGTGTGAGAATCTTTTACAGTGAAAATGCCTAGCATGTGTGTAATGCATGTGTGATTTGGAAGGAAGGAAACAAGAAGGCAGGAGAGAAGGAAGAAGAAAAGGAAGGAAGATGGAAGAGAGAAAGAGAAGGAGGGAAGAATGAATGGAGGGAGGGAGGGAAGGAGGGAAGAAGACAGAAAGCTGTGTTCCAATAAAACTTTATTTACAAAAACAGGCTGTGGGCCAAGTTTGGTCCATGGCCACAGTCTTCCAGCCTCTGGTTTAGAATACCAAGTTCACGAGGGCAAAGTCCTGGAAATCTTATTCACCATTATGTCCCCAGTCTATAGAACAGACCCTGACACACAACAGGAGCTCAAGAAATAGTTGTTGAAAGAATGGGGAAAAAGGCCGGGCATGGTGGCTTACACCTGTAATCTCAATACTTTGGGAGGCCGAGATGGGTGGATCACCTGAGGTCAAGAGTTCGAGACCAGCCTGGCCAACATGGCGAAACCCCGTCTCTATTAAAAATACAAAAAATTAGCCAGGCGTGGTGGTGTGTGTCTGTAATCCCAGCTACTTAGGAGGCTGAGGCAGGAGAATCGCTTAAACCTGGGAGGCGGAGGTTGCAGTGAGCCGAGATCACACCATTGCACTCCAGCCTGGGTGACAGAGGAAGACTCTGTCTCAAAAAAAAAAAAAAAAAAAAAAGATAAAAGAATGGCGAAAAAAATAAAACCTCACAGTCTTTCCCTATCAACTTGGAAAACGAACAACTCAACTACTATTCTAAGCCCTTGTCATGAGCATGTGTAAAGCAATATGCTGTGTGTTACTCATTTAAATGTCTTGAACTAACTGCTGCCAGCACACAGGTTAATTAAATGGCAGTGACCTTAAAAACAACAACAACAACAAAAACGAGTTGTCATCCTCACATTATCACATCAAAAGTGGCTCACTCTGTGGTACTTCAGTGGCTGAGAAAACCTTTTGCTCTGTATCCAGAGACCTATTTCTCTGTTCTCACCATGCACAAAAGCTGGTCTGTGGTCCTGCAGGTTCTCAGATCCAAAGGTAAATATTCCCACCTCCAAGGAAACCACATCTCTAAATGCAATGCAGTGTTTTCCGATCACAGGCAAACAGATTCTGATGTAGAAGAGAATCGGCAAACCTACTCTCAAACACAGGGACAGGGCTTCAAGTGGGACCCAGCGTGGGTTGACAATGATGCAAAAGTGACTTTCAAAAGAATCTGGGCTCCATTTTTGAGGGGATAAGAGGAGAAATGGGAAGCTGGGCAAGTGGATTTTAGAGGAGAAACAAAATTGCTGCATTTTTGGACGCTTTGTTCCACAGTGCCCTGGAATCCAGGGTAACGGGCATCCCAACTGGTAGACTCAGGGAGCAATGTCAGATACAACCTTTAGGTCCTTGGGAAATGACACAACCCAGTGTCTTACTGCTGCAAAGAAAGATGGTGCCAGGGGACACTGAGTCACTGACCCTCGCCTTGAGCCACAGGCACCTAGGAAACTGGATAAGAGCCTCCCTTCTCCCTCCCACTTAGGCAAACTCTCCTGTCTTCTGGTTCTGTTGCCTTCGGTGTGAGTTTCAAGCCATGTTCAGCACCAAGATTAATGAATTATGCATCAGTGAGGTTTGGCAGGTTGACATAGACAGACGGCTGCCCACTGAAGGCCATGCCGGGTGCAGGCCAGAGCCATCACATCAAGATCTTCCAAAAGACTCCCTCCTGCCTCCAGTTCTCCATGGTGCAGAATCTCTATGCTGTGTGGCTGGCTCCAGCACTATCTACAGCATCTATCCCAGATCTCTGATGGATGCTAAGGCATCTGGCAAGGTAGTATATCTCATGGGGTATGCTGTAGCTGCAAATTAAGCCTAGAGCAGGAAATAAAATCAAGCTAGGAAGAAGTGTTCATGTCTCCTGAGGGCCCTCCCCACACTGGGTACTGGGATAAACATTTCCCCTACATTTCCTCTAATCTTCAGAGACTATATAGGTGATAGAGGATTCCCCATTTTACAGATGAGAAAATTGAGGCACAGATAGTGGAAGCTGCTTGCACAAGGGCACATAGAGGTGGCATTCCATCCAGACCTGGCTGGCAACGAGTCTGTGTTCCTTTGCCTCTGCGGGGTGTCACTCCTGTGCTATCAGGCTGGTAGAGGCTTAAGGGAAGGGGAGGTTACAAATATGGATCAAAAAGAGGAAAGGGAACAGAAAGACAATCCAGTTAACATATGGCGAACGGCACGAAGAGACGGTTCTCCGAAGGAGATACATAAATGGTGGCCAACAAGTGTATGAAAAGATGCTCAACATTATTCGTCATCAAGGAAATGAAAATTAAAACCACAAGGAGATACCACTTTACAACCGCTAGGGTAGCTATAATTTTAAAAACAGAAAATAATAAGCATTGGCAAAGATGTGGAGAAATATGAGCTCTCACATATCACAGGTGAGGATATAAAATGGTGCAGCTGGCGTGAAATCGTTTGGTGGTTCCTCAAAAAATTAAAGATAGAATTACCATATGACCTGGCAACTTCACTCATATATATATATATATACATATATATATACACACACATATATACACACATACATATATATATATATGAGTTGAAAATAGGTACTTAAACAAATACATGTACACCTATGTTCATAGCAGCATTTTCACAGTAGCTAAAATATGGAAACAACCCAAATGTCCATCAACAGATGAATAGATAAACAAATTGTGGCATATCCACACAATGGAATATTAGCCACCCATAAAAAAGAACACGATTTGAGACATGATGAATCTTGAAAACATTATGCCAAGTGAAGGAGGTAGCAGTCACAAAAGGTCACATATTGTCTGATTTCCATTTATATGAAATGTCTAAAACAGGCAAATCCACAGAAACGGAATGCAGACTGGCACTTGCCATGGGGATAGGGGGAAGCTAGGGAATTGGGAGTAACTGCTTAATAGGTATAGGGCTTCCTTTTGGGATGATGAAAATATTCTGGAACTATTTAGAGGTGGTGGTTGTGCAACACTGTGAATGTACCAAAGGCCACTGAATTGTTCAGTTTAAAGTGGTGGATCTCACGTTATGTGAATTTCCACTTCAATCATTTTTAAAAAGACTGTGTAATCCAAAGAAATGAGGAGGCAGGATGGTTGCCTAAGAGGAAGCCTGGGAGGCCGAGGTTCTGGAGGTCTTTACCACCAACCCGCCACCCCATCCTCAAGCAGCCAAGACTGACCCCCAAAGTGAAACAGAACAAATAAATAAAGACAAATGAAAACACAGTGTGAGATAAATACCAAGGGTCTGTTGGCCTTGTTTAATTGAATAAGGATAGAATATTAATAGATGATGCTTTAGAGTAAGAACCAATCTACAATGAACCACCTATGGGCCACAAATGACTTCCCATTCACCCTCCATGGAAGCCTAGAGGATTGTGCTGACTTGGTAGAACATTCCTAAACTAGAAAGAGAAGTTCATTTTCCAAAAACTACACATCCTCCTCCCCAACATCTCTGCTCAGGTCACTGAAGATGGGTGGCTGCTTCAAAAGACCCTGCATCTTAAGGTCTGGGTCTCAAGAAGCAACAATCGTAATAGACAATAGTCATGTCTGTGAATGCCCAAGCCTAGCATGTCTGCATGGTCCTCAGCACACAGTAAGTTGTGCTTAATAAGTTCTGGCTGGATAAATACCTCCTTTCCATAATAGTGATGTTCTGGGAGTGCTCGTGTACTGCCAGGCCCTATGCTAGATGCTTTATATGCACAATCTCATGGAGCTCTCCCAACCCCAGGAAGCGGGTCCTACCGTCATCCCCACTGACAGATGGTATACCTGCGGCTCACAGTGGAGACTCATTTGTCAAGTTATCTGCCCACTGAGCAGTAAAATCAGGCTTCTAGAAGACATGCTCTGACGCCTATGCCCTTAAGCTAAATCACTCTGCTCTTGCCTCTTGAATAACTTACTTTCTTCCAATTCCATATTATTTGGTCTACAACACTGATTGAAGGGTCATCACTTGGCCACTGAACTTTGTTTTAGGTGATAAACGAAAGGGTTAACCAAAGGACGCTACAAAAAGGTGTGGAGGTGGAGAAACAGGAACCCCACTGCATGGCTAGTGGGAATGTGAAGTGATGCAGCTGCTGTGGCAAACACCATGGCAGTTCCTCCAAAAATTGAAAACAATTACTATATGATATGGTTTGGCTGCGTCCACACCCAAATCTCACCTTGAACTGTAATAATCCCCACAGGTCAAGGGCAGGGCCAGGTGGAGATAACTGAATCATGGTGGACGTTTCCTCCATACTGTTCTCGTGGTAGTGAATAAGTCTCATGAGATCTGATGGTTTTATAAATGGTAGTTCCCCTGCACAAGCTCTCTCTTGCCTGCCACCATGTAAGATGTGACTTTGCTCCTCCTTTGTCTTCCACCACGCTTGTGAGGCCTCCCCAGCTACATGGAACTGTAAGTCCATTAAACCTCTTTTTCTTTATAAATTAACCAGTCTTGGATATGTCTTTACTAGCAGCATGAGAGCAGACTGATACCCCATATGATCCAGCCATCCCACTTCTGGGTAAATACCCTGAAGAACTGAAAGCAAGAACTCAAACCGATACTGGTTCACAGCAGTCCACATGTTCACAGCAGCATTATTCACAATAGCCAACAAATGGAAGCAACCCAAGTGTTCACTGACAGATGAATGGATGAACAAAATGTGGTCTATCCACACAATATTATCCAGCCTTAGACAAAAAAGGAAATTCTGACACATGCTCCAACATGAATAAACCTTGAAGACATTCTGCTAAGTTAAAAAAGCCAGTGACAAAAGGACAAATGTTGTATGATTCTACTTCCTTTTTTTGTTTTGTTTTGTTTTTGAGATGGAGCCTCACTCTGTTGCCTCAGGCTTGAGTGCAATGGCACAACCTCAGCTCACTGCAACCTCCACTTCCCAGGTTCAAGCAATTCTCCTGCCTCAGCCTCCCGAGTAGCTGGGACGACAGGTGCACGCCACCACACCCAGCTAATTTTTGTATTTTTAGTAGAGACAGGGTTTCACCATGTTGGCCAGGATGGTCTCAATTTCTTGACCTCGTGATCTGCCCGCCTCGGCCTCCCAAAGTGCTAGGATTACAGGCGTGAGCCACCGCACCCGGCCGTATGATTCTACTTCTATGAGGTACCTAGAACAGTCAAAATTGTCAAGATAGAAAATAGAGTGATGGTTGGCCAAGGCTGGGGAAGGAGAATGAGAAATTTAATGGGTACAGAGCTTTAGTTTGGGAAGATGAAGAGGGTTCTGGGGATGGATAATGGTGATGGTTGCACAACAATGTGAACGTACTTAATATCACTGAACTGTACACTTAAAAGTGGTTTAAATAACAAATGTTCTGTTATGTATATTTTGCTGCAATAAAATAAATGTGTTGGGGCTGGGCACCATGGCTCACACCTGTAATCCCAGCACTTTGGGAGGCCAAGGCGGGTGGATCCCTTGAGCTCAGGAATTCAAGACCAGCCTGGGAAACATGATGAAATCCCATCTCTACAAAAAAAAAAAAAATATATTAGCTGGATGGGGTGGCACACACCTGTAGTCCCAGCTACTTGGGGGGCTGAGGTGGGAGGATCACTTGAGCCCAGGAAGTTGAGATTGCAGTGAACTGTGATCACACCACTGCACTCCAGCCTGGGCGACAAAGTGAGATCCTGTCTCAAACAAACAAACAAAAAAAAAAAAAACAAGAAAAAAAGGAAAAAAGAGAAAGAGATCTGTTGGCAAGGGATAACCCACTCTCTGATAATGAAGACCTGAAATGGGGAAAAAGAGTCCTGTGGGGAAGAGAGAGAAAGACACCGGAAAGGTCACCGCTCTTCTTCAGGAAGGCCAAAGAGAGGGTCACCAAGACCCACAGCAGGGACAGGACTGCCATCCGTTGGCAAATGGAAGCTGAACTTGTGCAAGTGAAAGCTGACAGCCAGCACAGTGACAGAAGCCATCGGCGGGCTGGGCTGAGGCTGGTTCCCTTCTACCTTCTCTGCAGCTGTTAAATATCGTTTCTAGCTGTGTGCTCTCCACCTGCTCAGAGCCAATTTAATTAGAGGTTCAGGACTCCCCAAGTACCAAAAGTAAATGCCAAGTTTATGACCATTAGCAAAGGAGCCATAAAACTCCAGCCCACTGAAGTACAGCTCAAAGCCACCTGCCACCTGCCACTCCAGGGAGGCTGCTGGGCCCCGGCTTGGGTTTCTCTGAGGTCCCACTCCACCCATGATCCACACATTACCTGGGTCATAAGAAAAGCAGTGGACGGTGAACCCCAAAAGGGAATGAAGCACAAAGTGTACACATTTTCAAAAGTAATCATGGCAGTAAGTGTCCTAAGATACCCTGAGCTGTCTCCTTAAGGATAAATTTTACAGTGGATGCCAAGAAAAAAACAGGTTTAGAGACAAACTTGGAATGTGTTTCACTGCACCTTAGATTTCCCTTCTGCAAGAAGAGGTGACCTACATCCTAGCACTGGTGGGGGGAGTATCATGGTCTTGTTCAAAGTAGGGGGGCTTGGGAGTTGGAAGGGGATTCAGATCCAGCTCTGCGGCTGACCAGCTGTGATATTTTAGTGATGTTAATCTTTCTTGTAAAGGCATTGCATTGGGTTAGATAGTGCCATTCTCCCAAAGGGCCCTTTCAGCCCAAATCTACCTTAAGACTACCTATTATGTTCATTAATGAGTGATTACCAGGCATCCAAGGACTTCTGTGACTTCCCCTTGCCAGGCCCAGATAACATCCACAAAACACCTAAGAAACTGTTTCTAGGAAGTCACCTTGGAGAGCCTCAGCCTCTGCACCTATAAAATGGAACTAGAAGCACCTACCTCCCTGGGTCGCTGGGAGGGTTTCCTGAGACTGGACGTGTTAAACTGGGCTCTTCAATCTTTTTCACATCACGACACACACAGAAAATGACATAATTTGTGCACTGGGGTGGACAGATGAGGGGACACCAGCTGCCCCAGGCATCCAGAGTTCTGAGCACATTGATATTTCAATGCGCCTTTAACCATTTTGCGGACGCTAGTTTGGGAAGCTTCTTTGAAAAGCACCCAGCACAGAGAACAAACGAAGCTGCTTTCCTCCCCCTCGAGATGGAAGGTTCCCTATCAGCTCAGGAAGGACAGTGTCCCTAAACTTAATAATATGAGCTCTTTATTTGCAAGTTTAATTTGCAAGTTTTATTGTAAAAGTAAATCCACACCATTTAAAAAATGTTAAAACAGTATAGGAAGGTACATATTGAAAAACAGAAGCCTCCTCCACCCCCAGAGGGCTTCTGGAGGGCAGAAAATGTTGATTCTTGATCAGGGAGCTGGTTACAGAGGTGTGTTTATTTAATGAAAGTTCAAGACACTATCTGCTTAGAAGTATGCATTTTCTACATATATGTTACACTTCAATAAAAAGGTTTCTGCCAGGCGCTGTGGCCCATGCCTGTAACCCTAGCACTTTGGGAGGCCAAGGCGGGCAGATCACAAAGTCAGAAGTTCAAGACCAGCCTGACCAACATGGTGAAACCCTATTCTACTGAAAATACAAGAATTAGCCAGGCATGGTGGCATATGCCTGTAATCCCAGATACTCAGAAGGCTGAGGCAGGTGAATCGCTTGAACCCAGGAGGCGGAGGTTGCAGTCAGCTGAGATCGCGCCACTGCACTCTAGCCTGGGCAACAGAGCGAGACTCCATCTCAAAAAAAAAAAAAAAAAAGGTTTCAGTGGCCCCTGTTATTTGGGTTCAATTGTGCTTTCTCAAAATATAGTGAAGTCCCCTAAACTCCAGTATCAAAGAATGTAATATGATATGGAAATAGGGTCATTGCAGCTGTAATTAGTTAAATTTAGATGAGTTCATAACTGGAGTAGGGTGGACCCCTCCCATATGACTTATGTCCCTATAAAAAGGGGAAATTTGGACACAGAGACACGCACAGAGAGAACACCACGTGAAGATGAAGGCAGAGACCACAGTGATGCTTCTAGAGGCCGAAGAACACCGAAGACTACCAGCACATCACTAGAAGCAGAAGCTAGGCAAGAAGCGTAGGACAGATTCTTCTTCCAGCCCTCAGAAGGAATCAACCCTGCTCCCACCTTGATTTTGGACTTCTGGCCCCCAGAACTGTGAGACAGTAAATTTCTGTTGTTTAAGACATCCAGTTTATGGTACTTTGTTACAGCAACTCTAGGAAATTAATATATCCCCTTGGTCTCTTCCTCTCTTCGTTGAACTCCTGAGAGGTCCCACTGTTAATGGCTTCTTGGGTGTCTCTCAGATTTTTTATTTTTTTTTGAGATAGGATCTCACTATAGGCTGGCATGCAGTGATGCAATCACAGCTCACTGCAGCCTCTACCTCCCAGGCTCAAGTGATCCTCCCACCTCATCCTCCCAAGTAGCTGGGACTATGGGCATGCACCACCACTCCCAGCTATTTTTTTTTCCTTTGGTATTTTTTGTAGAGACAAGGTTTTGTTATGTTGCCCAGGCTGGTCTCAAACGCCTGGGCCCAGGCCATCTGCTCAACTCAGCTTCCCAAAGTACTAGGATTACAGGCATGAGCCACTGTACCCGGCCAGACTTTTTCTCTTAATCATTACATCTGTCATCCCTTCCTAGCTTCATCCACAGCACATACACCCAGATCCAGAGCTCCAAACCCACTTCCAAACCCTGAAAGCCTCCAGAATTCCCCTGTGTCATGTTCCATCCACTCGTCAGCTTTATTTTCCTCCTTGTTTTCTCCTAGCACCACTTGACATTATATTTCTTCCTGTTTATTCATCTTCTGATTGTCTCCTGACTGGACCCATCAGAGTCTTACTGGCTGCCCCAGGGCCTTTGCACATACAGTTCCCATGGCCTGAAATCTTCCTGTAGAAATCCCCATGGCTTGCTCCACCACTTCATTCTCTGCCTAAATAAGCCCTCATCAGAGAGGCCATCCCATCCCCTTCATCTAAAAGAGCAGCTCTCTCCTTAACACTTTCTACCTCTTGACCTTGCTCTCATTTGGTGTTCGGCAATAATCTTCATCTGACATTTTGTCTATTCATTGGTTTATGTGCCTTTTGTCTATCTCCCCTCATCAAGCTATATGAAGACAGGGCCTTTGGATGATCTGTTCTGCTTTAAGCCCAGCTCCTAAGGTAGTGCATAGCATGTGCTCAGCATTCAATAAATACCTCTGAATGAATCAATGGTATGGCATTTATGTAAAATGGCAGAGAGAATTATGGTTACCCTTTTACTGAGTATTATCCATGCATTATCTCATTTAATTCTCCCAGCAGCCCAATAAAGTAGTCATGCGTCACTTAATAAGAGCGATACATCCTAAGAAATGCATTAGGTGATTTTTGTCATTGTGCAAACATCATAGAATGTACTTATACAAATCTAGGTGGTAGAGCCTACTACACACCTGGGTGATGTAGCCTATTGCTTCCAGGCTACAAATCAGTACAGCATGTTACTGTACTGAATGCTGTGGACAACTGTGATACAATGTAATTATTTGTGTATCCAAACATCTAAACATAGAAAAGGTACAGGCAAAATACGCTATAAAAGATTAAAACGGTACACCTGTATAAGGCATTTACCATGAATGGAGCTTGTAGGACTGGAAGTTGCTCTGGGTGAGTCAGTGAGTAAGTGGTGAAGGAATGTGAAGGCCTAGGACATGACTGTACACTACTGTAGGATTCATAAACACTGTACACTTAGGTGACACTAAATTAAAAAACAAAGCAACTACACTGCAAGGTCACAATGGCTATGACGTCACTAGGTGATAGGAATTTTTCAGCTTCATTATAATCTTTTTTGATTTTTTTCTTGAGACAGAGTCTCACTCTGTCACCCTGGCTGGAGTGCAGTGGCACAACCTTGGCTCACTGTAACCTATGCCTCCCAGGTTCAAGCAATTCTCCTGCCTCAGCCTCCTGAGGAGGTGGGACTGCAGGCGCCCACCACCACTCCTCACTAATTTTGGTATTTTCTTTTTTTAGCAGAGACCAGTTTCACCATGTTGGCCAGGCTGGTCTCGAACTCCTGATCTTAAGTGATCTGCCCGCCTCAGCCTTCCAAAGCACTCCATTATAATCTTACAGGACCACCATCATATATGCAGTCTGTCACTGACCAAAACGTCGTTATGTGGCCCATGACTGTATTGTTATCCTCATTTTACAGAGAGGATACAGAATGGTTGGGACTTACCCAAGGCTATACAGCTACAGGGTGGTGGAGGCAGGATCTGACAACAGGACCTCAGATGCTGGAGCCCACAGACTCAACCACCTGCCTAGCTCCCTTGTTCAGCCTCACCTACGCATTCCAGGTGACAGCGAGGTCATTGTCCATCTACCACTTTGCCTATCCAGCCATGATCTGACCACAGCATTGTAGTAGAACGAGGTCCTTAATGAAACGCACATGAAGTGCAACCAACAGTGAGCACTGAATTGCCTTCCTCATGTACTTTTCCTGCACAGGACAAGTTTGGTTATTATAAAAAAAAAAATAAGTCACTGAAAAATAATGATGCTTCACGGATGCTACAGAGATATATAAAGTCTGCCTGTGCTATAATTGCCTTCCTGCCTCTGTAGGTGCTTAACTTGGTGAAGACGCTATTAACCACAGTAAAGAAAACATTTATTCACAAGAAAGCCATGTAATGAGGAGAATCCTCAACGCGGGAGCAAATGTCAGTATCTCTCAGATAAGAGAGAAAGGTTCATTCAGACGACCAAAACATCCTCTTAGCAGGTTTTTGTACAACTCCCAATGTCAGTGCTACCATGCAGGGCAACACCGAATAAATGATTCCAGATGGTAAAAAGGAACTCCCATTGTATTTCCTAAGTATTTCTATCCATTTCTCAATATTACCCCTCTCCATCACTCCAGGAGGTAAGCTACCATTATCTCTTGCTAGATGACTGGGGAAAAACACAAACCAACTAACCTTTTAGCTCCACCTGACTGTTCATCCATCCTCCATCTGCACAATAGAAGGAAAACTTTGTTTGTTTGTTTATTTATTTATTTATTGAGACAGAGTCTCGCTCTGTTACCCAGGCTGGAGTGCAATGGTGCGATCTAGGCTCACTACAACCTCCACCTCCTGGGTTTAAGGGGATGGATTCTCCTGCCTCAGCTTCTCACCTAGCTGAGACTATGGGCATGCACCACCACACCCAGCTAATTTTTGTATTTTTAGTAGAGACAGTGTTTCATCATGTTGGCCAGGCTGGTGTCGAACTCCTGATCTCAGGTGATCTGCCTGCCTCAGACTCGCAAAGTGCGGGGATTACAGGTGTGAGCCACTGCGCCAGGCTGGAAGACTTTATAAAATCATAAATCTGGTCATGCCAACACCTTTGCTGAAAATCCTTCAGCATCTTCCCAAAGCATATAAAATAAAGATCAAATTCTTTAGCATCATCTCTGTAGTGGGCTGAATGGTGCTTCTCCAAAAAAGAAAAAAAAGGCTACTGGGACTTGTGAATGTTGCCTTATTTGGGGCAAAAGGGGGGTCCTTATAGACGTAATTAAGTTAAGGATCTTGAGATGAATCAACCTGCATTGTCCAGCTGGGTCCTACCTCCAATGACAGGTGTCTTTGTAAGAGAAAGGCAGGGAAGATTTGACATAGACACAAGAGGAGAAGACACAGAACAGAGAAGAAGGCCTTGTGAAGACAGAAGCAGAGATTGGAAGGATTCAGCCACAAGCCAAGGAATGTCAAGGATTTCTGGAGCAACGGAGGCTGCATGAGGCAAGGGAAGATCCTCCCCTAGAGCCTTCGGAAGGAGCATGGACCTGCTAACACCTTGCTCAGACTTCCAGTCTCCAGAACTAAAAAAGAAAAAATTTCTATTGCTTTCAGCCATCAAATTTGGGGTAATTTGTTATAGGAGCCACAGGAAACTAATACTGCTTCCAAGGCTGCCATGTGATCTGGCCCTTCCCACTTGCTCTTTCTCCTCAGCCGCACCACCCTTCCTTGTCACTCAAGTGCAACTGCAACATGCTCCCTTGCCCACTCCAGGGCCTTTGCACATGCTGTTGCCCTTGTCTGCTCCCCAGTAGTTTCTTCCACACTTCAGACAGCAGTTCTATCCTCCTTCCCCTCAGTAAGCCTCCCCCAATGTCACTGGGCCAACATGATTCCCTGTTACAGGCCCTCCCAACACCAAGCACCTCGCGTTGGTAGCCTTTGTCAGTTCCATTGCAAAGGTGTGAGATTCAATCGTCTTATCAGATCTGTTCCACGAGGGTGGGGACCATGTCTGTCTTCTTCACCCCTATCACCGAGCTATCTACACAGCGCCTGATGTGTAATAGACACCTAAATATTGGAATGACTGTTGGAATGAAAGGAAGTGCAATTTAGTGAACCTCAAAAATTGAGTCTCTAACCAAATATCAAACAGATCCATCAAACTGAAAAAGGAAGGAAACAGAGAAGTCCCTGGGGTGAATAGGTGGTTTAGCCTGATTCATTTTCCCATAAACCATATCAAAGTTTTCAGAGACAACTTCAGTGCCTATGGATGGTGTCAAACCGGGACATTGACTTACACACTCCTCAGTGTTGACAGAACTATCTTCCCTATTAAGGATCACTTTTATCCATGGATCCCCTCTTCCCCCACCAAGCTGGAATATTCCCAGACACCAAGCCAAAGTCTCCAATCACTTTCAAATGGACAGAAATTCAGTGAAATGGCTAGAGCTGCTGGCCAGTGCACCGTGGCCCTTTTGAAAGCTCCGCTCTGGCTACTAGGATACTTAGCTCAGAATGAGATCCTCCAGAGCTAAGTTATTACATGTTTGGGCCATTTTTCTCTTTTCACAGCTGGACAACTGACTGGAGTGGAAGCCAGCCAGCTCCTCAGGGAGCCCAAGGGGGAAAATAGTGAGGAAGGACAGTTTTCCAGCAATAAACTTGTTTCCTTCTCATTCTCTCCAGACTCAGACTTATCGACTCTTTGGAAAAGCCCACCCAAGAAACGAGGGGGAACAGAAGAAAGCCAGGATTAAACCAGGGTCAGAGAGAGAGAGAGAGAGACAAAGAGAAAGGCAGATGGCTCTGGAGTCAGGCCTGGGTTCAAATCACACATTCAGAAGTTGTCATTGGCCAGATCTTAGGCAAATTATTTCACCTCTTTTAGTCTCACTTCGTTACATAGAAGAGGAATGATTTGTCCACTCAACAAGTACTAAAGGAGCAACGACAGTGTTCTAGGCAGGACTATGAGTAGGGTAAGGTGCATGAGGTGCCTAGGATACTAAATTTAAGTTGATACTCTCAGAGACATGCCCAACCTTGAGAGTGGGCACCTCCCTAAATGCCACCCCTGATGTCCCTCAGTTGCCTCCCCCTGGCCCTGGTGCTAGATGTTGGGATCCACTAATAAAAACATCAAGGCCATTTCCCTGCTATGAAGTCTACAAGCTAAAAGGAGAAAACTTTCCTAAACTTCATGACACTGATCTCCTGGTCACAATAAAAACAGCAAAGAAATTGAACGCTGAAGTTCTTAAAAGGCCAATTCCACCTCCCACTGAAAAACCACTTGTGTGTCTTCAGTGAGGCTGAATTTATCAAACACACACAGCTACCCAGCAATCCTCCCAGAGAGCAGGATTACAGGCCAAAAGAAATTAAGGCAAACAGACTCCATAAATACCAATCTCTTCCAGACCTGCTCTGCCAGGGCATACGTCCTCCCAATCAGGATGCTGAGAACTCCAACTGCATGAGGTATGGACTGTGAGCCCTGAAATTACCCCCTCTCCATGCAGTGTAAATAAGACAGGATGAAATCAGCAAGTCTCTTTACTTTGCAAAGAAACTGAGGAGAAAAAGGGCAAAAGCACATACCTACAACTGGGATGCATTAACATAAACAGAAAGCACTTGGGCAATTTCTGGGTAAGAGCTTAGCCTTATTTTCAGGGCGTTATTTGATCTGTGCACTGCTTCCTATGGGGTTCCAATAGAAGACCTATAATCTTCAAGATTATCTGAAATTGGGGAGGGCATTTCATATTCATATTCGTGGATGGAACAAATGCATATTCATGTCTTGGTGGTGAATGGTTCCTGAGCTGCAGGTGCCCCTGAAAAGTCTTTCATATCAACAGTCTTTAGTTATGGAAACTCAACTTTCCAAATAGCTGCAGCCACTAAGATTTTATCCCACCTACTGCTGTCTCTGGCCAAGCAGGCAAATGGAAAAGCATGTTTTCAGTGTGGAAGGAGAAGCTGGTAATGGGTAAAGCCAAGAAAATCCAATTGCTACTGATCTCAGAGCTTACTTCTACAGTCTCTTTAATAATTGATCAACACGGCCTCACCTGCAACCCAGACCACTGGGGAGAGAAGGGATCCCCCAAAACCCTGGTGAAACAGACCCTGTGTGACCCATAAAGCCTAAAATATTTACTCTGTGGTCCTTTACAGGACAAGTATGCTGACCTCTTCTCTATACCAAGCTCAAGACATAATGAAGGGCCAGGTGCGGTGGCTCACAGCTGTAATCCCAGCACTTTGGGAGGCCAAGGCAGGTGGATCACTTGAGGTCAGGAGTTTGAGGCCAGCCTAGCCAACACAGTGAAACCCCATCTCTACTAAAAATACAAAACATTAGCCAGGCATGGTGGCACACGCTTGTAGTCTCAGCTACTTGGGAGGCTGAGGCAGGAGGATCACTTGAACCCAGGAGGTGGAGGTTGTAGTGAGCCAAGATTGTACCACTGCACTCCAGCATGGGTGACAGAGTGAGACTTCATCTCAAAAAAAAAAAAAATAAATACACAATGAAGAAGGATCTGGGGATGAGATTATTTTAATTAGGAGCTATTGACTCTAACCTAAAGAGTGCGACAAGGTGGGAAGGACTCATTTGTCTGAACTTTTATTCAGTCACCTGCCCCACAAATATTTATTAAGGGACGCCTTTGTGCCAGGCCCTGGGCTAGGATATGCTGGGATATGACTATGAGCTAGGCAGGCCAGGGGCTGCCTCCAAGGGACTTAGAGTCCATCCTATAAAGGATGAGTTCATTACAGTGAATGTGAATGCTACAGAAGGGCAGTCCTGGGGACTCTGAGGGCTGATAAGATGCCCACAGCCTAGCGAAGGGATCCTGGGAAGTTCTCCCAGGAAGCTAAGACCATACTAGAGAGCAGGAACTGGTCAGGCAACAGACGCTCCCAGAGGAGAAGATCCATCTCTCAACCTGCACTGAAAAATGCCAGCTCCATTCATTTGCTCCAACACTCTTCTGGTTATGCAGCAGGCCCACTTATTTACTGAGGGCCTGTTAGGAGCCTGGAATCAGAGACACAAGACACCGGACAATGGGTTCACCCCACTTTCCTCACCCCACTAGGCACAGTGGCAGGTGCACTGATTGGGTCCCCATGGGACACCTAGCAGAGGTCTCTAACCCAGTCCTTATGCCAATAACTTCAGGTCCTACAGCCCCAACCTCAACTTGGCCTTGGCTTGACATGGAACAGCTGAATGTGCCTTGCACTGCCTGGTGACAGGTTCCATCTGCTTCATTACTGTCAGTCCCCAGAAACCAGGCTTGTAGCTAAGTGCTCTGGGCCCTAATTTGGTTCCTGATAGATTGGGCCATAACGAAGCACTTAGAACCTGCCAGACAAGTTGAGGATGAAGAGGGGGTGCCCCTGCACGGACCGGGAATGCTCCCCTCTTTGGGAATTCTTGCTGGGAAATCTGGGCAGCTGGAGAGGTGGATAGGACTCAGGCTTCTGAATCCACCAAT
This sequence comes from Pan paniscus, assembly GCF_029289425.2. Classification (NCBI taxonomy): domain Eukaryota; kingdom Metazoa; phylum Chordata; class Mammalia; order Primates; family Hominidae; genus Pan; species Pan paniscus. The sequence continues at coordinate 125,767,955 of NC_073259.2, forward strand.
CTGGAATGCATTCCCAGTATCGTCACTCACCACTGTGAGCCTCAGTGTATTCTTCTGTAAAATGGGGCTGGTGACACCTGCCTCACAAGCCGTTCAGACAAAGTGAGGTGCTGACCATGGTGTTTATGGTTAACTGAGTGCCTGCCCTGTGCAGAGTGGTTGGCTGAGTGTTGTCGGGTCTTTTTTTTTTTTTTTTTTTTTTTGAGACTGAGTCCTGCTCTGTCGCCCAGGCTGGAGAGCAGTGGTGCAATCTCGGCTCACTGCAATCTCTGCCCCGCGGGTTCAAACAATTCTCCTGCCTCAGCCTCCCAAGTAGCTGGGATTACAGGTGCATGCCACCACACCCAGATAATTTTTGTATTTTTAGTAGAGATGCGGTTTCACCATGTTGGCTAGGCTGGTCTTAAACTTCTGACCTCAGGTGATCCGCCTGCCTCGGCCTCCCAAAGTGTTAGGCTGAGTGTTTGGAATGCATCCACTCTTTATGATTTCCAATCTTGTTAATCACCTATAATTACCAACCCCATTTCACAGATGGAGAAATGGAGCCTCAAAGAGGTGAAATCACTTGGCCAAGCCGCCTGTCTTCTGTCCACATTCCCATAGTGGACATTCAGAAATGGTAACCTCTTCTCTCTCTGCATTAGCCATTCTGCTTGGGTAACAGATATAAAAGTAGCTCAGTCACAAATGTAGACAGACAGAAAGCCGATCAGTGGTTGCCTGGAGCTCTGCTGGAAGTGGGGATTCACTGCAAACAGACATGAGAGATCTTTTCAGGGTGACAGACATGTTCTAAAACTGGATTAAGACAAAGGTTGCACAACTCTGTAAATTTACTAAAATGCATTGAATTCTATTTCTTAAAATGGTGATCTTTATGCCATATAAATTATGCCTTAATAAAGCTGTTAAGCGAATAAATAAATACAATTATACTTCAAAAAAGTGGCCTGGTCAACATACTGTCTATAACAATAAAATATACATTGTAATAAACAGGAGGGTTACAAGAGATATGGAAAAATATGTCCACACAAAATCTTGTACATGAATATTCATTGCAGCAATAATTGCTAAAAAATTGAAACATCCCAAATGCCCATCAACTGAGGACTGGATAAACAAAATGTGTTGTGCATGTATGTATATATGTATGTGTATGTATATTTGTGTGTGTGTGCAAAATGGAGTATTATTCAGCCGTAGAAAGGAATGCACGTTACATGAATAAACTTTGACAACATTATGCCGAATGAAAGAAGTCAAACACAGAATACCACATATTGTATGATTCCATTCATATGTAATATTCAGAATGGGCAAATCCATAGAGACAGTAGATTAGAGATTGCCAGGGGCTAGTTGGGAGCAGGTGGGTGTAGGGATGGGGGTAAAATAGGAAGTGACAGTTAAGATATTTGAGGTTTCTTTTCAGGGTGATAAAATGTTTTAAAATGGATTGTGGTGATGGTTGTACAACTTTGGTAATATACGAAAAAATCATTGAATTCTATACTTTAAATGGATGAATTGTGTGGTGTGCAAACTATATCTTGATAAACTTGTTTTAAAAAGAATAGAATAAAAAGGAAGGGTTAGTTGTAGTCTTGGACAGCCAGGGTTCAAAGCTGAGGTGCATCATTTTCTAGCTGTGTGACCCTGAGCTAGTGCCTTGGCCTCTCTGAGCCTTGGTTTCCTATTATATAGAAAGGGGTGGGATATGAGGAATAAGAGTATTTTGGCATGTGGGTTGTGCAGAAAACAAATGAAGTTACTGCACAGAGAGTACTAAGCATTGTGAGCCAGGCGCACACTCCGGCCTTGAGAAACAGAGGAAAGTCTTGAAGACAAACAAGAGAAAATGAGGACACAGAGAGTCATCTAGACTAGCCTCACAGTAACCCATCTATTTCAACTGGTATTCTGACTCCAAAACCAGCACCAAGGTGTGGCTGTCTGGGAGGGGGTAGGGGTTGCAAATATGCCTAAGCTTGCTCTCTAAGGCTTCCTGGATCAACGATCTCTGGTAGTATTTCCCCTAGGGTGATCCTTACCATACTGGTTCCAAGAGATGCTGATAGATGTTGCATGAAAAAGGAGTCCCCGATGCAAATTATCTTGGGAAATTCAAAGTGTAAATGAAGTGAAATGGACATCTCTGCTGCCAGCCTTGTCAGAGCCTTTAATTCTCCTACTTGTGCACTGGATATCTATACAAGGATATAGCACCCAGAATTTTCAAAATTAACATAGTGACAAATCATTCTTGAGAGTTTCATGTGGTATGACAGTTTGGCAAAATAAATGTTAGGAGACAGCGGATCCATGGCTTTAATTAAACCATTGTGATTCTGCTTTTGGCTGTTAAGTCAGATAGTGATAACTGAAACTGTTAAGTCAGATCCGGAACTTGAGGACTCCAGGGTCCAGTGGAGTCCAGTGGTTCTAGTGTCAGGCTCTCTGTGCCTTATCTCATGGGAACCTTCTGAGAACCAGGAGGTAGTGGCTGAGATTTCCCCCACTAGAGATGAAGGGACCTGCCTCGGTTAATGAGTAGTAGCACCGGAACCTGAATCTAGCCCAGACTAGACCCAAAGCCAGTGATTCTAATCACCATGCCTCATTACTTACTAATCACATAGTAGCTAATACCTAGTGTAGTGGATACTGTAATGTGCCACCCAGGACCCCCTGGAAGAATGAAGGATTCACACCCCCAGCTGATGATAGTATTGCCGGAGAATATCTCTCTGCTGTCAGTCTCTCCAACAATTGACTGAGGCTGAAAACAACAGCCTTGCCCAAGGTCAATTTCCTTCCAGGAGCCGCCCACATCTAATACTGATTGTTTCAATGTGCAACAGTACTAAAGGGTCATTCCGGCAGGAGACCTGGCTGTAAGGTTGGCTAAGGCCTCTGTTGAGACTGCATCATAGCTCGCGTTTTCCCACTTCCCAATCGTATTCATCTCCTGTTCCTGCTGTAACAAATCACCACAACGGTAAACGGCTTAAAACCACACATATTTATGACCTCATAGTTCTAGAAGTCAGAAGCCTAAAATGGTAGGCCGCTCGCATTCCCTGAATCATGGCCCCTTCCTCCAACTTCAAAGTCCACCATTGCAATGTTGGCTTTTATCATCACATCTCCTTTTTTCTAATTGATTCTCCTACCTCCCCCTTATAAGGACTTTTGTCCTTATAATCTCCCCATCACAAGATCCTTAACTTAAACACACCTGCGAAGTCCCTTTTACCATGTAAAGTAACACAATAAATTCACAGGTTCCAAGGGTGCAGACATCTTTGGGGGAGCTGTTATTGTTCCTCTCACACCCATTTTGCTTCCATATTTCTCTTCCACTGGTGTTAATCCCCAAAGCACCCCCTAATTAACTTCCTGCATCCTATTCTCCATTTCAGAGGCTTCTCAGGGAACATGACCTGCACCCAACAATCATTGGGCTATATGTTTTATTTTTGTTTTCTGAGACAGGGTCTCACTCCATCACCCAAGCTGGAGTGCAGTGGTGCAATCATAGCTCACTACTCCCGGGCTCAAGTGATCCTCCCATCTCAGCCTCCAGAGTAGCTGGGTCTATGGGCATGCACCACCATGCCTGGCTTATTTTTTTACTTTTTGCAGAGACAGGGTCTTACTATCTTGCTCAGGCTGCTCAGAAGGCCTCACGGGATCCTTCTGCTTCCACCTCCCAAAGTGCTAGGATAACAGACATGAGCCACTGTGCCTGGCAGCTCTCTGTTTTATCTACTTTAGTGCACCAGGCTGGGGACACAGGGGTTAGAAAAACAGCTGCTCACAGAAATCATGATCTAAATTCAGGTTTTCTCAGCCTCAGCACTGTTGACATTTGGGGCCAGATAATTCTTAGTTGTGAGGGGCTGTCCCGTGTATTGTAGGATGTTAGGCAGCATCCCTGGCATCTTCCCACACAATGCCAGTAGCACCCCCAACCCAAGTGACAACCAAAATGGATTCCAGACATTGCCCTCTGTCCCCTGGGAGGGGGCAAAATCACCAAGATTGAGAACCACTGGACTATGGGAGAGAAGATACTAAGCGCACTTGATTGTAAAAAGTCTTGATCTACACTGGTTCTCATCCTAAGAAAGAGGGTCATGGAGTGAATTTACTCCTAGTTCTCGAGGCGATGGATCTGGACAGGACCTTTGGCATCCCACTGGTATTTGAAAAACCAGCTACAAGAATGTTGGAATATTGAATCTGAGCCCTGAATCTGAGGAGAGAAATGAGTGAAAAAAATAGCGAGCCCCGACAGGTAATGATGCCATTTGAATATGGCCTCTTGCTCCGAACCATCAAACCATCGCTGCTGTTTTGTTTAAAGAAAAAAAAATGACCAACGGGAAAATTGGCAGGTGACATAGAAGGCCTCGAGGGCATCTGGATTTCATTATCCGCCTCTCATCTTTTATTTAACAAGGAAATGGGAAAGTTTCAGAGCATTTGGGAGCATGGAAATAATGGAACATTCAAGTGCATTACAAAGCAAAGTGTGTATTAGGGCTGGGCAGAAAGCTCTGTCCTGAGGTGGATTATCACAGAGTCTGGGGTACTCACACCTCCCTATACTGGATGCTTTGGCAGAGGAGCGTGATGTTGGAGCAGAGGGTAAACAGAGGCAAGTGTTTTGTGGTATCTAAAAGCTTTGGAGTCATGGGTTCAAATCTGAGCTTCACCTCTGCCAGCTGTATGGGTGGGGTTTTGGGCATGCAAGTTAACCTTTGGGGACTCAGTTTCTTCATCAGTGCCTTGAGAATAATCATATCCATGATTGTAAGAATTAAAGAAGCTATATAAAGCTTTTAGCTCAGGGTCTAATACATAGTAGGGTTAAATAAATGGTCAGTACTATCATGATGGTGATATTTTTTTAATGCATGCTCTGCCCCCTTCATAATTCCCTGGTGCACTGTCTCATATTCCTCCCTCACCATGTTTCATCCATGTCGACCTTCTTTCAATGAACATTCTAAAATCATTCCTGCCTCAAGACCTTTGCACATGCCGTTCCCTCTGTCTGGAACAGTCTTCACTCCGTTCTCCACTTGGCTCATATCTACAATCCTTTAGCGCTTGTCTCAAATGTCACCTAATCAGAGACACCATCTCCAACCATTAGTCCAAGTCAGATCCTCTTCCTGTCTTCATTTCTCATTGCACTCTACATTTTCTTTCCTATCCCTTATCATAATTTTATAACTTATATCTCTTTGTGTAATTATCTATTTAAAGACCATTGCAGCCTCCAGACCCCAAATTTCAAGAGGGCAAAGACATGAGATAAATAAAACCATTTTAAAGTGCCTCACGTGCCATTAAGGAAACACACCAGGAGCTGAGATTGAGGATGACAGGGTGGTCAGGATGGGCTCTCTGAGTGGCTGAAACTGAGATCAGAAGGATCAGAAGGAGTCAGCCATGCAAAGAATGGGGATGGGGAGAGAGAAGACATGTGCAAAGGCCCTGAGGCAGGAAGCACTTGCAGGCTGCAGGAACTCATGGAAGACCAATGTGGCTGAAGCTGTCTGGAATATGGTTTGGAGGAAGGCAATCACAGTTGGAGGGAAGCACGTGGAGATGTGCAAATGCTGGTGGCCTGGACAGAGCAATGGGAATGGACACACCAAAGGTAGATGGAGTTGAAATAGATTTTGGAGGTGAAATTGACAGGCCTTGCTAATTACCATTATGTGTATTGCTATCCTTCCTAGGAAGACAGGAGTCTGGGATGCAGAAAGATCTATGGATTATACAGGCCAGAAACTCTGAGGACTTTGGCTATACTTCTTGCTTTGATTTCTCATGGAAGGATCTTTCTGAAATTCTCCATGGTTCTATGTATTCAACATCACCTTAAGCTCTTGCAGAGATGCCCTTAGCTCTCTGCTATAACATACAAAGCAGAGGGCAATCCTGTGGTTAGAAAGAAGCCCCAGGGACCCCTCTGTGGTTGGGTTGTGCCATGAAGAGTTGCCCCAGAAGTGTGGGGATCAGGGAGACACCGCTGAGCCATGCCCTTTTCTCAGGTTCTCCCTTGGCTGTCCTGCATGGAGGCAGAGCTGGCCTCAGGGCAAGGCTCCATCCCATGGGGACTGCCTGCATGTGAGGCACCCAAGACCCAGGTTTGAATCACCCAAGCCAACCCTCCCAGGTCCAGAAAAGGGGCTTCAAGTGAGCTCATGCATGTCTCACTCCCATGTTAGCAATGACCAGGCTTCTTGGTCCTTGTCCTCCTAGGCAAGAAGTGGCAGGTGAGGTAGAAACCCAAGGTGTGGCCTCATTCCTTATTTTCCATCAGCAATAGCCTCATCTCTACTAATAATAAGATGCCTGCATGCTCGTCTCAAGGGGGTAGACTTCTCTGAAGCCTTGGCTTTGGGAAGTAGTGGAAAATCTTCCCAAGAAGGGATGAAGTCTGGGGACAGGGTCTCAGGCCAAGGAAGCAGATGGGGAAGTGGGGGGAAAGCCACAAAGACCACACGTAGGAACAAGACAGAGGGTCAGCTGCTGAGACCCTCAGCCGTGACAGAAACACCACTAGCCGGAGTCAGAAAGGGCAGCTCTTCCCTGCCCAGATGCCCACCCAGCAACAAGACATTCTCACCTGCTCCTTCTTGGGCCTCACTCCCTCCACCTGTAAAATGGGGCAATGAGCTTGGTCCCTACCTCCTAGAGTGCTTATGAGGAGTAAATGATAAAATGCATTTAAAAGGCTTAACACAGTGTCTGGCACATGGTAAGGAATTCTACTTCTAGAATACCTTCAGACTCAAGACTTCAACATCAACTTCTGCCAGGCCACCGGCAGACCACCAGGGCTTACAGGTTTGGGTCAGTCACATAGCCAATTCTTGAAAATCAATCTCTCTCATTCATTCAGAGATGGATAGATACAGAGATATCTATATCTAGATAGATAGCTACCTAGGTAAATAGATATAGATATATCTAGATAGACAGATGATAGATCGCTATAGATATATCTATATAGAGCTATATCTTTAGATAGAAGCAAGATACAGATATATCTCATCCTTTTCTCATTCATCTATATTATTTAAGTAGATATAGATAGATAATAGGTATAGATACAGATGTATCTATATAGAGAGAAATATGTATATAGATATCTAGACAAATATATAAATATATATATACTTATATAGATAGATTATAGATATAGATAGATATTTGGATAGATACATATAGATATATGTATATCTAGATAGATAGATAAAAGATAGTAGATATAGATATATCTGGATGGATAGTTATAGATATGTCTATATAGATATATATAGATAGATAATAGATACAGATATATCTAAGTAGACAGATGATTGATAGATACATGATAAACAGATATAGCTATATCAATTATCATTATCCATGTCTATAGATAATAGATACAGATATATAGATATAGCTAAGTAGACAGTAGATAGATAGGTAGATAGATAGACATAGAGATGTCTCCTATTGCTTCTGTCTCTTTGGGGAACTCTGATACAGATATAGATTTTGGCACCTTAGTTATTATTCTTCAAAGGAATGTGCAACAAATGTTGAGAGAATGCATAACAAATGTTAACAGCAATGCCTCCCTAAAATTGGGGCAGGAGGGAATGGGGGCTTTCACTGTTTTACTCTATCTACATTTGTGTAGTTTGCATTTGTTACACCAGCACAGATTACTTTTATAATTTAAAATAGGAAAAGTGAGGGACGGAGAAGGGACAGTAAGAGGAAGGACAGAACAGGACAGGAAAGAAAAAGTCCTTCAAGCCTCCAAAATTCTGTCCTCTCACTCTCTCCTCTCTCCTATTTTCTGTCAGCCCTAATGAGAGCTGGAGAAGGGCTTCTGGAGTGAGAGGTGAGGTGGACCCGCTCCCTAAGGGATGAGGCAAAAACACAAATTACTCCCTGAGGCTGAGTCAATTTCAACAGCTCTGACTCCAGCTCCCTGATGCCAGCAACCCATTGCTTCTAAGTCAGAGTTAAATGAGTTCAGCACAGCATCACCTGTGAGGTTTGGGGGCTGAGGAGTGCTAATTATTCCCCCAAATTACATTTCATCCTTTTCTCATTCATCTAAGAGGTCAGAGTGAAGAAGAGGAATTTTCTTTCCTGATTTGGGGGTGGAATGGAGTGAGGGGGGGAGCAGCAGCTCTTCATTATCAAAGTCTGGCTCGTTAAATATTCATTCAAATGCCTGTCACTGTTCCAGGAGGATGAGCCGATTTAAGGTTCAAATCTTACTGATCTATTATTCTTTTTGGAGCGGCAGGTGGAACTCTTTCATGAGGCTGCAAATGATAAACTGCACCGTTCTCTGAAGGGAACTTTAAGTAATCAAATGCAACTTTTTCTTCACCCCAACATGTACGCCTCTTATGCTGATTCTCCTGAGGAAAGGCAAGAAAAAAGAGCAAAGGTAAAAAAAACCTTGGGGAAGATTGCACCTGTTTGCCCCCTAGGGAGCAGCAAAGAGGGGAAAGATTCTCAGAGCCTGGGAATAAGAGCGAAAAGGAAGAGGAGAGGAGAGGGGCCATAGGGAGAGAAAGAAATGACACTGGCAGAGAACCTATTTTGTGCCTGCAACTTTGACAGCATTTCATCTTTACTACAACCTTTGAAGCAACGATTCTCTTCTGAGAGGTGAAGTGACTTGCCCAAGGTCACACAGCTAGCGGCACGCACTCTGGGGATGGGAATCCAGTCTCTCTGCTTCTCAGCCCAGTCCTCTGTAACAGCTGCCTCACGACTCACAAAGTCCCTGTTCTCAATGGGGACAAATTTGTCCTCTAGGGGACATCGGACAATGTCAAAAGACATTTTTGGGTGTCACAACTTGGGGGCAGGAGTGCAATCGGCATCTAGTGGATAGAGACTGGAGAAGATGCTAAACATCTACAATGCACAGGACAGCCACCACCACGAAAAATTATGCAGCCCCAAATCTCAGCAGTGCCAAGGTTGAGAAATTCTATGCTATGTGGAGGGCATTTGCAGTCACCCCATCATGTGTCCTGGCTTCTGGCTGTCACTATAGGAATCTAGAAATTCCACCCAATGCTCTGATATTTTTTTCAGAGCCCCAGAAAAAAAAACTCACCTGGTGGTGAGCAGGTATTTTGGGGATTCTTGCCTTTCTGTGTTGCCCCTGGATACATAAACTCTCATCTAAATTCATGCTCACATTCACAATTCCACAGTGGCAAAAGAGACACAATTTTCTTATTAAAGGGCACAGTCTAAGTTTCTCTCCACTGAGGCAATAAGAATCTGTGCTCCCTCAAAATGAAGCAGAGCTGTAATTAACATTTATGAAACCCCCTAAGTCGATCCACCCGGGGATCCCTGCAGCAGGGTCTATGTGCTATGGACAACTCCATTCTAGCTCGCAGCCCCCATGAAAATAAAATGCAACATTCAGGAATAATTGAGGGACCCACAGAGGAAACTCAGTCCCCATTTCAGCTGCCTGTGAACAAGAAAGGTGCCCAAGCACTGGAGCTGGAGCCCAGAGAAAGATGTGGAGCAGAGCGCAAGGGAGAAAATTCACCTTTGTTGCGTGTTGTACCAAGGGCCAGCCACTGGGACAGGCAAGAGATATCCTCCTCTCATTTAATCCCCATACAGTTGTTTAAAGAAGTTATTATTTTCCCCATTTTATAGATCTTAGGTCAGCAAATGTTTTCTGTTAAGGGCCAGAAAGTAAATATTTCAGGCTTTACAGGGTGTAGGATGTCTGTTGCAATTACTCATTTCTGCTACTGTCATACGAAAATAGCCACAGACAATACAAAATGAATGCATCCTTCTGCCTGTCCATAACTCTATCTACCCATCCACCCATCCATCTATGTAACAAATATTCATCAACAACCTGCCATATATCTGGTACCTTGGATATCAAGGCAGTTGAGTCTCTTTCAAGGCATCCTCCAAATAGCCCCAGTCATACTGTTCTTCATTAAGTTCCTAGAACATGCAAATGCTTTCCTGCCTCAGGGCCTTTGCACATGTCTTCTCTCTCCCTGGAACATGCTCCTCTATCCCCCCGACACCTCCACTCTTTGTACGGCCTCTTCTCTGACCTCAGCTTCAGCAGAACAGAGAGGTCTTCATGATCACTGTATAAGTCTCAATCTCAGCACCCTGTCTGCTTCTTTCATAGCACCTGGAACACTTTGAAATTACTGTATTTACTTCCTTGTAAATTTGTTTTGTGTCACCCTCTTCCATTAGCATATGCCTTCCATGAAGGCAGAAATCAAATCTTTCTCATTTGCCATTTTATCCTCAGCATCTGGCACATAGTATATGCTCAATAAATAGTTATTGAACTAAATGAATGAATTGAAACCCAGAAAAATTTACTCTGAAGTATGGCCTCCACCCATTACACCAAGCACAGCCTAGACTATGCCACCCAATATGGCATCCACTGGCCACATGTGGCTAGAGGGCACCTAAAACATGGCTAGTCTGAATTGAGATGTACTCTAAGTATACAATGCACACCAGATTTTGAAGACTCCACATGGAAAAACATAATGTAAAACATCTCAAGTTTTTAAGTTGATTACTTATTGAAATAATATTTTGGATCTATTGGTAAAATAAAATAAATTATTAAAACCAACTTCAACTGTTTCTTTTCACTTTTCTAATATGGCTATCAGAAACTTTTAAATTACATACAGGGTGTGTATTACATGTCTGTTTGGTAGTGCTGGTCTAGAACTGCCTATATTCTATTCCCAGACTTCTTACTAATTAGCTCTCTGACCTTGGTCCAGTCGATTAACCTCAATAAGTCTCAGTTTCTTTATGTGACAAATGAATATAAGAATTTCTGACCTGCCAACCATGCAGGGTTGTGATGTAGCTCAAATGAGATAATGGATATGAAAGTGCCTGGGAAAAAAATCTATACAAATGCAAGCTCTTCTGTAATGAGATTTTCTGGCTTTGTTTCTAAATCTCCAAGTGTTTTATTTCCTCCCACGCTGGCTCCTGGATATGACCCAACTTCCTCCAGCTTTCCCAAACTTCTGATACTCATAGTTTGACTTTTCAAGTCTATTGACTCTCCTTCCAGGTAAATTTCAGAATTGCAGAAGCTGAGGAGTTTGGCAAGACAAGTCTGTTTTCAGACTCCTGAAGTTCACCAAAGTTGGTGTGTGATCCACTCTCCCAGTCCACCTTGGGGATAATCTTTCCAGTAACAATGATGCCAAGGAAACTTGATGATTTAGACATACTCCTCTTGTCTTATAATTGCACATTGCCAGCTGCACTTTTTAGAGAGCCCAAGGCCAGGTACAGTGGCTCATGCCAGTAATCCCAGTACTTCGGAAGGCTGAGACAGGAGGATTGCTTGAGCTCAGGAGTTTGAGACCAGCCTGGGCCACATAGTGAGACCTCATCTCCACAAAAAAGCAAAATTAGCTAAGCATGGTGGTACATGCCTATGATCCCAACTACTCAGGAGGCTGAGGTGGGAAGATCGCTTGAGCCCAGGAGGTCAAGGCTGCAGTGAGCCGAGATTACACCGCTGCACTCCAACCTGGGTGACAAAGCAAGACCCTATCTCAAAAATAAAACATAAAAATAAAAAAAAGAGGGCCCTATATGATTTAGGCTGACTGGGAGTTGAAGTTTTCATTATTTTAAAATGTAGATGACATCTGTTACTTTAGTCTATCTACCATCCATCCATGTGGCATGTGTAGGGCAGACAGGTGTGTGTGTGTGTGTGTGCGTGCATGCGCGCGCGTGCATGCACGTGCGCCTGTCCTAATCAGCTTACTCCATCCCTCTGGACACAAAGATGGTTTCAGGATAGGCAAGACGCCCAAGCTGACTCACAAGGGGCCAATCTCAGGACTTTTGCAGCAACCTTAGAGAAAGAAGTTTCTCTTTCCACTGAGGCAATTGAGTCTCTTTCTGGAACTACTTGAGACACAGAGGGAGGAGGAAGGCAGCTGGCCATAATGAGAAAGCAAAGCTACCAAGGAGCAGGGGGCGAGTTTCTCCAACATTTGTGTAAGCACCTAGATCCAACCGTACCTAAAGCCCACCATTCCTAAGCACTTTGCAGTTACAAAAGCCAACAAATACATTTTGTGGGAGAAGCCAGTTTAAGTTGAGATTTAAACACTTAGAAAGAGATAAAAAATAATGCATTCGAAAATTACTTTTATGACTTTCAATTCATACAGTAACTTCATCTGGATTAACAGAGTATTGTCTAGAGGTGCTGCTGTAAATCTTTTATAACTAGATTATGAATTAAATACAAAGAAGCTCTTCTAAAGTTTGGGAATGCAAAGAGGATCATAACAAAGGCATTTCTTCTGGAACCACTTTACTGAAACCCTGTTGTTCACTGTCCATGGAAGGAAAGAGATTGCTCAGCAAAACTAAATTTTAGACAAGTCACTCCAGTTGGAATGATCCAGAACTGGATTAATGGTCTTTAAATAAATACGGCTTTCAGGGTTTTATTCTTGCTGCTTGGCAGAAACCTCCTGTGGGAATGCCACCCAGGAAACCTCCACCTGTACCCTGAGGTCCTGGTCCTTGTCACCTCCTCAGGCAGACCATGAGGTTGGTGAATGAGTGGCTCAGGGGCAGATGGGGAAACTGAGGCTCGCACATGCCCAGCTGGAATTAAATCATATGCATTGGAAGCTCAGTTTTGTCCTCTAAGCCAGGCACCCTGCCATGAAGATTAATGAGGTGACAGTTGTCTAGGGCCTGGAAGTAGTTAAGACAAAGCAGCCACCCAAACACTTGGGACTATTTTTAGCCTCTTCGGCATAGGGCTTGAATACACATGCCGACACCAGCTCTGGCAAGGCATGGCCTTTCAGCTGCGTGTTGATCCCCGCTATGTCCCCTCTGCCATACCATCATGAACATGGAGACTCTGACTGACAAGGTCTAAGGTGATGATTTAGAGTCACTATCTCCCTAAAAGGAGAGGACTTCCAGTCTCCTAAACAGCCGCTCATCAATGGACCCAGAGGGTTTTCTGTTTAGGTGGACTTCAAAGAAAACTCTATTCCATGGATTTGTAAGGTTTAAATTTTACTATGCAAAGCTATGGCCTGTGGAGAAACATCTGGAATGCAGACAAACTTTATTTGGCTCATACAAACCTTAAACGTAGATTCATTGGCAACATTTACAAAAACAGGAAAATTTCACATGAAAAATTCCATGCTTCCACTTTTTCTTGATAAATTGAAACAATTCAGGTCTTTTTTCCCCCACCCCACCCCCCCAGTCCAGGCTGGAGTGCAGTGACACCATCTTGGATCACTGCAACCTCTACCTCCCAGGTTCAAGCAGTTCTCCTGTCTCAGCATCCTAAGTAGCTGATATTACAAGCATGTGCCACCATACCCGGCTAATTTTTTGAACTTTTAGTAGAGACGGGGTTTTACCATGTTGGCCAGGCTGGTCCTGAACTCCTGACCTCAGGTGATCTGCCCACCTTGGCCTCCCAAAGTGCTGGGATTATAGGTGTAAGCCACAGCACCTGGCCAACAATTCAGGTCTTGCATTCAATGTGGCAACAGTCAGCTAGAAAGAAGGAGTGGCTTCCCCCTTTAGATGAGGCATGGGCGCTCCAGTTTGCCCCACTCCCCACCATTCCCTATTGTAAATCATTGACCCTGAAGCCAAATGTCAGTTGCCATTTGTCATCTTATGCTAGACCCTCTTCAACCATTTGAGTTTCCTGACAGGCCCTATTAGGTATCAGAGTTTGCAAGTTCTGCAAAATGAACATGCATTAATTGCATAATAAATTGTTTAGCCAAATTCCAACAAGCAATTACAAAGAAGATGACCCTTCTAAGCCTCCTTCAAACATTGGTCTTATATGACTATATGAACAGAGTCTGAGAATATTAGAACTATAAGAGTCTTCTGAGGTTAGTGTGTTGCGGGCGAAGGGCAATGCTTCTCCTTATCCTCAATGTCTTTTTCCAAGTGAAAGAAATTCTGCCAGCATCCCACTCCTGGCCCTTCTCCACTCCATCACTCCTTCCATGCAGAGACAGAGTGACTCAATAACTTGAAGTTTGGAAGCTTGGGAGAGAAGCCGGGTATAGGGAGCATTTCTCATTTCTTATTCTTCTTCAGACAGGGGCAAAGTGCCTGGAGGAAGTGCAGAGTCAAATTTCTATAGATGGTTCATCCCTGCTGAACCAGGCATGCCCTGATTGGGCACAGCCAGGGGCTGGGTGAGTAACTCCCTTCAATTACAGGGAAGCAGGCCTGTTTCTTGGGTGTTGTGAAGACCACACCAATGATCTAGGCTGATGGCTGTTATCATTTAGAAGGTTTGCTACCCTCTTTAAAAATCTCATGATGGAAGCCATGGACCCTCTACCACCTTCCTCCCCAGGTGCACCTGTCTGCACAACACTTGTATATATAATTTAGGGTGTTCACCAACCCTTGAAGCCCATTAATAGGCTCCAGATGTTTTTAATCCCTAATTTGGCCCCATGCCTAAAAAGGAATTGTTTAAAGTAACACGAGGCAGAGGCAACATCGATGAAAGTCCCAGCATCCTGATTGGCATCCCTGTAAATTTGCATCAGATGTGTTTATTCATTCGACAAAGTCTAAGTGCTTGTGTGCCAGGCAATGATAAGCTCCACCCTTTGGTCTTAACCAAGGGCTCAAACATCAGACTGCTTATCACACAGATGAACGTCTAATCATACATCACGATAAATGCTATGAAAGAAAGAACAGGTCCCTATTCTTGACAAGGGGGTGTGGCTTATTTGAAGGTGATAGAGTAAGAAAATATTTTTCAGCAGAAGTGATCTTGAGCCCAGACCTGAGATCTCAGGGAAAAAATAGGAATTAATTACAAGGAGGAAAGGAACACAAAGAAGAGGCACAGACAAAAGCATAAGCAAAGTCCCTGAGGCAGGAGGGAATGAGATGAAGCTGGAAAGAGGAGAGTTGTGTATATAACACAGATGACAGTGACAGGTATTGACTACAGATCCTCTTAGGTCCCATTCGGCCATCAGACCTGTAATTTGTAAGGGGAGGGGAGTTTAAATTTGACAAAGAGTTAAGAAGTTCATAAGCTCAATACCTTTCCTACTTCCAGGAAAATTTCTCCAAAGAAAAGAAGTCGTCAAAAGCAAGAAGTTTTATGCACCAAGATGCCCTCAGTGGTGCTACTAGTAACACCAAACCTCTGGAAATAACGGAAATCTTTATCTGAAAGAGAAATAGTCGGAGAAGCATGGATACCAATGCAATGCAACATTATGTGCCCATCTAAAAATGGAAACTCCCATTTGAAATAGAAATGTGGGTAAATGCTTACGATATAATGAACAACTATCTATGAATGTAGGTGAGAAAGGGAAGGTCATTTACTTCCATAGTTGTAGAATAGTATAGAAGGCTATATGGTCAGAATAATACTATTAATGATAACAGTGTAATTGGCTATCAAGTGGGATTTCTACTGTTGTCCCAGAATTATAGTTTATACCCAAATCTAAAAATAAGACATAAAATAATTCTACTTTCTAAAAAGAGCTACCTGTGAGTCAGAGCTGAGATCAAACTCCTTCCCACAAGGATCCAAAGAGGGGGCAGATTGAGCCCCCACTTCCCAATGACCACTGCTGCCTCCTCCCCAGAAGAAGAGGAGGTAGATGGGTTGAGTTTCGGTCTTTGACCTTCTGAGGGAATAGGATTCACAAGCAGAGTGCATTCCTACTCCCTAGGGGTGTCTACAAGAAAAGAAACTGGCATCTTATTTCTTAAGTAGATGTCTGCTGAAATTATGGATCTCATGGCCATCCACTGGTACCACCCTTTAAGCAGAGGGAGGTGGGGCAGTTCTTGGAAAAGACTAACATTGGTAGCCATAAGATGGGGGATCTATTAGTTAGACCAGCAATGTCCAAAAGAACTCTTTATGATAATGGAAATGTTTTATATCTGTGCTGTCCAATATGGCAGCCACCAGCCATATATGGTTATTGAGCACATGAAATACAGCTAGTGCAACTGAGGAATTAAATGTGTAATTCCATTTAATTTTATTTTTTTTAACATTTTTTAAGGGTCTCGCTACATTGCCCAAGTTGGTCTCAAACTGGGTTCAAGTGATCCTCCCGCCTCGTTCTCCTAAGTAGCTGGGACTACAGTTGCATGCCACTACACACTAATTTTAATTCTTTTAAATTTAAATAATGAACACCTATAGCTAGTGGCTACCATATTAGACAATGCAGGCCTAGACATTTCTGCAGGTGGGGGAACACTAGATGACCTACATCCAAACAGCTTGAGGATATCAGATGTGTGTGAATCAGAGCAACTCCATCTTGAAGAGGAGCTGGGTAAAATGAGGCTGAAACCTACTGGGCTGCATTCCCGGACAGCTAAGGCATTCTAAGTCACAGGATGAGATAGAAGGTCAGCACAAGATACAGGCATCAAGACCTTGCTGATAAAACAGGATGCAGTAAAGAAGTTGGCCAAAACCCATCAAAACCAAGATGGCCACAAGAGTGACCTCTAGTCGTCCTCACTGCTACACTCCCACCAGCATCGTGACAGTTTACAAATGCCATGACAACGTCAGAAAGTTACCCTATATGGTCTAAAAAGAAGAGGCATGAATAATCCACCCCTTGTTTAGCATGTAATCAAGAAATAACCATAAAAATGGGCAACCAGCAGCCCTCAGGGCTGCTCTGTCTATGGAGTAGCCATTCTTTCATTCCTTTACTTTTCTAAGAAACTTGCTTTCACTTTACTGTATGGATTCACCCTGAATTCTTTCTTGCACGAGATCTAAGAACCCTCTCTTGGGGTCTGGATCAGGACCCCTTTCCTGTAACAAGGGGACATGGAAGTAATGAGTCAGAGGAGGCAATGCAGATACTCCCCACTCCATCCCAGATCTCTCCATACCAAGAGAGTGCAAGAAGTATCCCGTATTCCCATGGCTGCAAGGGAAAGCCTGAGGGCCAGTGGATGGCAGGAGTTCTCTATGTCTAGGTGACCACCAGAAAAAGGACCAAAGGGGTGCCATCCAGGAAGTCAATGAGACCAGGCTGCCCCTCAGTGGCAGGGGAGGTTATCAGGATGACCCTGAAGGCAGGCCAGAGGAATCCATCCTCACCATTCACAAAGAGATCACTCACAACCGAAGAATCAAACCAAACCACACCAACACCAGGGAGACCTTCTCTGCTTTAAGCTCTTCCAGCCAAAAGTGAATAAATCTGCCCAAGTTGTCACTAAAAATGGAAAAGAAGACATTCCACGTATCTTAATTAAACTAAAAGTAAACTGCTTTCTTCATTTTATACTTCCATGAGTTTAGATTTTTCAACCAACCCATCACAACAGTTCCCAAGCATGATATACCTGTATAAGTCACTGAATTTAAGCCTCACAACAACCGTAAGAGGTAGATATTATCAACTCCATTTTACAGAGGAATAAACTGAGGCTCAGAAAACGAATGAATCATCATGATCTCACAGATAAGTGACAAGGCTGGAATGGGAACTCGTATCTTTCTCACTCCAAAATTTTCTTGGATATTGCTAGGCCATCTTTTGGACAATAAAATCATCATTAAAAAAAATAAAAGCTCAAAAAATGCAAGTAAAAAAGTAAAAATTGGTGAAATCCAAATAAGATCTGTACCTAAATCAACAGTATTGTACCAATGTCAATTTCATACTGTGGTTATGTAAGATACTGTCACTGGGGGAAAGTTGGGGGGAGGATACAAGGAGCATCTGCACTATTTCTTGTGAGTCTTCAACCATTTCATAATATCATTTTTTTAAAAAATCTAATACGGGATTTTTGAAGTTATGCAAATAACATTTATTGTGTATTTCTCACATCAAAGTACTAGTATAGATATCAAGAAAATCTCACATTTTGATAAGTATTTTAAACTCAAGCTGTCTTTAAATCCTGTTCTTACTATTTATTTCAATTTACTCTTTAAAACATAATATGTTTTAAAGATAGGATTAAATATATATCTTTCAGGCTGGGCGTAGTGGCTCACGCCTGTAATCTCAGCATTTTGGGAGACTGAGGTGGGCGAATCACTTGAGGTCAGGAGTTCGAGACCAGCCTGGCCAACATGGTGAAAGCCCATCTCTACCAAACAATACAAAAATTAGCCAGGCATGGTGGTGTGTGCCTGCAGTCCCAACTACTTAGGAGGCCGACGTGGGAGAATTGCTTGAATTTGGGAGGTGGAAGTTGCGGTGAGTTGAGATCGTGCCATTGTACTCCAGCCCGGACAACAGGACAGAGTGACACCCTGTCTCAAAAAAAAAAAAAAAGAAAAATAACATATATCTACCAAACTATACCTAAAAATAAGTAGCAATGTTCCTCAGATACTGAGGTGTTAGCCCAGGTTCTGATCCACCATTTACAAATATAAAAACTACACTTTTTCTAAATAATGATGCAATGGGCAATATAATCTTGCCATTTTGTTCTGAAGAGTCATGAGACTTTAGGCGGCTTTGCTGCTGGTAGCCACACAACAAGCATCATCTCTCTGGATCATCAGCAAAAAATAACCTGCCTCCCCACCCCCCGCCGCCCGCTTACCCCTCACCCCATGCAGTTCTGGACTGTTGGATGCTTCATGATCCACATCAAACAGGCAGGGGGTCTGTGCAATCCCAGACATAACCAGCAGCATCAGCCCAGATGCACAAGAACATGCCAAGAATAAATGGGAGGAATCAACAGAGACAAGGCACATTTTTGATCCCTTGTAGCGAGGGTTGTTTGTGAGTGTTCAGTCCTGGCTTGATGAGTCACTCATTAGGAAAGAAGAAGTATGACTTTTTTTTCTATTGATTCCAGGAAGACTTCGGGTGGGAGGGAGGGATTTCAAGAAGTCAAGAGAGTCAAAGACAAGAGGAGGAATAGACTTGGCCAATCTGTTTAGACTGGATGCTCTTCGGGCAAGTGAGAACTTAGGTGCTGAGAGGAAAACAGTAAACAGGAAAGAAAACTGGTTAACAAGAACAGGGATGCTCAGGGAAGGCATCTGGTACTTTTTATCCCTGGCTTAATTCCCTCTCTCTCTCTCTCTCTCTCACACACACACACACACACACCCCAAAAACAAAAGATGGCAAAGGAGGTAGACTGCAAAAAGGCATGAGAAATAACAAGAAGCAAAATATAGCTTAGTTTTTGTCTCCCAACTGCACTCACCCCCAGCCCAGTGAAAGAGGGGAGGTTGAAAGAGGAAAAAGCAGAGGAGACAGATGAAAAGACAAGAGGCCAGAGAGGTAAGACAGTGTCTTCAAGGCAGTGTGATATTGTCTTAAGAGCAGGCTAGTAGATCAATGGAACAGAACAGAGAGTCTTGAAGTAGACCCACATGCATATGGCCAACTTACATTTGATGAAGATATCAAGTCATTCAATGAGGAACAGGTGGTCTTTTCAACAAATGGTTCTGGAACACCTGGATATTCTTATGGAAAATAAGGAGCTTCCATCCTTACTTTACATCATATGCAAAAAATTAATGTGAGATAGATAATAAACCTATCAGAAAAGCTAAAAATTATAAAGCTGCTATAAGAAAATAGAACATTGACAACTTTGGGATTGGCAAAGATTTCTTAGGACACAAAAAGCACTAAACATTAAAAAAATTATTAGGCCGGGAGTGGTGGCTCACACCTGTAATTCCAGCACTTTGGAACGCCTAGGCAGATCACCTGAGGTCAGGAGTTCGAGACCAGCCTGGCCAACATGGTGAAACCCTGTCTCTACTAAAAAATACAAAAATTAGCCAGGCATGGTGGTGCACACCTGTAAGCCCCCCGACTCAAGAGGCTGAGGCACAAGAATCACTTAAACCCAGGAGGTAGAGGTTGCAGGGTATGGTGGCTCATGCCTATAATCCCAGCACTTTGGGAGGCTGAAGCAGGCAGACCACTTGAGGTCAGGAGTTCAAAACTAGCCTGCCCAACATGGTGAAGCCCCGTCTCTACTAAATATACAAAAAATTAGCTGGGTGTGGTGGCACACACCTGTAATCCCAGCTACTAGGGAGGCTGAGGCAGGAGAATCGCTTGAACCTGGGAGATGGAGGTTGCCATGAGCCCAGATAGCATCACTGCACTCCAGCCTGCGTGACAGAGCGAGACTCCATCTCAAAAAAATATAAAATAAAATAAAATAAAAAAATTTTTTTAAAGATAACCCAATTTAAAAAAAACATGAGATTTGAATAGATAATTCACATATTCACATAAAATGGGAGAGAAATGGCCAATAAGTCCAAAAAAAGATGTTCACCATATTTAGTCATTAAAGAAGCACAAAGCAAAACACAATAACATTTCATACCTATTAGGATGAATAAAGTTAGATGCCTGACAATGTTAAGTGGTAGCAAGGAGATAGGGCGGGATTTTTCAGCCTCAGCACTGTGGATCTTTCCAGCTGGATAACCCATTACTAGGGCCTGGGAATGGGGGCTGCCCTGTGCATTGTGAAATGTTTAGCAGCATCCTTGGTCTCTCCCCAGGTGCCAGATGCTAGCAGCACTGTCCCCTTCACTGCAAATTATGGCCAGCAAAACTGTCTTCAGACATTGCCAAATGTTGTCTAGGGAACAAAATTCAAAATTGCCCCATATTGAGAACTACTGATGATATAGAGCAACTGACTTGTCACACCTGCTGGTGGGATTGTAAAATATGCAAGCACTTTGGAAAACAGTTTGGCAGGTTCTTATGAAGCTACATAAAAACACATATGCTAGGACCTAGGGATTCTCCTAGTAGCTATTTACCCAAGAGAAATGAGAATATATTTCCACAACAACAACAACAAAAAAACTTGTACAAGAATGTTCTAAGTAGATTTAGATTTACTCTCAATAACCTCAACCTGGAAGCACTCCAGATGTATAGTGGGTTGAAATGCAGCCCCAAAAAATGTACGTTGAAGTCTTAACCCCCAGTAACTGTAAAGGTGACCTCATTTGGAAGTAGGGTTTTTGCAGATATAATCAAGTTAAGGTCATACTTGATTAGGATGAGCTCTAAATCTAATGACTGGTCTTCTTATAAGAAAAGAGAGCTTGTGTGCTGGCTTACACCTGTTATCCCAGCACTTTGAGAGACCAAGGTGGGAGGACTGCTTGAGCCAAGGAGTTTGAGACCAGACTGGGCAAGATGGTAATACCCCATCTCTACAAAAAAAAAAAAAAATCGCCAGGTGTGATGGCGGGCACCTGTAGTCCCAGATACTCAGGAGGCTGAGGCGGGACGATCACTTGAGCCTGAGAAGTGGAAGCTGCAGTGAGACGTGATTGCACCACTACACTCCAGCCTGGGTGACAGAACCAGACCCTGTGAAGAAAAAGAAAGAAGAAAAAGAAGGAAGAAGGAGCAGAAAAAGAAGAAAGAAGAAGGAGAAGAAGGGGAAGGAGGAGGAGGAGGAACAAAAGGAGGAGGAAGAGGAGGAGAAAGAAGAAGGAGGAGGAAGAGGAGGAGGAACAAGAGGAGAAGAAGGAGGAGGAAGAGGAGGAGGAACAAGAGGAGAAGGAGGAGGAGGAAAGGAGGAAGAGGAGGAGGAGGAACACACTGAGGGAAGATGCCATGTGTAGCAGAGTTTAGAATCATGTAGCCTCAAGACAAGGAAGGAACACCAAGTATTGCCAGGAGCCATCAGAAGCTGGGAGAGGCAAGGAAGGATCTCCCCTAGAGCCTTCAGAGGGAGCACATCCCTGCCCACACCTTGACTCGGGGGGACTTCCGGCCTCTGGAACTGTGAGACAATGGAATTCTGTTGTTTTAAGTCACCACGTTTGTGATACTTTGTTACAGCAACCCGAGGAAACAAATAAAATGAGAACGGACCAATAAATGATGGTATATTCACACAAGAAAATATTAGTAATATGTAGCTATAAAATAATACAAAAGAATGCACTGATACAACACATGGATGTATCTCAAAAACATCATGTTGAGTGCAAGAAACCAGATACAAAAGGGTACACACTATATGATGGCATTTACGTGAAGTTCTGCAAGAGACCTAAGCTATGTGCTAAAAAGCAGAACAAGGGTTGCCTTCAGGGTGGGGCAAGATGATCGGAGAGGGACATGAGAGAACTTTCTGGGGTGGAGGAGAAATATTCTGTCTTGATTGGGGCAGTGGGTATCTAGGGATATACCTCCATCAAAACTCATTGAACTTACCATCTGTGGTTTTTATTGTATATAATTTATACCTCAGCTTTTTAAGTGGTAAAGAAGCTAAAGAGAAGAGAAAGGTAAATCAGGAAGCATGTCCTCTTCCGTAAAGATAAGGGGCAAATAAGGGTCATGTGACAAAAAGACCAACACACTGACAACTTCTGTCATTTTGTTACACCTGTGCTCGCTATGGTTAAGTAAGCTCACAAATTCTTCACCAGAGTCCAAGTTTGCAGAGATGCTCAAAGCAAATTGGCCCAGGCGGACATCCCAGCTGCTGTCCATTATAACCTGGAATGGAACATTAACTTCTGAGAGGCCCCTCTGGCTCCCAGAAAGCCCCCAGCTGCCCCACACTTCAGGAATAATCTTGAAAACCTAAATGGACAACTGAGAAAAACTCAGAACTCTGTGTCTGGTGAGCAACCTGTGTGTTCCCCCAGCGCTGCAAAACACGCCAAGCATGGATAACGGCCGTGCCGCCCTCACCACTCAGCTGCACTAAGCTCTCATCTCAGGTGATGCGGGGGCTTGGGCTGAGCTGCAGACTCACAGGGTCTCAGTAGGGAAGAAGTGGCCTTAGACAAAAGTCCTCTATGCTGTCCTTACTCAGGGCCAAGCCATGCCAGGGGGTCACTGCAAATGTGACGAAGGGTTGAATATCATGAACTTTGGCATCTGAGAGTCCAGAGTTCAAGTGCTGAGACTTGCTTCTTACCTGGGCTCTTGATGCCATCTCTTCATCTGACAAATGGGTGAAATGATAATTTGTTGTAAGAGATACACGCATGTAAGGAACTGGTACTCCATAAATGCGAGTTTCCTTTTGCAAAATGCGGTTAGCGGTACCCACTTCAAAATGCTGCTAGGGGGCCAAACTCAGCGCTGTGCATGAAGGTGTTTTTCAAATGCCATGGCTACAGAAAATGAAGTCACCAGCAGGAAACTTTTTTTTTTTTTTTACCAGTAAGAAATAGAATCAGTGCCCCTCGGGAGTCTACAACCTAACATTGAGGGTGATGCTGCTGGTGCTTCTGCGTGGAATTCCCAGCTGACCCAGGGAAGAGCACCCCTCTCATGCATTGACTGCCTCAGCTCTAGGGAAGGGACCACATGAATTTACATTCAAGATTCTGCTTGCCATGGGGGTGACAAATATTAGTTGCATACGACAACAGGGTATTAGTAATGTTCAGAGTCTAAATTATAGGCAAGGACAACTCTAAGAGATCTGTCGAATGGAATGATAAAGAATGTTTCCTCTGGCTTCCAGGGACCTCCACATTACTCTGCCTGGCAGGATGAGGGCTGGAAATGATGGGGTTGGTATCTTCAGTCAACACAGTGTCATTCACCTCCGTCCCTACCTAAGGTCCGTCATTATGAAGTTTCTCTCACGTTCACTCCGTAATGGGGAGAGCACTAGACTGACAGTCGGCTTCCAATGCTGGGAAGGCTGCAAAAACCATTTAACCATGCATCCATCCATCCATCCATCCATCCATCCACCCACCCACCCACCCATCCATCCATTCATTCATTTGACAAACATTCATTGAGCCTT
This sequence comes from Pan paniscus, assembly GCF_029289425.2. Classification (NCBI taxonomy): domain Eukaryota; kingdom Metazoa; phylum Chordata; class Mammalia; order Primates; family Hominidae; genus Pan; species Pan paniscus. The sequence goes on from NC_073259.2 coordinate 125,791,862, forward strand.
TAACAATGTGCCCAGTCCTGTGTTAAACCGAGAAATGAAAGAGATGAATAGGACAGGTCCTACTCTCAAAGAACTCATGGTCCAGGATTCTGGAAAACAACAGGGACCTAAAACCTGCTGTATGAACAAGTGGTAAACATAGAAATGGTAATATAGAGGCAGCGTAGCACTGATGATCATGACTTCAGCCTCTGGGTCCAAGGAACCTAGGTTTGTATCATATTTTCTACTTATTAGCTAGGATAGGAGCCTGCAACAATTTCCGAAAGGGCCAAATGGTAAATATTGTAGGCTCTGTGGGCCATATGGTGTCTTTTGCAACTACTCCAGTCTGCCATAGTAGCATGAATGCAGCCAAAGAAAATATGTCATTGAATAGGTGTGGCTATGTTGTAATAAAACTTTATTTACAAAAACAGGTGGTGGGCAAGATTTGGGCCTCAGGTGGTAGGGTGGTAGCTTGCCGATCCCTGTGCCCTTGAGCAAGGAGATGTGATCTTGAGCAAGTTATGTAATCCTCCATACCTCAGTTTCATTCACTACAACAGATGATGATAAAACTACCTCGTGGGATGCTATAAGCTGATACTATATATAAGGCACTTAGCACAATGCCCATAACATGGTAAGAATGCAATATATCCTGTCTCTATTATTATTATTATAAAAGTGAAATCCCTCTCCCTCTCCCTCTCCCCTTTCCACAGTCTCCCTCTCCCTCGTCTCCCCTCTCCCTCTCCCCCTTCCACGGTCTCCCTCTCCCTCATCTCCCCTTTCCACGGTCTCCCTCTGATGCTGAGCCGAGGCTGGACTGTACTGCCGCCATCTCGGCTCACCGCAACCTCCCTGCCTGCTTCTCCTGCCTCAGCCTGCCGAGTGCCTGGGATTGCAGGCGCGCGCCGCCACGCCTGACTGGTTTTTGTATTTTTTGGTGGAGACGGGGTTTCGCTGTGTTGGCCGGGCTGGTCTCCAGCTCCTGACCGCGAGTGATCTGCCCGCCTCGGCCTCCCGAGGTGCTGGGATTGCAGACGGAGTCTCGCTCACTCAGTGCTCAATGTTGCCCAGGCTGGAGTGTAGTGGCCTGATCTCGGCTCGCTACAACCTCCACCTCCCAGCTGCCTGCCTTGGCCTCCCAAAGTGCAGAGATTGCAGCCTCTGCCCGGCCGCCACCCCATCTAGGAAGTGAGGAGCGTCTCTGCCTGGCCGTCCATTGTCTGGGATGTGAGGAGCCCCTCTGCCCAGCCGCCCAGTCTGGGAAGTGAGGAGCGCCTCTTCCCGGCCACCATCCCATCTAGGAAGTGAGGAGCGTCTCTGCCCGGCCACCCATCGTCTGGGATGTGGGGAGAGCCTCTGCCCAGCCGCCCCGTCTGGGAGGTGAGGAGCGTCTCTGCCCGGCCACGACCCCGTCTGGGAACTGAGGAGTGTCTCTGCCCGGCCGCCACCCCGTCTGGGAAGTGAGGAGTGTCTCTGCCTGGCCGCCCCATCTGGGAAGTGAGGAGCCCCTCCGCCTGGCAGCCACCCCGTCTGGGAAGTGAGGAGCCCCTCTGCCCGGCAGCCGCCCCGTCTGGGAAGTGAGGAGCGTCTCCGCCCAGCAGCCACCCCGTCCGGGAGGTGGGGGGCGCCTCTGCCCGGCCGCCCCATCTGGGAAGTGAGGAGGCCCTCTGTCCGGCCGCCACCCCGTCTGGGAGGGGTACCCAACAGCTCATTGAGAACCGGCCATGATGACGATGGCGGTTTTGTCGAATAGAAAAGGGGGAAATGTGGGGAAAAGAAAGAGAGATCAGATTGTTACTGTGTCTGTGTGGAAAGAGGTAGATGTGGGAGACTCCATTTTGTTCTGTACTAAGAAAAATTCTTCTGCCTTGGGATCCTGTTGATCTGTGACCTTACCCCCAACCCCGTGCTCTCTGAAACATGTGCTGTGTCCACTCAGGGTTAAATGGATTAAGGGCGGTGCAAGATGTGCTTTGTTAAACAGATGCTTGAAGGCAGCATGCTCCTTAAGAGTCATCACCACTCCCTAATCTCAAGTACCCAGGGACACAAACACTGCGGAAGGCCGCAGGGTCCTGTGCCTAGGAAAACTAGAGACCTTTGTTCACATGTTTATCTGCTGACCTTCCCTCCACTATTGTCCTATGACCCTGCCAAATCCCCCCTCTCTGAGAAACACCCAAGAATGATCAATAAATACTATTAAAAAAAAAAAGGTGAAATCAAAGCTGGTGTCAAGCTCAGATCCCCTGAGGTGCCACAGTTCTATCTCTACCCCCAGGTGCATCCCACCCTGAGTTAATAGGTAAAACCCTGGTCGTGAGGTGGTAACTGCTAAAATTGTGCCTAATTCAGCTGATGGACACAGAAAGGCCACCTCTTTAATGTATGAGCGATGATCCCAAAACACAACTAGAATGGGAGGGATGACTCGGTGTCTGCTTCCTGAATTTTTTTTTTTTTTTTTTTTGAGTCAGCATCTTGCTCTGTCACCCAGGCTGGAGTGCCATGGTGCCATCTCAGCTCACTGCAACCTCTGCCTCCTGGGTTCAAGCAGTTCTCCTGCCTCAGCCTCCCGAGTAGCTGGGACTACAGGCACCTGCCACTATGCCCGGCTAATTTTTTGTATTTTTAGTAGAGATGGGGTTTCACCATGTTGGCCAGGTTGGTCTCGAACTCCTGACCTCAAGTGATCCGTCCACCTCGGCCTTCCAAACTGCTGGGATTACAGGTGTGAGCCACAGCGTCCGGCCCTGAAAATTACTGAGCAGCACTTAGAAAGTGACCCTCACCTGCTCTCCTTGAAGCTTCTGGGAAGTGGATCATGCTGGAAGGAGGCCTCAGCTGGAGGCCTAGAGAGTTGTTAATATTTTTCTTCTTCCTCTATTAATTTGAGTTAATAAATGCCTCTAGCCTAAGGGGAACAGGAGGAGGAGGTGAAGGCCTCATTACCAGTGACCAGACAGCCCCTGACCACAAGCGTTTTAAATTACTGAGTCCTAACGGGGTCCATCAGAGGGGATGTAGGCCAGGAGGCCATGAGAGGAGATGCATGCAGAGCAGTGCCCCGCCCTGTGAGAGGGTCCAGGGCTCCCTCCTCTGCCATCAGCCGCCAGGAGCAGATGGCAGTGCCTCCCATTGACTTCTGCTCAGCTGTGTCATCAGAGCCACGCTCTGCTGTGTCCTGGGAGGCACACTGCATACCTGCAAGAATTAATTAATGGAAAATAGGAAGAAAGGGGCTCAGAGCAACTAGATTGAGGCCTTGAGGCCACAACGCACCATGGCTTAAATGATGCATGACAGGTCCTGTCCCTCCAGGCTGAGAGCCATTCTAGGGGGCTTCCTACTGACTGTCCTCAGGATAAACTCAGAACTCCAAAACAGCCCCTCCTAACCCTCCAGTCACCCCATGCCGTACCACACATGCATGCTATAGTCCAGCCACATAACCACTCTTAGTTAATATTTTTCTTCCAAACCAGCTCTATCTCCCGGGCCATGATGCCTGCTATTCTCCTGCCTGAACACGTCCCACTCTTTACCTGGCCATTCATTTCCCACTCACTCTTTAGGTCTTATCTTAGATCAGGGGTCAGCGTATTTCAGCCCACAGGCCAAATCTGGCCCACTACCTGTTTTTGTAAATAAAGTTTTATTGGAACACAGCCATGCCCATTTATTTACACACTGTCTATGGCTGCTTTTGCTCATAACAACAGAGCTGAATGGATACAACAGGGACCATATGGCTGCCAAGAGCCTGCTGTATTTACTCCCTGGACCCTTACAGGGAAAATTTGCCAGCCCCTGTCACAGATGCTAATTCCTTCAGAACATTGTTCCTGGCTCACTAGAATGTTTTAGGTGCCCGAATCTTACTTCCCCTACCCCAGCCCTTTCCCCTCTGAATTATAATTGATATTTTCAGTCTTTCTCTTCTAGACTCTGAGCTCCTTACAAGGAAGGCTGGTTTTTTGCAACTCGGTGCCCCAGGCCTCTTATACAGACCCTGAACCCCTCATAGGCACCAAAAAATAAGTTTGCTGAATGGAAGAATGAACAAATGAAGGAGTCTTTGAATGCAGTGCTGGAAAGCCCAATGATGTCACTAAATAGAGTTCAACTAACTCAGGCTATTGATTAATGTCAAGAGACTACACAGGTTGGGTGTGGTGGCTCACGCTGGTGCCCAGCACTTTGGGAGGCTGAGGCAGGCAGATCACTTGAGGTTAAGAGTTTGAGACCAGCCTGGCCAACATGGTGAAACCCCGTCTCTACCAAAAATATAAAAATTAGTTGGGCATGGTGGCATGTGCCTGCAGTCCCAGCTACTCGGGAGGCTGAAGCAGGAGAATCACTTGAACCTGCGAGGTGGAGGTTGCAGTGAGCTGGGATTGCACCACTGCACTCCAGCCTGGGCAATAGAGCGAGACTCTGTCTCAAAAAAAAAAAGAGAGAGAGAAACTACACGACTACACAGAGGCATTATTTCTCTGGAATGTACAGAGAGAAAATGAAAGGCTTAAACATTAGCCCATCCAGTGATTAAAGAGGCCTCAAAAATGTGTCCTGGGGAGCTTCTCCTAGACCAGATGCAAGGGAGAAGAGATGAAAATCTCACTAACATCTCACTAACAGCTGGGGCCCAGGGTCCTCCAAGACTATTCCAAGTTACAATCCATACTCCAAATTCTCTGGTTGCTTCCAAGTCAGCCCCATCGCTCCCTCTTAATCCTTCTCATTGTACATTGTTGTTTCAGTCTGCTGACTTATCATTCTTTTCTGCTGAACTGTAAGCTCCTGAAAGGCAGGGTCATTTGCTCACCAGAGAATCCCTGCTGAGACCTGGCTTCATGTAGGCCCTCCTAAAATGTGTGATGGATGGACTCATGCATGGATGGATGGATGGATGGATGGATGGATGGATGGATGGAATCTAACCATCAAGTCCTTCCATCTGGCATACAGTGGTACAGAGTGCCAGGTGGGGCCTGATTTCACTCTGGTGTGAACCCAGGATTGGCTCCCAACCCAGAAGAGAACACAGAGGAGCTTCATTTAAGGATGGTCTGGACTGTTTTGTGGTTACTTTGTGTCTATCATGCCGAAGCCATACACTTGGTGTTGAGCAGCTTTGCCCTCATGGCTTCCACTTTCTGGGTGTGTTTCTGGAGCCTCAGCTGTCTCCACACTTGTTCCTGCCTTCCTCAGTGTGACTGCTCCACCCCAGCCTGGCCCCCATTATCCTAAATCAAAGTGCCGGGCACCTGCCCTCTCTGACTCAAGTTGCCACCCAGGGGCCAAAGCACAGTGGAGATGTTGGCCCTGCAAGGAATTGTTCTGTCTCCCCATTTATCACACTAAAGGTTCATTTCAAATTATATTAAACAGGTCAAATATCAAGATAGAGAGCAGAGCCTTCTCTTTCTGTTTTCCAGAAATGACACCACCCTCTAGAGTGAATAGATCTGGGGCATTTAATTTGGCAACCAAGTGACATTCCCTCCCAGAAGCCTGGCGCCTGCCAGTGGCCAAGCGGAGAGAGAAGGGAGGAGAAGCAAGAACTCAACACGATTATCACAGAGAAAGATAAAAAGAAACCATAAATTCTACAGGACTAATGATGTCTCTCAGGAAACCCTGCATTTTCCTGTATACAAGACTGGCTTTTTTGTTCCTAGGGACCTCACCCCTGAGACTAATTCTAATGCTCCTTCTTTTATCATGTTAATAATAATAACTGTAATCATGCATTTAAGATACCAGTGTCACGCAAAATGTATCATTCCGCTTGTGGTAAAACAGTTCTTGGTTTGCATCAACAACAGGCCTGTAGGATGACACTTCTGGGTGACTTGGAGAAAGTGCATCTATAAGATAGTCACAGCACCGTAAGACCACAGGGTGCCCTATAATAGTAGTTAAGAAATACGCTTAACGGCTTAAAAATGACACTCTTCCCCAAGCATTTTCTTACCTCCCTGCATTTCATCTTCTAAGATACATCCCCATTAAGAGAAAAACTATTTGCTCAAAATGACAGAATTTAGGGCTTTGGGAAAGGATAGAAATAAGATTAATTGAACATGCCCCTTATGCATGACTTAGAGTAATTTTCCCAGAGTGTTGTGTTGAGAAGGATTCTGAAGTCATACCGGGATCCATGAAGAATGTCTGCCTCCAGAAATGGTAGGGAAATGGTCAGCCTTACACACACCAGATATGCCAACCTGACTTTTGGTCATTTGACCATAGTTGAATCAAGTCAAAATAAGTACTGAAATTTTTACCTATTTCTCTAGGCCCAGCCAACTCAAATACATCCCACGGGGCCCTGTTAAAATGTCCCCCAGGTCATTTATTCACTTTGTTTTCCTTGGTACTGTTCCCTTCTGCTCAGGGAAATGAAACACTCCCTTGCCTGTTCAAAAATGTAAAGTGATCAAGTCTGTAAATTTCACAGCTTTCTCTCCTTTAGTACTTCATAAACTGACTGGAGGAATTTGCCTGTCTGTCTGTCTCCTCTTCTGGCAAGAGCCTGCCCCATCCATCTCTGAACTCCCAGTGCCTGGCCCATAATAAGGACCAAGTAACTATTCGTTGAATTTACGTTTCATCTGAGTAAGTCTCATCCCATCCTCGTCTCATCCAAAAACTTTTAAAACTAATAAAGAGTAAGAACCAGCTGGGCACAGTGGCTCACACCTATAATCCCAGCACTTTGGGAGACCAAGGCAGGAGGATGGCTTGAGTCCAAGAGTTCAAGTCCAGCCTGGGCAACATGGCGAAACCCTGTCTCTACCAAAAAAATTACAAAAATTAGTTGGGTGTGGTGGTGCATGCCTATAGTTCCAGCTACTCAGGAGGCTGAGGTGGGAGGATCGCCTGAGGCCAGGAGGCAGAGGTTACAGTGAGCCAAGATTGTGCCACTGCACTCCAGCCTAGGCAACAGAGCAAGACCCTGTCTCAAAAAAAAAAAAGAAAAGACAATTACAAAGAGTAAACATCAGTCTACAGAGGGGAAATTGCAATTGCGACGAGCTTATTCCCGAATAGGAGAGTTTTCTTCTCCCTACCAAGAACCCGGCTCCATGGCTCAAAGGGGAGAATGGGAATTAACCCTCGAAGAAACACAGGGAAAACTGCATGGCTCCCAGCCTGTTATCCAACGACACTTAAATCTTCTATAATATATACAACTTCAAACACCCTTTTCACCTGTGTGGCCTCATGAGTGTTTCATCCACACTGGAAAATTCAATCCAATCCTTTGTGGCGAGAGTATGACTTCAAACTATTTCCCATTTGCCCTGAGAATACTCTTGTCTCTAATCCTAATGTAACATCATATACATTTCCATCACATTAGGATTAGAGACAAGTTCTGTTTAGAAACAACTCCAAGAATAGTTTTTATATTTTATTTTCACGCTGAAAATCAGTGAGATTTGCTTCAGCCTCAAAGAGTATGTTTATGTAAGATTAAATGAGTGCTGGCAGCACACTGCATTTTTTTATTTCTAAACAGGAAATGGGTTAAGGTGGTACCTTCCAAACTTCAGTCATTCTGTAAACCATCTTCTCATGCTCTGTCATATCTAAGAACCATCTTATTTACTGGTCATTTCTTTAAATTGACTTTTTGAGGCCGGGTGTGGTGGCTCATGCCTGTAATCCCACCACTTTTGGAGGCCGAGGCAGCCAGATCACTTGAGGTCAGGAGTTTGAGACCAGCTTGGGCAACATGGTGAAACCCTGTCTCTACTGAAAATACAAAAATTAGCCGGGCATGGTGGTGCATGCTAGTAGTCCCAGCTACTCAGAATGCAGAGGCACGAGAATGGCTTGAACCCAGGAGGCAGAAGTTGCAGTGAGCTGAGATCACATCACTGCACTCCGGCCTGGGTGAGAGAGCAAAATCCTGTCTCAAAAAAAAAAAAAAAAAAGACTTTTTGTTAAAGCCTCATCTTAAGCAACGAACACATCTGATGAATACTGAATCCAACGTGTTGGCCACACTTTTTTTCTAATAACACTAAAATGTTAACATAATTTTAAATGTTTAAGGTTGGCCAGTGTACCTCTTAAAGTCACCTCAGCTGCAACAGTTTGAGTCCCAAGGTGTGCAAGTCACTGCCCTCAAGAATTGCTCCAGAGGCACACCCTGTCCCCTCCACAGGGCTCCAAGCACAGCCATTAAAACCCACGTTGTTATTGGGCAGAAGACAACACTATCCCGGAAGCAGAAGGACTCAGCAATTGAGAGTAAGGGATCTGGAGTCAGAGCTGCATTTAAACTCTGGCTCCCACACACTAGCTGCAACGGGAAGCAATGTTTCTACCAACTCTGAGCCTCAGTTTCCTTATCTGTAAAATGGGGACACTAACAGCATCCACTTCATATGGGATAATGTGGGGATTAAATAAGAAAATGCATTCTATGTACCATCATGCATCACTTAACGACAGGGATGCATTCCAAGAAACGCATCGTTAGAGGATTTCATTGCTGTGCAAAACATCATGGAGTGTACTGACACAAACCTAGATGACGTACCCTACTATCCCCCCAGGCTGTGTGGTGTAGCCTATTGCTCCTGGGCTACAAACCTGTTTAGCGTGTTACTCTACTGAATGCTACAGGCAATTATAACACAATGGGAAGTATTGGTGGATCTAAACATATATAAATATTAAAAAGGTACAGTAAAAAAAAGATATTAAAGACAAAAAATGTGGCTGGGCATGGTGGCTCATGCCTGTAATCCCAGCACTTTGGGAAGCCAAGGCGGGCGGATTACTTAAGGTCAGGAGTTCGAGACCAGCCTGGCCAACACAGCGAAACCCCGTCTCTACTAAAAATACAAAAATTAGCTGGGCATGATGGCACACGTTTATAGTCCCAGCTACTCAGGAGGCTAAAGCAGGAGAATCGCTTGAACCCAGGAGGCAGAGTTTGCAGGGAGCCGAGATTGCGCCACTGCACTCCAGCCTGGGCGACAGAGACTCTGTCTCAAAAAACAAAGGATAAAAAAAGTTACACCTGTGCAGGGCACTTACCATGATCTGAGCTTGCAGGACTGGCAGCTGCTCTGGGTGAGTGAGCGAGTGAGTGGTGAGTGAATATGAAGGCCCATGATGTTACTGTACACTACTGTAGACTTTACAAACACTGCACACTCTGGCTACATTAAATTTATTTTAAAAATAAGGTAATTGGCCGGGCGCAGCGGCTCACGCCTGTAATCCCAGCACTTTTGGAGGCCAAGGTGGGCGGATCACGAGGTCAGGAGACTGAGACTATCCTGGCTAACACGGTGAAACCCCGTCTCTACTAAAAATACAAAAAATTAGCCGGGTGTGGTAGCGGGCGCCTGTAGTCCCAGCTACTCGGGAGGCTGAGGCAGTAGAATGGCGTGAACCTGGGAGGCGGAGCTTGCAGTGAGCCGAGAGCGCACCACTGCACTCCAGCCTGGGCGACAGAGCGAGACTCCGCCTCAAAAATATCATTGAATAAAATTTAAAAATAAAGTAATTGCACTACAATGTTATGACAGCTACAACCTCACTAGGTGAGAGGCAATTTCCAGCTCCATTATAATCGTAGAGACCACCGTTGAGATAAGCAGGTCATCCTTGCCCAAAATGTCATTATGCAGTGCATGAGTACAATTAGTGCCGGGCGTATCACTGGCCCTCAATAATGATGTTATTAACAGCATCATAAATGCATTATCACTAGCAACATTCATTCATTCAACAAACATATATACAGCATCTGTGTTTTCACTGAGAGCTCAGTGGTGAGCAAGACATGCAGGGTCCTTGAGGAGCCTGGGTCTGGTGGCAAAGACAGTCTAGGGAAGAAGAAAGACTAGAAACAACTGGACGGGTTGCTAGAGACAGGATGAGGTAAGATAGGGGTGCTGGGAGTTGAAATAGACCTCCCAATCTCAGCCAAGGCACAAACTCAGAGAAGAGTAGTAGGAGGTAGCTCAGGCACATGGTTGGACTGACATATTTTGGATGTTACTGTTTTTTTTTTCACTCTTAGAAAAGCTTGTATTTTTTTTTTAATTTCTTATTTCCATAAGCTTTCGGAGAACAGGTGGTGTTTGGTTACATGAGTAAGTTCTTTAGTGGTGATTTGTGAGATTTTCGTGCCCCCATCACCCAACAGTATACACTGAACCCAATTTGTAGTCTTTTACCCCTCAGTGGCCTCCCACCCTTCCTTCCCGAGTCCCGAAAGTTCATTGTATCATTCTTATGCCTTTGCATCCTCATACCTTAGTTCCCACTTAATGAGTGAGAACATACAATGTTTGGTTTTCCATTCCTGAGTTACTGTACTTAGAATTATAGCTCCCAATCCCATCCAGGTTGCTGCGAATGCCATTAATTCATTCCTTTCTATGGCTGAGTAGTATTCCATCATACATATGTATAAAATATATATACATATATACATTATATATAATATATATACATCATATATTTTATATGTTATATAACATATATTATATATGTTATATATGTTATATATACATATAATATATGTAATATATAACATACATGCAATGTATACACGTGTGATACATGCAATGTATACACGTGTGATACATGCAATGTATACACGTGTGATACATGCAATGTATACACGTGTGATACATGCAATGTATACACGTGTGATACATGCAATGTATACACGTGTGATACATGCAATGTATACACGTGTGATACATGCAATGTATACACGTGTATACATGCAATGTATACACGTGTGATACATGCAATGTATACACGTGTGATACATGCAATGTATACACGTGTGATACATGCAATGTATACACGTGTGATACATGCAATGTATACACGTGTGATACATGCAATGTATACACGTGTGATACATGCAATGTATACACGTGTGATACATGCAATGTATACACGTGTGATACATGCAATGTATACACGTGTGATACATGCAATGTATACACGTGTGATACATGTAATATATGTGATATATGTAATATGCATATATGACATATGTAATATATACATATATATGTAATATGACATATATTATATATAATATGACATATATTATATATGTGATATATACATACATATGTGATATATACATATATGTGATATATACATATATGTGATATATACATATATGTATGCATTATATATATAATATATATATACACCACAATTTATCCACTCATCAATTGATAAGCATTTGGGCTGGTTCCATATTTTTGCAATTGCAATTTGTGCTGCTATAAACATACATGTGCAAGTATCTTTATTTTCAATTGATAGAACTTGGCACACTCTGCCAGGTGATGATAATGACAGTGGCAATCATACCAGCTCAATGCAAACACTCCCAAAAAGACTGATGGATAGGCCACCATGTCTGAGGCCCTCATGGCAGCTCTTCTTGGGGGAATCCCCCATCTCATCATCCATCTGAGATGAAGAGGAAGCGGTGAGGAGGGAAAGATATAGCTGCCATACCACTTATTCACACTTCTATCTCTGAAAACTTACTTGACGGTCAAGGTTAAAGGGTACATCCTAGGAAAGATGGGAACATGTTTAAAGGATGCAGTGGCCAGCTAGAAGGGGCTTCTGCTGGCCAAATCTGGGACAATTTGAGCATCAAAATAAATAGCGATAGTAAAGGAGTATAACCTATTGAATGAAATAAGAATCTATGAGTCTACACTGATACAAATAGAGAGCTGGGTGTGGTGGCTCACTCCTATAATCCTAGCTACTTGGGAGACTGAGGTGGGAGGATTGCTTGACCCTAGGAGTTCAAGACCAGCCTGGGCAACGTAGCAAGACCCAGTCTGTACCAAAAAAAAAAATTTAAATTAGCTGGGCACAGTGGTGCACACCTGTCAAGTCCCAGCTACTCAGGAGGCTGAGGCAGGAAGATCACTTGAGCCCAGGATGTCGAGGCTGCAGTGAGCTAGGATTGCACCACTGCACTCCAGCCTAGGCGACAGAGCAAGACCCTATCTTTTAAAAACAAACATAAACAAACAATACAAACCACTTCACTACAAAAAATCTCAAACATCTCTTGAGTCCAGAAGTGGGGATTACAGTGAGCTATGATTGTACCACTGCACTCTATCCTGTGTTGCCCAGGCTGATCTTAAACTCCTGGTCTTGACAGAGAAAGACCCCAGTCTCTTAGAAAAATAGTGTTACTATTATTAAAAATAAAGAAGGAGAAGGGAAAGGTCATCCTTTCAGTAGAACTAACTAGTAAATGTGGAAGAAATGTCAGAATTTGAAAATCACCATTTGGAAACCATCATAATTATAATTGATTCAGGAAAGAATCATCAGTGGATGCTAAAACTCATAGTGAAATTTTGAGGAGTAACAGAATATTTACATGGTTTAAAAATATCTCCCCACAAGATACTTATTAATTTCAACTGGTGAGAGAGTAACTGGACAGTGAAGAGATGTGGCAGACAACACCTTCACCAAATGATCACAGTTAGTATCACCAGTCATGGGTCAGATCGACAGGTGTTCCCTGCTGTGATGCACTGAGAAGAATAACACGTCACTTCTATAGCATCCCTGTTAAAACTGTATAACCTGAATCATCATAAGGAAATCTAATCTAATCATAAGGAAAAAAACAAGTTGAAAGATAGTCTACAGGAGAAGGCAAGTCTCAGGAATTGTTCCTGATTAAAGGAAACTGAGGGGTCAGGATAACTGAATGCATTGCATGATGCGGATTTTTCTTTCACTATCAAGGGTGTTATTGGGACAACTGAAATCTAAATAAGTTTGGAGATTAGATCACAGTCTTTTATTTTTATTTTCATCAATGTGAATGTTCTGATGTTGAGAATTGTACTGTGATTCTTTAAGAGAATGCTCCTGATTTTAGAAAATATTCGCTGAAGAAGTTAGGAGTAACAGGGCATTACGTCTGCAACTTAATCCCAAATGGTTCAGAAAACATATGGATGGATGGATAAAATGGATGGATGGATGGGTGGATGGATGGATGGATGGATGGATGAATGGGCAGAGAGATGAACAGATAGATAAAAGGGTAAAGTGGGTAGAATAAAATATTGACATTTGGGAATCTGGGTGAGGGGAATTAGAAAGGAATTCTTTGTAATGTTCTTATAACTTTTTTGCAAGTCTGAAATAATGTCAAAAACAATTTTTAAAGAGGTGGAGGTTCCAGACTTTTCCCGGCTAAGTATTTTGAAGGCTTAACCAACCTTGAATTTGAATCTTTAAAAATTAGACCAGAGTAGAGCAGAAAAAGAAGACTTGTCATTCAGAGTATCTCTCCTCTTAACAAAAGTCACCACCCTCTCTGCAAGAATAGTTATGTCATGAAGAAATCCACATATCATTGAGTCACTGGGCCTAAAGCTGTGGTCAGGATGTGAGTGATAAACATCTCCATCTCTACACAGTGTGGTTAGTCTGGTAAGCGCTTTCCTCGGACCATCACATGTATCCATTGCCTATATAAACTACTGAAAGGGTCCCATCACAGATGACCACCCAGCTAGACCATGCCGTGGCAAGAGTATCCGACCTCCAGCTTCACCAGGCCAAGGGCCTGCTGCTCCCATACAATCCAATTCACCAATTACCATCCATCTTAAACAACTAAACACAAAAATAAGCCTGCCAACTAGAACTCTTCATTACACCGTTTAGGTTTTCAGCCCAACTTCCCATTACTAACTCTTCCCAAAGAAGCAAGTGCTCTTCGTCTTCATTAACCAGGACTTTGATCACCCTCCATTTCTTTAAATGGCAATGGCACGATCTGTCTTGGGATTCCCATTCTACCGCCACTGCAGCCTTGCTTAATGTGCTCCCGGAGGGAAATGGGAAGACCATAAGTATGGACAACCAAATGACAAATGGAGAGAAGTGGAGAGAAAGCAGCAAATGTCTCCTTCTTTGACTTGAGGTTTTCCAGAACATGAGCTATGCTATGGCACAATATACACAATGATTTCTGTGAATATGTTCCACGCACACGCACGCGCACACACCCACATGTATACACTCAGTGCAGTAAATCTTCAACAACTCTGTACTATAACTGCTGTAATGATCTCTATCTTGCAGAGAAGGAAACTATTGCTCAGACAAGTTAAGTCATTTTTCCAAGGAAATTTGGCCAATGGGTGGCATGGCTGGGATCTGTTCAGCTTTATTTCCTATGCCCTGAACTTTTACACTATCCTGCTTTTCTGTCATTGGTATACAAATGCACTCTAAGTGGCAAGGACCTCAGATGCACTTAGCCAATCACCAGGCATCTTAAACAATGCAAGGTGAAGTCCTTTCTCTTCTAGAGGAGAGAGAGAGAAGCAGAAGATTCTTCAATGCCTGGCTGCTTTCAATGCCTGGCCTCCAGATTCCAAGCCAAGATGATGTCTGGGGAGGTGCCAAGAGTACCTCATGAATTCTCAGCTCCCTTCACTTCATTCTCACCACTCCTAGTGGTTCTGTCACTGGTCCCAAGCCAGCACACAAGCTCTGCATGTCCTCTCTTCCATCTGATTCCTATAGCATTTGATTTCTGTGCTGTCTAGTTGGCATAAGCCCCATCCATCATGGCATAGCGGAAAGACCTCTGGTGGTAGGCTGGGTTCCCATCCTGCCTCTGCTGCTTGAAAAGTTGCATGGCACTGGTCAACCTCTCTGAGCCTCAGTTTCCTCATCCACAAAATGGGACTAATAATAACTACTTCTCCTGTTTACTGTGAGAATCAATTACCCTAAAATACATGGAGTAACAGGCCCACCCTATGTATTAAAAAATTGTTAGTTCCCTGTCTCCTTGAACATAAAGTGATAATCTTCCCATGTGTCCATGTGTTCTGGGTACCAGGACCCATCACAACTGTAACTGGGTTAAAAACTGTTGGCTGGTAGACATAAGCCTTTATGAGCCTTTTCTTCCCCAAGAAAGGAAAGGAATGCCTGAATTAAAGCCCGATAAGAGATTCTCCATGGTTCCAACCTAGAACTTTGTTTATAGAGGGTCCAAGATCTAGCAGAGAGGTTTTCTAAGTTGGCTAGCAGGAAGGGAAGGAACAAAGGAAAGCAATCCATCACTCTGCAGCCACTGACAGCCGCCCTGCATGGAAGCACTTAGAGCCTGGGGGTGGATGCAATAAATCTGTAAGTTTTTCTCTACTTCCAAATCTGTTTTCATGCTTGATCCATTATTAACTTCACATCTTAACAATAAATATCTCTTGTTTTCTCAAACTAGACTTGAAGCTCCTTTAAAGCATTGGGGGTTCTATCAGATCCTTTCTCCTATCCTCCACAGTGTTATTGATTAACTGATCATTCCCCTGCAGGAAACCTACCAGTAACCAAGGTTATATTCACAGATTCTGAATAACAACTAGGAATAATATTTTTTAAATAATAATGATTGGCAGCACTAATTTAGCGTTTACTCTGTGTCACTTAACTCCCCCCAACAAAACTGTGAACTAAGTGCTGTTATGAGCCTCATTATATAGATGAGGAAACCAAGGCTCAGAGAGGGTAAGTGACATGCCCAGGGTCACACAGTCAGGAAGGGTGAAAAGAGGAGGCAAACTCAGGCCACCTGGTTCCAGAGCCCCTGCCCTACCCCTACCCCAATGCTGCCACAGACTTCGGGTAAAATGGAATCTCTTCTGATTCTCAGTGTAAATGAACTTGGACAAGGTATACTCTCTTACAGCCTATTTTCTCACCTATAAAATGGGACTTTCAGGACTAACTAAAATAAACCATCATATGACTCTAAAAGCACAGGCAACAAAAGCAAAAATAGACAAATGGGATTTCATCAAGCTAAAAAGCTTCTGCACAGCAAAGGAAACAATCAACAGAGTGAAGAAATGACTTATGGAGTAGGAGAAAATATTTGCAAGTCATACATCTGATAAGAGGTTAATATCTAAAATATATAAGGAATTCAAACAACTCAATAGCAAGAAACAAAATAACTCATTTTAAAAATGGGCAAAGACCTCTCTCACCACTCCTATTCAACATAGTATTGGAAGTTTTGGCCAGAGCAATCAGGCAAGAGAAAGAAATACAGGGTATTCAAATAGGAAGAGAGGATGTTGAATTGTCTCTGTTTGCAGATGACATGATTTTATATTTTGAAAAGCCTATCATCTCAGCCCCAAAACTCCTTAAGCTGATAAACAACTTCAGCAAAGTCTCAGGATACAAAATCAACCTGCAAAAATCACAAGCATTCCTAAACACCAACAATAGACAAGCAGAGAGCCAAATAATGAATGAACTCCCATTCACAACTGCTATAAAGAGAATAAAATACCTAGGAATAAAACTTACAAGGGATGTGAAGGACCTCTTCAAGGAGAACTACAAACCACTGCTCAAGGAAATAGGAGAGGACACAAGCAAATGGAAAAACATTCCATGTTCATGGACAGGAAGAATCAATATCATGAACATGACTTTACTGCCCAAAGTAATTTATAGATTCAATGCTATTCCCATCAAGCTACCATTGACTTTCTTCTCAGAATTCGAAAAAACTACTTTAAATTTCATATGGAACCAAAAAAGAGCCCTTACAGCCAAGACAATCCTAAGCAAAAAGAACTAAGCTGGAGGCATCACGCTACCTGACTTCAAACTATACTACAAGGCTACAGTAACCAAAACAGCATGGTACTGGTACCAAAACAGATATATAGACCAATGAAACAGAACAGAGACCTCAGAAATAATACCACACATCTATAACCATCTGATCTTCAACAAACCTGACAAAAACAAGCAATAGGGAAAAGATTCCCTATTTAATAAATGGTACTAGGAAAACTGGCTAGCCATATGCAGAAAACAGAAACTGGACCCCTTCCTTACACTGTATACAAAAATTAACTCAAAATGGATTAAAGACTTACATGTAAAACCCAAAACCATAAAAACCCTTGAAGAAAACTTAGGCAATACCATTTAGGACATAGGCAAGGGCAAGGACTTCATGACTAACACACCAAATGCAATTGCAATAAAAGTCAAATTTGACAAATGGAGTCTAATTAAACTAAAGAGCTTCTGCACAGCAAAAGAAACTAGCATCAGAGTGAACAGGCAAGCTACAGAATGGGAGAAAATTTTTGCAATCTACTCATCTGACAAAGGTCTAATATCCAGAATTTACAAGCAACTTAAACAAATTTACAAGAAAAAAAAAAACCCCATCAAATAGTAGGCAAAGGATATGAACAGACACTTCTCAAAAGAAGACATTTATGCAGCCAAAAAACACATGAAAAAATGCTCATCATCACTGGCCATCAGAGAAATGCAAATCAAAACCACTATGAGATATCATCTCACACCAGTTAGAATGGCAATCATTAAAAAGTCAGGAAACAACAGGTGCTGGAGAGGATGTGGAGAAATAGGAACACTTTTACACTATTGGTGGGACTGTAAACTAGTTCAACCATTGTGGAAGTCAGTGTGGCGATTCCTCAGGGATCTAGAACTAGAAGTACCATTTGACCCAGCCATCCCATTACTGGGTATATACCCAAATGACTATAAATCATGCTGCTATAAAGACACATGCACACGTATGTTTATTGCGGCATTATTCACAATAGCAAAGACTTGGAACCAACCCAAATGTCCAACAATGATAGACTGGATTAAGAAAATGTGGCACATATACACCATGGAATACTATGCAGCCATAAAAAATGATGAGTTCATATCCTTTGTAGGGACATGGATGAAATTGGAAACCATCATTCTCAGTAAACTATCGCAAGAACAAAAAACCAAACACCGCATATTCTCACTCATAGGTGGGAATTGAACAATGAGATCACATGGACACAGGAAGGGGAATATCATACTCTGGGGACTGTGGTGGGGAGGGGGGAGGGGAGAGGGATAGCATTGGGAGATATACCTAATGCTAGATGACGAGTTAGTGGGTGCAGCGCACCAGCATGGCACATGTATACATATGTAACTAACCTGCACAATGTGCACATGTACCCTAAAACTTAAAGTATAATAAAAAAAAAAAAAAAAAAAAGTCAGGAAACAATAGATGCTGGTGAGGCTGTGGAGAAATAGGAATGCTTTTACACTGCTGGTGGGAGTGTAAATTAGTTCAACCATTGTGAAAGACAGTATGGCGATTCCTCAAGGATCTAGAACCAGAAATACCATTTGACCCAGCAATCTCATTACTGGGTATATACCCAAAGGATTATACATCATTCTACTATAAAGACACATGCACACGTATGTTTACTGCAGCACTATTCACAATAGCAAAGACCAGGAACCAACCCAAATGCCCATCAATGATAGACTGGATATAGAAAATGTGGCACATATACACCATGGAATACTATGCAGCCATAAAGAAGAATGAGATCATGTCCTTTGCAGGGACATGGATGAAGCTGGAAGCCATCATTCTCAGCAAACTAACACAGGAACAGAAAACCAAATCACCACATGTTCTCACTCATACGTGGGAATTGAACAATGAGAACACATGGACACAGGGTGGGGAACAACACACACTGGGGCCTGTTGGGGGGTGGGGGACAGGGGGAGGGAGAGCATTAGGACAAATACGTAATGCATGTGGGGCTTAAAACCTAGATGCCGGGTTGATAGGTGCAGCAAACCACCATGGCACATGTATACCTGTGTGACAAACCTGCACATTCTGCACATGTATCCTGGCACTTAAAATAAAATAAAATAATTAATTAATTAAAAATGGGCAAAGAACCTGAATAGACATTTCTCAAAAGAAAACATGCAAATGACCAATCGATTTATGAAAAAATACTCAACATCACTAATCATCGAGGAATTGCAAATTAAAACCACAATGAGATCTCACTTCATACCTGTCAAGAATGGCTTTTATCAAAAAGACAAAATTACCAAGTCATAGAGAGGATGTGGGGAAAAGGAACCCTTGTACACTGTTGGTGGGAATGTAAATTAGTACAGCCATTATGGAAAACAGTGTGGAGGTTCCACAAAATACTAAAAATAGAACTACCATAAGATTCAGAAATCCCACTACTACATATGTATCCAAAGCAATTGAAATCAGTATGTCAAAGAGATATCTGCACTACCATATTTATTGCAGCATTATTCACAATAGCTGAGACATTGAATCAACCTAAGAGTCCATCAGTGGATGAATGGATAAAGAAAATGTGGTATATATATGCACAATGGAGTACTATTTAGCCTTAAAAAACAGGAAACCCTGTTATCTGTGACACCATGGGTGAACCTGGAGGATACCATGCTAAGTGAAACAAACCAGGTTCAGAAAGACAAATACTGCATAATCTCACTTTGAAAAGTCAAACTCGTAAAAGTAGAGAATAGAATGGTAGTTACCAGGAGCTGGCAGGAAGGAGGCAGTGGAATGGGGAGATATTGGTTAAGGGTACAAAGTTTCAGTTAGATAGGAGGAATAAGTTTTTCAGATCTATTGCACAGCATGGTGACTTTAGTTAATAATAATATATACCACATATTTCAAAACCGCTGAGAGTAAATTTGAAATACTCTCATCACAAAAAAAAATAAGTATGTAAGATGATAGATATGTTAATTAGCCTGACTTAAATAATTCCACAATGTATACATATATAGAAACATTACACTGTACTCCATAAATATGTACAATTATTGTCAATTAAAATAAAAATAGTAAAAATACAAATAAATAAATGATGCAAAGTATCAGCATACAATAAGCCTTCCATAAGTGACAGCTATCATTTATATTCTAATAACAAATCAATCGAGAAAACTTTTGTGTTAGTGAAAATGTGTCCACATAGCTGTGTAAGAGCTTAATGCAATTATACTTATGATGACCTTTATCCCTGTCTTAATTTAGGTTCCCCCAAAAGCAGACCCTAAAGCAAGGTTTGGCGTCCATGTAGTATATTTGAGAGGTGATCCTAGCAGCAGGATGAGGAGATGGAGAGGTGAGGCAGGGGAGAAAACATAGCCCATAAAGGGTGTTACGGGGAATGCCTCTGGGGACAACTGGGGCTGTCCCTCTGGGAAGCCTTCAGGAGGGGTATAGAATGCACAGCAGAATGGGCCCTCTGAGGGCATATTTATGCACTAGCTCTTGTCCTTCAGCAACTGAAGGTTGTTCCCAAGGACAACACCAAGCCCCTGACATTTCCAGCCGGCCCTGCACTCAGATTGAACATGCTCCACTGGCAAAAAAAAAGAAAGCAAACAAACAAAACCTCCCAGGCCGAGACACAGGTGCTTGACATGGGAAGCCCTCGGTGTGTACAGAAACTGCCCGCCACAGCTGCAGGTGACATCCTAAGTACAGCTAGGGAGTATAAGGGGACCTCACCAGCTCTGAGAAGTGGGCAGACACAGTCTCCACACTGCTGGAGCATCAATTCCTAAGTGACTTATTTGCAGTCACAAGGCTAATTAGTAGCCAAGGTGGGATTCACCTTGGGCTCCTTCTAAAACACCTCCTAGGAAACTCTCAACTCCTTGAAAAGAAATAACGAGAGGAAGGCAGGCACTAGGTAAGTCAAAGAACTCGATATACCATAGGAAAAAAATCTCACCATCATAATATCATCAGTTTGTTCCTGTAAATAATAAGGGACTGCAAACTAAATACTCTGTTACCCAACCCACAGAACACTTCACCACAAAAATTCATCAAGAAGCACATTCTTGAGCTAATTTTCCATTGTGGAACTTCAGAGCTGCTGTTTCAATAAGAATGTGACAATAGATGATTCATTAGTGCTGTCTGTATAAGCCTCTGGGGCAAACACCAAAAGATAGTCCATTTGATATTTAGAAAGCTAAACATATTTTAAATGAGCCTTACTGGACTGAATCTCTCATCACAGGCCTGAAAGATTCAGCAGCTAGGGGATTGTGGCATGGTCTTAATGGAGGCTGGGCCAGGGTCTTTAAGAGGATAAGGACCTATTCTTGCTCCAGAGCTAAGGAAGAGGGCCTAGAATCCAGGATGGGGGTACTAGGTCAATGCTGAATGGGAATCTGGGGGATCAAATAGAACTTTCTGGCTGGGCACAATGGCTGACGTCTGTAATCCTAGCACTCTGGGAGGCTGAGGCAGGTGGATCACCTGAGGTCAGGAGTTCGAGACCAGCCTGGCCAACATGGTGAAGCCCCGTCTCTACTAAAAATACAAAAAAATTAGCCAGACATGGTGGCATGCAACTGTAATCTCAGCTATTCAGGAAACTGAGGCAGGAGAATCGCTTGAACCCGGGAGGCAGAGATTGCAGTGAGCCAAGATCACACCACTGCACTCCAGCCTGGGTGACAGAGTGAGACTCTGTCTTAAAAAAAAAAAAAAAGAAGAACTTTCTTATGCAGAGTAATAATAATACTTAATGAAAATTTCTCAGGAGCATACATTTTACTAGAAATAATTATTTTATGTTATAGAATATATACATATAATGCTATTAATATAAATTATAAAATACCTTGCGAAAGATCTCAATTCAAAATAAGACATTCAACATGAATTGGTGACAAATCTACATTATAAGGTTTTTATTTTTTAATTTTAATTTCAATTTTTTATAATTTCAACTTTCATTTTAGGTTCAGGAGGTACACGTGCAGGTTTGTCACATGGGTATATTGAGTGATGCTAAGGTTCGGGGTATGATAGACCCAACATTCAGTTAATGAGCATGGTACCCAGTTGTTTGGTTTTCAGCCTTTGTCCCTCTCCCTTCTCTCCCCTATCTAGTTATCCCCAGTGTCTACTGTTGCTATCTTTATGTGCATGTGTACACAATGTGTAGCTCCCACTTATAAGTGAGAACATGTGGTATTTGGTTTTATGTTCCTGTGTTAGTTTGCTTAGGACAATGGCCGCCAGCTGCATCCATGTTGCCGCAAGGGACATAATTTTGTTCTTTTTATGGCTGTATAGTATTCCATGGCATATATGTACCACATTTTCTTTATCCGATCCACCATGGATGGGGACCTAGATTGATTTCATGTCTTTGGTGTTGTGAATAGTGCTGCAATGAACATAAGAGTACATGTGAAGCTGTGTGATACAGTTTGGCGGTGTCCCCACTCAAATCTCATCTTGAATTATAGTTCTCATAATCCTCACATGTCGTGGGATGGACCAGGTGCAGATAATTGAATCATGGGGGTGGTCTCCCCCATCCTGTTTTCATGATAGTGAGTGAGTTCTCTTGAGAGCAGATGGTTTTATAAAGGGCTTTTCCCCACCTTCGCTCTGCACTTCTCCTTGCTGCCACCATGTGAAGAAGGATGTTTGCTTCCCCCTCTGCCATGACTGTAAGTTTCCTGAGGCTTCCCCAGCCATGCTAAACTGTGAGTCCGTTAAACCTCTTTCCTTTATAAATTACCCAGTCTCGGGTATGTCTTCATTAGCAGCGTGAGAACGGACTAATACACTGTATATCAAGGATTAACACAATCTTTTCCTCTTCTGCATGAGAATTTAACCCTGGGTTAACTTTCTAGCTCTGATCTGCTGAACACCTGATAAAGAGGAAACATCACTGTGCTAGTGGGCCACAGTGCTCATCAAATTGCCCCTTGTTGGTAGACTGCATCTGGACTGGGAGCTCATGGAATGGATCCGAAATATCTAATGAGGAATCTACAGCTTTGGGAGTCCTTAAGTAGCATGACTGTTGTAACAGGGCATGTCCCCTGCAGACACCCTGGCAGCCATGAAGATAGAGTTTTTACAACAGCTATTGTCCCATAAGACAGGATAGTTCCCACACCTGCTTAATGTGGGTCTCATCACTTTGTACCGAACTGCCACTTGGAGGTAGGGGGCAAAAAAGAATGGCCCCTGAGGATCCACAGAAGAGATGCCCAATGCTGCCTGCATCCTCTTAAGTCAGTATGGTGCTGAGCGTGTCTGAATGCTTAGTTAGCCTAAAAGGAATTACCAAATGAGTATGGCAGAAGTCTTCCTATTTTAATGAATATACTATTACCCACAGACTAGTCATTCCTCTCTTGCCCTTATAAATATATTAGAGATCCTTGTAATAATTAGCACAATGATTTGTAGGTGTGTGCTAGTGAGTTTAAGTGCTTATACCTAGTTTTCTAAAACAGACAAAAATATACCTCCTGAAATCTTATTTACATAATGAATCTGTTAGGCAAAGCCTGTTTCCATGCAAACAACAAATGATATATATAGCCTAGGCCAAGCACGAAATATGAATTAGTTGGAACAGAGAGAATGGGGTTTGAGTGAAGGTATAATAAACACGGCTCTTATCCAGCCTGGTTCTCTCTGCTCACAGGCCAGCTGAAGTTTTTGACATACTGTTCCATAAGGGTGGAGGTGAAATGTGTTCACTCACAAACTACACACGTCTGAACACAGCGACATGTACCAAGGAATGTTCTAGATGTGCTTTGGGGAAAACAGAAGAATTTCCAAAGAAGTAAATTGTGAAAAGGTCATAAATGGAATATTTGTATTTGTGCAGGACTAATAAAGGCAAGTCACATTAATAAAAGCATACAGTGTGGTTCCAATAATGAAGAAAGGGAACTAGATATATTTCATATATGCCTACAAACATGAATAAATGCACACAAGGATTTATATCAAAGTATTAATAGCAGTTATAGTAGTTCTCTGTGACAAGGGAAATGGAGAATTTTATCATCTATTGCTTACATTTTATTTTGCTTGTATTTTCAAAATAAAGATATATCTGCAAATTACTTCTGTAATTGCAATTATAATTGAAAAATCACCTTTAACAAGGATTTGAAAAAATATATATGTGATAGGATTCTTTTTTAATACTGAGCTTCTCCTGCACATTTAAAATATAATTCAGTTTACAGAAATGCAGTTTACCCTTTCAGATCTTCTGAAAAGAAGGAACAAGCCATTTGTATTGTGGGCAGACAAATGAGAAAATCTGAAGACATACAAATCATTGCACACATAGAGTTGTTAGGATCTTTCTTCCCCCAACAACGTGGCTGTGGGTGTGGGATCCTTGGGATGAAGATCAAGATAACCAGAATCCCTGAGATCATTCCCTCTTAATTTTCTGAACAGCTCACTATAAGGAATCAGTGCCTGTTTACCCTTCTAAGTATGGCCACAAAGCCAGAGGGAAAACAAAGGCTGATAAGAATGTCAGAGGGATTCTTGATAACTCCCCATGCCTATGGCTAACTGCATTTATAGGATTAAATCCATAATCTATGTCAGTGTTTCTCAACCCGTTTTCTATTATGGCTCCTTTGGGAACATTTTTAGATTTGGTGGTTCCTAATCTCCATCCCTAACCTCCAGTGAGATTTTCATAAGCGCAGATATGGTGTATCTCTGTTTACATACGGTGGCTCCTTGTGAAGGAGAGGCACAAACTATTGTAAAAATCCAAGATTTTTCCTGTCTTTCCCCAATAACCAATCTTTGTCCCCTCAGAGGTGATTTCAGCCCCATTGAGAATTCATGCTCTATGTATATCTATGTATATAAGTATATGTGGTATATATACACTATGGAATACTACACAGCCATAAAATAGAACAAGATCATGTCCTTTGCAGGAACAGGGATGGAGCTGGAAGCCATTATCCTTGGCAAACTAACACAGGAACAGAAAACCAAATACCGCATGTTCTCACTTTTAAGTGGGACCTAAATGATGAGAACACATGGACACATAGAGGGGAACAACACACACTGGGGCCTTCCGGAGGGTAGACGGTGGGAGGAGGGAGAGGATCAGGAAAAATAACTTATGGCTACTAGGCACCTGGGTGATGAAATAATCTGTACAACAAACCCCCATGACACAAGTTTACCCATGTAACAAACCTGCACTTGTACCCGTGACCTTAAAATGAAAGTTAAAAAAAAAAAAAGAAGAAGGAAAACAAGAACATCAGCACATACTTCCCACTGTCTTCATCACATTTCCAAAGTTGTTTCAACTTCCACAATAATCAATCATTACTTTTACTGGGGAAAGTATAGAGCGTGTGTGTGTGTGTGTGTGTGTGTGTGTGTGTGTGTGTGTGTTTTAGGAATGCCAGAGGAATAAAACCATATACTTAAATGCAAAAATAAAAAGAAAGGAAAAGAAGAAAATAAACAGTTCTTTGAAAATGAACACAAAACAGGGGAAACAGCTTTGATTAGACTAATCATAGCAGTTCTAACATATTCCAACACACCTAGACAGCAAATCTCCCAGTGGAGATGACAGACATGCTATGGCCAGTATATTCTTGTTTTCTTGTCATGCTCATTCTGAAAAGGCACGTGAGATACTACTGGGGACAGGAGGAAAACCCAAACAGATCATCTGATAAACACCACCACGGGTGTGCCTGAGAGCACCAAGGATAAAGGGCCTAAAAAATAGCCTTCCTCGGCCAGGCATGGTGGCTCACATCTGTAATCCCAGCACTTTGGGAGGCTGAGGCGGGAAGATCACCTGAGGTCGGGAGTTCAAGACCAGCCTGATCAACATGGTGAAATCCTGTCTCTACTAAAAATACAAAAATTAGCCGGGCGGCATGGCATGCGCCTGTAATCCCAGCTGCTCAGGAGGCTGAGGCAGGAGAATCGCTTGTACCCAGGAGGCAGAGGTTGCAGTGAGCTGAGATTGTGCCACTGCACTCCAGCCTGGGCAACAGAGTGAGGCTCCATCTCAAAAAAAAAAAAAAAATTAGCTTGGGGTGGTGGCAGGTGCCTGTAATCCTAGCTACTTGGGAGGCTGAGGCAGGAGAATCACTTGAACTTGGGAGGCAGAGGTTGCAGTGAGCTGAGATTGCACCATTGCACTCCAGCCTAGGCAACAGAGCAAGACTCCATTTCAAAAAATAAAAATAAAAATAGCCTTCCTAGCCTTCCTCCAACCCAAGACCTCCTTTGGTATTGTGTGCTTGAAAAATCACAGCAACCAACAGTTTTGAAAGCTTTGGAACCTGTTCACAAAGATCTGTGACTGTTGATTCATTTCATTCAGAGGAAATAAAAGCAGACTGAATACTAGTTAGCCACAGAGATGGTTCCCAGCAGGACTACAGGGGTGAAGGAGAGAAGAAACCAGACATGAAAGAGAGATAACTGGAACCAGAATGCACCAAATAGCTCTGGAACTATCTCTGGCTACATTTCACAGAAGAGAGGGCAAAGGCTTCTCAAACCTTCTCACCTACTCCCTGATGGGGTTTATTCTAGAATCAAAGCTGTTCAGAGTAGGAAGAGCCTCCAGCGGGGTAAAAAGAAAAGGACATACAGGCATATCTTGTTGTATTGCACTTCACTCCACTGCACTTTGCAGACATCACATTTTTTTACAAATTGAAGGTTTGTGGCAACCGTGCATTGAGCAAGCTTCTCGCTGCCACGTTTCCAACAGCACAAGCTCACTTCATGCCTCTGTGTCACATTTTGGTCATTCTAGCAATATTTCCAACTTTTTCATTATTATTATATCTGTTATGGTTATCTGTGATCAGTGATCTTTCATGTCACTATGGTAATTGTTTTGGGGTGCCACAAACCGTGCCCATATGACAGTGAAATAAATCGATCAATGTTGTATGTGTTCTGACTGCTCCACTAACAGGCTATTCCCCATCTGTCTCTCCTTTTCCTGGGCCTCCCTATTTTCTGAGACACAACAATATTGAAATTAGCCTGATTAATAACCCAACAATAGCCTCTAAGCGTTCCAGTGAAAGGAAGAATTGTACATCTATCACTTTAAATCATATGCTAAAAATGATTACGCTTAGTGAGGAAGATACGTCAAAAGCCAAAATGAACTGAAAGCTAGCCTTCTTATGCCAAATGGTCAAGTTGTGAAGGCAAAGGAAAAGTTCTTTTTCTTAAGGAAACTAAAAGTGCTATTCCCCTGAGCACATGAATGATAGGAAAATAAAACAGCCTTATTGCTGTTATGGAGACAGCATAAACTTATGGAGAAAGTTTTAGTGGTCTGGATGGAAGATCAAGCCAGATACAACATTCCCTTAAGTCAAAGCCTAATCCAGAGCAGGGCCCTAACTCTCTTCAATTCTATGAAGGCTGAGAGAGGTGAAGAAGCTGCAGAAGAAAATGTGGACACCAGTAGAGGTTGGCTTATAAGGTTTGTGGAAAGAAGTTGTCTCCATAACATAAAAGTACAGTGAAGCAGGAAGTGCTGATGGAGAAGCTGCAGCAAGTTACCTAGATCTAGCTATGATCATTGATGAAAGTGGTTACACTAAATGACAGATTTTCAATGTAAATGAAACAGTCTTACATTCAACGATGCCATCTAGGACTCTCAGAGCTAGAGAGACGAAGTCAGTGCCTGGCTTCAAAGCTTCAAAGAACAGGCTGACTCTCTTGTTAGGGACTACCGCAGCTGGTGACTTTTAAGCTGAAGCCAATGCTCATTTATCATGCCAAAAATTCTAGGGCTCTTAAGAATTATGCTAAATCTACTCTGCCCATACTTTATAAATGGAACAACAAAGCCTGGATGATAGCACTTTTGTTCACAGCATGGTTTGCTGAATATTTTAAGCCCACTGTTGAGACCGACTGTTTAGAAAAAACAAGATTCCTTTCAAAATATTATTGCTCATCGACAATGCATGTGCTCAACCAAAACCTCTGATGAAGATGTACAAACAGATTATGTGATTTTCATCCCTGCTAATACATCCATTCTGCAGCCCATGGATTAAGGAGTAATTTTATCTTTCAAGTCTTATTATTTAAGAAATACATTTTATAAGGCTACAGCTGCCATAGATAGTGATTCCTCTGATGGATCTGGGAAAAGTAAAATAAAAACCTGCTGGAGGCCGGGTGCAGTGGCTCACGCCTGTAATCCCAACACTTTGGGAGGCTGAGGTGGGTGGATCACCTGAGGTCAGGAATTTAAGACCAGTTTGGCCAACATGATGAAACTCCATCTCTCCTAAAAATACAAAAATTAGCCAGGCATGATGGTGGGCACCTGTAATCCCAGCTACTCAGGAGGCTGAGGCAGGAGAATTGCTAGAACCCAGGAGGTGGAGGTTGCAGTGAGCCGAGATTGCTCCATTGCACTCTAGCCTGGGTGACAGAGTGAGACTCCATCTCAAAAAAAAAAAAAAAAAGAATCTTCTGGAAAGGATTCACCATTTTGGATGCCATTAAGAACATTCGTGATCCATGGAAGGAGGTCAAAATATCAACATTAACAGGAGTTTGGAAGAAGTTAATTCCAACTCTCATGGATGACTTTGAGGCATTCAAGATTTCAATGGAGGAAGTAACTGCAGATGCGGTGGAAACAGCAAGAGAACTAGAATTAAAAGTGGAGCCTGAAGATATAACTGAATTGTTGCAATCTCATGATAAAACTTAAATAGACAAGGAGTTGCTTCTTACGGATGAGCAAGTAAAGTGGTTTCTTGAGATGGAATCCACTCCAGGTAAAGATGCCTTGAACATTGTTGAAATGACAAGAAACATTTTAGAATATTACATAAACTTAGTTGACAAAGCAGTGGCAGGGTTTGAGAGGATCGACTCTAATTTTGAAAGAAGTTCTACTAGGCTATCAAACGGCATCACATGCTACAGAGAACTTTTTTGTGAAAGGAAGAGTCTATCTATGTAGAAAACTGCATTGTTGTATTTTAAGAAATTGTCACAGTCAGCCCAACTTTCAGCTACCATCACCTTGATCAGTCGGCAGCCATCAACATTGAAGCAAGACCTTCCACCAGCAAAGAGTATGGCTCACTGAAGGCTCAGATGATCATTAGTGTTTTTTAGTATTAAAGTATTTCTAAATTAATGTATGTACATTGTTTTTTAAGACATAATGCCATCATACACTTAATAGACTACAGTATGGTATAAAACATAACTATTCTATGTACTGGGAAACCCAAAATTCGTGTCATTCACTTTGGGATCTTTATCGTGGTGGTCTGGAACCAAACTCACAATATCTCTGAAGTATGCCTGTACTTACTGAAAACAAGTTTTACAAAACAACACTAAAACGCTTACCAGATGCAATGTGTTCCAATATACTCTAGTCTAGGCTAGTCTATTTCATTTTTTTAATGCTGGTCACAAGCCATTAAAATAATGCTATCAACCACGAATGGGTCATGACCACAAATTTAAAAACACAAATGTGTTCTAACCTCTTGGGTCCACAGCTGAGAAAGCTAAGATTCAGAGAGGTTAAATCCAAGGTCAAAAGGCTACTTCCTGGCAGGATCAGGACTAGTTTAGACCCAGGTAAATGATGACTGTTGTTATCAGTCTAATAATTGGGACTCACCTCAACTAACGCCTCCTTTATAAATCCCGATCAGAATTCACCTCTATCCATGACCCCCGCTGCCAACATTATTCAGGTTGCTGTCATTTATGTCTTAGTTTTTTTAACACCCCCAGGCCTGCTGCCCTGATATCCCTGTGAACCTGGAGGTATGGTCCCAGGCTAAGTGGTCCCATGGCATTTTCCACATCACCAAACTGACCACTCTGTTCCTCTCCTCTACTGCTTCCTTGCCATGAACCACAGCATCCCCCAAGGTGGGCCAGGGAACTACCAGCCTTGAGGAAGTGATGAGCTTGCTAACTCAGCCAGAAGAAACCTGAAGGGCAAAGCTTAACGCCACCTGAGTCCTGATATACAAATTCCAAAAAACACTAAAGGTGGCCAAGTCAATTTGGAAGGCCTTGAAGAAGTGGGCCATTCAACCCTATCCAGGCAGAATAAATCCTTCAGGGGTCTAGGGAAAGGATAGCATTTAAAAACCAAAGGGCAGCCTCTCTCACTTGGCCTCCATCTTGCAGATTAAAAGATGATGTGTCTGGAGAGTCAGCTTTCTGATCAAGTTTCGCCTTACTAAGTGGTGCACCCTGGGAAAGGGACAGGGAGAAGCACAAAGTGTGGGGCCACCGTAGCAACCAAACCCCAAATGCCTCTTCCACCCTCCACCTTAGCAACCTGCACTCCCAGCCTTCCTGGAACTTTACCCCACATCTTCACCTTGAGGTTTCAGCAGGCCCCAATCTCTGTGGCTCTCACAAAACCATGCAAATCAAACACAACTCCAATCAGAAAAGCATCTATCCTCTGCTTCACCCTCAGAGGTCTCAAACATGCATTCTACGTCTTCAAGCTAGGTTTCACATAGCAGCTTAAATATGACTGTTGTAAAATCACATGTTCCACGTCAATCACTGTAGGGCACTCCCAATGCTTCAGAAAAGAGATCACTCTCTACACTACGGCTTCAGACAGGGCTTGGTAAATCACAGTTCATGGGCCAAATCGGGCCAGGTACCTGTTTTTATAAATAAAGTTTTATTGGAACACTGCCATGCCCATTTGTTTACCTATTGTCTGTGCTGGTTTTGTGCTACATGATAGGGTTGAGTAACTGCAACAGAGACTGAATGGTCTGCAAAGCCTAAAGTATTTACTATCTGCCCCTGTACAGAAAAACTGTGCCAACCCTTCGCTTACAGAATCCTGCCTTTTTTTAATGGTGATAAAATATACATAATATAAAATTTACCATCTTAACCATTTTGAAGTGTACAGTTCAGTGGTACTAATTACATTTGCACTGTTGTACAACCATCACCACCATCCATCTCCAGAATGTTTTCATCATCCCAAATGCAAAGTCTATATCCAATAAATAATAACTCCCCATTCTCCCTCCCCTCAGCCCTGGCATCCACTGTTCTACTTTCTGCCTCTATATATTGTCTACTCTAGGTATCTCATATTGGTGGAATTATACAGTATTTGTCGTTATGTGTCTGGCATATTTTACTCTTAGCATGCTGTCTTCAAGGTTCACTCATGTTGTAGCATATATCAGAAGTTCCTCCCAGGTCGGGCATGATGGCTCATGCCTGTAATCCCAGCACTTTGGGAAGCCAAGGCGGGCAGATCATTTGAGGTCAGAAGTTCGAGACCAGTCTGGTCAACATGGTGAAACCCTATCTCTACAAAAACTACAAAAAATTAGCCAGGCGTGGTGATGCAGGCCTGTAGTCCCAGCTACTTGGGAGGCTGAGGCAGGAGAATCACTTGAACCTGGGAGGCAGAGGTTGCAGTGAGCTGACATCCCACCACTGCTCCAGCCTGGGCAACAGAGCTAGACTCCGTCTCAAAAAAAAAGAAGTTTCTTCCTTTTTAAGCCTGAATAATATTGCATTGTATGGATAGACCACACTGTGTTTACTCATTTGTCTACTGATGGACACAGGTTGTTTCTACTTTTTGGCTACTGTGAATAGCACAGCAACCTGCCTAATCCTCGAGTCTCACCCTACATCACACACCTGCTCTCTCCCCCAAAGGGGTCCTCTGTCAATTTCCCCAACGTGTCCTGCTTCCTACCACCTTCAACTGAGATGAGCCGTGGATATAAAATACACATTCAATTTCAAAGACTTTGTATTTTAAAAAATGCAAAATATCTCTGTAATGATATTTTACATTGATTCTTTGTTAAGATATTATAATTTTGATATATTGGGTTGAATGATGTATTATGATCATTAATATCACTTGTTCCTTTTCATTCTTTTTAATGTGACTACTAGAAAGTTGAAGGTTAATACATGCCTCGTATCCTATTTCTAGGAGCGGCACTAGGCTAGACTCTGCAGGGGTTGGCAAACGTTTTCAGTAAAAAGCCAGATGGTAAATACTTTCAGCTTTGTGGGCTATTCTCGCTCTGCCATTGTCACACAAAAGCAGCCATAGGCAACACATAAAGGAATGATCATGGGCGTGTTCCAATACCTTTTATTTACAAAATCAGGCCGGGTATCAGATTTAGCCCCTAGGCCATAGGATATTAATCGTATTTTTTAAACGGCCAATTCTGGGAAATTCTGTTCTATTCATTTGCTCAGAACCCTCTGTGAAAAGCCATTTTTCATTCAACCAGAGTCTGGAACGCAAGTCTGTTCCGGCTTCCCTGACCTGGGCAGCTCCTGGGACCAAGGGGCAGCCCCTCGCAGGCCGGGTTTCGACCGCCCCAGGGCACCCACCGAGCGCACTCACTTGGGCGTGTGGGCCTCGTCCACGCGGTGCCCCAGCTGGAACTCGTGGGATTTGCTCCGATGCAGCGCGGTGAATCCCGGGATCAAGTGTATCAGTTTTCGGGAGGAGGGCGGTGGGGTCCCCGGGGGCTTCAGCTTGTTCTTCTTCCTCATGGGCGGCGTGCCCGGCGGGGTCACGGTGGTGACGATGTTGGGGGTGCGCGGCGGGGTGCGGACCGCGTGCCGCTGCCGGGGCGATGGGGGCAGGGAACGGTGGCCCGACTCCAGTGGCGGGGGCGGGCACAAGCCCGGGTAGGCGTCCACGGTAAGCCTGTCCACGTGGGTGTACACAGGGGCCCCGGGAGTGGGGCTGGTGTGACAATAGTGCTGGACGCACTTGGACGGGACCCTGGGGCTCTGGGAGAGATGGGTGCGGATCCACGGGGTGGGCTCCGGGGGGCACACGGGATTGTTCTCCTTCCCCGTCTCTGTGGTGGGCCACTGGATGGTCCAGTCTTGTTTGGAAAGGTTGCCTCCTGAGTTGGAACAGAAGAGCAGAGACAATGGGTAAGCCATGAGAAAGCCGGGTGAGTTACACCATACACACCATTACATCATACACACATTACACCACGTGCCCATTACATCATGTGCATGTTACACTATATACCTGTTACATCGTATGCATGTTATCTCATATGCAAATTATATCTTATGCACATTATACCATGTGCCCATTACATCATATGCATGTTACACTATATACCTGTTACATTGTATGCATGTTATATCATATGCACATCATATCATATGCATGTTACACTATATATCTGTTATGTTGTATGCATGTTATATGCACATATCATATGCACATTACATCATATGCTTGTCACATTATATGTGTATTACATCATATGCATGCTATTTCATATGCCCATTACCTCTTATAGACATTCTATCAAATGCATGTTACATCATACCCACATTACATCATAAGTACATTTACATAAAGCCAACCACCTCTACTTGGCTCCTCCAAAAAGACAATAAAATCCCCTTGTTGACCCTGTTACCCTATTCTCCATTCAACAGCCTTGTCTTCCACTGCCCCATAGCTGGGAAGACCCCACAGCCCAAATGCTCAGAAAAGCAAAGAAGTTAATTCTCACTTTTTGAACTTCCCAAGGTCCCAGTTCTGGTAGTTTCAAAGTGATTTAAAGGACTTTAAAGGATAACTTTTCCCTTACATGGAAATTTTAATACCTAACCCTCATGTGAGATACACAAATTCCAAGGAAGTCAAGTTCATCCTTAGTCCCTCCCTGACCACTTCCTCAGCCACCGCATACTTCTTCCAGATCTATGTCGCCATGTTCTCATTCATGCATTTGTCCAGTAAACATCCTGTGAGTGCCAACTATGCCCTTCGCTTGGAAAAGACACAAAAGCAACACAGACGAGACCCTGGTCCCCTGGACTTACATTCTACCTAAGCAGCCATGATAGACAAGAAAACATGCTCACAGAAGGATTTCACATGGTTATTGGTGCTGGGAGGGAAATAAACAGAATGACGTGATAAAAAGAATATGGGCAGCTGGGCACGGAGGCCCACACCTGTAGTTCCAGCAATTGGGAGGCCGAGATGGGCAGATCACTTGAGGTCAGGAGTTTGAGACCAGCCTGGCCAACATGGTGAAACTCCATCTCTACTAAAAATGCAAAAAATTAGCCAGGCATAGTGGCACACACCTGTAATCCCAGCTACTGGGGAAGCTAGACAGGAGAATTGCTTCAACCCAGGAGGCAGAGATTACAGTAAGCCAAGATTGCATCACCACACTCCAGCCTGGGCTACAGGCTCGCTTTCAAAAAAAAAAAAAAGAATATGGGCAACAGAATGGTTAACCGGACAGCGCTACATACAAACCATGTGCTACACAGCTCAGCCAGGAGAAGGCACCACGTACCAATGCACACAAAAACCTGGGCGAATCTCCAGAGAATTAGGCCGAGTAAAAAATGCCAATCCCCAAAGGTTACATACTATATGACTCCATTTATACAGTATTTTTGAAATGACAACATTTTTGAAACAGAGGATAGATTGATGGTTGCCAGGGGTTAGGGATGGCAGAAAAGGGGGTAGGGGAAAAGTGGATGTGGGGATAGAAGAGCAATACAAGGGAACCCTGGAGTGCTGGAACTCTCCAGCATCTTGACTGTGGTAGATATACAACCCTACACAGGTGATCAGGTTACACAGAACTAGGCCCATGGTGCACATAGACACCATGGAATACTATGCAGCCATTAAAAAGGATGAGTTCATGTCTTTTGCAGGGACATGGATGAAGCCGGAAAGCATCATTCTCAGCAAACTATCACAAGGACAAAAAACCAAACACCACATGTTCTCACTCATAGGCAGCAATTGAACAATGAGATCATGATCATTTGGACACAGGGCAGGGGACATCACACACAGGGGCCTGTTGGGGGAGTGGAGGGCTAGGGGAGGGATAGCATTAGGAGAAATACCTAATGTAAATGATGAGTTGATGGGTGCAGCAAACCAACATGGCACATGCATACCTATGTATCAAACCTGCACATTGTGCACATGTACCCTAGAACTTAAAGTACAATAATAATTTAAAAAAAAAAAAGAACTAGGCCCATGATGGTGGCTCTTGCCTGTAATCCCAGCACTTTGGGAGGCCAGAGCAGGAGGATCACTTGAGCCCCGGAGTTCAAGACCAGGCTGGGTGACATAGTAAAACCTTGTCTGCACAGAAAGTAAAAAAATTAGCCAGACATGGTGGTACACTCTGTAGTCTCAGCTACTTGGGAGGCTGAGGTGTGAGGATTGCTTGAGCCTCAGGAGGTTGAAGCTGCACTTAGCCATGTTCATGCCATTGCACTCCAGCCTGGATGACAGAGTGAGACCCTGCCTTAAAAAGAAAAATACATAGAACTAAATACACACACAGGCACAGGCACACATACACACACACACGAGTGAAAATAAAGCTGGGGAAATCTGAACAAGATGGTGGATTGTAACCATATCAATATTCTGTGATATTGTATTGTATAGTATAGTAGTACTATAGTTTTGCAAAATGTACCATTGGAAAGAAAAATGTACAAGGAATGTCTGTATTATTTCTTACACCTGCATGTGAATCTACAATTATCTCAATCAAAAATTTCTGTTAAGAAATTAAAAATAAAATACAAGAATACGCGGGGCCTACTTTAGTAGGGTGATCAGGGAAGGCCTCCTAAGGAAGTGACATTCCTGCTGGCATGTGAAGGACAGGAAGGGGATGGTCACACCGAGTGCCAAGGACAGAGCACACCAGGCCGGGAAACAACAAGGGCGAAGGCCTAGAAGTAGGAAGGGTTTTTTTTTTTTTTAAGTCTTCCAATAGCTTGTTAGAAAGAAAAGATACTTTTTAAAATCCCCACTGTTATGAGGTTTTCATCCCGGTGTAAACTGAATTAAAAAAAGAGAGAGAGAAAAATTTAAAAATCCAATGGTAGGCTGGGTGTGGTGGCTCACACTTGTAATCCCAGCACTTTGGGAGGCCAAGGCAGGTGGATCACCTGAGGTCAGGAGTTCGAGACCAGCCTGACCAACATGATGAAACTCCATCTCTACTAAAAATACAAAAAAATTAGCTAGGTGTGGTGGTGTGTGCCTGTAATCCCAGCTACTCGGGAGGCTGAGGCAATAAGAATCGCTTGAACCCAGGAGGCAGAGGTTGCAGTGAGCTGAGATCGCACCATTGCACTCCAGCCTGGGCAACAAGAGTGAAACTCTGTCTCACAAAACAAAAAAACCTTTTTTTTAAATTATTTTATTGTACTATTATTATACTTTAAGTTTTAGGGTACATGTGCACAATGTGCAGGTTAGTTACATATGTATACATGTGCATGTTGGTGTGCTGCACTCATTAACTCGTCCTTTAGCATTAGGTATACCTCCTAATGCTATCCCTCCCCCCTCCCCCCACCCCACAACAGTCCCCAGAGTGTGATGTTCCCCTTCCTGTGTCCATGTGTTCTCATTGTTCAATTCCCACCTATGAGTGAGAATATGCAGTGTTTGGTTTTTTGTCCTTGCGATAGTTTACTGAGAATGATGATTTCCAATTTCATCCATGTCCCTACAAAGGACATGAACTCATCATTTTTTATGGCTGCATAGTATTCCATGGTGTATATGTGCCACATTTTCTTAATCCACTCTATCATTGTTGGACATTTGGGTTGGTTCCAAGTCTTTGCTATTAAAAAAAAAAATCTAAAAATCTAATGGTGTATTAACATTTTTCATTCATTTGCCATATTGACAGTACAAATACAAATTTGGTCTAAAGACACAGATTCTCATGCAACCACGTAAAGCCTTTCTGCGTCCTCCATGCTAAGAGCTCTAAATGCATAAAGATCCAACAATACCAAATGTGCAGGCTTCAAAACCATCTAAGTTAGGGCAGTCACTTTCCTAGGTCTCTTTCCCGGGTGCCTGCATGAAGGTGGTGTTCACAACTGTGTGATGACAATGGGGTGACACTCAAGGAGAGGCTGAAGGGACAGGTGAAAACAGACTGCCAGGTCTGTGGGCTAAGGTGCAGATTGGCTTTTATACCAAGTCCAACAGGAAGCCATTGGGAGTTTTGAGGCAGGGGAGGCATGGATTGAATGTTCATTTCTCAAAGATCACTCAGGCTGCTGCGGGGAAAACTAGAGCCCAATTAAGGGGTATCTCAGGGAGTTGCAAGAGATGATGCTGGCTCTGGTTTGGGTGGTGGCAGCAAAGATGGAGAGAAGTCGGCCAGGTGTCAATGAAGGAAGATCCACCAGAACCCAGAGGAAGGTAACCACGTGGCCACTTCCATGATGGGCCAAGGAAGGAGATTTGGGGTGCAAAGAAATTCCTAGCTGACTAGCAATAACAATAATAATTACTATAACGACTGTAACAAGAGCTAATTTATAGCGCATTTGATGGTTTCCAAAGTGCTTTCATGAACACTGACTCACGGTCCCATTTTTAATTAAAACAACTCATTTTGTTATTATATATTCAGTACAGAAAAATTAGAAAATTGAGATAAGAAAAAAAGGCAATGCTGTTCTACAGCCTAGCCATCATCCCTATCAATAACTGATGGTCGAGCCTTCCAGATGGTTTGGGGCGGATTTTTTTTTTTTAAGGAAAAAATTTCCATAAGACCATATTTAATGGTTCATTGTCTGTTTTCTTCACTTGTTATATTGGGACTGTTTTACATCTAACTTAATTTTTGTAACTCTGTGTGCAAAGGGTCATTTTTATTTCCATTTTGTAGGTAAGGAAACTGATGCAAAGAGATGAAGATCTGCTTAAGGTCACAAGAGAGATGGTAACTGGCAGCCAGATTCAAACCCAAAACTTTGGCCACCTCAACAAGCAGGGCATGAGGCTGTCTGTGAAAGAGAACTGGGGCCTCCATTTGCCATCATAGATCATTCAAACGGGAAAAGATACTGAAACAAAGGCTCATTTCTCAAAATGAGCCTCCTCCTAGGCTTGCCAGAAGAACACTCTACCAAAGTCACCAGCATTACGGTATCTACTCTCAAATATTGACACATACACATTAGCCCAGTGAGTAAGAGAGTCAACGCTGGAGTCGGATGACTTGGGCTCCAAATCTGACTCCCCACCACTTATGGCTGTGTGACCTTGGGCACTCATCTAACCTCTCTAAGTCTTAGCTTTGTCACCTGTGCAATGGGACAATAAGAAAACCTAATAAAACTCAGGGACTAATAAACAATAATAAAACCTAATAAAACTCAGGGACTACTATGAGGATCAGATGCACAAACACAAGCAATGTGCTTAGCACAGCTCCCAGCACACAATAGGTACACCATAAATGCTAGCTACTGGCATTGTAATTCTCAACACTGTGGTAATACGTCAATATCTGCTATTTAAAGAGTGTGTAGTGGTTCTGACAGCTTTACTATTCTCACCCTTTGTACAGTGAGGAAGTGACATTTAGCTGAAGCTAAATAGCTCTAAGAGCCGGAACAGAACAGAGAATCAAGTTAAGACAAGTTTCTCCATCGCATGGTAAGCTCTGGATTGATGTATTTGCTGAGGGAATACAAGCTCGTTGTCAAGTTAGCCTAAGTAAAGCCTGTTTAAGAAAGTCAATCTATTTTCTAAGCTGTCTTAATCAAATACTGCACCATGAAGCCACAAAGTAGTGCTTTTGGCATTATCATGACAAGCTGTTGTCCATCCTGAATGAAATGGAAAGAATATGGGATTGGGAACCAGAAGAACCCAATAGAATTCTGGTTAAACCACTGACCAGCTCTGTGACCTTGGGCAAATTACTTAACCTCCCTGAGCTTCAGTTTGGGGGCTCATAAAATGGGAATAATTATGGCTTTGTTGGAGGGTGCAGTGAGAATTAAATGTATTTATTTTACAAATATTTGAACACCCTTTATGTACCAGGCACTGTTGTGGACACCAGAATAGAACAATAAATAAAACACACACACTCAAAAAAAACCTATTTTTGCAGAGCTCACATTCTTAGTAGGGAAACAGATGAAACAAGTAGATGAACAAATTTATCATATATGTAGTGATAGTAAGTCTTCTAGAGGGAAAGAAAGCAGGGCACAGAGACAAAAAAAAAGTGTTGGGGGCTATTTTAATCGCAAAAGGATGAGGAGGTGACAGTAGACATTTGAGCAGATATCAGAGTGAAGTGAGGACTGAATTAATAAGATAAAGCAATCAAACCATCAGACAGAGCCTGAGCCATCATGTCAATGCCAACAAATGGCAGATGATTGAAGATGGGTGAAAACATCTATTCTGGGTGCCTTGTGACTCATCCCCTTTGTCCCCAGGCATTCACTATGCCAGCCCCTGCCCTCAAGATGCTCCCAGTCTAGTGAAAATGATCAATAATCAAAAAACTCTCACTGCAGTTCCAT
This sequence comes from Pan paniscus, assembly GCF_029289425.2. Lineage (NCBI taxonomy): Eukaryota > Metazoa > Chordata > Mammalia > Primates > Hominidae > Pan > Pan paniscus. The sequence continues at coordinate 125,831,064 of NC_073259.2, forward strand.
CCTAGGTACAGACCCCAAATAATTGAAAGCAAGGACTGAAATACTTGTAGACAAAATACTCATAGCAGCACTATTCACAATCACCAAAAGGTGGAAACAACCCAAGTGTCCATCAACTAAGGAATGGATAAACGAAATGTGGTACGTCCATATAATGGAATATTATTCACCCATAAAAAGGGAAGAAGTACTGATTCATGTGGATCAACCTTGAAAAACACTATGCTAAGTAAAAGAAGTCAGACACAAAGGGTCATATATCATATGATTCCATTTATATGAAAAATCCCAAAGAGGCAAATCTATAGAGAAAGAGAGCAGATTCGTGGTTGCCAGGAGCTGGGGCTGGTGGGGAATGGGGAGTGACTGTTAATAGGAATGGGTTTTTGAGGGGGTGATGAAATAGGTTTGGAATTAAACAGAGGTGGTGGTTGCACAATCTTGTGAATGAACTAAATGTCACATCCTGGTTTACTTTGAAATGATTACTTTTATGTTATGTGAATTTTCCCTACATAAAATGAATCAGTAAGTACTCACAATACCAAACAGAATCCTAAGCTAGAAAAAGTGCAGGAGCATACGGGGCACAGAAGAGTGGAACCCCACTGGCCAGGAGGTGGGGGTGGGTAGGAGAAGGCAGCCTGGAGGAGGTGGCACCTAAGCCCAGAACTTGAAGGTGAACAAGAGTTCCTAGGAAAGGTGGCAGTGAGGTGGGTGACAGCGGAAGCATGGTAAGAGAGAGAACAGCAGGGTCAAAGGCCAGGAGATGAGGGACGTGGGAGTTTGGAGAACTGCCAATCGTTCAGTATGGCTAGAGCTATTTTTCGGGATGGGGCGGGGCGGGATGGTGAGACAGAGTCTTGCTCTGTCGCCCAAGTTGGAGTGCAGTGGCACAATCTCGGCTCACTGCAACCTCCACCTCCTGGAGTTCAAGCGATTCTCCCGCCTCAGCCTCCCGAGTAGTTGGGACTACAGTGGCCTCGTGATCCACCAGCCTCAACCTCCCAAAGTGCTGGAATTACAGGCATGAGCCACTGCGCCCAGCCAAGCTAGAGTTATTTTGAGAGAGGAAAAAATTAGGCCAGGCGCGGTGGCTCACGCCTGTAATCCCAACACTTTGGGAGGCCGAGATGGGCGGATCACGAGGTCAGGAGATCGAGACCATCCTGGCTAACACAGTGAAACCCCGTCTCTACTAAAAATCCAAAAAAAAAAAAAAAAAAAAATAGCCTGGCGTGGTGGCGGGCGCCTGTAGTCCCAGCTACTCGGGAGGCTGAGGCAGGAGAATGGCGTGAACCCGGGAGGCGGAGCTTGCAGTGAGCCGAGATCGCGCCACTGCACTCCAGCCTGGGCGACAGAGCGAGACTCCTGTCTCAAAAGGAAAAAAAAAGAGACAAACAGGTACACAAAAAGGAAATGAGGCTCTGGGGAAGATGATTGTGAAGTCTAGTTAAAGAGGCTGGGCGCAGTGGTTCACAATGTAATCCCAGCACTTCGGAAGGCCAAGGTGGGCAGATCACTTCGGGCCAGAAGTTCAACATGGCGAATCCCTGTCTCTACTAAAAATACTAAAATTAGCCAGCTGTGGTGACCCACGCGTGTAGTCCCAGCTACTCGGGAGGCTGAGGCAGGAGAATGGCGTGAACCTGGGAGGCGGAGCTTGCAGTGAGCCGAGATCGCACCACTGCACTCCAGCCTGGGAGACAGAGCAAGACTACGTCTCAAAAAAAAATTCGAGCCAGGCTGGAGAAGAAGTGAAGGGAGGACTTCCCAGGGTTTTGCTCTTCTAGGCGGAAGGGGACGCTGAGAACTGAGGGCCGGTGTGACTGATCCCCTTGCCACTGGCCTCCCAGAGAGGGAGGTGGTGTCCTCCAGAGCTCCTGGAGACCTGCTGCAGCTGAGGGCTTGTGGCAATCAAACTTGGTGATGAGTGTGGTGGAAGCTCTGGTGCACCACACCACACAGCTGCTTCAAGGTTTAGACCCCAGTCCCGTGGTCATGCCAGGAGAGGAGCTGAAACTCCCCTAATCATAAATGATAATGGGAAGGAAGCTAACTTTCTGTAGGGGCCGATATTGCTGTATCCTTGAGGCTTGGACCCCAAACTCCTGCTCATGCCGAGGAAGGGCTGGCTCTCCCCATGGGCAAATGCAGACAAGTGGACTGGAGCTGGAGGCCAAGCATCTGCCCACAACATTGCTGCTGAATGCCAGCTCCTGATCGTACCAGGGGAGGGGCTGGTGCTTCTTTGATCATATGGCTTAAAAGCCACACAGCCCAATGGATGGGATCCATGGAGTCCTTCTGGAGCCCGGTGTGCTAGACCAGGGTGCAAAGGACAATGGTGAGTGTGGGGACTATATACCTGCCACTCCTGTCCATGTGTGATTAAAGCTGTCCCAGAAACCCTGGTGCACAGGCTGTGTGGGCATCCGTCCTTGCGGCTCAACAGGGCTCCTGTGTGTAGGGAAGCTGAGCATCATGGAAACATGTCTCTGACCATGGTGTGGAGAAAGGATTGGACAGGGCCCGGCAGCAGCAGGAGCCCAGCCTGAGGCTCCTGGAAGCATCTGGATGGGAGATGACAGGGACCCGGGATAGTTATGGCAGTGGAGATAGAGAGAGGTGGAGTGACTGTATATTAGAAGAGAAAAAAGGAAAAATAGCCAACATTTATTGAATTTACACATAAAAAGTTATAGACCCACGGAACAATCCAACAAAGTGGGTGGAATTTACTCTGTCTTACAGATGAGGAAACTGAGGCACAGAGAGGTCAAGTGGCTTGCTCGAGGCCACAGAGCCTTGTCCAAGAAGGACATGTGGGGTTTGGGTCTTCACCTGACCCATAACCAGGACATTAAGTCCAGGCTGATGTCCCAGTTGCTAGCCTGGGTCACACAGTGGCCAGTGGCACTGATCACAGCAATAGGAAATGCAGAAGGAAATTGGGCACAGATGAGGTGGCAAGCTCAGGGTCAGACAGGCTGAGTCTGAATTTCCTGCAGGACACCCAAGAGCAGATTCTGGGATGCAGCTGAACCTTAACTTCCCCTTCTCCCAGAAACCCCGGGATCACTCCCCAGGAAGAAGTTATTTTTCTAGCCTGAAAAGATTGATCACGAAATTCTAAAATCACATCTTAGTGGGTTTTTTTTTTTCTACAAAGACATGATTACTTCATCACGTTCACCTACTGTTCCTCTCCCATCTGATCTCTGAATCTCCAGAGTAAACATCCCATGATCCTGAATTACATGCTGGTAATGCAGGTCTGGAAGAGGGGGATCATGAGCCTGTCACTCACTGACTAACTCCCCCAGAAAGGAAGATACCTCTGCATATGGAAGACTTGCTTTCTGAACTGAAAGAACAAGAGTTAATTCTCCTAAGTCAACGCCAACACTTAGACATGAATTTGTCCCTAAAATTCCTCACTGTGACTCCGTTTCTTCATCTGTAGAATGGGGATAACAGCAGAGCTTTCCCCCATGATTGCTCTGAAGATTAAATAAAACCATGCAAACAGAGCATTTAGCTTCATTCCCTAGCACACAGTCAATGTTGTATAAATGTTCATGTACAAAGAGTGTAAAACCATCTGTTTCACAGAACGCCACTGAGGATTAAATAAATGCATACAGTGCTTTTCATTTTGAGCCTGACACAGAGCTCACACTCAAGAATCATCCAGTCCTGCCAGGTGCAGTGGCTCACACCTGTAATCCTAGCACTTTGGGAGGCCGAGGCGGGTGGATCACCTGAGGTCAGGAGTTCAAGACCAGACTGGCCAACATGGTGAAACTCCATCTCTACTAAAAATACAAAAATTAGCCAGGTATGGTGGCACATGCCTGTAATCCCAGCTACTCAGGAGGCTGAGGCAGGAGAATCGCTTTAACCTGGGAAGGTGAGGTTGCAGTGAGCTAAGATTGTGTCATTGCACTCCAGCCTGGATGACAAGAGTGAAACTCCATCTCAAAAAAAAAAAAAAAGAATCATCCAGTCCTTATTCCTGGTCTTGGCAGGTGCTAACTCTGACAGAAAGAAAGCTCAGGGTTATCAGAAGCCTTTATTTTGGGTTGAACTGCAGCCTCCAGTACCTTATTTGCATATAGGATCTTTGCAGATACAATCAAGTTAAGATGAGTTAATACTGGATCAGGATGCATCCTAAGTCCAATGGTTTGTGTCCTTATAAGACGAGGAGAAGACACAGAGGAGAACGTCATGTGAAGACAGAGGCAGGGGCTGGAGTGATGCAGCTACAAACCAAGGAGCACCAAGGATGGCCAGCCACCCGCTGAAGCCGTGGGACAGGCAAGGAACCGATTCTCCCCCAGAGCCTTTGGAGGCACTGTGGCCCTGCCAACACCCGATTTCAGACTTTCAAGCCCCTAGAACTGTGGGAAAGTATGTTTCTGCTGGTTTAAGCCATCTAGTTTGCGGTAGATTTTTTTTACAAAAGCCCTAGATAACTCATTCATTTGCTGGACACTGACTGGGGGACTGCCACATAAAAGCCTGCCTGTGGAGTGCAGCCACCAGATTCTGTGTTAGGAAACTGGTGCTGATCTCACCTGCCCTGTAAAGTAGATGTTATTGACAGTTATCGGTCGGGCACGGTGACTCACGCCTGTAATCCCAGCATTTGAGAGGCCGAGGCAGGCAGATCACGAGGTCAGGAGATCGAGACCATCCTGGCTAACACGGTGAAACCCTGTCTCTACCAAAAATACAAAAAAAAAAGAAATTAGCCATGCATGGTGGCGGGCACCTATAGTCCCAGCTACTCGGGAGGCTGAGGCAGGAGAATGGCGTGAACCCGGGAGGCGGAGCTTGCAGTGGGCCAAGATCACACCACTGCACTCCAGCCTGGGCGACAGAGCGAGACTCCGTCTCAAAAAAAAAAGACAGTTATCAACAAGTAATGCTATAAAGCACTTTATGCATGTATTCAATCCTCCGTGGCATCCTGTGAAATAGATGCTTTTACTCCCTTTATACATGAACATTTATACAACATTGTGAAAGGAAAATAAATCTTGGAAGACCCAAAGTCACTAAGCTAAAGGGAAAAGTCAAGCTGGGAACTGCTTAGGACAAACCTGCCTCCCATTCTACTCAAAGTCATCTCTCTGTTCACTGAGATAAATGCATATCTAATTGCCTCCCTTGGAAAGGCTAATCAGAAACTCAAAAGAATGCAATCGTTTGTCTCTCGCCTACCTGTGACCTGGAAGCCCCCTCCCTGCTTGAGTTGTCCTGCCTTTCTGAATGGAACCAATGTACATCTCACATAATCTTATTGATGTTTCATGTCTCCCTAAAATGTATAAAAGCAAACTGTGCTCTGACCACCTTGGACACATGTCATCAGGACCTCCTGAGGCTGTGTCATGGGCGTGCATCTTCAGCCTCGGCAAAATAAACTTTCTAAATTAATGAGGTCTGTCTCAGATTTTCAGGGTTCACAACATTGGCTGTGTGCTTACTGTGCTTGGGATGGGGCTAAATGCTCTAATTGCATCGTTTCATTTAATCTTCAGAATAATTCAAGGGTAAAGCTCTGCTGTTATCCCCATCCTACTGATGAAGAAACTGTAATGTTATCAACAAGTAATGGATAAGTGACAGGTCATGGCTAAAGTCTTAGAGTTGGTAGTAACCTACACCCTCACTTTCCCCTTAATCACATGGCATCCTGCAGCTGAGCTGGGACCCACCCCTCCCCGTAGCCTACAGTTCCCCCAAAGACACACAAACACACACTAACACATACCATTCCCCCAAAGACGCACAAACACACAGTCACACATACATACCATTCCCCCAAAGATGCACACACACTCACACATACACACCATTCCATCAAAGACGCACACACACTTACACATACACACATTCCCCCAAAGATGCACAAACACACACTCACACATACACACCATTCCACCAAAGACGCACAAACACACACACATACACGCCGTTCCCCCAAAGACACAAAAACACACACACATACACACCTTTCCCCCAAAGATGCACATACACTCATACATACACACCATTCCCCCAAAGACGCACATACACATACACACCATTCCCCCAAAGACGCACAAACACACACTCATACACACACACCATTCCCCCAGACGCACAAACACTCACACATACACACCATTCCCCCAAAGACACACACACTCACACATACACACCATTCCCCCAAAGACACACACACACTCACACATACACACCATTCCACCAAAGATGCACAAACACACACTCATACACACACACCATTCCCCCAAAGACGCACACACACTCACACATACACACCATTCCCCCAAAGACTCACACACACTCATACATACACACCATTCCCCCAAAGATGCACACACACACACACCATTCCACCAAAGACGCACAAACACACACTCATACACACACACCATTCCCCCAAAGACGCACACACACTCACACATACACACCATTCCCCCAAAGATGCACAAACACACACTCACACATACACACCATTCCACCAAAGACGCACACACACACATACCATTCCACCAAAGACGCACAAGCACACACTGACACATACACACCATTCCACCGGGGCCACGGGAACATCGACTCGCCCTCAAGTTTACTTTCTTTCCTTGAAGTTTGTTCGAAGTCTGAGAGAGAAGCAGAGAGGAAGAAAAGTCTTACCCTCTGCCAAATTATCTTTCCCATGAAATTATCTTCCTCTCCACCCCTACACTTCAAAACTAGAAGTTTGGGGCTAAAAATGCAAAAAGTATCATTTCATTATCCAAATTACCGGCTTCTAAATTGACAGGGATTCAACTTCTCTCTGCCGAAGCTTCAGCAGCGTTTCACTGATGAGCTGTATTGTATCAACTCTTCCCTCTCTCTTTTGATCCTCTTTTTAATAAAGTCTGAGGGAAATAGGTAATTTATCATTTTAAATAGGAAAGGTGTGGTAGCAGGGGACTCTGGGGGTTATTAATTGTCACCCTTGCTATCTTGTCATCCGTTTCTGGCAAATCATTTTATTTCAAGTCTTGAAATGGGTGGGGAGAAGGGAATAGGTTTTTAAGAACTGAAAGGTCTGAAGATTGATTAAAGACATTTCAAGGTGTAGGGGTTTTTCACTTGACATTCTCTGATAAGGGACTAAGAGAAATAAAAGCCATTCTCAAGGGAAAAAGTGATTTCAGAAAGTCTAAGCAAGTGTCTAACTTCTTTGTCCCTTCCCATTAAAATTTTATAAACAGGCAATCACGTGGCTTAAATTTGTCTGAATTTCGGAGCCAGCATTGGGATCTACACAGTAGATTCTTTAGCTCTTCAGAGGCAGAAGTGACAGAGAGTCTACCATTCCAGGATCAACACTGCTTGTAACTTTTGTGAATACTTCAATGCACTTGTTAGTTTAATCCTCAAAACTCTCTAGCAAGAAGCAGAACTTTTAGATGCTGGCTGAAAATATTAGGCTGAAGTCATTGGTAGAAGAAAAAAACTGTTTTTTTGTTTAAATCCTCATAACTTTCTGGCAAGAGACAAAACTTTTAGACACTGGTTGAAAATATTTGACTGGAATCACGGGAAAAGCGAAGTACAATAAGTACTAGTAGTACAAATGACAATTACTGTTTGCTGTGCCTTTACCATGTGCCAGATACTATTCTAAGTATTCACGTGTATCACCTCATAGTATCCTCACAAGACCCCATGAAGAAAATTCCGCTATTGTCTCCACTTCACAGTGCTAGGAACAGATAATTATTTGAAAGACTGAGTTGCCCTAGGTTACACAGCTAGTAAGTGGTAGATCAGGGTTTCTGATCCAGATCTGTACCATTGGAGGGTTCTCTGGAGCCCCCTAACCCCTCAGGAAATGAGAGACCCGTCCAGAAAGCCCTTGGAAAGCTGAGCCATTATACACAGGCTTGTGGGTCAGCACCTGGGGCAGCTCCTTCTGACCTCCCGAAAGTCAAATAGGACATTCATTTTAGCCACAATCCCAGAAAGCCTGAAACCGAAAATCCAGGAAAATTTTTTGAGTTTCGAGTTGGTCATCCTTGCAAAAAGCAGCGAATAAGGACAAATGAAAAACATACAGTTGCCAAAGTAATTCAACATTAGCAAGAATCTTAATCTAAGACCTCATTAATGAGCTTGGCATTCAGCAGAACCCTGGGTCCCGTTGGGCACTAGCCCCGCCCCAGGACGTCCCCAGGTAGAACCAAACAAATGCACTGACCCTAGTCTGGGCAGGTCACCTGGGAGATGGGACAGGGCAGGGAGCACAGGCTCTGACCCCGTAATGCCTCCCAGGTCCTGCTCTATGAGATTCATGATTTTATTACCCACCAAGAGACTGGGAAGATTAACCTTCAGTCACTAACTTTAGGGTAGCTTTTTTGTTTTAACAAAGCTCTTTTTAAGAAAAAATTTATTGAGGTGAAATTCACATTAACCATTTCAAAGTACAGAATTCGGCACCACTTAGTACATTCTCAATGTTGTGTAACCGCCACCTCTATCTAGTTCCAAAACACTATCATCACACCCAAAAGAAAACCCTGTCCCCATTCGCAATCCTTCCCAATTCCCTTCTTCCCCCAGCCCCTGGCAAGCCCTAAACTATTTTCTGTCTCTGTGGATTTGCCTATTCCAGCTATTTTATATGAATGGAATCCTACGCTATGTGGTCTTTCGTGTCTGGCTTCTTTCCTTTTGCATAATGCTGTCAAGGTTCATCCAAGTGTAGCATGTGTTGGTCTTTCCTTTCTTGTTATGGCTGAATAATATGTATACACCACATTTTGTTTAAGCATTCCTCAGCTGATGGACATTTAAGTTGTTTCTACTTCTGGCAAGTGTGCATAGTGCTGCTATGAACATTTGTGTACGAGTATTTGTTTGAACATCTGTTTTCAGTTCTTTGGGGCATATATCTAGGGGTGGAGTTGCTGGGTCAGATGGTAACTCTGTGGTTAACCTTCTGAGAAACCACCCTGCTGTTTTCCACAGTGCCTGCATCATCCCACCCAGCAACATATAAAGTTTCTGACTTCCCCACATCCTCACCAACACTTGTTAGTTTTTGTTGTTTATCATCATTGTCATCATAGCCATCCTAGTGGGTGTTTAATAAAACATTCTTAGTAATGGCCATAGCTAACATTTATCGAGCACTTACTGTGGGCTGGGCTTTTGCAGCGTCTCCTCTCATTCTCACACCTTGTTTCATTTAATTCTCATAACAATCTTGTGAGATTGAGAGGAAATTACAGCTCTGGAAAAGTGGAGTCACTGGCCCAAGGCCAAGATTCAAAGTGAAATTCAAAACCTGGCAGTCTGACCACAGAGCACGTTCTCTTGGCTGCTATAAACATACTGCACATCTGAATAGGACACGAGTACCCAGGGGATAGGAATCATCAGCCCCATGTTTCCGATGGGGAAACTGAGACAGAGAGAGGAGTAGAAACTTTCCCAAGACCCACCCATCTAGAATGTTACTCAGCCATAAAAAGGAATGAATGAATGAATGAGTGGCATTCACAGCGACCTGGATGGGACTGGAGACTATTATTCTAGGTGAAGTAACTCGGGAATAGAAAACTGAACATCATATGTTCTGACTCATAAGTGGGAGCTAAGCTATGAGGACGCAAAGGCATAAAAATAATACAATGGACTTTGGGAACCCAGCGGGGAAAAGTGGGGAGTGGGGAAGGGATAAAAGACTACAAATTGGGTTCAGTGTATACTGCTCGGGTGATGAGCGCATAAAATCTCACAAATCACCACTAAAGAACTTATGTAACCAAGTACCACCTGTTCCCCAAAAAACTATGGAAATAAAAATTAATTAATTAATTAAATTTTTAAAAAAGATCCACCCATCTAGAAAGTTCCAGGCCCATCCATCCATCCAGCCCCAACCCCATATTCCTTCCCCTCCACTGTGTAGAATTGTTTTACAATATTTAGCATTTTAATTGTCAAGTGCAATTAAACCTGGGACTCAGCTGCTTCCAGTCTCTGGAATGAAGAGAATGATTATCATCATTCATTGGACATTTTAAACTAAAACACAAAGCCCTTCCTGGTTAAAATCACAGTTAAAATCTACATCAGGAATACAGCAATAAAACATTGCCTAGTATTGCAATATTGCAATAAAATAAACCCTATCTTAGAGTTGGGGTATTTACTACAAGTCATAAAATTATAAACTGCAGCCCAGACTCACATGGGGCCAGACTTGGGGGATCAAGGATAAAAGAAATACTCAAGATACCATCCTCAATAACCCTTTTCAAGTATATCTACATTGCTGGGGGTAACTGGATCTGACATTGGAGACCACAGGCCCCTGGGAGTCATGGATATAAACCTTGATGGTCGCTGTCATCTCACTACAGCCCTAAACAACCTAATATGGATGTTAGGGCAGGGTCAAAGGCACAATACCCTGAACATCAGGATTCCCGGGTTCCACGGTGGCTTGGGCACACACAGCTCTGAGGATCTCATCTCAATTCTTCACCTTGGGGAGGCTTCCCCACCCACCTCCATCCCAGCTACTCTCTCATTCCTCCTCCTGTTTCATTTCCTCATGACCCTTACCACTCAGTGGAACTGTTTTGTTATACAATCAGTTCTTGTTATTTGTGGCAATTGTGTTCTCTCCCATAAAGTCACTGCAAATACTGAATTGGCAAATGCTGAACCATCGCGACTAGGAGAGATATGTGGTTAGGTTCCTGCGAGCCTCTGGTCATCTTATCATCCACTCATCCACACATAACCCTGTTTTAGGTGTGTTCCTGTTTCAAGACACTGTATTTAATATATATATATTATATATATATATACACCATATATATACACTATATATATTATATATATACACATATATACACTATATATATTATATATATACACACCATATATATATATACACTATATATATATATATAGTTGATTCATTAACATTGAACTCACAGCCCACAGCACTGTCACTCAAACCTAAACCAAGAATATCTAACACAGGTATTTTCTCCATAAGGCACAGCACACACAGCCTTCTTATTCTTAGGAACACTAGACAGCACTTCAGCGCTATGCTTTGGGGCCATTGTAAACAGCAAAATCACCCACACAAAGTACAAACAAAATGTGAAAAACATAGCATTCAGTTTAAGACCACAGAAAGGACACTGCTTACACCATGAGAGCTGAAATGAGAGGGCAGAATGCTGCCCTGTTCAACCTCAGGGGTTGTGCACATCAGGCGACTCAAAGTTTTTTACCACTCTGCAAATGCAAGTATTGATTTAAGGGTTACAAATACATTTTAGCCCGTAGGCAAATTCACAAATACAGAATCCACAAATAATGAGGATCGACTGTTGTTATCCGTTTATCATCCATCTTTCCCATTGGAATATAAGCTCTAAGAAGGCAGAGCCCTGGACTCACCTTCTCACCACTGTATCACCCACTGCCTTGCAATAAATAAATATTAATTTTTGGCCAGGTGCAGTGGCTCAAATTGCTGTCATCCCAGCATTTTGGAGGTTGAGGCTGGTGGATCACTTGCGCCCAGGAGTTTGAGGCCAGCCTGGGCAACACAGCAAAAACCCCATCTCTACTAAAAATATGAAAAATTAGCTGGGTGTGGTGGCATGCACCTGTAGTCCCAGCGACTTGGGTGGCTGAGGTGGGAGGATTGCTTGAGCCTGCGAGATCAAGGCTGCAGTAAACCATGATTGTGGTACTGTACTTCAGCCTGGGTGTCAGAGTGAGACTCTGTCTCAAAAAAATATTAAAATAAATATAATTTTTTGTCTCAATGCGCAAATTATATGTTGCTTTAATAAATATTTGTGGAATGAAAGAATTCTTCTTTACTTTTTTTGAGATGAAGTCTCTCTCTGTTGTCCAAGCACCATCTCAGCTGACTGCAACCTCCACCTCCTGGCTCATGCCTTAGCCTCCCAAGTAGCTGGGATTACAGGTGTGAACCACCATGCCCAGCTAATTTTTGTATTTTTAGTACAGATGGGGTTTCACCACATTGGCCAGGCCGGTCTCAAACTCCTGACCTCAGGTGATCTGCCCGCCTCGGCCTCTCATAGTGCTGGGATTACAGTAGTGAGCTACTGCACCCGGCCGAAACAATCCTTGAACAGTCATAAATTAAAGCTGCCCTGATGGATAACAGTATTGGTATCATGCACCTTGAATTCAGGCAAGAAATTAAGTGGGAGACAACTCGCTATAGTCAAAATTCTATTCATGCATAGGGCTACCCTAGATGGGTAGTCTTGAGAAATGAAGGCCTGGTGACCAGAAGAAAGGGTGGAAGGTCATCCTTATCTTGATCCTGCCTCTTCTGGCTCTGCATCCTCTGAGAAACAGCTGTGCCTCCACCTGCTGGGAAGAATGGGCTCTCTCATGGGCCTCTGAGGGAGGGAGAAGGAGGTGAGGAGCTGAGGAGGCCCATCCGGCTCAGGCTGGCTCCCACGCATGCTTGCACAAGAGAGTCCACACCAGGAAAGCCACATGAGAGAGGGATGACCTCTGAGACGCTCCTAATTCCAGAACCCTTTGTTGTTCTATTGCTCTGCCTCCCTTGAGTGACAGGCATTATATTAGTTTTATAACCTCTTGTGTTGGCAAATTCAAGAAAGCTAAAAGTAGCATTCGATGACCTTATGTGCTGCAAGGTGCCCTATTTTTATCTCCCAACAACTGACTTGGGGCGCAGGTTTTCCAAATCCCTTTGGCTTTCCCCTCCCTGTGCAGATTCAGTGGGGCCAGCACCTGCCCCGGTTTCCCTCCCAATTTCCCTCTGCAAAGACAGTGCTTATGAAGCCTTCAGAGCCAGGTGTGCCAGGAAGTCAATTTGCTCAGGTTATCCACATAGTCTTGACCTAGAGGCAGAGAGAAATGTGGATACTTCTAAGAGAAAGGTGCTGTGTAAACGTCTATCAACCTTTTTAACTCCACTTAACTAAGGCAGACAACTGCATGGGCACCAGGGGGCTTTTCCAAGACATCTAGATTTAATACCTGCCAATATAACTTCTTGCCACAGCATGTAGAACTCAGCAGGGCCAGTGAGCTGGGTTTGAATCCCAGCTCCACTACTTACTAGCTGTGTGACTTGGGGTAAATTTCTTAACCTCTCTGAACTTCATGCATCTAAAAAGGGAATAATAAAAGTACCCTCTTCTTAGGGTGAACATGAAAAACCAAGCAAGCAGTGGGCCTGCTATCTTTGTTACTATTTGATATGGTGTGGCTCTATGTCCCCACCCAACTCGCATCTCGAATTGTAATCCCCACGTGTCAAGGGAGGGACCTGGTGGGAGGTGATTGGATCATGGAGTCGGTTTCCCCTGTGCTGTTCTCATGATAGTGAGTGAGTTCTCATGAGATCTGATGCTTTAAAAGTGTTTAGCAGTTTCTCCTGTCCTCTTTCTTTCCTGCCGCCTTGTGAAGGTACTTGCTTCTCCTTTGCCTTCTGCCATGATCGTAAGTTTCCTGAGGCCTCCCCAGCCATGCAGAACTATAAGTCAATTAAACTCTTTCCTTTATAAATTACCCAGTCTCGAGTATTTCTTTATAGTGGTGTGAAAACAGACAAATACACTATCGTTGCTATCATTAGTAGTAATTCTCTTCCCTTCCCCAGGCAGAATGTGTGCATGCATCTTTTGATCAGACACCTACTTATACACCAGGTACTTTGATCTGAAGATGCACAGTTTCTCCATCCACACAGAATTCACACCCTACCCAGCAAGTTACGAAAACATATCATGAAAAAAGTAATACAGCTCATTAATAATTTTTACATGGATTACATGTTGAAATGATCATATTTTGGAAATATTGGGTTAAATAAAATATATTGTAAAAATTAATGTCATTCCTCAAAAAATTAAACACACAATGAGCAATTGGCAATTCTACTCCTAGGTCGATACCCAAAAGAATTGAAAGCAGGGACTTAAACAGATATTTATACACCAATGTTCAGAGGAGCATTATTCACGATAGCCAAAAGCTGGAAACAGCTCAGTGCCCATTGATGGATGAATAAATAAACAAAATGTGATATATCCATATAGCAGCTTATTATTCAACCTTAAAAAGTAAGGAAGTTCTGATACATGTTACAACATGGATTAACCTTGAAAACCATATGCTAAATGAAATATGCCAGACACAAAAGGACAAATAGTGTATATTTCCACTTACATAAGGTATCTAGATGACGCAAATTTATAAAGACAGAAGGAAGAATAGGGGTTACCAGGGGCTGAGATTACTTAATGGCCATGGAGTTTCTGTTTGGGATTATGAAAAAGCTCTGAAGATGGATGGTGGTGATGATTATACAACCTTGTGAACATGTTTAATGCCACTAAACTGTACACTTAAAAATTGTTAAAATGGTAAACTTTGGTGTGTTTTCCTACAATAAAAAATTAATGTTGGCTGATTTTTTAATGTTTTTAAATGTAACCACTAGGAAATTTTAAATTACATACATGGTTCCCATGATCTTTCTCTTGGACATACAATGTCTAGCACACATCTGGAAGAAGAGATGGGCGCTAAACAAGGAATCACATCTCACAATGTCATAAAGGTTGTTGCAATGTAACCCAGAGCTGAGGGTTAGGGAGAGGTTTCCTTAAGGAAGAACATTTGCACTGGGGTCTTGATATGCTTTGGCTGTGACCCCACCCAAATCTCACGGAATTGTAGCTTCCATAATTCCCACATATCATGGGAGAGACCCAGTGAGAGGTAATTAAATCATGGGGGCAAGTCTTTCCCATGCTGTTCTCATGGCAGTGAAAAAGTCTCACAAGATCTGATGGTTTTATAAATGGGAGTTCCCCTGCACATGCTCTCTCTTGCCCACTGCCATGTAAAAAGTCCCTTTGCTTTTCCTTCGTCTTCCGCCATGATCGTGAGGCCTCCCAGTCATGTGGAATTGTGAGTCAATTAAACCTCATTCCTTTATAAATTACCCAGTCTCAGGTATGTCTTTATTAGCAGCGTGAGAACAGACTAATACAGGTCTGGAGGATGAGTGGCGGTTCATTAAACAAAGAAAGAGGGACAAGTGTCCCAGCCAGAACCAGTCTGTCCAAAGATGTGATGCACCGGAGGAGGCTCAGAGTGGCAGAGGAGGTAGAGTGCAGATCATGGGGAGAGGGAAGGGGGAAAGTGAGGCAGAGAAGAGGTGGACAAGTCAAAGTGGAGAGCTGAGGATTTATCCAGAGGACAGTGCCATGTGCAATGTCATGGCACCAATGATCACCCCTCACGAGCCAAACCCACTGCATTTGAGTTGTAAACTTGTCTGTGTCTTCAACTGGACGATGAATTCCTGATGCTCAGGGACCATGTCTTGGTATCTTCCATATCCTCAAACCATCTGAGCCCCTGGCACAAAATTTACACCAATAAATATTTTACTGGCTTGACCTAAGGAAGCCAACACAAGTGAGTCCCCCTAGCAGTTAACCCTCCCTGGCACCCAGCCTGCCTCTGGAGCCCAAACGTCAGGTTGACAATGCTTCCAAAGGATATCTCTAAAAGGAGATGCTGCCGAACCCAGAGATAAAGAACAAATGCAAAACTAAAAATATCCCTGCAGGTCTAAACAATAATTAAACCACTGAAACTGATAAAAAAATCATCGGGTAAAGTGGAACTAAGCATGTTTAGATACTAGCAACAGAGATGTTCATGCTTAACATCATTCCACCCCTAGTTACCAACCCTGTAGGGCAGTCTGATGCTGGGAGATAGGGCAGCAAATTCGAATTGTTCTGTTGATTATTCTTTCCACATGTCTTTATTGAGTGCATACTATGGAGCAGGTACTTTCTTTTGAGATGCTAGACGCCTTGGTCAGCTTCTGGCCAATAGTATCTGGACCAGAACTCCCCTCCTGTATCTAGAGTAACTCCTCTCATACTGCAGCTGAATATCTTGTTATCAAATGTTAATGAGGAAACTAACAGGTTTTTTTGAGACAGGGTCTCACTCTGTTGCCCAGGCTGGAGTGCAGTGGCACAATCATGGCTCACTGCAGCCTCAACCTTGTAGGCTCAACCGATCCTCCCACCTTGGTCTCCCGAGTAGCTAGGACTATAGGCGTGCACCACTACACTTAGCTAATCTTTTTTATTTTTTGTAGACACAGGGTTTTGCCATGTTGCTCAGGCTGGTCTCAAACTCCTGGACTCAAGCGATCCATCCACCTTGGCCTCCCAAAGTGTTGGGATTACAAGCATGAGCCACTGTACCCAACCAGAAACAAATATTTTTAAAGTATCTACTATGTGCCATGAACTATGCTAGACATTTTGCGAGTACCACCTCATTGTAATTCTCACAGCAACACTGTGGGGTAGACTCTATTCTTCACAAAGTATATATGAGATTCTAGGGGTCTGTGTTTTACGTGTTCTAAGCTACAAACCTCCTAAGTGAAAAAGCCAAAATTTGAACCCAGAGTTCCTCTTATTTCTCGATAAGGGAGAAGTGAGAAAAGTTCAACTTGAGCAAGAAAAAGAAGAAAACAGAAAAGGCTGTAGGGTAAGAATGGGATCAGGACATCTAGACCCCTCCGCCCCACATAGCAACATCCTGTGGGTAGAATGGGGGACTACACATAATAATCGCAAAAAATGCTCATGGGTTTCTAAAAGAAACAACAAAGTAAGATCCATGGTGTTTAAGGATAAAAATGGTTTCACCAAGGACTGAACTTAATAAATATTTACTGAGCCCTACCCTATGTCAATTGCTTTGCTGTCAGCATTCAATATCCAAGGAAAAAATAACAATGACAATGATCATGATCACCCTTTTTTGGAAAGTGTACCGTATGCCCAACACTATTCTAAATACCATATGTATATTACCTAATTCAACCCTTACAACGGCACTACAAGGTAGTTATTAATATTTTCTTGATTTCATGGATGAAGGACAAGGTGGATGTAGCCCCTGACCCCAAGGGTCCCATAGTGGAATAGGGGAGATAAGGCAAGCAAGGAAACAGCCTCTGCATCATGTCAACGCATTGAGCAAGGTGCCAAGTAGCAAGACAACAGCAATCGGGTGAGGGCTTAGATCCTGATTCACTTATCAGAGCCTCTGTTTCCTCATCTGTAAAATGGGGATAGTGTCACCCACCTCATAGGATTGTTTTGAGGGTCTAGTGATTTTATACTTAAAAAATACCCATCCCAGTTTTGGCTCTGGCCATGATAGAGCAAGCCCACCAAAGCCTATCTTTCCCAAAAATTCTGGGGAAAAAAATGCAAAAGGCAACAACCTGAGGATTCCTACAAGTCAATGACAGCAGGTGGGTAGGGCAGGGGAGTCCACATCTGAAGCATGGCCAATATGGCGGTGGTGAGTTTCCTTCATCTGTCAGTTTTGGCCAAAAGGTTGGCAGGATTTAGGAACTGTGCTTTGGAAATGAGGAGTAAACACTTCAGAGTATCCCATATTTCTGGCCAGAGGACCAGGAAAGGAAGATCTGTGAGTAGGAGAGTATGGGCAGAATCCTTGGGGTTTTTATGTGTGTGTGTGTCTTTTTTCTATCCCAGTCATGTCCCAAAATCAGCCCAGACACAAAACTGCACTCATATGACACAGAAACAGCACAGGCACCAAAGCCCCCAAAAGATATCCCATTCCTTTGGACTGAGAAGCTCAGAATAGAGGCCAATGTTATGTGAATAAGGTAAGGAAGAGTACATGAGATTTTTTTTTTAATTTTTTAATAATTTCAACTTTTGTTACAGATTCATGGGTACATGTGCAGGTTTGTTACAGGGGTATATTGTGTGATGCTCAGGTTTGGGGTATGAATAATCCCCATCACTCAGTGATATGGCTTGGCTGTGTCCCCACCCAAATCTCACCTTGAATTGTCAAGGCCAGGGCCAGGTGGAGATGATTGAATCATGGGGGCAGTTTCCCTCATACTGTGTCTCATGTAGTAAGTCTCACGAGATCTGATGGTTTTATAAATGGGAGTTCCCCTGCACAAGCTCTCTTGCCTGCCACCATGTAAGACATCCCTTTGCTCTTCCTTCCTCTTCTGCCATGATTGTGAGGCCTCCCCAGCCACGTGGAACAGTGAGTCCATTAAACCTCTTTCCTTTATAAACTACCCAGTCTCACGTATGTCTTTATTAGCAGCACGAGAACAGGCTAATACAGTCAGGTAATTAGCACAGTACCAAATAGGGAGTTGTTCAGCACTTGCTCCCTCCCACTCTCTCCCATCTAGTGGTCCCCAGTGTCTGCTATTTGCATCATCTTTAAGTCTATTGCACCCATGGGTTTTTTTCTCTCTCTTTTCTCTCACCACTTTACCCCCAATGAGAAGGCCAGTCATTCAGATCTGTGCAACAAGACAAGAGGCTAAAACTCTAACAGAACCCTATCTTTTTGGCCAAAAGAACTGGAGAAAGAGGCCCCTGAAAGCCAGATAATGTGCAAGTTATCTCCAAAAGAAAAGAACTGGAGGAGAGCCCTAATCTGTGTGTGAAATGCTGCCCACACTTGGAATAAACCCTAAGAAGCATGGCAAAGGCTTTAGGAACTCAGCTGGCATTGGAGCACTACCTATAGAAGACAAGAGAGCACCGACAGTCTGACTCTAACCAGACTACTGACTGCTTAAGAAAAACAAAACAAGCAAACCAAAAATCAATATTCTCCAGAAGGAAACCCAGAGTCTCACAAAAATATTCAAAATCTCCAGGAGATACTCCAAAATTGCGTGATATGCCAAAGACCAGGAAAATCCTGACCAATTTTCAAACGCAAAAGCAATCAACAGGCTGGGCATGATGGCTCACGCCTGTAATCCCAGCACTTTGGGAGGCCAAGGCAGGTGGATCACCTGAGGTCAGGAGTTTGAGACCAGCCTGACCAATATGGTGAAACCCCATCTCTACTAAAAATACAAAAATTAGCTGGGCATGGTGGCGGGTGCCTGTAGTCCCAGCTACTTGGGAGGCTAAGACAGGAGAATTGCTTGAACCCGGGAGGTGAAGGTTGCAGTGAGCCAAGATTCTGCCACTGCGCTACAGCCTGGGCAACAGAGTGAGACGCCATCTCAAAAAAAAAAGAAAGCAATCAATAGGTAGCAACACTGAGATGAGCCAGATATTAGAATTACCAGACATAAACTTTAAAGCAGGCATTATGACCATGCTCCATAAGATAAAGGTAACCACTCTTGAAATGAAAAGATAGCAATTTTCATAGAGAAACAGAAGCTATTAAAAAATAACCAAATGAAAATTTTGGAATCGAAAAATACACTATCCAAAATTCATTGGAAAATGTTCTCATTTACTGGATGAGCTCAATATCAAAATGGAGATGACAAAGTAAAGAGTCAGTGAATGTGAAGTTAGGTGAATAGAAATTATCAAATCCAAAGAACAGAGAGGAAAAAAGATTGATTTCTTTAAAAAAGCCCCAAGGAGCAATTAGACAATATCAAAAGATCTAACATTCAAAAGATCTAACTGGAGAATTGAGAAGGATTGGTGCAGAATAAAAACAACAAAAAACAAAACAAAACTCTTAAAGACATAATGGCTGAAAATTCCCAAATTTTGTGAAAAACATAAATTCACAAATTCTAAAAGCTCAGCAAACCCCACATAGGATAAACTCAAAGAAAACCATGCCTAGGCACATCATAATCAAACTGTTGAAAGCCAAAGAAAATCTTGAAAGCGGCCATTAAAAAAACAATAATGATGCATTATAGATAAAAGGACAACAACTTGAATGACAGGAGATTTCTTATCAAGACTATGAAAGACAAGTTACTAGAACATCTTTTTTTTTGCAGATAAATTTTGACATTTATTCCATTTTAACAACATTTAAGAAAGAAGTATATTTTTTCAATCGTATTTTCCACTTTTTACTAAGCAGACATTCAAGCTGTCCCACTCACTCATATATTACCCATGATACTAACATATTTTTGATTTTTTTTATTTTTTAAACTTTTATTTTAGGTTCAGTGGTACATGTGCAGATTTGATGTATAGGTAAACTTGTGTCATGGGAATTTGTTGTACAGATTATTTCACCACCCAAGTACTAAGCTTAGTACTCAATAGTTCTTTTTTCTCATCCTCTCCCTCCTCCCACCCTCCACCCTTAAGCAGACCCTAGTATCTATTTAGAACAACAACTTTTGGCTGGGCATGATGGCTCACGGCTATAATCCCAGAACTTTGGGAGGCCGAGGCAGGCAGATCCCCTGAGCTCAGGAGTTTGAGACAAGCCTAGCCAACATGGTGAAACTCCATCTCTACTAAAAATACAAAAATTAACTGGGCGTGGTCGTGGGTGCCTGTAATCCCAGTTACTCAGGAGGCTGAGGCAGGAGAATCACATGCACCCAGGAAGCGGAGAATGCAGTGAAACGAGATCGCACCATTGCACTCCAGCCTGGGCAACAAGAGTGAAACTCACTGAGGTCGGGAGTTTGAGACCAGCCTGATCAACATGGAGAAACCCTGTCTCTACTAAAAATACAAAATCGGCCAGGCGTGGTGTTGCAAGCCTGTAATCCCAGTTACTCGGGAGGCTGAGGCAGGAGAATCGCTTGAACCCAGGAGGTGGAGGTTGCCGTGAGCCAAGATCACGCCACTGCACTGCAGCCTGGGTAACAAGAGCAAAACTCCATCTCAAAAAAAAAAATTATGTATATCAGCTCTCAGCTCAAACATCAAGCTTCCTTCCTAGACCATCTCATCTGAATTTGTCCCTACCCCACTACTCTCTGCCACTGCCTGTCCACTCAGCACAAGTTTAAAGTGTGTATTTATGTGTTTATATGATCACTGCTCTTCTCCCTTAGAGACTGTAAGGTCTGTGCAGATCAGTCTGGTCTTCTTCAGTCTTGGCTCTGTAGCATCTTGTGGGATACCAGGCACAGAATGGATACTCAAATGTGCATGGAATGAATGAGTAAATGGGTAAATGAGAGATAAGAAGAAAGCCAGTAGGCCAGGAGCAGTGGCCCACATCTGTAATCCCAGCATTTTGGGAGGCCACGGCGGGCGGATCATCTGACGTCAGGAGTTTGAGATGGGCCTGGCCAAGATGGTGAAACTCCGCCTCTACTACAGATACAAAAATTAGCCGAGCACAGTGGCACATGCCTGTAATCCCAGCTACTCGGGAGGCTGAGGCAGAAGAATTGCTTGAACCCAGGAGGCAGAAGTTGCAGTGAGCCGACACTGTGCCACTGCACTCCAGCCTTGGCAACAGAGCGAGACTCCATCTCAAAAAAAAAAGAAAGCCAGTTAATTGGTTGGTCAAAGCAAAGTGCAAATATAGTTTAGGAGTGGAAGGGTAAGTAAACCATGTGGCTAGGCACAAGAAGGAGCTTTCAGATGAGCAAAACCACTGGACTCACCAAAACAGACTAACCAGAAAGACTGTGTGATCTCCCCCAGATCTTTATTAACAGGATGAACTGCCATCTGTCTCAGATAGATGAAGTAGAGATAAACTACACCACACCAGAAAATTCTTGAGATACCTTTCAACTCAATAATAAACATTTGCTCTTTGTAATCACTCTTTGAAACTGTATGTGGGAAATAAGCAATTTTAAAGAAGCAATTTCTAAATACTTCACTAGCTAAAAAAGTCAGACCATGTCTATGGGATGGGAACCAGAAAGGAGAAGTCTTGGAAAGAGATGGAGAATGAACAGCTGTCTTCCTGCTGCTGTCAGGCAGAAGGTGAATTAGACTTGTTCTAGGAGGTTCCAGGACTCAGAGGTAAAACCAAGAGGAAATTAAAGGAAAACAGATTTAGCTTACTGTAAGTCAAATGCTAATAGTTACCAAGATCTCCTCTGAAACAAAAGAAATGGATGACTTCATAAGGTCAGCAACTCCCTGTATCTAGAAGACTTGGAGGAAAGGCTGAATAACCAGAAATTTACAGAAGGTAACTTCAAATTGTCCACTTGCTGGGAGATTGGACTAGATCTGTGTTTTCCAAACTGTACCATGGGATATGAGTCCTGAAAGGAAATCTGAAAAAGACTGCATGCTATAACCCTCCCCTGGAGATTAAAAAAGCACATTAGCATATTATAAGCTTTGAAAAATCCTGCAGGTAGGACTTGAGCTCCAATGTTGTACAGAACACTTTTTTTTGAGACAGAGTCTCACTCCATTGCCCAGGCGGGAGTGCAGTGGCATGATCTCAGCTCACTGCAACCTCTGCCTCCCAGGTTTAAGCATTTCTCCTGCCTCAGCCTACCAAGTAGCTGGGATTACAGGTGCGTATGACCACGCCTGGCTTTTTTGTTTGTTTGTTTTGTATTTTTAGTTGAGACAGTGTTTCACCATGTTGGCCAGGCTGGTCTCAAAATCCTGACTTCAAATGATCCACCTGCCTTGGCTTCCCAAAGTGCTGGGATTATAGGTGTGAGCCACATTGCCCGGCCTCCAGAACACATTTCAAATGACCTGGACTAGAAGACAACGCTGATCTTCTCAAGTTGAATATTCTATGATTCTCTCTCCATTAAAAAGGAAGCTCTAGGCTAGCGGATCTCAAACTTGAGCATGTATCTGAATTCCCTGGAGAGCTTATTAAAACAACTTTAGGCTCCACCCCTAAGTTTCCCATACCTGGGATCTGGGGTGAAGTCTGAAATTTTGCATTTGCAACAAGTTCTCAGGGGTTGCTGTTGCTGCTGGTCCAGTGATCTCACTTTGCAATTTGTCTAGACTTGGAGATTAAGAACGTTCAGGGTTTGAAAAACTTGAAGTTGCTAAACTTCGTACATCTCACTGCAAATTAGTCTCCAAGCACCTATAATTCTGACCTTTTCTTCTCACTCCGTAAAATGGTAGGTGGATGCCTTCTGTAAGGCAAAAGAGAAATCTGATCCTTAATGAAGTAGATACAGTCTGCAAAGCCCTCTCCTGTCAGTAATTGTGACCAGAGAAGACCCAGGTGGCGTTATTAGGGGAGGCTGCATGGAGCCAGCCTTGCTCAGACCTTTCAGATTCGAATTCAGGCACATACTTACTTTTCCCCCAGGCATCCTCTGAGATGCTTCCACCTCTGTTGCCTCATGTATCCACCAGGGAAAACTTACTAGGCAGCTACCACGATTCCCTTTTAACTGGTGGCAAAACTGAGGCTCAGAGAAGCAAAGTATGTTGGCCAAGGTCACACAGTAGAAAGAAACAGAGCTAGGGTCTGAACCCAGATCATTTAAGCCCACGTTTGGATCTTTTTCTTAATATGACTCTTCCTGCCACCTTGCATGCTGGCCTCTTTCCTATCCTTCAGTCCCTCCCTATCCCTCACATTGGTCAAAACGTAATGCTTGAGGGAAGCCCCTCCCCTCCACCAATTCCTCCTATAACCAATTCTATTTAGTTGCACAAAGCACTACTGAGTGTCAGGTACCTGGAGATACAGCAGGGAACAAAACAGACAAGGTCCCCATCCCTGCTGAGTACACAGCAAAATTAGGTAAACAGACAACTCATAAAGCCTGCAAAGTATTGTCCACACACAGACACACAGCATGTCTTGCTGGTCAGAAGGGTTTCTGGGAGGAGATGACGTTTTTGCTAAATCTTAGAGGTATCTGGAGGAAGACACGCTGGACCCTAGACCAATGCCCTGGGCTGACGCATCTTAGAGGTATCTGGAGGAAGACACGCTGGACCCTAGACCAACGCCCTGGGCTGACACTTCCACCGTCACACCTGGACCCCTGCCAAGGTCCCAAGCTTCCCCAACTCCATACATAGCACTGCCTTCCACTCCACTGCATGGGACCAAAACATAAGAGTTGTGAGCCCAAATATCTGAGACAGGTCTCAACCAATTTAGAAAGTGTATTTTGCCAAGGTTAAGGACGTGCCTGTGACACAGCCTCAGGAGGTCCTGATGACATGTGCCCAAGGTGGTCAGGATTTTGCTTTTATGTATTTCAGGGAGGCAGGAGACATCAATCAGCATGTGTAAGAGGTACATTGGCTCAGTCCAGAAAGGTGGGACAACTTGAGGCAAGGGGCAGGTAGACGACAGACAAAAGGTTGCATTCTTTTGAGTTCTTGATCAGCCTTCCACTAAATACACAATTCAGTCTGGCTCCGTGAATCTGCATTTTTACATAAACAATAGGGCAGAGGAAGCAATCAGATATGCATTTGTCTCAAGCAAGCAGAGGGATGACTTTCTGTCCCGCACCTGTGAAGATCAGCTACCCATTTACATTGCCAGGGTGAAATTCAACAGAACTGTTTTAGGGGAAAGATCTTGTGGGCCACAAGGAACAAACTGTGAGAGAAGTATGTCGCTTTTTAATCTTTGTAGCTATCTTATTTCGGAATAAAATGGCAGGCAGGTTTGCCAGCTTGACTTTTGCCTTAGCTTAGTGCTTCTGGTAGCCCATGGTTTAGTTTCCCTTCACGGAGTCATCCTTGATAAATCTCCCTCCTCCCACCCCACAGTAAGACCCATCCACACTACCTCTGTGCACATTCCTGGAATCCATCTATTCTGTCCATCAGCACTGCTGTGACCCAGTCCCAAATACCCTCACCTCACACATGGACAACTGCAGCAGCCTCCCAACTGGTCTCTCTGACTCCCCTCTAGCTCCTCTCTAACCCATTTGACTAGAACAATGGATGTTTTGTAATCATGTATCAGACCTTCACTCCCCTCCTATCAACCTTAATGGCTCCCTATTCCCTTAGAATCCAAATTCTTGCTAATTGCCTACAAGTCTCTCCCTAATCAGAGCATAGCCCACATCTCTCCCACCTCACCCACCTCTACCCTTCCCCAACTCTCATCTCCTGCCACACTGATCTTCCTTCTTTCCTTTATGCCCACCAGCTCACCCCAGGGCCTTGTCACTTGTTGCTTCCTATCCGCAAAGCTCTTCCTCCAGATCCTTCAGGAGCTTGCTTCCTGTCACACAGATCCTTAGCCTACATGTCACCTTCTCAAGGAAGCCTCCCTTGACCTCCCAGTCACTCCCGATTATATCAAAGATGTATTCTTTTTCACAGCCCTGAGTCATTCTCTGATATTTTCCAGTTTATTCATTTACTATCTGTCTCCCCCAACTGGAATATAAGCTTCTTAAAAGCAGAAACTTTGTCTATCTTGTTTATTGCCTAGAATGGAGTTTGTTACATTATAATGGATCCTCGAATATTTACTGAGTGAATGAATGAATGGCAAAAAAAATAAAAATAAAAATAGCTCAGTGTGATTGGAACAACCAGTCTGTGGAAATGACACTGAGGGGTTTTCAGCCAAGGAGTGACATGATGAGAGGTGCTTTCTAGAAAGGTCACTCTGGCTGCTGGAGGAGGTGGGAGGGGAGCAGAGGCATATACCAACT
Organism: Pan paniscus; assembly: GCF_029289425.2. NCBI lineage: Eukaryota > Metazoa > Chordata > Mammalia > Primates > Hominidae > Pan > Pan paniscus. The sequence goes on from NC_073259.2 coordinate 125,856,580, forward strand.
TGAAGGACATTTGAATGGGACATGGTGATGAGTGAGACACACAGGAGGCTGAGGAACGGAGGCATCAGCGATCAAAAACTCCACTGCAGTTCATCCTACACTGCCCAGATCCATGGATTGTGTTGCAACCGATATCAACATTTTAATTCACCAACTAAACGTACTCTGTGTATTTTAGAACCAGAAACTTCTCTTCTACTTCTCTCCCCATATTTCTCTCTACTCCCAAAAGACAGATTGCACAGCACTATGCCCACAATGAGTGCCCACTGCATAAATACATGGAGCTTCTAGAAGGTGAAAGATCTGACATTCCCTCTGTAAGATGCAAAGGGAGCAATGATAAAGCATTGCGGTTTTTGGCCAAGCGCAGTGGCTCATGCCTGTAATCCAAGCACTTTGAGAGGCTGAGGCAGGTAGATCGCTTGAGCTCAGGAGTTTTGAGACTAGCCTGGACAACATGGTGAGACACAGTCTCTACAAAAAAAATAAATAAATAAAAATTATCTGGGCATGGTGGTGTGTGCCTGTCCTGTAGTCCAGCTACTCGAGGGGGCTGAGGCAGGAGGATTGCTTAAGCCCGGGAGGTCGAGGCTGCAGTGAGCTGAGATCGTGCCATTGCACTCCAGCCTGGTTGACAGAGTGAGACACTGTCTTAAAAAAAAAAAGAAGAAGAAGAATTGCAGTTCTGGAGTCAGACAGACCTGCTTACGCTACATGCAACACCTGGGCACGCTGGTTAGCTTTTGGGCTTCAGCATCTTCATCTGTAAAACAGGGATATTGGGAGCCTCTATCTCAGAGGATTCTCGCAAAATTACAAGGGATCCTACATGCAAAGTGTTCAGCACTATGCCAGGCACAGAGTAAGCCCACAAGAGCTATTATTAGGAACCTCAGTCACTTAAATCAAATCAGCAGCCTCTCCCAGCCCCGCGGCCCCTGCCCTCTGCCTCTGTCCCTGTGTCTGAATCATCCTACTCCCTTTCCCTGTCTTGACTGCTGGTTGGCTGCTATTTCTCCAGACCTGGGATATGTCATAATGTGATTGATGCACCCAATCATAAAAATAACCAGTTATTTTGATGTGGGCTGCGTCATCCCTAAAAATAACTGAGAACTGTGGAAGTGAAGACACCAAGGCAAATATTGGTTTGCATTGTGTGCACACACACCAACATGCACAAACACAGCATGCAGACCCTCACACCAACATGCACACACCCTCACACCAACATGCACACACGCTCACACCAACGTGCACACACACAACATGCACACTGTCACACCAACATGCACACACACACACAACAGCACACACTCACATCAACATGCACACACGCTCATATCAACATGCACACACACCAACAGGCACACACTCTCACACCAACATGCACACACACTCACACCAACGTGCACACACAACATGCACACACACTAACATGCACACACCAATATGCACGCACACCAACATGCACACACTCACACCAATGTGCACACATACACACCAACATGCACACACCCTCACACCAACATGCGCACACACCAACATGCAACATACCAACATACACACATGCACACACCCTCACACCAACATGCACACATACACACCAGCATGCACACACCCTCACACCAACATGCACACACACCACTGTGCACCCATACCAACATGCACACATACACACCAAAATGCACACACACCAACATGCACACTCAAACCAACATGCACACATACACCAACATGCACACATACACCAACATGCGCACTCACGCCAACGTGCACACTCACACCAACATGCACACACCCTTACACCAATATGCACACATACAACAACATGCACACTCATGCCAACATGCACACTCACACCAACATGCACACTCACACCAACATGCACACACCCTTACGCCAATATGCACACATACACCAACATGCACACTCACACCAACATGCACACTCATACCATGCGCATATACACCAATATGCACACATACAACATGCACACACCAACATGCACACATACAACATGCACACACACCAACATGCACACTCACAGCAGCATGCACACTCATACCATGCACCTATACACCAATATGCACACATACAACATGCACACACCAACATGCACACATACATGCACACACACCAACATGCACACTCACACCAACATGCACACACTCATACCATGTGCATATACACCAATATGCACACATACAGCATGCACACACACCAACATGCACTCACACCAACATGCACACACCAACATGCACACATACACCAACATGTGCACAAACCAACATGCACACACACCATGCACACATACAGCAACATGCACACACCAACATGCACACACACCCACATGCACACACACCAACATGTACACTCACACCAACATGCACACATACACCAACATGCACACTCACACCAACATGCACACACACACCAACATGCACTCACACCAACATGCACACACACCATGCACACATACACCAACATGCACACCCACACCAACATGCACACACAACATGCACACACACCAACATGCACGCACAACATGCACACACACCAACATTCACACTCACACCAACATGCACACTCACACCAACATGCACACACACCAACATGCACACACAACATGCACACTCACACCAACATGCACACATACACCATACACACACTCACACCAATATGCACACACTCAAAACACTCACACCAATATGCACACACTCATACCAACAGGCACACACACACCAACATGCACACATACACACCAATATGCACACACTTATACCAACATGCATACACACACCCAACGTGCACACACACACAGAATAGTCACTTTAAATAGGACAGGGAAATACACCAACTTTAATCAAGGGGGAGAAAAGCCTCGCTACGACCCCTCCCATCACTCTTAAACAGCCAGTTGATGATAGTGACAGCTGATTAGAGGGCTCTTGTCCAGAGGCGGCCCAGCAAGGGACAGAATGAGACAGCCTAACTACAGTATCAGAGAACACTGCTAATGGTTTTCCCCAAGCTGCAGCAAAGTGATTGACTTCCAGCCCCAGTAACTTCCAGGACTTCATTTGCCACAAGAGTGCCCCTAATTCTAAGTTGGTGTCATGCTTCTTTCCTTTAGCACAGAAATGCCCCCAAGACATATCATTCTGACTTGCACGGCAAAGGACACCGACTCATCATTCTTCCAGCCTCTGGAAACGGGTCCCTTGCTGTTGACAGTGCCTCGGAAGAAATTCATTCTTTATTGCTGGGACCATTTTCTTCTTCCCTGTACACTTCAGGGATGATGGGCACAAGGTCTGAAAAACCTCCAGACTTTTTAGAAATAGACGAAATCCAACTTGCCAATGGTGTCACCTTCCTGGCGACATCATCTTTGCCTCCTTCTGGCAGATACCACCTCAGCCTTCTGGAAGATGATGCCACCTTTTCACATGGAGCTCAGCATGCCAAGTGGAACAGACTGGAATGCCAGAAGAGCACAAGATTCAGAGAAATGGCTCAGGATTGTCAGGACACCAAGACCCTCTGGAAAGGACCCAGAATCTTCACAGATTGTCCCCAGCTCCCAGAGAATGACATTTGCCTCCAAGATGCAGGAAAGAGGTTGCGACAGCTTCCTGGCAAGAATTCAGAGTGAGTGAAGGTTGGAGACAGAAGCCTGTGGTTTTTATTTATTTATTGAGACAGGGTCTTGCTCTGTTGCCCAGGCTGGAATGCAGTGGTACAATCATAGCTTACTGCAGCCTTGAACTCTCAGGCTCAAGCAATCCTCCCGCCTCAACCTCCCGAGTAGGTGAGGCTACAGGTGTGTGCCATCAATTTTTTGTAGAGACAGGGTCTCACTATGTTACCCAGACTGGTCTCAAACTCCTGGGCTCAAGTGATCCTCCTGCCTCAGCCTCCCAAAGCGCCAGGACTACAGACATGAGCCGCCACGTCTGGCCAAAGCCTGTGTTGTTGTTATTGTTGTTGTTTTGAGACAGGGTCTCTCACTCTGTCACCCAGGCTGAAGTGCAGTGGTATGAACACAGCTCATTGCAGCCTTAACCATCTGGGCTCAAATGATCCTCCAACCTCGGACTCCTGTGTAGCTGGGACCACAGGTGTGTGCCACCATGCCTAGCTAATTTTTTATTTTTTTTGTAGAGATTGGGGGGGGGGGGTCTCACTAGCTTCCCCATGCTGGCCTTGGAGCTCCTGACTCAAGCAGTCCTCCTGCCACGGCTTCCAAGGTGCTGGGATTAAAGGCGGAAGCCACCATGCCCAGCTGGCCTGCATTTAAATACAAGCATTGTCTCTTACTAGTTAGGCCTTTGTGAGCAAGTGCATGTGTGAGCCTCAGTCTCCTAGTGTGTAAACTGGGGAGAATAATACCTGCCTAGTAAGGTGATGGTGAGGACTTATCAAATTTCCTTATGATCTCAGGAAATTACATCCCAGGCATAAGGTAAAAAAACAAGTTGTCATTACCATCAGCATCACGTTAGACAAACGTGGAAGGGATATAAGCTGCCCTATAAATTTCCAAACCCATGCTACATTCGTGGAAGCTCCCAGTGATATTTTACACCCAAAGGAATCTCATCGTGTTGGGCGAAGACTGCGGACTTCACAGTCAAACAGGTCTAAGTTCAAATCCCAGCCCTGCCCTTACCAGGCATGTACCCTTGATTTCCCCAAGGCTCAGTTTCCTCAGCTGTGAAATAAATGTGGAGTTTCCAGAGTAGAGGGGATGATAAACATGCCAGGAAGGGCTCACAAGATGCGACTTACCTCTGCTTCCCCTTAACAAGGTGGCTTAAGGAAAACAAGAAACACTATGGCTCAATTAACCCCGTAGATCTCCAGCTCAACCCATATGTTGATAGAACCCCCATGGCATTCAGTCCCAGACCTGCTGCCCAGCCTCCAAAATGCCCAGCAACTCCACAGCCAAGGAGGCCAGCCCAAAGTTTCTTAATTCCCCTGATCACTCATTTAACAAGCATTCACCAAGTGCCTACTGAGCTTTGAATTGGAGCCTGGGAACACAACAAAGAACAAAGCCAACCCAGCCCCTGATCCCCAGAGCTCACCATGCAGATGGGGAAGAGATCATCACACAAAGACTGGGTTAGGGCTCCTCAAAAAAGTGAAACATAGAATGACCACAGGACAGCAATTCCACTTCTAGGCATATACCCCACATTAAAAACAGGTGCTCAAACAAATCCTGGTATGCAAATGTTCACAGCAGCCCTATTCACAATAGCCAAAAGGTGGAAACAATCACCATGTCCATCAACAGAGGAATGGATAATAAAATGTGACCTATCCATACAATGGAATATTATTCAGCCATAAAAAGGAATAAAGTACTGATACATGCCATAGTTGGGTTAATCTGGAATATATTTTGATAAGTGAAAGAGGCCAGATGCAAAGTGTCACATCTTACAGGATTCCACTTACAGGAAATGTCCAGAACAGGTAAATCCATTAAGACAGAAAGTAGAAGGGTGGTTGCCAGAGACTGTGGGAAGGAGGGAATGAGGAGCGACTGTTTAATGGCTATGGGGTTTCTATTTGGTGTGATGACAACACTTTGGAACTAGACAGAGGCATAATGGCACAACACTGTGAATGTACTCAATGCTACTGAATTGTTCACTTTAAAACGATTAATTTTATATTATATAAATTTCATCTCAATTTTTTTTTTTTGACATAGGGTCCTGCTCTGTTACCCAGGCTAGAGTGCAGGGGCGCAATCATGGACTCAAACCATCCTGGGCTCAAACCATCCTGGGCTCAAACCATCCTTCCACCTCAGCCTCCCAAGTAGCTGGGACCACAGGTGCGCACAATCATGCCTGGATAATTGTTTTTCTTATAGACAGGGTCTCACTATGTTTCATAGTCTGGAATTGAACTCTGGGGCTCAAGCAATCCTCCTGCCTCAGCCTCCCAAAGTGCGAGGATTACAGACATGAACCACCACACCCAGCCTGTTGCTTTGATATTTTAAAAAGACTGGATGATGTAGAACAGGGGTAAATGCCTTGACCGGAAAGTGTGAAGTGCTGTGGACAGCATGGGGGCCCTGATCCCGTGTCACTGACCAGATTGACTAGCTATCTCAAAAGCTAATTTTTTTCTTCTCACCTTTGAAGCATCAAATGGGATCTTCCTACAGCCCATGCCTGAAGACTGCATTCCTAAGAAAGCAAAGGCACCAGGGGTGGGGCTACCTGTCCTGAAGGGAAAAGTGGAGAAGAAGCTGCCCTGCCTGGTGCCAGCTACTCAGTCTCTCATATCCGCGCTTCTGCCTGGACTGGTTCCTGTTCCAGCTGCAGGCTAATCAAGCCTTGAGAGGAGGCTCTAAGAAGTTCCTAAAGAAACAGAGGAAGCTGGGTGTGGTGGCTCACGCCTGTCATCCCAGCACTTTGGGAGGCCAAGGCGGGCGGATCACTTGAGGCCAGGAGTTGGAGACCAGCCTGGGCAACATGGTGAAACCCCGTCTCTACTAAAAATACAAAAATTAGCTGGGCATGGTGGCACACGCCTGTAATCCCAGCTACTCAGGAGGCTGAGGCAGGAGAATCACTTGAAACTGGGAGGTGGAGGTTGCAGTAGGCTTAGATCGCACCATTGCACTCCAGCCTGGGCAACAGAGTGAGACTCTGTCTCAAAAACAAAACAAAACAAAACAAAAAGTTACTAAAGAAATAGAGGAGGAGGAAAAGGGGAAGGTAGGCAAAAAGTCCAAAATATATATATATATATATATCAACCCAACATAACTGAAAACAGAGACTCAAACAGCTCTTTGTACACCCATGTTCATAGAATAATTATTCACAACAGCCCAAAAGAAGAAACAACCCCAGTGTCCATCAATGAAAATATGGATAAACAAAAGGTAGTATATGCATACAATGGAATATTATTCAGCCTTAAAAAGGAATGATGTTCTAACACATGCTGCAACATGGGTGAACCTTAACAACATGATGCTGAGTGAAAGAAGCCAGACACAAAAGGCCACGCAGTGTAGGAGTCCCCTTATCTGAAATATCTGGAATAGGCAAATCCATAGTGGATTGCCAGGGGCTGGGAAAAAGAGAAGAACGGGTATTAAGTGATTCCTTAATGGGTACGGAGCTCTATTTTGTGTGATGAATATGTGTTGGAAATAGATAGTGGTGATGATTGCACAACATTGTAAATACTTAATGCCACTGAATTGTAGACTTTAAAAATGGTCACAATGGGCTGGGTGCGGTGGCTCACGCCTGTAACCCCAGCACTTTGTGAGGCCAAGGTGGGCAGATCAACTGAGGTCAGGAGTTCAAGATCAGCCTGGCCAACATGGTGAAACCCCGTCTCTACTAAAAATACAAAAATTAGCTGGGCGTGGTGGCACACACCTGTAATCCCAGCTACTCAGGAGGCTGAGGCTGGAGAATAGCTTGAACCGGGAGGCAGAGGTTGCAGTGAGCCGAGATCGCATCACTGCACTCCAGACCAGGCAACAGAGCGAAGACTCCACCAAAAAAAAAAAAAAAAAAAAAAAAGGTCAGAATGGCACAATTTTATATTGTATCTATTTTACCATAATAAAAAAAATTTAATCATAGATGATGCATGGACATTGTCCTTATTCTTTCTAACAGCAAAATTAAGAGGGTTGGGATCAGGGATCAAGCAGACTGGTATTGAAGCTCAGCACAGTCACTTCAAGCTGAGTGACCTTGGGCAACTCTCTTCACATCTCTGAGCCTGTTTTCTAATCTATAATAGTACCCACAACTAAGGGTGGTTGTGAGCATAATGGATGCAAACCACAGTCCCCGGCTCTTAGTGTTGAATAAATAGTGATGATTGTTGAGACTCTGGGGCACCCAAAAGGCACCAAAATTCTTTTCCACCTCCAAGAGCTGTGCTAGGTTGAGTGTAAAAAAGGCAGAAGAGGAGGCCATGTAATCTGCCTCCAAGACTCAGGCTCTTAGCCCTATGAAACGAGGCTGGACGCCTGCAAGATGACAGTAGAGGTGATAATTCAGTGACAATGGCTCTACGTAGAGACTTCAAGGAAACATCCAAATGACATCTTCCAAGGTTGGGTACATAAGAACATCAACCTTTCTGAAGGCCCTTTGTATGTACATTGCCCAAACACCACCTGTGACTAGGCTGCTTTGGGGGCCTACAGCTCACCTCTGGGCAGGGCCAGGAGGAAGAAGGGCAGAAGCCGGAGGGGCCTGCTGGACACCATCTCAGATGGCCACAGGAGTGAGGGACCAAGGTTGCTGTTATGAGCTGGTTTATTGAGCCCATTATACATGTTGGGTGGGTCCTGGGGGGTCTCTGTGGCCCTTTCCACAGGGCCAGGTTCCTGTCTGTGGTTCCTCATGTGCTATTTTTAATTATTCTGCCCCCCTAAAAGCCTAAAACGTCCAAGAGTCACAGAGGCCTGGGTGCTTATCCCCTGGGGAAAAGAAGCCTTGGGGAGCTGGAGAAGCCAAGTTCAGTGGCTACTCAGCTGGAGAAAAGCAGATTCCAATAGGATAGTGTATTAGTCCATTCTCACATTGCTATTAAGAAATCCCTGAGACTGGGTGATTTATTTATTTTTATTTTTTAAATGTTATTTTACTTTAAGTTCTGGGATACATGTGCTGAACGTGCAGGTTTGTTACATAGGTATACATGTGCCATGGTGGTCTGCTGCACCTATCAACCCGTCATCTAGGTTTTAAGCCCCACGTGCATTAGGTATTTGTCCTAATGCTCTCCCTCCCCTTTTCCCCCACCCCTCAACAGGCCCCGGTGTGTGATGTTCCCCTCCCTGTGTTCATGTGTTCTCATTGTTCAACTCCCATTTATAAGTGAGAACACGTGGTGTTTGGTTTTCTGTTCCTGTGTTAGTTTGCTGAGCATGATGGTTTCTAGCTTTATCCATGTCCCTGCAAAGGACATGAACTCATTTTTTATGGCTGCATAGTACTCCATGGTGTATACATGCCACATTTTCTTTATCCAGTCTATCACTGATGGGCATTTGGGTTGGTTCCGAGTCTTTGCTATTGTAAATAATGCTGCAAAAAGCATATGTGTGTATTTGTGTCTTTATACTGGAATGATTTATAATCCTTTGGGTAATACATATTTTATTTATATTTTAAGACTGAGTCTCACTCTGTCACCCAGGCTGGAGTGCAATGCAGTGGCACAATCTTGGCTCACTGCAACCTCCACCTCCTGGGTTCAGGTGATTCTTGTGCCTCTGCCTCCTGAGTAGCTGGGATTATAGGCATCTGCCACCATGCCCGGCTAATTTTTTTTTTTTTGTATTTTTAGTAGAGACGAGGTTTTGTTATATTGGCCAGGCTGATCTCAAACTGTTGGCCTCAAGTGATCCACCCACCTTGGCCTCCCAAAGTGCTGGGATTACTGGCGTGAGCCACCACACCTGGCCAAGACTTGGTAATTTACGAAGAAAAGAGGTTTCATTGGTTCACAGTTCCTCAGGCTGTCCAGGAAGGATTATGTTGGCTGGCATCTGCTCAGCTTCTGGAGAGGCCTCAGGAAACTTACAATCCTAGCAGAAGGCAAAGAGAGAGCCAGCACTTCACATGGCCAGAGTGGGGTTGGGTGGGGAGGAGGTCCCACGCACTTTCAAATGACCAGATCTCACGAGAACTCACTCACTATCCCAAGAACAGCACCAAGAGGGAAATCTACCCCCATGATCCAATCACCTCTCATCAGGCCCTACCTCCAATATTGGAGATTATAAATTGACATGAGATTTGGGCAGGGACACAGACCCAAACCATATCAGACGGAGAAGGGGCCAGGGAGGTCCAGGGAAGCAGGAAGTACCGTGGGCTGGGGGAAGAAGAACAGCAGGTGGCCTGGGATTCCCAAGAGGCCCTGGGGCTGAAGAATTGTATATGACCAGGGTTGCTCACCAGGAAAACTTGTCCCTAAGAAAAGGGTGACTGAAAAGGCAATGGAAGGGGCGTGGGATACATTTGCAAAAAGGCATGGTGTAAGTTTCCTATGACAATAAGATTAGGGGCTTAATACAACATACATTCATTATCTTAAAATTCTGGAGATCAGAATTTCAAAATAGGTCTTACTAGGCAAAAATCAAGGTGTAAAGAAAACTGTATTTGCTCTAGGACCTCTGGGGAGAGTCTGTTTCCTTGTCTTTTCCAGCTCCTAGAGACCATCAGTATACCTTGCTCCTGGCCCCTTCCTCCCTCTCCCAAGCCGTTGGTGTAGCATCTTCAGACCTCTCTCTCTGACTCTGACCTCTGACCCTCCTGCCTTCCTCTTTCCCTTATAAGGACCTTTGGGATGACTTTGAGCACGCCTAGATCATCCATGATAATCTCCCCATCTCAACATCCTTCATTTAATGACATTTTCAAAGTCCCTTTACTATGTAATATCACATATTCACAGGTCACATACTCACAGATCACATGTTCAGAGATGTCCCTGGGGATGAGGGCAAGGGCATCTTTGGGGACAGGGGGTCATTATTCTGACTACTACAGCAAGGAATTCCCTCCTCCTCTCTGAGCCTCAACTTTCTCATCTGTAAAATGGGGCTAATAATAATAGCACTGATATCTGGGGTTTGTCTGAGGATGACACCAGGAATAGAATAATCTCTTAGCAGGCCCCCTGGGAAAAACCAAGTGTCAGGGGTGGGGAGGGGTACACTGGTCAGGGTCCAACCCTTTCTTTCCCCACCCACCCCCTTTTCCCCACAGATACCCCAGGAGGCCTGTGGCATCTTTGGAATCAGGGTTTGCCAATTCCTTGTCCAAGTGTGAGGCTCATGAGAGAGCGACATATTGACTCCCAGCCCCGGCTCTGACAAGACAGTATCATTCTTCATATAAAAGTGAAGAATGAATCTTCACACCCCCCAATCTGGGAGTAATGGGATTTTTCAGGCAGGCTTCATTACTGTGCCTCGGTGCCATTTGACTGATAATTGCATTCTGAAGCTGGAATTGATAAATTGCCCATGCATTGTCATTACTGGATGTTTACCTGATCTATTTGATGAATATTAATTCACAAAAAAATATTTCCATTCCTGAAGCGATTCTGGGCAAAATGATGCCTTTTCTCTCCTACCAGGGATTGCTGAAACAATGTACAGAGTTAAGTAATAACAAGCCCTTGTCAGAGTGATTTATTGGGCATGAAAACAAAGAGAGAGGAGGACTTCAGCCTCTCCTTTATTAAGCAACACCTGGGGGAAGGAACACAGCGTTCCATTCCAGAGCTGGAAGCGGACGGCAGAGAGGTGGCATTTGAAGGCCATAGAGAAAAGAGTTTATATGATATATTCACCTTTTGCCAAGGTATCTTCCAAGGAGCACCAAGATGTTTCCTATGTACCCCCGACCCCATGCTGGGGAGCTTATAGAGAGAGTTGAAATTGGCCAGGCGCGGTGGCTCACGCCTGTAATCCCAGCACTTTGGGAGGCCGAGGCGGGCGGATCACGAGGTCAGGAGATCAAGACCATCCTGGCCAACATGGTGAAACCCCATCTCTACTAAAAATACAAAAAAATTAGCCGGACGTGGTGGCGGGAGCCTGTAGTCCCAGCTACTCGGGAGGCTGAGGCAGGAGAATGGCATGAACCCGGGAGGCGGAGCTTGCAATGAGCCGAGATCGCGCCACTGCACTCCAGCCTGGGCAACAGAGTGAAACTCCATCTCAAAAAAAATTAAATTAAATTAAAAAAAGAAAAGAGTTGAAATTTATTGAGCACTAACTACGATTCTGTCTTTCTGGCCATGCATTTAATCCTCACTACAAACTTGAGAGGCTGGGCCCATCATTGTCCCCATTTTACAGAGCAGTACACTGGGGCTCAGAGAGGTTAAGATCATACTTAACCAAGGTCATAGTGGTTGAAACTGGCAGAGCTGCATCTGGAACCTAACTCTGACTCCTAAAGACAGTTATCTTTCCACCGTATAAGGGGTTGGCAAACTATAGTCCATGGGCTATTTTTGTAAACTGACTTTCATTGAAACATAGCCATATCCATTCTTTTATTGTTTTTTGGGGTTTGAGACAGGATCTTGCTCTGTCACCCAGGCTGGGGTGCAGTGATTCAATCTCGGCTCACTGCAACCTCTGCCTCCCGGGTTCTAAGTGATTCTCCTGCCTCGGCCTCTGGAGTAGCTGGGATTACAGGCATGTGCCACCACGCCTGGCTAATTTTGTATTTTTAGTAGAGACAGGGCTTCATCATGTTGGCCAGGCTGGTCTTGAACTCCTGATCTCAGGTGATCCACCTGCCTTGGCCTCCCAAAGTGCTGGGATTACAGGCGTGAGCCACCACGCCCGGCCATTTATTGTTTATACCTGATTTCACACTACAATGGCAGGATTGAGTCGTTTCAACAAAGACCATATGGCCTTCGAAGCCTAAAATCTTTACTACCTGGTCCTTTAAGAAAAAGTTAGCTGACCCCTGCTCCTATACCATTTGCCAGCAAGTTTAGAGTCCACCTGGATACCCTACACTGAATACCCAGTAAATGGCAGCTGAACAATAATTACTACTGTTGCTGGTTGTTGTTTTAGTATTATACTATTATTATACTGCTTTTATCATCTTTATCTCCTTGAGAAAGACAAAGAAATCTTTCCAGCCACCCCATTAAGGAACCGGCCTTCAAGATAATAAGCGTTGTGTTTCCTGCAGTAAATCATAAGATCCTTAAACATATTTAATAATATCTTAGGTCTTTCAATGTTTCCAGCTTCTTAATGAGAATTTAAATTGCAACCACATCCTTCAACAAGCTCTTCTGAAAATGTAAGCTGCTCTCCCTCTCATTACAGAACAATTCTAGAGATGTCCAAAGGCACACAGTTGGAAAAGGTCCAAGTTATTTACCAAAATACAGATGGGAATAGTCAGACCTCTTGGGGTACCTTAGCCCATCTTTCCCTGCTGCCCAGAGCCCACTCAGCATCCTTGAAAGCCATGAAAGAACTCCTGGGCTCTAAATAGGGTGACCAACCATCGCGGATGGACTGAGGGATTTCCAGGGATGTGGGACTTTCAGTACTAAGACCAGGAACACCCTGGGTAAACTGGGATGAGTTGATCACTCCCTCTCCAAGACATTTGGCATTCACCCCACCAGAAACAGATGGGAAGTCCAGCTGAAGTCAACCACAGCTCTTTTAATTTGGGAGAACTTCTTGTTAAACGCTCATCTCCCACACACACCTTTTTAGGGACTAACTTGGCTGTGCTGAATTTAGATTCTGAATATTACTCAAGCCATCTTTGAACCACCTTGGGCCAAGACACACAGGTGTGGCCTTCCCTGGTAACTTCTCTAGAGACCAAGAAGGGTAGAAATTAAGAACACAGATTCTACACTCGCTAGTCATATAAACGTGGGCAAGTTACTGCCTGCCTCTGAGCCTCAGTTTCTTCATCTGTAAGATGGGGACAATAGAAATACTTGCTTCAAAGGGTTCAGGTCATGATGAAATAAGTTAAAACAACCAGAGCCCATTCAAAAGAGCCTGGTACCCAATAACTGTTTTGTGCTGGCTATGCTTCAAAATCTCTGAACCTGATTTGCTCGTATTTTAGACCCTGGCTAAGTGTGGTCCCCTAACCAGCAGCAGCAACATCCTCCAGAAGCTGGTTAGAAATGCAGGTTTCCAGGCTAGGCGCAGTGGCTCATGCCTGTAATCCCAACACTTTGGGAGACCAAGGCGGGCAGATCACTTGAGGTCGGGAGTTCGAGACCAGCCTGGCCAACATGGCGAAACCCCGTCTCTACTAAAAATACATAAATTAGCCAGGTGTGGTGGTATGTGCCTGTAATCCCAGCTATTTGGGAAGCTGAGGCACAAGAACTGCTTGAACACAGGAGGCAGAGGTTGCAGTGAGCCAAGATTGTGCCACTGCACTCCAGCCTAGGTGACAGAGGAAGACTCTGCCTCAAAAAAAGAAACAAGAAAAAAAGAAAGAAAAGAAATGCAGGTTCCATGCCCAATCCCAGACCTGCTGCAGCCAAATTAATGTAATATGATCCCCAGCCAGCTGAGGCATGTGAACATTAAGTGTGTGGAGTGCCGTTTTAAACAACGTCCGGCATTTCCTAAAAGTTAAGGCTCAGGAGGGAGATGAGTATAAGGACAGATCACAGGATAGGAATATGGGATTCCGGAGGCACTTGCCCTGGCCCAGGGCTTTGCTGCTCACATGCGGCATATTCCAATCCCCTGCAAGTTAGAATTACCCAGGATGCTTTTTAAAATCCTGGTACCCAGACGCCACCCCAGCCCAATTAAATCAGCTCTAGGAGTGAAGCCCAGGCAGCCAGAGTTTCAAAGCTCCCCAGGTGACTAACTGCAACCAGGAGTGAGACTCATGGCTCCAGCCTAGACCAGATCCTAAAATTCGTCTAGGGCTCCATTTCCCTCTCTCTAAGTCGGCAGAAGCAGACTAAGGACTTCAATATAGAATTATCTTAAGGAAATTTACAAAACATGAAATTGACCATTTTCACACAGACACTTCAACGGCATTTACAGTCAACAATGTGGTGCAACCACCAGCTCTATCTACTTAAAAACATTTATATCACCCCCAGAGGAAACCCCAGACCCACTAATAACAGTCACTCCCCATGTCCCCTCCTCTCAGCCCCTGGCAACACCCATCTGCTCTGGCTCTATGGGTTTACCCATTCTGGACATTTCATAGAAATGGAATCCTGCAGTACAAGCCCTTTTGTGTCTGGCTTTTTTCACTTTGTCTAATCTTTTTGAGGTTCATCCACATTGCAGCATGCACTCATATCTCATTTCTTTTAAGTTACATTGAGACAGTAGTGCTCGGTGAACCGAATCGAAACTCCAATTCATCTGCTGTACAGGCTGGGGCCTCAAGAACAAGCCTCTCACTTCCCAGAGTGCCTGTCCCCACGCCCGTCCCCTGTCAGGATCCATTACGGAGGGACAAGGATGGAGACACAGGCGCCTGTTCCGCTCAGCCCCGCTCAGCGTCAGCTGGAGCAGCTGTGACACTTCCTTTTCATGGTGGGGAATCTGCAGTGCCACCAGGAAGCTGCAAGCCCCTGATCAAACCTAACGGGAGTGAAGCTGAGCAGTGAGACAGGCTCACTCTCAACCGATGACCTGCTCAAGAAACAAAGCCGGGAGAAAATGAAGCAAGTGATTCCCGGGCCTCTTGGAAACCGAGTGTATTTTAGAAATCCACCTCCAAATTCCACCAACCACCAGGGTATCTCCCCTACATCTAAAAAACCAGAGTGAGGGCTTAGATGCAGCGTATCAAAAAGAGAGAGAGGGAGAGAAGAGACATAAGAAACCCACTGTCACTTTCGAACATTTCCATAAACTGGGTTCCACCGAATAATACTATTCCACAATGTGTTAACAGGTTCTATGGGAAAGAGAGACCCAATGCTCTAAAAAGTTTGGGTTATCACCAAATATCAGCTCCCATTTTTGGAGATTCTGCAAGCAAGTTTGCAAATTAAAGGCTCTGAGAAGTCCTGCAGGAAAGAAAACTATACTCATTTATTTAATAGATCTGATCAAGGAA
This sequence comes from Pan paniscus, assembly GCF_029289425.2. NCBI lineage: Eukaryota > Metazoa > Chordata > Mammalia > Primates > Hominidae > Pan > Pan paniscus. The sequence goes on from NC_073259.2 coordinate 125,872,233, forward strand.
ATATTTCTAGGGGAGGAAACTCACTGACCTATAAATGCATCATAAACATCCCTACACATCTTGAATTCTTTGTTCAACAAATATCTATTGAGAACCTACTATGTGCCAGGCACGGTTTCAAGGACTGAGAATGTGGTTGTGGAAAAGATAGTTGTGATTCCTGCACCTCAAAAAGTCTACATTTGAGTAAGTGGAGATAGGTAATTAACAAGCTAATAAGTAAACAAGAATAACAACACCTGAAATCCGCTCTTTCAGTGTTTGCCTCAAAGTTCCCTTCATTCAAACCTTTCCAGCCCCCTCCAGTCAAGAGTGATGTCTCCTTCTTTGAGCTCCTACAAATTTATGGTCTGCACCATTCAGGAGGTAATAAATTGCACTCTGCCTGTGACAGCTCCCAAATAATTATGTTGAACTTTCATAATCTCTTGGATTGATAAAGTTCCAGGCTTTATGCCTTGTTTTCTCAGCCACATTGCATGTTCCTTGGAGGAAGGAAAGGAGTCTGTTTCTCTCCCCTCTTGACTCCAATTGTGTAAAGCCCAAAGTATGGCATTTCCTTGGGCCACTCTGGGTGGATTATAATGAGTCTAGATGTCATGTATGGCCCCGTCCAGGGGCCCCTTGGACCTACCAAAGCAGAACCACAGACGCAGAGCCCAGAAATCAGTGTTTTTGCAAAGCATTCCAGGTGACTCTGATGCACAGCCAAGCTTGAGAACCTCTTAGCCTACAGTATCCACCCCCGCCTCCTAGATCCTGGGATTAAATCCCAGCTCCAACCTCGATAAGTGGGAAATCAAGGTTGGAAAATCAAATGAGGAAGTTATTTAACCCCTCTAAACCTCAATTTCCTCATCTCTAAATTGGGAGTAATAATAGTGACTACCTCAAAGAGTTGGTATGAGGATTAAATGAGATTTTCCTTTGGAAAAGGTTTAGCCCAGGGCCTGGTCCGCAGCTGGGACCCAATCCCTGCTAGATCTCACTAGCATGATTACTTCCATGATCACTAAGAAAACGTAGCATGTCTAATTGCATCTCAATCTGAAGCCTCTGCCCATCTCTCCATCCTCAACTCCTACACCCCTCTCCTCTCCCATCCATTCCAGCCCTGGTGAATTCGTTGCCATCCTTCCAATGAAACCTGCTCATTCCCACTCTGGCTAGCTGACCACAACAAGCTCCTTCCTCCCAGGCCACATCTAGATGACATTTCCAGCCTCCTTTGCAGTTAGAGTTCTGGCCAATGGAATACAGATGCAGCAAATTAGAGCACTTCTAGACATGGTCAGTAAGAACTCCTGTGCAATCTTACACACCCTCTCCTTTTCCCCTCCCCTTCTCCCCAGTCTACCTTCTGGGTGTCAATATCCAGGGCAACCCTGGTAACTACACATTGAAGATGGTAGAGCATGGGTCCTGGGCTTCCTGAATGACCATGTGGAGCAGACTCCCCACCCGCCACCTCTAATCCAGAGCATCCATTTTTAGTCTTTACCTAAGTTAGAATTAAACTTCTACCATATTCAGCTACTGAGACTTTAAGGTTTATCTTTTACAATAATCAGCATTACCTTAACTAATACATCACCAGAGGGGCTTAGATGTGCTGTTCCCTCTTCCTGGAAATTTCTTCCCTATTCATACCTCTACACCAAGGTTTCTCAACTTTGACATTGTTAACTTTTGGGTCTGGCTAATTCTTTGTTGATGGGGGTTGTGCTGTCCTGTGTATTGAAGGATGTTAGGCAGCATCCCTGGCTCCTACCCACTAGAAAGGCGAAGTAGCACCCCCTTCCCCATTTGTGACAAGCAAACCTACCTCCTGAGACTGCCAAATGTCCATGGGAGCAGAAAACAGGGTTGCAAAAATCACCCCCAGTTGAGATTCACCAATCTACATAAATGTCAGCTTCTTAGAAAGTATTTTCCTGGCCACTTAAACGAAAATAACCCCCTTGCCTCATCAACATCACTCTCTGTTGCTTTGCCTCACTTGTTTGTGGTTGTCCATAGAAAGTGCCACTCACTGAAATTATATTATGAATCAGTTGACTGGTTTGCTGGCTGTCTCCCCAGCTTGCACATAAGTCTCACATGAGCAGGGGCCTTGTCCATTTTGTTCTCTGCTGTATCCCTCACACACAGCCCAGCATCCAGCTCCTAGCAGGAGCTGAAAAATAAATAATCCAATAAACACTTAATGAATGAGAGGCAAATCAGATGCCAGCAGTGAGAAATGGATGGGGATGGGAGGATTAGAACTCAGGGGATGGACAGTATAATTTGGCCCCAATTTACTTAGTGATTCAGAAAGCAGAAAGTGATTCAAGTGACTGAAGAGAGGGTAAAGATGAATTTTGGAGGCTGTGGGCATTTGTGAGGTTCAGTCTCTGCAGCTCTGTCAACAGCAGCTCTCAGCTGGGAGGAAGTAGAGCCCGAATGAGCCTTTGCTGAGGCCCCCAGCCCTCAAGGACTGGCCACCAGCGAGCTGCTAACCAATGGAACCTAACAAACTGGTCTGGGTTTGTTTTTTTGTTTTTTGTTTTGTTTGTTTTGTTTTTTTGTTTTGCCTCACTGCAGTCATATAACAAAGAACCCACATAATTCAGGAACTATCACTCTATTAATCTGCACTCTACAGTATCTCCATCAACTGCCAGTTTAATACGAAAATAAATCCTCTCTCAATTTTATTTTATTTATTTATTTTTGAGACAGGGTGTCGCTCTGTCACCCAGGCTAGAGTGCAGTGGCACCAACATAGCTCATGGTAGCCTTGACTTCCCAAGGTCAAGCAATCTTCCCACCCCAGCCTCCAGAGTAACTAGGACTTACAGGCAGGCATCATCATGCCCAGCTAATTATTTTAATTTCTTTTAGAGATGAGGTCTCACTACGTTGCCCAGACTGGTCTCAAACCCCTGGGCTCAAGAGATCCTCCTGCCTTGGCTTCCCAAAGAGCTGGGATTACAGGCATGAGCCACCACATCCAGCCCTGTCTCAATTTTAAAGGTGATATCCAACTGGCAATTAAATTATCATTTCTTAGCCCTCGTCCTAACATTCCAAGCTAATATGCAGAAGAAATGAAAGACAGATGCTGCAGTATGAAGATGGTTAAACTGTTTAACCATCCCAGACCTCCAGCTTGTCTTTGTTTTGTTTTGTTTTGTTTTGGGGGTGGTGGTGTTATTTTTGGTTCCTTTTAGAAAAGGGAAAATAGAAATGAAAAGAGATGAGTAAAGTTAATGAGCTTATAAAAACAAAGCTAAAAATAAATGAAGACATGAGAATGATGATTGTGGAATGAAATAAAATTAAGTTAAATTGAAATTAAAATGTGCTGTGATATCTTTCAAAGAGGGTCAAACTTGATAAATTGATGAGTCTTTATCAATTGCATCAAAAGACCCATCAATTGGTTGCTTCCCAACCAATGCCTGGGTCTCGGATGAAACCCTTTTGGTGACTGGTGCTTCAGAAGGCCCGTACTTGGAGGGCAGACCTGGCAAATAGAAAGTTCTTGCTTTAATGAAGCCCAAACTATGGCCAGGGTGACTTCTGCCCTCCTGGCCCTGCTCTGCCCTCTACACCCACACAACACAGCCTCCTCTGCCCCGCAGAGCCCTTCTCACAGGTAACAATGGGACGTGACTATACCCCTCCCCACTTCTGTTTCAGGAAACTATCTCTAGTTCCTTCAACCATACTAGAAGGGATACAATTTGGGGGAAGGAATAACTTTAGCACAGTGCTTCTCAAAGTGTGGCCCCCTGTCCAGCAGCATCGGCAACACCTGGGGACTTGCTATTAATGCAGATTCCCAGGCCCCGCCCCAGACATATGGAGTCAGAAATTCTGGGCATGAAGCCCAGCGATCTGTGTTTTCACCAGCCCTCTAGGAGATTCTGATCCATGCTCAAGTTTGAGAAGAACTGCTTCCCATTAAGACAGGACTTAGCAGATTAACCTCTCTCTGCCTCCACTTCCCCTCCATAAAATGGGGCAATTAGAAGTACCCACATCACAGAGTAATTGTAAGAAATTAGTGAGATAAGGTATGTGACAGAGTTTACCGGGACTCTGGTAAGCCTGGAGCTTACTGAGGAGGTCAGTAAAAGATAATACTAGTTACTAATGTTGTCACTACAATTAGCTAAGGTTTGATAGCTATAAAGAGGACAGCTCTAAATTTGGTCAAGCTCTACTTAGAGTCACCTGCTTAGAAAAGAAGATGTTTTGGAGGTTCTGCAGGGACCTGAGGCAACTCCCAGGCAGCACTTAGAAGTTCACAACCTGCCTGCTGCCTGAACTTAGAAAAAAGTGTGGTTATTCTTGCCTCCTTCAGCAGGCCAGCTGAGAATGCCAAGTGACAGTCTCTGCTGGGGGTTAGACCACTGAGCTTGGGCTCAAGGAGCAGGCAGGATTTTTCTTGGAAAAAAATAAGGTCCCAATGTGAGAAGATTCTTGTTGGCATTCATTTTCACCAACTATCTGCCTTTGAGAGCTCTACAGCTGCCCTGTCCAATAGGGTAGTCACTAGACACATATGGCTACTGGACACTTGAAACATAGCTAACCAAATTGAGATGGGCTGTAAGTATAAAATACACACAGATTTCTAAGACTTAACACAAAATAAAAGAACTTAAAATGTCTCTGTAAAAATATTTTATATTGATGACATGTTGCAATGATTCTATTTTGGATATACTGGGCTAAAAAAACCATAATGTTAAAATGAATGTCACTGGTTTCTTTTTTACTTTTTTAATGTAGCTACTAGAAAAATGTTAAACTATTTGTGGCTTGCTTTATATTTCTATTAGAGAGTTGATCTAGACAGTTGAGCACACAGGAGAGCCAAGTCCAATTCATTCCAAGCGAAGTCTTCAGCTCCTCTTGAATTTATTACAATGAATTTCAGATAGTAAATGGTCCTGTACTCTCCGTTTCCCAGCATTATCATTTGCTAGCTAAGAAGAGTCCTCTCTACAAGGAAAGCTATAAAACACTGAAAAAAGAAACTGAAGAAGACATGAGAAAAATGGAAAGATATCCCATGTTCATAGAATGGAAAAATTAATATTATTAAAATGTCCACAGTACCCAAAGTGATCTACAGATTCAATGCAATCTCTATTAAAATACCAATAACATTCTTCTCACATAAATAAAAAAAAATCCTAAAATCTGTGTGGAACCACAAAAGACCCCAAATAGCCAAAAAAAAAAAAAAAAAAAAAACATCCTGAGCAAAAAGAACAAAGCTGGAGGCATCACACCACCAGCACCAGACTTCAAAATATAATCCAAAGCTACAATAACCAAAACAGCATGGTACAGGCATACAAACAGACATCAGACACATAAGCCAATGGAACAGAATAGAGAACTCAGAAATTAATCCACATATCTATAGACAACAGATTTTGACAAAGGTGTCAAAAAAAAACTGGATAGCCACATGCAAAAGAATGAAACCAGACCCCCATCTCTCATTCAGTACAAAAATCAACTCAAAATGGATTAAGGATCTAAATGTAAGACTTTAAACTTAAAACTACTAGAAGAAAACATAGGCAAAAGGCTTCAGAACATTGGTCTGGGAAGGGATTTTATGAATAAGTCCTCATAAATACAGGCAACAAAAGCAAAAAAACAGACAAATGGGATTATATCAAACTAAAAAGCATTTACACAGCAAAAAAATCAATCAACAAATTAAAGAGACAACCTACGGAATGGCAGAAAATATTTGCCAATTATCTATCTTACAAGGGACTAATAACCAAAATATTTAAGAAGCTCAAACAACTCATTAGCAAAAAATAATGATAATCTGATTAAAAATGGGCAAAAGACCTAGAATAGACATTGCTCAAAAGAGGACATACATATGGCCAACAGGTATATGAAGAAATGCTCAGCACCACTAATCATCAGGGAAATACAAATTAAAACCACAATAAGATATCATCTCATACCAGTTAGAATGGCTACTATCAGAAAGACAACAAATAACAAATGCAGAGAAAAAGGAACTCATACATTGTTGGTGCGAATGTAAACTAGTACAGCCACTACAGAAAACAGTATGGAAGTTCCTTAGAAAACTACACACAGAATTGCCGTATTATCCAGCAATCCCACTACTGAGCATTTACCCAAAGGAAAAGAAACCAGCTTATCAAAGAGATGGCTACACTCTCATGTTTATTGCAGCACTATTCACAATAGCCAAGATATGGATTGACCCAAGTGTCCAAGAAGAGATGAATGGATAAAGAAAATGTGGTATATATACACAACAGAATACTATTTAGCCACAAAAACAACGAAATCCTGCCATCTGTGGCAACATGGTATAACTGGAGGACATTATATTAAGTGAAATAAGCTAAGAACAAACACTACGTGTTCTCACTTATAGGTGGAAGCAAAATAGTTGATCTCATAGAACTAAAAAGTAGATGAGAGGATAACAGGCTGGGAAGGGTAAGGGGAAGAGTGGGATACGGAGAGATATTATTAACAGATACATTATAGCCAGATGGGAGGAATAAGTTCTAATGTTCTATACCACTGTGGGATGACTACAGTTAACAATAATATATACAGTTAATAATAAATAGCTAGAAGAGAGATTGAATGTTCCCAAGACAAAGAAATGAGAAATGTCTGAGATGACGAATATGGTAATTACCCTAACCTGATCACTATACATTGTATGTATCAAAATCCCATAAATATCTACAATTATTATATGTCAATTAAAAATAAATAAATAAGAGCCTGGAGCATGGGAGGAAGGGGGTGGGAGATGTGGTGGTCAATCATCTTGCCATCAGGATAAAAAGGGTGGGGGGCTCTGCCACTTTCACTGTGACAACCCCTCCCAAACACCAAGACCCCTGACAAAGGGCGGAGATTAAATAAACTGCACAATGGGTACCTCAAAATATTCCCAACCAGGTAAAAAGAAGTTCCCTTTGGAGATCTTATCTCCCCAAAATGTTCCAGCAGAACCGCATTCCTCCACAGAGGCTCCATTCAGAGAGCACTCGGGAGGCGTCTAGGGGCATGAAGAGTGAACTCTACCTCGATGCCTTGTGCTAACCACAGCAGGATCCCTAGTTTGAGCAGGATCCCTCAAAGTGTGGGTCCTGAACCATCTATACTTGAATCACCCAGGTACATGTTTAAGATACAAATTTCCAGGCTCTAGCTCAGACCAGCTGAATAAGTATCTATAGGAGGAAAAATATTTGCTACTCATGTCACAGCAAAAGGCCAATATCCTAATAAGTAAAGAGTTCTTATAAATCAATAAAAAAAAAACAAACAATCCAGTGCCAAAATGATCAAAGGGTATGGCCAAAGGGCTCACAGAAAGGGAAATACAGATGGCTGTTAAATATATGAACATTCTTAACCTCACTCATAACAACAGAAAGGCTCACTGAAAGGTCGGGAAAGAGCACTCTTAGACCTAGCCACAAAGGTCAGTTTGGCAAGACCATCCAAATGCAAAACACACAAGCCCTTTGACCCAGCAATTACAATTCTATATTTCACACATGTTAAATCATAAGCATAAAAAGATATTGCTGAAGCTGTGTTTGTAACAGCAAAAGATTGCAATCGACCTCAATGCCCATCAATGGGAGACCAGTTGGATCATTACACAATTATGGATCATTACACAATTAAATACTAGGAAGCCATGAAAAAGATCAAGACCACTCTATATGTCTTGATATGGAACAGTCTCCGTGATACATGTATAAGAAAAAAAAGCAACATGCAGAATAGTGTGTATAGCACTCTACCGTGTACATAATAAAACATTTATAAATATTTATTTATTATTAATGTTACCAAGTACTACTATGTACTAGGCATTTTGCTAGATGCTCAGGATACAGTAGTAAATCAAATAGACAAAATCATTATCTTCACAGAGCTTCTATACCAAGAATGTGAGTATTAAGTAAACAGTATATATGCTAAAGAGTGCATGAAAAAAAAGTAAGTACTATGAAAAAGTATGGTGGGAAGGGGTATAGAAAGTGTGGCGGGGGGGCAGACGCAGTGGCTCAGGCCTATAATCCCAGCACTTTGGGAGGCAGAGGCAGGTAAATCACAAGGTCAAGAGTTCGAGACCAGCCTGGCCAACATGGTGAAACCCCGTCTCTACTAAATATACAAAAATTAGCCAGGCATGGTGGCATAGGCCTGTAATCCCAGCTACTCGGGAGGCTGAGGCAGGAGAATTGCTTGAACCTGGGAGGTGGAGGTTGCAGTGAGCCAAGATGGTGCCACTTCACTCCAGCCTGGACAACAGAGCAAAACTCTGTCTCAAAAAAAAAAAAATAAAGTGTGTGTGTGTGTGTGTGTGTGTGTGTGTGTTGGGGAGGTGAGAAGAGGGCAAGGTTGCAATTGTAAACCAAGAAGTCAGGGAAGGCCACCCCTTGATCTTGTGCAGGAGTTTGTGACTCCTTCAACCAATAAAGAATGGTGGGAATGACATTATATGACTTACCAGGCTAAATTATAAAAATGCCATGCACCTCCTCCAGGTTCTGTTGGATCACACACTGTTGGAGCCCAACCAGCATGCTGTGAGGAAGCCCAAGCAGCCACCTGGAGTTCTGCAGACGGCCCCAGCTGAGGTTTTAGCCAGTAGCCAGCATCAACCTCCAGCCATGTGAATGGGTGAGCTTTTAGATGATTGCAGCACCCAGCTATCATGGTGCAGAGACAAACTATCCCCTCTGTGTCCTGTCCCAATTGCTGATCCATAGATTCCACAGCATAAGAAAAAGGTTACTGTTTAACACCACAAAATTTGGAGTGGTTTGTTGCAATAACATTTTACAAGTGTCTGTGACCTGGCTTTGTCTTTTCTTAGTCATCATAGAACCCTGGGAAGGCCATGATGGCTGAGGGCACAGACCCTGGACCCTAGCAGGTACAACTGTTCATCATACTAATTAATTTCCACATCACTTTCCTCTAGAAACCTGTGTCATCCTTAAGGGCATGGTCATCCTTGGATCCTCAGTGCACAGCACAGAAACTGACCCAGGGTAACAGCTGCCTCCACTGAGTGTTTACTAGAAGGCAGGGCATTATTTTGGTTAATTCACACAACCATCCTGTGGCAAAGAACGATCATCACCCCCATTTTGCAGATAAGGCAACAAGGCTTCCAGAAGTAAAGTGAGTCTGCCCATAGTTCATTAGCTCATAAGTGGCAAAGAGCTGAAATTCCAACCCAGTGCTGTTTGGATGGATTCCCATGTGATTCCATTACACAAGGCAGCACATCCATCTGGCTGTTCATCTTTCCATTGGCTTCTTTTCCATTTGGCTTTCCAAGGAAACCAATGGAAAGATGAACAGCTGGATGGCTGCATTTCTGTTTGCAATGACCAGGCCAGGGGAGGGGAATGTCCTTTTGCCAAATCTTTCCAGAAATCCCAGAACACAGTTTTCAACCAACTTCAACTCTTATTCATGAAAAAGTTTCAATAAGCCATTTAAGGACTGTTACAGCCTTTCCGTGAAAGTCTCTCTTCCTCCGGAAAATAAAGTTTGCTGACAAAGAGCAGTCCCTTAAGACCTACTGTCTATTTGCATCTGAATTTCAAAACCATTCTAGCAAAACTTCATTAGACTCTGAGTGTGTCATAAGAGATAATGATTTGTTCTCTCTCTCTTTCTGTCTCTCTCAATCACCGCCCCCCGCCCACACCGATGTTCCCAAGTAAAAACAGCACGGGAAATTAGACGGCTCTAATTAATGACTCAATAAATAAAGAGAAAAGGAAAAGGTTGGCAGGACACTTACTCCAGATCACACATTTCGGCTGGTAACAAGTTACCTTCCCACAGCCAGCTCACCCCTCCTTAAAGAAAGGACCCCGCTCCAGGATCTGACCTCATGATAATATTACCTGATAATGCTATTTATATATACTAATAATATGATATTATTAACTCTTGCTATTAATGGCCCCAATCCCTGTCCCCATATTTGTGTGCCAACATCGATTAAAAACATGCTATACACAAGACCTGAATTATACCTCAGGAGGCTATGACAATGGATAAAGAGAGATTCCTTTTCCCCACAGGGGCTGGGATCTCCTCCATCCAAATCCCTTTCTTCAAGATGTTGCAGGCCGGGCGCGGTGGCTCACACCTGTAATCCCAGCACTTTGGGAGGCCGAGGCAGGTGGATCACTTGAGGTCAGGAGTTCAAGACAAGCCGGGCCAACACAGTGACACCCCGTCTACACTAAAAATACAAAAATTAGCCAGGCGTGGTGGCGGGTGCCTGTAATCCCAGCTACTTGGGAGACTGAGGCAGGAGAATCACTTGAACCCGGGAGACAGAGGTTGAAGTGAGCCGAGATCACACCACTGCACTCCAGTCTGGGTGACAGAGCGAGACTCTGTTTCAAAAAAATTAAAAAAAAAAATGTTCCAATGGTTTATCCAATATGCCCCTCAAATCAGAGGTAGAGAGTAGAATAGGGATCAATGGGCAATCTCTGGGGTCACACTGCTAGGGCCAAATCCTAATGTCACCGTTTGGCCCTTGGAAGATTTCCCACCCCACTGATCACTGATCCTTAATCCCCTCACCTGGGAAATGGGAACCTTAGCAGAGGCAGTATGTGCTCAGAGGCTACAACCAAGGACTCTGAGGGTTTGTGTGGCCTAGGGCACAGGGCTTAACCTCTCTCCCTCAACTTCCTCATCTGTAAAGTGAGAAGAATAAAAATGGCAAGGTTGCTATGAGAAAGAAGGGAGCTAAGAGACACAAACGACTCACAGCACAGCCTATGGGTAAAAGGTTGGCTCAGAGGTCTGAGCTCATATTGTGGCTGGGAGAACGCAGTGAATGAGCCCATAGCAAGTGCTTAGTGCAGGGCATGCCACCTGAGAAGCATGTGATAAATGTTCATGGGTGGCAGTGTTTTCATTGTGGTTACTGTCGTTTCTAAGCCAGCCTTTGATCCTGCTGAAAACGTTCTGTGGCTAGAGGAGGAGGAACGCCTGCTGTCATTGGCTGCATGATTAGGCAAATGTCCTTGGAGACAGGGATCTTAGTGTTCCCCAGCTGCAGGTGCAAGGATGACAAAAGAGCAGGCAGGAGATGAAGAATCTGAAAATCCTGCCCAATGGAGACATGGCCAAAGCAACTCATAATGTTTAGACCAGGGAAGAGAAAATGACAAAGAGGCATAAAAGGCTATCATGAAGCATGACATGGAGGCCTTTGCTGACCAGGGTAGCCCCCAAAACACCAGCTCCCCACCACAGGTTTTTATAGCTCTTATACCCCTTTTTTCCAGAGCATTGCTCACCCTGGGGTTCAGTCATGATTTACATCATTAGTTGTTCAATGTCCATCCCCACCAAGAAACCATGAGCTCTATGAGATCAGGGGCTAGGTCTGTACCGCTCCCTCACTGTGGCCAAAATATGTAGCATCAGGCTCAGGGGAATAAGGCCAGTTTGAGCTCAATCAAGGATTGACCACCCAGAACAAGCTAGCTGTGGAAGGGGACTGAGTTATTTGGGAGGAAGTTCCCCGTCACTGCAGGTGTACACCAGGTAGGTATCTACACACCCAGCAGAGTTTAGTTGCATTCTTTCATCCAGCAAACATCTACTACGGCATCTTCTAAGTGAGGGCATGTCCTAGAGGGCATCCTAGGTGCCTCAGGGATCCAGAGTTGCTGAGAGTCTCCTAGACCTGGTGAGGTTATTTCAACACACAGAACAAGGATGCTGGAGGGCACAGTGCGGGTAAAAGCCATGTTCACTCTTTTGATTTATGGTGATGGTTTCCTGGGTATCTACATATGTCAAAGCTCATCAAATTGCATACTATAAATCTGGGCAGCTTATTAAATGTTGATTATATCTCAGTTAAGCTGTCAAAAAATATCTCACGTTCAAAAGAAGTGGAATGAGAATAGGTAATACAAAAATATTCAGAGTAGTAGTGTCAATAATAGCAAAAATAATCACTCGTTCAAAAAACAATAGCAAAAAGAAAAACCAAAAAGCATAATATAACCAAAACCCAATACTTATGCAAATTCCCCCTGTTCACAGGAAGGAAACGGGGTATAGCTATTAAGCGTGATATTTTCAAAAATTAATGACATGGCCCTCCAAAAAAAAAGAAGGGAAGGAAAAAGGGCATAAGATAATCAATATAATTTGATACCATTTCTGCTTTGTTAAAAATGCATAGGAAAAAAGCCTAAAAGGTTTTATAATTAAAATGTAATCCCTTTACTTGGGTAATTTTGAAAGCATTTTTAAATATTGAAAAGACTCACCGGAAAATGCGAATATGAGCAAGATTATGGGTGATTTGGTTTTCTTTTTTTACATATTTCTTCATTTTTCAAAATTTTCACAAACAAAAACCATTTTAATATCAAAAAGAGAAATGTTACTTTAAAACAATAACTAGAAGACAGCTAAGGGATCCCCCCTACCCAGTTCTATGAGAGGGAGAAATCAGAGGAGCGTTAAAGTCGAGGTGACCTTGGACCCCCTGAAGATTACCTCCCTGCGATCTCTTCTAAACTCCAGATAAAGGTTTGGGGGCACTGAGGTTATCGACAGGAGGCGGGGGATGTTCTGCCTAACGCAGATGCTGATTGGATTAGGGTCTGGTTCTGTTTTCCTCTAAGTAGATTATGCTTTTCTTGAACTTGCTCCAGTGGGTCCCGGAAATTCAGCCCAGGACAGACCTGCGGATCGTTTTCAGAGCTCACTGGAATATGTTTAAGCATGTAATAAATACATTTAAGCCTAATCGGATAAATCACTAAATCAGATCGTTATCTTGCAATTTGAAAACCAGGCTCTGGCTCCAGACCCTGGGGAAGGAGGAAACGGAAGAAATAGGAAGACTTCGGGCAGGTGCCGAGGTCATCTTCTGACCCAACACCACCCAACATCACCCAACAACAAAGACAAAGAACCTCCCTCCTTCCCCTACAACCCAGAGGTTCATCAACTTACAATGACCTCAGATATGCCATAAAACCTGGCAGCAGTCAGAGTCAGTGTGAAAAAAAAAATCCAGGTGCTACCAGCAATTCAGGACCTTTCAAAAGACACCAGTATTAGAAGTCTACATGTGGTCCATCTGCCCTACTCCCTGTCTCAAAGCAAGAGAACTTTCAAGTTCTCAGGCAAGACCTCTGGAAGAGCCATGTTACTGAGTCTCTGTTTCTGAGGTTTTGTTGCATTAAGGCCCTAAAGAGTCAAGGTTAAGGGGTAAAAACTTGAGAACCAGACAGGTCTAGGTTCAGATCCTCTGCCACTCCTTCTCTGTGAGACTCTGGGCAAATGACAGCCTATCTGAGCCTCAGTTTCTGCATCTGTAAAATAGACACAGTCATAGCACCTAGTTCATAATGTTGTTGGGAGGATTAAATGAGATAATGCCTATAAGACACTTAGCACAATGCCTGGCATAGAATGATTAATCCATGTTAGATACTATTATTGTCTGAATTATTTTTAATAGAACTTCCCACCTAGTATAGTTGATCCTAGAACAACACAGGTTTTAACTGCATGGGTCTACTTATATGTGGATTTTCTTCTGACTCTGCCACCACTGAGATGGCTAAACCAACCCCTCCTCTTCCTCCTCCTCTTCAACCTACTGAGCATGAGGATGAAGACCTTTATGATGATCTACTTCCACTTAATGAACAGTAAATATATTTTCTCTTCCTTATGATTTTCTTAATAACATTTTCTTCTCTCTACCTTACTTTATTGTAGGAATACATATATTCATAACATACAAAATATGTGTTAACTGACTTCATATTATCAGTAAGGCTTCCAGTCAATGGTAGGCCATTAGTAAAGTTTCGGGGGAAATCAAAGGTCATATGTGGATTTTCAACTGTGTGAGGAGTTGGTGTTCCTAACCCCTGTGTTGTTCAAAGGCCAACTGTACTTTTTATGTGGACATATAATATCTTTATGAGATCTAAGCTGCCTGATAACATTTCATTTTATTTTAACAAATATGAATTGGAAGCCAGGCTCTGGGAGAGACAATAGGGACATAGCGCTGCACAAAAGAACATGGTCTTTGGTCTCAAGGAGTCTGAAGTATTATTGTCAGAGGCGTTTGAACTAGAGCAACTCCATCTTGAACAGAAGTTGGGTAAAATGAGGCTGAAACCTACTGGACTGCATTCCCAGACACTTAGGCATTCTAAGTCACAGGATGGGATGAGAGGTTGGCAAGAAATACGGCTCATAAAGATCTTCCTGATAAAACAGGTTGCAGTAAAGGAGCCGGCTAAAACTCACCGAAACCAAGAGAGCAATGAGAGTGACCTCTGGTCATCCTCACTGCTACACTCCCATTAGCTCCATGACAGTTTACAAATGCCATGGCAACATCAGAAAGTTACCCTATATGATCTAAAAAGGGGAGGCATGAATAATCCACCCCTTGTTTAGCATATCATCAAGAAATAACCATAAAAATGGGCAACCAGCAGCCCTTGGGGCTGCTCTGTCTATGGAGTAGCCATTCTTTTATTTCTCTACTTTCTTAATAAACTTCCTTTCACTTTACTCTACGGACTCGCCCTGAATTCTTTCTTGCACGAGATGCGTGAACCCTCTCTTGGGGTCTGGACCCAGACCCCTTTCCTGTAACATTATGACACAGATGTTAAATAAACACACAAATAAATGCAGATGCTCCTCAGCCTACAAAGGGGTTACATCCAGAAAAACAAATCATAAGTTGAAAATACCCTAAGTTAAAAGTGCATTTAATACAGCCAACCTACCACACATCATAGCTCAACCTAGCCTACCTTAAATGTGCTCAGAACACTTTCCATTGACTGGAAGCCTTACTGATAATATGAAGTCAGTTAACACATATTTTATATGTTATGAATATATGTATTCCTACAATAAAGTAAGGTAGAGAAAAGAAAATACATGAGATATTCAACACTTGACTATACAATGGGGTTTGTGTTAAATGATTTGGCTCAGGATCATGAGAGAGTAGTACCATGCTGCATATTGCTAGCCCGGGAAAAGATCAAAATTCACAATTTCAAGGACATTGTCTCCTGGATGTGTATTGCCTTCACACCATCATGAAGTGGAAAAATCCTAAGTTGACAGTCAGGGACCGTCTGTGTGTGATTAAAAACTGGGACATGTACTACCAAGAAAAAGAAAAGGGTTATCCCAAGAGAAAACACAGAAGTGCTATTTTGGGCCAGGGGACAGAAAGGCTTTCCAAAGAAAAATACATTTAAGCCAGAATATGAACGTCCAATCAGAATCAGCTAGGGAAAAAGAAAAGAATGTTCCAGACAGAGGCTACAATATATGCAAATGTCCTGAAGTGAGAATGGCATTCAAGGAACTCAAAAAAAAAAAAAAAAGTGTGGCTGGAGGGTGTGGAGTAAGAGAGAAAATAGAAGGAAACGTGGCTGCCGAGGTAGGAAGGAGTGGACTGGGTCTTGTAGATGGAGGGTCTCCAGCAAGAGTCACATGATTTGCTTTGGGATTTTAAGAGATGAATCTGGTTCCAAGTCCAGAAGACACTGAAGGGGAGCAAGAATGGATGCAAGGAGGCCAGACAGGAGGCTGCTACAGTCATCCGGGCAAAAGCTTGGGGTGGTAGTCATGAGAACTAGGCAGATTTGAGATACAATTTGAAGACAAAATGAATGTGAGTTGAGTGCATATAGCATTTGAGGAGTGAGGGTCGGGCTGGAATCAGGAGGCTCCCAGAGTTCCAACTTAAACATCTAGAGAGATGGTGCTACCATTTACTAAGAAGAAAAAAACATCAGGTGGAAGGGCAACTGTAGGGAAAAGAGGAGCAGTTCAGTTTTAGGCATGATGCTAAGTTAAAGGTGCAGGTGACACATCTGATGAGTGGACAAAGAGGTAGGAGGAAGACCAGGAGAGTGTGCTTTCTTGGAAACCAAGAGAAGATATCATTTCCAAAAGGGAGAAGTGGTCAGTGGTCTCCTTGCACATACTGATAGGAAACCAAGTAAGAGAAGAGAGATGTCTCTCTGATTCACCTTGATATCCAAAAGTGCCTGACATATAATTAGGACAGCCACTCTGGAGAAGAGTATGGAGTTTCCCCAAGAAATTAAAAATAAAATTACCATCTGATCTAGCAATTCCACTGCTGGGTATACACCCAAAAGAAAGGAAGTCAGTATATATCAAAGGGCTGCCTGCACCCCCAGGTTTATTGCAACATGATTCACAGTAGCCAAAATATGGACACAACCTAAGTACCCATCAATGGATGAATAGGTAAAGAAAATGTGGTATATATACACAATGGAATATTATTCAGCCATAAAAAGGAATGAAATCCTGTCATCTGCAGCAACACGGATGGAACTGGAGGTCATTTTGTTCAGTGAAATAGGCCAAGCACAGAAAGACAAACATCACATATTCTTACTCCTATGAAGCAGCTAAAACAGTGGGTCTCATGAAGATAGAGAGTAGACTGGTGGTTGCCAGAGGCTAGGAAGTGGCAGGGGGAGGGGGAGGGGGTATGAAGACAAGTTGGATTAATGGGTACAAATATTCGATTTGATAGAAAAAAATAAGACCTAGTATTCAACAGATCAGTAGTGTGACTATAGGTTACAAGAATCTATCATACATTTCAAAATAGCAACAAGAGAATAATTCAAATGTTTCTAGCATAAAGAAAAGACAAATATTTAAGGTGATGGATATTCCTACACTTTTTGATCTTTACAAATTATATGAATGTATTAAATTGTCACATGTACCCTGAAATTATGTACACTTATTATGCATTAATAAAAAATTATTTTAAAAAAATTTTAGGCCGGGCGCGGTGGCTCATACCTGTAATCCCAGCACTTTGGGAGGCCGAGGCGGGCGGATCACGAGGTCAGGAGATCGAGACCATCCTGGCTAACACAGTGAAACCCCATCTCCACTAAAAATACAAAAAAATTAGCTGGGTGTGGTGGCAGGCGCCTGTAATCCCAGCTACTCGGGAGGCTGAGGCAGGAGAATGGCATGAACCCGGGAGCCGGAGCTTGCAGTGAGCCGAGATCACGCCACTGCACTTCAGTCTGGGCGACAGAGCGAGACTCCATCTCAAAAAAAAAAAAAAAATTTTTAAACAAAGTGCCTGACAAAGCTGGGAGCAGTGGCTCACGGCTGTAATCCTAGCACTTTGGGAGGCTGAAGTGGGTGGATCACTTGAGGTCAGGAGTCTGAGACCAGCCTGGCCAACATAGCGAAACCCTGTCTCTACTAAAAATACAAAAAAATTAGCCAGGCATCGTGGCGCACACCTGTAGTCCCAGCTACTCAGGAGACTGAGACAGGAGAACTGCTTAAACCCCAGGAGGTGGAGGCTGTAGTGAGCCAACATTGCACCACTGCACTCCAGCCTGGGTGACAGCAAGACTCCATCTCAAAACGAAACAAAACAAAGTGCCTGACACATATTAGGTTGTCAATGGATGATTGATGGGTACACAGATGGACATAAGATGGGTGCATGGATCATATGTGTGGGTCCGTGGATGGGTGTGTGCATGGAAGATTGGTAGGTACGCGGATGGATGGATGGAGGGATGCATGGTTGGGGGCGTGGGTGGGTAAATGTGTGCAGGGATGGATAGGTGCATGGGTCGGGGCATAAATGTAGTGGTTCCAGCCATGGAGAACTCTGGTTAGTTTTCCAAGCAAAAAATACTTTCCTTCTTCATGTAACCATTCCCTCTGTCTTGAGCACTCTTTCTGCCATCCCTTCTCTCCTTTGCAGTCTTCAGATCTCAGTTCAATATTACTTTGTCAGAAAGACCTTCCCTAACTACCCTAGCTAGCTAACATGGCTCCCTCACTATCTTCTTCACAGTATTTGTCAGATTCTCAAATCATCTCATTGTTTTGCTGAATGGTTTATTGTCTGTCTCCCTTGTTAGATGGTTCAGTCCACAAAGGCAGGAGCTTTGTTCATCATTTCTAAATCTCTAGCACTCAGCAGAGTGCCTAGGATATAGAAGGGGCTCAGTGTCTATATATTAGATGGATGAATGGACAGATGGAAGAATGGATAGATGGATGGATGGGTAGGTGGATAAATGGGTGGGTGGGATGATGGACGGACAGATGCATGCATGCATGCATAGATGCATGGATGGGTGGATGGGTGGATGGGTGGGTAGACGGGTGAACAGGTGGGTGGATGGGTGGGTGGGTAGATGGGTGAACAGGTGGGTGGATAGGTGGTTGGATGGATGGATGCATGGATGGATGGATGGATGGATGGATGGATGGATGGATGGATGGATGGATTGATAAATGCATGAATGGGTGGGTGTATGGATGGAAGGAAGGAAAGAGCAAAGGGGAGATGGATAGAAACAGAAGAGAATGAGATGGAGGAAGAATGAGTGAGTGAATGAATGAACGAATGAATGAATTCACCCCACTTCCTTCTGATCCATGCTCAGGAAAATTACCACCTTGACCGCTCTGGATCCACCTCTGCTCAGCCACCATCTGCCAAAGCCTACAAAGGCTTGCAAAGAAGATGTACACCCTCCCAGGTGCTAAAGGACTTAAATTCTCTCTTTGCAAAGCCCACAGCAGTCCTGCTGTGCAGCCTCAGCCAGAGCTGTGGCAACGTCCTGCTCCTGGGGGTTGACGTTAGCTGTTCCTGTTATACTGTCTTTGATAAGCAAGGCAGGGTCAGGCTACTGGGCACTGGAAAGGAGGAAAAAAAGATCTTTTTGAAGACTAAGGGGAAAAAAACACACTAATAGGAGAACAAACAAAAAAAACTATTTAAAATACACTGCTTCTTAGAGAGAGGGTCAAGCTTCCACTCTCAAAATATTCAGAGAATGACAAGCAAGAGACACATGAAGTGTGAAGGGTGACCTCTGTGAAGCACTGCCTGACATTAGCAGATGCAGGTATTAGCATTTAGCAAGATCTTTTTAAAAATATACACACATGCACACACACACACACACACACACACACACACACACACACACCGAGAGAGACAGAACTGATTCAAGGATGAGGGCTCCGGTTTTCCTGCACTTTTTGTTTAAACATCATGGACAGCTGGGCGCAGTGGCTCATGCCTGTAATCCCAGCAATTTGGGAGGCCAAGGTGGGCAGATCGCTTTGAGCTCAGGAGTTCAAGACCAGCCTGGGTAACACGGTGAACCCCATCTCTACAAAAAATACAAAAAAATTAGCCAGGCATAGAGGCACGTGCCTGTAGTCTCAGCTAGTGAGCTGAGATCACACCACCACACTCCAGCCTGGCCGACACAGTGAGACCCTGTCTCAAAAAAAAAAAAAAAAGGCATAATCATCGTGGGCAGTAGCTCTCTTTTATAGATGTGTTCTTGGGATTTCTGAGCTCTGCTGCTGACTTCAAAAAGCCATGGTAAAAACTGAAGAGGAGGAGCAAAAAGAGAATGAAGTCTGCCTTTTTGAAAGGAAAAAAGAAGGCGTACCTGCTCCTGGAAGTCTGAGGAAGAAAGACTGGACTTGGGTGATCTTCTGAGACATTAAACCAAATGCAGCCAGATCCCCTTTGCAGCTGCAGGACTTTCCTCTCCCTTCCCATCTATAAGCTGAGCCTCCACCTGGTAAACATGTCCTGCCTCTAAAATCACTTATCTACACAGGGCTGGGATGGAAGTTAAGATCTCAGGCACTGGCGTCAAACAACCTGGCTCCAAGACTTACTCACTGTGTGCTCTTGGCTGTGACTTAACTCTAAGCTTCAGTTTTCTTATCCATTCAATCAGGATAATAATTACCATATAAAGTCATTGTGAGGAATAAATTAGACAACCCATGCAAAGTATCTGGCACAGATCAAATAATTGATCAATGTCAACTTGGTTTCAAATAGTTGATCACAGATCAAATAGTTGATCAATGATGTTGGCTGCTGCTATTGATATTGTGGATAATTTATTTAGCACTTACAATGTATAACACAATAGGTAAGTGTTAAATATTGGGCACTTTGATAGGTCAGTGTCCTATAACTTATTAAATTCTATGAGGTCTAAACTCATTAAACCCTATGAGGTAGTAGTAGTATCCTCATGTCATAGAAGGTGATGAAAGCACAGAGAGGTTAAGTAACTTGCACAAGGTCACACAGCTAGTAGGCAGCAAAGCTGGTTCTCAACCCTCAGCCAACTAATTCCAGAGTCTACGCTCATCACTCTGGCATTATTCTTATGTATGACCCTTCCACAATTCAGCTTTTTAAATCCCCACCCAAACCATTATCTCATATTATCTTCCCTATCTCCTGGGGAGAAAAAATGTAGCAGGGACTCACATCATTTCTATTTCACAGACTCGAACACCAAGGAGCAGAGCAGCCCAGGGCTCTGGCTACTTCTTGTATTGATTCCAGGGCCATCACCAAACTCCATGAGGATGGGACAATGTGCTACTTGTTCACCGCTGCGTCCCCAGGGCCTACCCAGTGTCTGGTATGCAGTAACACTCGGGAAGTGTCACCTCAATACCAACTCTTCCCTGAAAAAATACATCCCACAGCCTGCTTCATAATCACTTGTCTCAACCTATGATCAGCAAAAACAGAAAGCCACAGTCAAGTTCAGGTAGAATCCTGGTGTTATGTAATATCCAGAACACGGCAGCACGTAAAAGCCCTCAACATCCTTTGCAACGTGCTATCCTGAATAGTAAACCATTAGTAGCCATACAAATGGCTACCAAACCATTTTTATTGAGTGCTTACTGTATATCAAGTATTTGCTTTATGTATTATAACTCATTACATACTTAACATAATCCTAAGAAGTGTGTGTTATAATGATCCGCATTCCCAGATAAGGAAGCACAGATCACTAAGCCCTTTTATGAAAGCAAATGTACAAACCCCGGACCTGCCCTTGCGGCCAGGCTGTCCTGAGTTACAAGGGTGGACAGCACCCAAGGCCGACTGGTCTGTATCTTGTTAATTTGGGGGCCCCTCAGCCCTGGCCTTAGGCTTCCAGAAGGCATCCAGTATCCATACCACCTGGATGTCCCTCTGAAACTTTCCGAGACCCTCTGGGGGATGCACCAGACTCTAGGTCCTTGTCCCTTAGCTAGCCTCCCAACTGCCATCTGTGTCCCACTATGAAAACAAGAACCATGCCTTGGAGAAGTCTAGTGCTCACATTCCCATTGGCCTCAGAAGGTGGGGAGTCAATTCCAAAAGGATGACGTGGTTCTGAAGAGCCTGGGACAGCCAACTGGGTCCAGGTCAGCCAGCTTCAAAGCTACCTGTGGGTGGGGTGACCTTGGGGTAACTCCAGTATGATGAACTCAGTCAACCACACACCACCCCTTAAGTTGCTCCTTGAAGCTAATCACCACGGAAGATGAAGACATAAGAGTCACCATTCCTGTCCTTAGAATCCTTCCCATATAACCTCTCACCTCCCTCCCCAATCTCATCTCCTCTTTTCATCTCCCTAATCCTCTTCCAGGCTGACTTCCAACTCACGCTTTATCACAACTATGTGCCTCACTACAGGCTTTTCCGTATGCCTGAGCAGACATGTTCCCCTAACCGATTGGTAACTTTCTGGTTTTATACCCAACTCAAATATCTCCTTCACTCTAAAGGCTTCCCTAACCTTTTCCTATGCTCAGCCTCCAAAACAGTGCTTGTTTTACCCTCTGTGCCACCACTGCAGCTGACACAGTTCTCTGTATCTTATTGCATCATGACAATACCTTAAAGACAAGAAGTACATGTGCTCATCTCTAAATCTCTTGTACCTAACATGGGGCTTGGCACAAAGAAAGGGTTCCCAAAACACTTGATGAATGAATAAGTACATGGGCCTACTTGTTTACAAGCACTCACATCAGAAACTGATGAAAAACAACAGAGGGCTACAGTCAAGGCCTAGGACAGAGGTCTACAAACATTTTCTATAAAGGACTGGACAGTAAAGATGTTGACTTCATGGACCACACGGTCTCTGTTGCAACTAATCAATTCAACCATTGTGGTACAAAGGCAGCCACAGATAATGCATACATGATTAGATGTGACTGTGTACCAGTAAAACTTTAACTAGGCAGCCCACTCTAGTTCACTGGCTCCTGGATTAGACTATTCAACACATTTCAAAGTGGCATAAAGCAGACAGGCTCATGCTTAGCAAGTCTTCCTCTATTTCCCTCTAAAGATAGCTGGCCAGCATTATCCTAAGTGAACTAACGCAGCAACAGAAAATCAAATATTGCATGTTCTCACTTATAAGTAGAGTGCAGTGGCTCACGTCTGTAATCCCAGCACTCTGGGAGGCCAAGATGGGCGGATCATTTGAGGTCAGGAGTTCGAGACCAGCTTGGCCAATGTGGTGAAACCCCGCCTCTACTAAAAATACAAAAATTAGCCAGGCATGGTGGTGCATGCCTGTAATCCCAGCTACTCAGGAGGCTGGGGCAGGAGAATAGCTTGCACCCAGGAGGCAGAGGTTGCAGTGAGCCAAGATCAAGCCATTGCTACTCCAGCCTGGGAAACAGAGTGAGACTCCATCTCAAAAAAAAAAAAAAGTAGGAACTAAACATTGGGTATACATGGTCATAAAGATGGGAACAAAAGGCACAGGGGACTCCTAGAAGGGGGAGGGAAGGGGACAAGCTCTGAAAAACAAACTATTAAGCGCTACGCTCACTACCTGGGTGATGGGATCCATCCATATCCCAAACCTCAGTGTCATACAATATACCCATGTAACAAACCTGCACATGTACCCTCGAATCAAAAAATAAAAGTTGAAATTATTAAAAATTAAATTAAATTAAAAGAATAGCCAGCCAGGCTAGAATAGAAAAGGAACACTGAAAAGGAGAGAGAGAAAGAATATACCATCTCCTAAGAAAGCCTGCGTCATTTCCAGATGATTAAAAAGATTTTCTCAGAATTCTATCAGACCTCAAGCCTCAAGCCCTTGAGGCAGGCATGGGGAGAAACAAATTTAAGCTATGAGTTAGCAACCGATTCCTCTAAAAAGACAGCTGCAACTTTGACCACAAACCGGAGATCAGAGAAGACATGATACTGTTTGGGTTTTATGATGATTTTTACTATTATTATTACTAATACTGTCATTTCTATTGATAAAGTCTGCCTACTGATAAAATTCTGCCTCATTTTCCTTGAGAAAGAAGGAAAACAGATGAGAAAATTAGCTCAAAGGAAAAACCAAACTCCAAGGAAATTTAATTAAATAAATAGATTTCTTGGCTGTGAGAGAAAAGAGATGTGACATGTCCCCAGATCCAACTTCCTCCATGTTCCTGTCTCCTGGGGAACCGGCAGAGCATGAAAAATCCAAATACCTCCCCCAGAGCAAGAAACGCTGATATTATTATCAATATGCCCTTGCCGCTTTAAATCATGTCTGTTCGGGCAGAACTTGCTTCATTTCACTCTTTCTTTCTCTTTCCCAATAAATCCACTTGGAAAGGAAGTTCGGATTATTTTTTAGCTCTTTCTTTTTCCATCCTGGTTCTTAACTGATGCTATCTCTCCAACAGCTTTGAGCAATTTCTTTCCCTGGAGGAGAAGTTTCCCGCTTGTTCCATGTGGGCAGAAATCTCCAACCTGGCCCACCTTGCTAGAAGCAGGGGCAGGACAGCCCAGGGCACCTCTTCTTTGCCTCTTTGAGACATGAACCAGGTTGCTTGGCAGCTGCTCTTCTTTCTTCTTCTATAAATTGGGGGCAGGAACGCCAGGCACTTAATTCACACAGGAGACAGCTTGGGAAAATGAAGTCAAGTTGAAAGCAAGGGGGAGAAAAATCCTTGCAAGACTGCTGGAAGGATTAAATGAAATCATATCGCGAAGACACCTACTAGTAACAATAGTTATTACCCAATAATAATAACAGCAAGGTATTGGTTATCAGGCACCACAGCAACTCCATGCAAGACATTGGACTTTGTATATTTGATTTCACTTAATCCTCAAAACAACCCAAGAGGTAGGGACAGTTATTATCTGAATTTCCACACATGGAAGTGATGGCTCAGGTGAATTCACTTGCCAAAGGCCACACAGCCAAGTACCCCACACAATCCAAGAACACAGGAGGTACTTAATAAATGCTGGTTAAAGCTGAATGCATAGGTCAACTGCCCACTAAGATGTCATCATCCCTTGACTGCCATAACCTTTAGGAACAACTAACTTGGTTCTATTTTCAAGGGAGCACCATTTAAGATACTTGAGGGGGGTTTTTTAACCTCCTATAAAACTTGTACTGTGGCCGGGTGCAGTGGCTCATGCCTGTAATCCCAACATTTTGGGAGGCCGAGGCGGGCAGACTACCTGAGGTCAGGAGTTTGAGACTAGCCTGGCCAACATGGTGAAACCCCGTCTCTACTAAAAATACAAAAATTAGCTGGGTGTGGTGACGTGCACTGTAATCCTAGCTACTGGGGAGGGCGAGGCAGGAGAATCACTTGAATCCAGGAGGCGGAGTTTGCAGTGAGCCAAGATCATGCCATTGCACTCCAGCCTGGGAGACAAGAGCACAACTCCATCTCAAAAACAAAACAAAACAAAACAAATCTTGTACCGTGTCCGCATCCACATGTTTTAGGGGAGGAAACCAGAGCTACAAGGCAATTTATTTCAACAGAGAAATTCCCCCCCTCTTCTTTGCTAATGGCTACAGATAAAGCTACAGACCCAGCGTCATCAACAAAAGTAGCAATTGACATTTGTTGAGCACAGAGAATGCAGCAGGGCTGAGCTGCAAGCTTTTATCTGCATCACCTCACTGCGTCCTCAATGCCACCATCTAAGGAAGATGCAGGTATTGTTGCAGTGTTCCTGTTACAGAGAGCCACGGAGGTCAGGCCAGTAGCTGCCTGATGTCACAGAGCAAGCTGGAGGCAGGATGGCATCAGCATTCCAATCTGCCCTTTCCAGAGCCCTAGAGAGCAGGGTGCTCCTTCAGACCCCAGGCCTTGTCTCTAGCCCTTCCTAAGTCATCTCACTTCTCCCTACTTCTCACCTTCTGCCTTGGGTCCAACCTACTCCTAGGCTATGAAGCCATCCACCAGCCTTACCTAGGCACAGGCCAATGCACTGCTGCCTGGGACAACAGGTCACTGCAGGTGATGGGTTTACGTCCCTTGAAAATCAGTCTGAACTCTTGAAGTCCACGGGCTTTCAGACAGACCCAGGAGAGACCAGTGGCATGACCCTGGCCAAGTGGCTTCTGCACAGCACGTGGGCTCCCAACAAATACCCTGCCTTCCTTTTGCTCTTTCAGAGCCTTCGTGGGGTGGGGGGCGGCGGAGGCGGGAAGGTGGGGCGGTATGTAGTGGTGGTTTCTCCCTAAGTTCTGAGCACAATGCTGGCTTTGTGACTTACCCAAGCTGTGCGGCCTTTGCTAGGCCCAGGCACGTCTCTGAATTCTATCTCCTCCCTTTTTACAAGGGACGGGACAACTCATAGCTTAGAAAGTTGTAATAAAAATCAAAGGAAGTCATCCATGGAAATTCCTCACACATGATGTGTCTAGCACACTGTAAATGTGGACTAATGCCTTATACATAGTAGAGGAATGTTAAACATCTGTGCAGAAACCCTTGGGACAGGAGTGCATTTGGGGGTGGGGGTTGGAGTTTTCTTAGAGACAGGGTCCTGCTCTGCCACCCAGGCTGGAGTGCAGTGGCATGATCATAGCTCACTGCAGCCTCGAACACCTAGGCTCAAGAGATCCTCCAACCTTGGCCTCCTGAATAGCTGGGACTACAGGCACACACAACCAAGCCCAGCTGATTTTTTTATTTTTTGTAGAGAAGTGGTCTTGCTACGTAGCCCAGGCTAGTCTTGAACTTCGGCCTCAAGCAATCTTCCTGCCTCGCCTCCCAAGTCACTGGGATTACAAGTATGAGCCATTGTGCCTGGCCAGGGGTGCATTTTAAATCCTCTTTTTCCACATTCAGTGGCATCATGAATATTCAGAAAAGACCACCGGACACTAAGTCCTTCCTTCATGAAGAAGTCTACAAGCTCTTTCATCTCAACCTCTTTTTGAACCCACCTTGATGTCATAATTCCCCTACCGTGATTTCCCAAAAAATCACAGTATCTTGTCTTAGAACTGGCAACACCTGGCGGGGCACTTTGGGAGGCCGAGGCAGGCGGATCGCTTGAGCCCAGGAGTTCAATACCAGCCTGGGCAACATGGTGAAACCCTGTCTCTACAAAAAAAAAAATTTTCATTAAAAAAATTAGCCAGGTATGGTGGCATACCCCTATAGTTCCAACTACTCTGGGGGCTGAGGGAGGAGGATGGCTTGAGCCTGGCAGGCAAAGGTTGCAGTGAGCCAAGATCAGGCTACTGCACTCAAGCCTGGGCAAGAGAGTGAGACCCTGTCTCAAAAAAAATAAAAAAAAAAACAGAACTGGCATCACCCAAGAATCCGAAGGACTCGGCTGAATAAAGACCATGATCCGAAGTTAAAAGGAGTTTCAGGTAAATTCTGCTTCCACCCTCTGGTCATTGGTACAAAGATCAAAGGAAAGTGGATGTAGTTGAGTACGACTCTGTCCTTCTTCCCAAAATCCAAACAAAACAAGTACACCTTTCCCAGGGCACCGTATGTTACTGACTTCAATACTGAAAGTTTGCAGGCAGCTTTGACATCACAAAATGGTCCAAAAAGATACTGGGGGTGGTGGGCGGGGTAGGGATTTTTTTTGAGCTATGGTGATTTGAACGAAAAAAGAAACTGTCCTGAGTAGATTGGAGATTTGGCATTTGATAGGCAATAAAATAAAATAATCAACCCAGGAGGCAACAGGAGAAGCCCAAACATAGCCTTTGAACTCAATGGAGGGGTTTATTCTCCTAGAAAACTTCCCCTGACCTCGCTCCGGCTGCGGTGAGGCTCCTCCTCTGGGCTTCCCAGCCCCTGTGCTTCCCCAGCCTGAGAAGAGCAATGAGAATCATACTAATAGTAATATATGACAATCACACTAATACCATGCACTGAGTACTTCCTACAGCATTTGAGCTGAGACCCAAATAATGAAAAGGAGCTGGCTCACAGAAACAGTATTGCAGGCAGAAGAAACAAATGCAAAAGTGGGAATTAATTTTTTTATGTTCAAAGAATCCAAAAAAGGTGTCACTGAGTGGATATAGGGATCAATGCAGTAATAGTAACAACAGTTAGAAGCTGTGGGGGTAAACCAGAGAGCCGTCTTCGAGGGCAGGGATGCAGTTACTGCTGGCAGCTCACTGGCTGGGCATGAAAATCGAACCCGAGACACAGAGTCCAGGGTAAAAGGGGCTTATGGGCCATCCATCCTGTCCTCAGGCATTTGGCAGACCAAGACACCAGGCTCAGTGAGGCCATGTGGCTGACCCAGGCTCCCATAACCAGAGAAGTCAGGGGCAGAGCCAGAACCGAAGCATCCTGCCTCCAGCCCTGAGCTCCGTCTGCTGTTGCCCCCTTTCATGGGTGATCAGGAGCTGTTTATCTGCAAAACTGATGGAAGTTTTAACAAGGTCCCTGGGGAGACAGGGAGAGATGGTGCATGTATGTGTGTGCATGGCGAGGTGGAGGGAGGGTGGTATATCACGGTTCCTCGCTTTCATCTGGTTCCTGTTAATTGGACTAAAGACCCCTGGGAAAACCATGCTCTGGGCATGATAAGCCAAACCCCAACTCAATTATGGTTTTCTGTGCTTTACAGAACCTCAGTGTTCACAAAAGCTCCTGGCTTTCATCTGGCCTCAGAATACAGAAGTTGTCGTCAGTGTCGTCATAATCATTATCCTCCTCCTTAGAACCACAGCGGCTATGTTCCTGGAGCGCTTAGGATCAGTCAAGCCAGTGGCTCTCAGCCCAGAGTGATTTTGCCGCAGGGGACATTTGACAGTGTCTGTAGGCATTTTTGATGGTCACTACCAGGGGCTAGGGGGTTGGATACTACTGGCATCTAGTGGGTGGAGGCCAGGGATGCTGCTAAACATCTTCCAAGGCATGGGACAGTCCCCCACCACAATTTTCCAGCCCCAAATGTCAATAGTGCCAAGGTTGAGAAACCCTAGGGGCTAGCCCTTTTCGTGCTGTAATTGGAGACCACCGAGAAAACCTCCTACTTGGGACCTGAGATGTAATGACTGACATCAGAGAGGATTAACAATGAGCACTGTTGTTAAGCAAGGCCCCCTACCCTACAGCCTCCAGACAGTCTGCAGTTAGGAAGTACCCTCCGTAAACTGACAACCCCCTACGGAAAATCCCTTTAGTCTAGAAACTTGCCCACTCTTGGGGAGTAAAAATATTTCCATAAAAGACTATTGGGAAACTTTTCCCAACCTCCCAAATATGTTAAAAGAAGATTGCGATTGGGTGCTAATTTTTTCTGCTCCAAAGTACTAAAAGGGGTCAGAACACTGTCTTCCATCCACAGGGCAGTAGCATCGTCAAGTTTAGGGCCTGATGGAAGTCACAGGCAACACCCTCAACTGTCGGTACCCATCATGGAGTGGACTTCAACAGCTTTGGGGCCCCGAGACCATTCAGTTCCTGTGGAATCTACCTTCCAGAAAGATACTGGAGGCAGAACAGGCAATGCCAACACCGTACTTATTAGGAAATGGAGAGAAACCTTTCACTTCACCATTCTCTTTGGGTTGTATGATTTCCAATTCACCCCAGCCAAAAGGAGCACAGCAAAGTCCCGCTCAGATGGAGAGGTTGTCCCAGACAGAGGCAAAAGCACACATCACCTCCCTTAAACATCACAACACTAAAAGACTCGCTATCATGATGCCTGTTTCAAAGACAGAGGTTCCGATAGGGAAGAGGCTGGACCCGTGGCCCAGGCAGGACTCACATCCCAGGCTCAGGACTCATATGCCTTCCTGACTGTGCCACAAACCAACCAGGGCAGCTGAATGACGCAGCCGGGAGGTCCAGCCCCTTGCCAACTGTGGCCCGTGTCTTTTTTATCAGTGCACCCCACTGCAGGGAATGTGGCAAGCACCGGAACACTGATTTCAACTGAAGCAAGTCCAGCCACTTCTCATCATAGCCATTCTTTAGACAGCCTCTCGGGAGGGCTCCCATGCAGCTGGGGGTGCCCCAGGCCGGGCCCCAAGCTCTTTCCAGATGTCTCCCAAGGGAATGAAGCCACTGCCTAGAGTTTTTTCTGTCGCTTCGGAGCTCCCTTTGCATCTCCACTAGTTATTATTTGGAGGCTGCATTTCAATGTTCCTTCTTTACAGTTCATTTTCTCCTCTTAATTGGTCTTGCAGTGTGGCAGGGAGACCAACGCAAGAGCATCATGACATGAATGCGGAAGGAAGGTGAGTGGCAGCAAGGCCCCGTCGGAGTAGGCTGCTCTGATAGATGCCTCTGCCGCTCACTACGGGCCAGCCGGGAAAGAAACCCAGGGTCTCCCCTGGCTTCCAGCCTGCCTGCCGAGAAAGCTCGGTCTGTGAAACAAAATTAAGCCAGCATTAGTCCCTGCTGTAGCTGGGTCAAGCCCTTCTCCTCTCTCAGACTCAGTTTTTCCTTACTTAAAAGTTGAGATGATCAGACCGAGGTTCCTGCCAGTTTCTACATTACTATGCATCTTTTGCACCGATTTCAAGACAATTTTGACGTCTCCGCTAAAGGAAGCTTATCGGGCAGCGCCTCCTGGTGGCCAAACATGACACTGCGCCATCAAGAGGTGGCCCTGGTCGTATGGTGTCCAAGAAAACACTGGGAGGAAAAGGCATCCCAGTGTCTACAGCCAAGCAGCTACGTGCCCCTAACTTTTTCAAGCAAGGAGCCTAGGATTGAAAGCAACAACGCAGCCCTGACGCTCAGTTCCTCCACCCTCCGTGATCATGATGGCACAAGGTCTTTACAAGTGGAGCTTGAAAAATCTGTCAGCCCCAGCCACTGAGAGCATCCTGGTATCCGGTTACAAAGCTGGTCTGCCTCATTTCTCCTCCACGAAGTACCAGATAGAGAAGGAAAGAAACAAAGGCGCTAAAGAAAGAAAATGATCAGATGATGAAGCTAAACTGAGCTCTGTTCCCAAGGACAGGGCTGATGTGGGGGGTAGGGAA
This sequence comes from Pan paniscus, assembly GCF_029289425.2. Classification (NCBI taxonomy): domain Eukaryota; kingdom Metazoa; phylum Chordata; class Mammalia; order Primates; family Hominidae; genus Pan; species Pan paniscus. Next base: position 125,902,475 of record NC_073259.2, read on the forward strand.
GTACCGTCTCCCACCCTCCCAACTCAAAGCAACAGGTTCTCTGTGTGGGGAAAGGAGGACCATTTAGGGTTTCCTGTTTGAAGAGTGAAGTCAGTGGGGGAAATTCGGAGTGTAGAGCAACCCCACATTTCTGAATCCCATCGGGATGGTGGTCACACTCACCCAAAGAAAGCCACAGACTCCCATATAGGAGTGACCTTCAGAGAGTACTATCCAGACAGCATCTGTGTACAGCACTCCAAAGACAACGAGATGTGGTCCCCACAGAACTCAGTCTGATGCAGAACAGACCCCAAAAGTCAGCACAATGGACCATGCATAACGTTTTGGGTTGGGTTTTTGAGACGGAGTCTCGCACTGTCACCCGGGCTGGAGTGCAATGGCACAATCTCAGCTCACTGTAACCTCTGCCTCCCAGATTCACTCAATTCTCCTGCCTCAGCCTCCCGAGTAGCTGGGATTACAGGCGCACACCACCACACCCAGCTAATTTTTTGTATTTTTAGTAGAGATGGGGTTTCACTGTGTTAGCCAGACTGGTCTCGAACTCCTGACCTTGTGATCTGCCCACCTCAGCCTCCCAAAGTGCTGGGATTACAGGTGTGAGCCACCATGCCCAGTCAGGACCATGTATAATGAAAGTTTTGGGTGAAACTGATGTGGGTTTGAGCACAAGCTCTACCAGGTACTAGCGGTGTGACCCTAGGCATCTCACCCTCTCTGGGCGTGTGCCTCCTTCCTGCCTTCCCCTGAGCACTTACTATAGGAAGTTCTTGATCAATTACAGCCCCCTATAAATGTTGTACCACTTGTGCAAATATTCATTCACCCCCACTACAGAGTTCTCCACAGTCAATGCCTCCCCAGCCTCTTCATGTATTTATTGCCCTCCTCCAAAAGGAAGTTCTTCTTTACATCAGACCAAAATCTCCCCTGACTTAGACATGTATGTATTTGTTTTAATTGACACTCACTATTTCTAGCTTGGTCTTTTACAAAAAGGGTTAGCAAACATTTTCTCTAAAAAGCTTGACAGTAAATATTTCAGGTTTTGTGGGCCATACGGTCTCTGTCACACTACACAATTCTGATGTTGCAGCGTGAAAACAGCCATAGACAAAGTGGAAACAAATAGGTATGGCAGTGTTCCAATAAAACTTTATTTACAAAAGCAGGTGGAGGGCTGACTTTGGCCAGTGGGCTATACTTGGTCAACCCCTGTTTTAGAGAGAAAATCTCTCATTATCTGATCACTATCCCTCCCACACGATCTCATTCCTGATACACAGACAGAAAGTGCTTTGGCTTCACTTCTCTCCCCTAGGGCAAATTATAAAGGCTTCAACCTTCCCCTCCAAGGGCATAATTTCTGTGATTAGATTATGACAGTTCATTTGTTCGTTAATTCATTCAATGATACTTTTGCAACCATGCTAAGTAGTTTGTAGGAAACGAACAAAGTGCTGCGTTTAGAGTGTACGGTCTGGAATCAGCCCGAGCTCAAGTGCTGGTACCCCGCAATTTACTGGCCATGTGACCTTGGTTGGGTACCATGGTTCACCCCTCCGTGCCTTCATTCTCTTATCTGAAAACTGGGGAATACAAAAGTCCCTATCTCATGGGGATATCTGACGATTAAGTGAAATAACCCTCAAAATCAGCTCAGAACACCGCCTGACACTCAGTATGTTTTTAATATTTTATCGTTATTATTTTGTTTATTAAAAGATGGCCCTTGCTATCTAGGAATTTCCAGTCTAATATGGGAGATTTAGATATCAAAGCAACTACAAGATAACTGCCCAATGACTATGGCCGAAGATCGACACAGGTGCAATCAAGGAAATCCTCCCCGCAGTGGTCAGGAGTTGCCTAAGCCATGGGAAGGTTTACTTTAGGAAGATGCAGCCCAGAAAGTTTTTCCTTTTGAACAGATGCAAAGGGACGGTGAATCAGTGAGAAAACCATTGAAACCTGGGAGGTCAGAGCATCCTGCCCCACCAGGCACCAGCAGCAGAGAAGAAAGTATCACAGTACAGATGAAAGTAAGCAAACAGGGTTCGAGGAGGATTCTTTTCCTTCAAACTTTCTCATTTAAGTTACACAACTACTTATTTGTTGCCCAGAAAGACAGAAAATGCAGAAGGACAAAAGAAAAAAAATCATCACCCTTAACCAAAGAACAGCTATGCTAAATATCCAAGTGGATTTCCTTCCAGACTTTTTTTCCCATTTTATTTTATTTTACTTTATTTTATTATTTTTTTTTTTTTGAGATGGAGTCTCCCTCTGTCACCCAGGCCAGAGTGCAATGCGCAATCTTGGCTGTCTGCAGCATCCGCCTCCTGGGTTCAAGCCATTCTCCTGCCTCGACGCTCTGAGTAGCTGGAACTATAGGCGTGCACCACCACGCCTGGCTAATTTTTGTATTTTTAGTAGAGATGGGGTTTCACCATGTTGGCCAGGCTGTTCTTGAACTCCTGACCCCAGGCGATCCACCCACCTTGGCCTCCCAAAGTGCTGGGATTACAGGTGTGAGTCACCACACCTGGCCTATTTATTTATTTATTGAGATGGAATCTTACTCTGTTGCCCAGGCTGGAGTGCAGTGGCATGATCTCAGCTTACTGCAGCCTCCACCTCCTGGGTTCAAACAATTATCCTGCCTCAGCCTCTCGAGTAACTGGGACTATTGGCATGCACCACCATGCCCAGCTAATTTTTATATTTTTAGTGGAGACAGGGTTTCACCATTTTGGCCAGGTTGGACTCAAAATCCTGACCTCCAGTGATCCATCTGCCTCGGCATCCCAAAGTGCTGGGATTACAGGCGTAAGCCACCACACCTGTCCCCATGCAACGGTTTAAAAAATACTAAGCCGGGCATGGTGGCTTACGCCTATAATCCCAACACTCTGGGAGGCTGAGGTGGGCGAATCACGAGGTCAGGAGTTCGAGACCAACCTGGCCAACATGGTGAAACCCCGTCTCTACTAAAAATACAAAAAATTAGCTGGGCATAGTGGTGGGTGCCTGTAATCCCAGCTACTTGGGAGGCTGAGGCAGGAGAATTGCTTGAACCTGGGAGGCAGAGGTTGCAGTGAGCCGAGATTAAGCCGCTGCAATCTAGCCGGGGTGACAGAGTGATTCTGTCTCAAAAAAAAAAAAAAAAAATTGCTAAGTAACATACCAATGTGGATGCAAATTATGGTCAATGCGGTGCTTTCTTTTTCTCTCCCAAACAATAGCTTGGGTCCTTCTCATATGAGAGTATAAGTTGGTAATCAGGGAAATAATTAGAGAAAGCAAAAGGCCACCTGAGTGAAAATCATGACTATAATGAACTGGAGCCATCTCCCCTCGGCATATTTTAGAGGAAGGCAAGAATAATTTTGCTCCAAATAATAACAAATATTTTCATCCTCCTTGCCCTTTCTGCCTTCCCCCTGCATGTTCCCTGCAAGTTTCAAACATAATCACGCGCCCACAGAAGCCTCCCATCCTCCCTCAGGACCGTGGCTGGGAAGGACAGAGATACTGATGGAGAGTCAAATCTGCTGGGAATGTTCCCATCTGTGAAACTGGGCACGCAGCCTAATCTGCCCACCATTCATACGGTTGCGAGGCTAAAACAAGATCACCTGCATGCAGGTGCTTCCTAAAACTGAAGGTGCTCTGCAAATGTGCAGTATTATTTGATATTTACATGCAGCCTTTAAATAATTTCTTTTTATCTCAGTTCCAGTGTAAGCTGCTACAAAAGCCCCAAAGGGTTGCTCCCTCAAGCTGAGCAAATGGAAACACAGGGACCACCCAGAGTTAAGGAGAAAGCCATTCATTCCCACCACTTTTTTATGTGGGAAGCCTCCGCTTAACAGGAGTCAGACAGAAATGAGTTCAAACCCCACCTCTGACACTTAGTTGCTGTGTGACCACCACCCCCCTCCCAGGCAAGGGCTCTACCTTTCTGAGCCTCAGTTTTCTTACCAGAAAATAGGAATAATAATCCTACGGACCTCATGAGGTTGTTGAAGAATTAAATGAGCAGGTGCTGCGTGACTTGGCCCAGTAAGAACTCAATCAATATTTGTCGCTGCTGTTATCATCAACCACTAGCATTCACTCAGTCACTCCGTGACTACTTCTTGCATTCCAACTCTGAGCCAGATGCTGGGAGAATTCCAACACAGGGGTTCTCAAAGCGTGTTCCCCAAACCAGCAGCACCAGCATCACCTGGGAACTTGTTAATGCAGATTTCTGGGCACTGCCCCGGACTGGCTGAAGCAGGAACTCTGGGGGTGGAACCCTCTGGGGGATTCTGATACATGTTGAGGTTTTGAGCACCACTGTTCTTGTGGAAAGGGGTATGAAAATAAACAAAATCATTTTAGATGGGCTAGAGACTATGATAGGACAGAGAGTGGCGAGGATTGAAGTGGGACTCTGAGAAGCTGGCAGTTGGGCTGAGTCCAAAATGACAAGGAATCAGCCAGAGGAAGATTGAGGCAGGGTATTCCAGGCAGAAAGAAGGGCTGTGCAAAGGCCCTGGGGCAGGCGTTGTGAAGAAGAGAGGGTAGCTGGGTGCAATGAGCCAGTGAAAACATCAGCAGATAGGGACCAGATCGGGAGCCCAGGGACAGGACTGGGGGTCTCATTCTAAGATGTAACAGTCTGTTTGGATCTGACTCAGTTCATGTAGTTTCATGGAACCTATGAACCTCAAAGGGTTCAGTCCCTGCCAAGCACAAGTTCAATGTCAATTCTGCACCCAATTCTGTTCAGCACCTCGTGGGTGCCAGGAATAAAAACAGAAAGTGACTACAGCGCTGATCAGAGATGACAGCCAGAGAGTCAGGTTCTCTTTGTTCTCACTGGGGGGTTCCACAAAAGCCAGATGCTGGCCACATGAAGCAGCAGGTGGGCAAGACAGAGGGGGCAGGGGTGGCCTGCAAGAAAGAGAAAGTGGGCTGCAGGGGGACAGGACAGGTGGATGAAGCCTTGGACCAGGTTGCTCAACAGGGGTTCTGCTGCAAGACAAAGGCTGGAGAGGAAAACATCCTGCCCCTCCCTCCACCCCTGCCTTAGTGGGGACCAGTCAGTGGCTCTGTAGGAAGATTTCCTTGGTTCAGATTCAGCTTGGGAAGGAGGGAAGAGGAAGGAGGGAGGGAAGCTGACTTTAAAAACAATAAAAATAATCACAGTCCAGTGCATATTCAGTGCCAAATTTGCCAGACAAGTGTTTATATGAACACAGCGTTTATATGACTTCATTTCTTTCCTTGCAACAACTCCATGAGGATGATACAACTAGCATCCCCTTTTACAGATGAGGAAAGCAAGGTAGTTAGACAGAAAGGCAACACCGAGGGATGAAGGAGGGAGAGAGGAAGGGAAATTGACTGACGGATTTAGTTTAGCCTCGAACGAGTTAAGTGAAATCCAACCAAGTCCCTTCCCTTCTTTAATCCCCTCCAATGGTTTCCCATTCTACTAAGAAGCTGCCAGCAATGGCTACAAGGGGCCTCAGGAACTGAGCCCCGACCATGTCTCTGACCTTATCTCCTATCTTCTGCCTCCTCTCCCAGCCATGGATTAGCCCACTGACAACTCAGTTATGCTGGCACCCATGCTTCCATGGCACCCACGTTTCCAGAATCCCCTTCTCTGTGTGGTTCCAGATTACAGCTGGCCAAAAGTGAAGTTGTACAAGGCTTGGGTGGCAAAAGAGAAGCAGCCATCATGCCCTGAAGAGTAACATGGGTTGAAGGCAATGGGGAACAGAGGCTGGGGTGCTGGGTGCTGGTCCTGTTTATCCTCCATCTTCCCTACCTCACAGCCAACTCTTCTTCCTGACAGTAGTCCCTCAATGACCAACAGCCGACCTTAAGTTCACCACCAGATGCTTCATGACAAACTCACAGAGGCAATAGCCACAAAGGGCCAATAACTTTCCCTGGGCATCTATCCAAGCCTGTCTGCATGGTCCCTTCCAACAGCTGGACATATTGGCTGCCAGATGTCCCTGAAACCGCAGGCTGCCTTACCTATGTCAGGGTAAGTTCAAGACCTTTCTCTGAATCTTAAGCTTCCCTTTTTTTTTTTTTTTTTTTTGAGCTTGTACTTCCCCAGCTCTTCCTACAGTCGTATAAGTCTAATATCTAATAAATTCCATTTTTTCCATTATACTCACAGTAATTTGGCTTCCCTAATTGACCCATCACTGAGATCATCACTAGCAGAAGGGATACTGTTCCAGAACTAGCAGCCTCCATTTCCTCCTCCTTGGGATGTGTGTTGAGAAGCTCATGTCACATAAAAGGCAACATGTGGGCACCCCAGCAGATAATCCCCAACTGAACACCCACTCAACAACTAGTGCCAACTGCCATCCATGAGCATGCACCATCTTGGATGTTCCAGCCCAGTCAAGCCCCAGATGACTGCAGCTCCAGCCAACAACACACGGAACAGAAGAACCACCCAGCTGAGCCCAGCCAATCCCTGAGCCCAGGGAATTATGATGATGAAACTATACCCTAAAGAGTTAATGAAACCAATGGCAGAAATTACTGAGTTTGCAGGAAACAGATAAGAAAAAAAACAACTTGCTGAGATGCTGAAACTCCCTCCTCTTGTGAGTATTTTTTTTTTTAACTCACAAGTTTTTTAAAAAGATTTGGCAGTGGGCTAAAATCAATTGGAACCAGGATGACCAACTGGAGTTTGTGCACAAGTTTGCTGACATCACAGCCCAAATTTCCACCACATATTTCATACTAACTCCTCCCAAATTTGCATATGCAACCTATGAAGTAACATAAAGAAATAACTACACACACCCAAGGACTTTCCAGACTTCCCCTTTCCCTCCACCAACCACCTGCTAATCCCAGTATCTACCCCCTAAGCCTTTCCTAATAAAAATACTGCCTTGAAGCCAGCCCAGGGTGGCAGATTTGAGCTTGACTCCTGTGTCCTTGGGAGTCAACTTTCAATAAGAAGCTTTTCTTTTCTCAAAAACCTGGCCAGGCACAGTGGCTCACGCCTGTAATCCCAGCACTTTGGGAGGCTGAGGCAGGCAGATCACAAGGTCAGGAGATCGAGACCATCCTGGTGAACACGGGGAAACCCCATCTCTACTAAAAATAGAAAAAATTAGCCAGGCATGGTGGCGGGCGCCTGTAGTCCCAGCTACTTGGGAGGCTGAGACAGGAGAATGGCATGAACCCGGGAGGCGGAGCGTGCAGTGAGCCAAGATCGCGCCACTGCACTCCAGCCTGGGCGACAGAGCGAGACTCCAACTCAAAAACAAAAAACCGGCATCATAGTATTGGCTTCTAGTGCATCAGACAGCGAGCCCCTTTTGCTCGATAACAATGAGAGATAACAAGGCAGTTGTGTTGAGCCACTAGGTTTTGAAGTGCAGGTCTGAGACACAGACCCACGCAGCCATGGGTCCCCAGAACCACTGGCCATGTAAGCTGCCTTCTGCTTCTTAAAAGTGCTTCTGAGACATGCATTTGAGACCTGTTTGCTCTCAGAATGCTCTTCCCCCAGATCTTCTCCTGTCTGATGCTTTCTTGTCATTCAAGTCTCAGCTTAAATGTCGTCTCCCCAGAGAGGCTCGCTGTCAGTTTCAGTGTGAACTTGGTTAAGCGACAGACCCCAGTTATTCAATCAAACAACAATTTAGTCATCAGGTGAAGGTTTTCTGTTGCTGTGATTAAAGTCTATAATCAGGTGACTCTAAGTAAAAATTCTCCTCTATAATCCGGGTGAGCTGATTCAACACATTGAAATTGAAATGCCTGAAAAGTGGAACTGAGACTATTTTTTTTTTTTTTTTTTTTCCTGAGACAGGGTCTCGCTCTATCACTCAGGCCAAAGTCCAGCAGTGCAATCTCAGCTCACTACAGCCTTGACCTCCCAGGCTCAGGTGATTCTCCCACCTCAGCCTCCTCAATAGCTGGGATTACAGGCACACACCACACCTAGCTAATTTTTTGTATTTATTTTTTTTTCAGTAGAGATGGGGTTTTGCTGTGTTGCCCAGGCCGGTCTCGAACTCCTGCACTTGAGCAATCCACCCTCCTTGGCCTCTCAGAGTGCTAGGATTACAGGCGTGAACCACCGCACCCACCCAGAACTGAGATCTCTCCAAAGAAAAAGAAATTCCACCAGCCTGCCCTTCCTAACAGCCTGCCCTACCTAACAAACAGCCTGCCCTTCCTAACAAACAGCCTGCCCTTCCTAACAGCCTGCCCTTCCTAACAGCCTGCCCTTCCTAACAAACAGCCTGCCCTTCCTAACAGCCTGCCCTTCCTAACAAACAGCCTGCCGTTCTTCCTGACAGCCTGCCCTTCCTAACAGCCTGCCCTTCCTAACAGCCTGCCCTTCCTAACAAACAGCCTACCATTCTTCCTAACAGCCTGCCCTTCCTAACAAACAGCCTGCCCTTCCTAACAAACAGCTGCCATTCTTCCTAACAGCCTGCCCTTCTTCCTAACAACCTGCCCTTCCTAACAGCCTGCCCTTCTTCCTAACAGCCTGCCCTTCCTAACAAACAGCCCACGCTTCCTAACAGCCTGCCCTTCCTAACAGCCTGCCCTACAGATTTCAGACCTTCCCAGCCAGCCCCCACCATTGCATAGGCCAATTCCTTGCAATAAATCTCTTAATATATCTTATTGGTTCTACTCCTCTGGCTGAAGCCTGACTGACCTGCTCTGATCAGCCCATCAAAGCCAGCCACAAAGCCACCATTGTTTCACTTCAGTTTTCATTCTTGCATAAAACCTATTACCATTTGATTTTTTTTTTTTTTTTTTGAGACAGAATCTCACTCTGTCGCCCAGGCTGGAGTGCAGTGGCATGATCTTGGCTCACGGCAGCCTTGACCTCCCAGGCTCAGGCAATCCTCCTGCCTCAACCCCTCAAGTAGCTGGGACTATAGGTGTGTGCCACCACACCCAGTTAGATGGATTTTTTGTCTATTTTTTGGTACAGATGGGGTCTTGCTATGTTGCCCAGGCTGGTCTTGGACTCCTGGACTCAAGCGATCCTCCTGCCTCAAGCCCCACAAAGTGCTAGGATCACAGGCATAAACCACTGCACCCAACTTGATATTTTTCTTATTCATTGTTTCTTCCAACATATTCTAGAGCAGCACTGTCCACTAGAATATTCTGTGATGATGGGGATGTTCTAGAACTGTGCTGTTGCAATAGGGCAGCTGCTAGCCACCTGTGGCGATGAACAACTTGAAACATGGCTCCTGAGAATGAAGAAGGGAATTTTAACTTTTATTTAATGAATATAAGTTTACCTGGTCACACGAGTCTGGTGACCACTGTACTGAATAGCGCAGGTCTGGGACACAGACTGAGGAGAGCCCACAGCCAGCCGGCCTTCCCCACCACTGTTATCCCCAACCCCTCCTAGCAACTGACACAGGGGGAGTTCCATCCGTGTTTACAGAATGAATGAATGGAGCCATTTGCGCCTAAGCGCGTTCGCATCAGGTTTCTGCCGCTTGTAAGCGAGAGTCCTAATTTGATGCTATCTACATGTAAGGGATTCCTGAGTGCCTACAGAACAGGAGGGCTGGAGCAGTTACAGGGGAAAGGAAAGACATCAGTGTCAACACCAGAACATACGAGACCCTGTGGGCTCCGGGAGGAGCAGCTCTTCCTCTGCCAGCCCAGCCTTTCCCAAGTTAGAAGCAAGTAGAACAATAGGGCAATCAAGACCCACTCTTACTCTTTGTTCCAGTCAAAGGAAGACCGTACGGTGGCAGGCGGCATTCTGGGGGGCTTCATTCAAAGCCCAAACTGGGAAGAAGCCAGAGGGCATCTGAGGCTGTCCTATTTCGGGGGCCACTCTGCATCCTGTTTTTCTCCTGACTGCCAGTTCTCCCCCTTGATACTCAAGAGAAGAAGCCAGAGGAGGGCCCAGGCAGGCAAGCTCCCAGGAGGTTGCAGGGGTGCAGGGGCACCTGCCTGCCTGCAGCACCCTGACCTCCACTCTCGGGCTCCCTGAGCCCCCGAAGGATTCCCAGCATCTGTCACCTGCTCTAAGCCACCCATCGACTCTGCAGCCAGAGTGTTATTTAAAAACTGGAAAAGAGATCCAGACACCTTCTGTTCAGCCTACCCTGCTTACTCTGCAGTGTAAGCTCCTTGCCATGGCCCACCGTGGGGGCTGGCACTGCCCACCTGTCTGGCTCCAGCTCCCACCGCTCTCCCCAGCATCCCCACTGGGCACCCATACTGTTCTCTCTGTGCCTGGGATGCTCCCCTCCCTCCCGTCTCAAGGCACTTCTGAGTGTTTCCATCACTCCCAGTCATTAAGACTTCCCCTCCTCTTCAGGTCTCAGTTCAACCCTGAAGTCCTGAGAAAGTCCCTGAGCCCTGGAACCCAACACCGTGTGTGCCAGATGCAGAGAAAGTGCTTGATAAACACAAGTGGGAGGGGGAAAAGGAGGGAAGGGTAGAAAAGAAGGAAGGTGAGGAGGAAGGAAAGCAATATCTCCCATTATCCTTACATAAGCATATTCATTTTAAAAAAGGAAAACAATATCCACAACACAGATCTTCTATTATCTTGACCAGAGGTTTTTCCTTGGGAAAGGAAAGATACAGATGACCACAAATTATGAGGCTGAAAACCATCAAAATGCCAAAAAGAAGAGGAGAGAGAGAAAAAGAACAGCAGAGAAGAGGAAGAAGGCCACAGCAACAGCACTCTGATAGCTGGGCCACATCTCCGCCAGGCTCTCTTCTGATAAGACAGCTGTGGCCCAGGACAGGAAGGTCTAGGAAGGGACCCTGCTGTCCTCAGATGCTGAAGTTCCCAGTTTTGGAATGGAGTGGGAGATGGAGACGAATGGTGAGAATGTGCTCTTCCTGCAGCCAAATCAGTTTCACCCTAGGACCTCAGCTCTGTAGTAACCACGGAGGAAAACTAGGGCTGTGCCCAGAGAAAACTGGTTTGAGGTTTTGCCTCTATTTTTGTGGCCAGGGAATGGTAGGTTACCTCTGGAGAACAATCAAGCCAGACAGAAGGGGAGTAGTCTCAAAAGAAACAGCAGTGCTGAGGGAGACCGTGGCTCAGAGGGAAGGGAAACAAAGAATGAGAGTGCTTAATTAGAAAGGCTGAAGCCCCTTGGAAGGGCCCCTTGGAGGAAAAAAGAGAGGAGGATGAGGAGAAGTGGAGAAAAGTGAGCTGGGGGAAGAAAAAGGCTGGAGGAGCCTGGTGATGGTGATGGCGATGAAGGTGGTAATGATGGTGGTGGGTGGTGATGGTGGTAACAACGGTGATGGTGGTGATGGTGATGGTGGTGGTGGTGGTGATGGTGATGATGGTGGTGATGATGGTGACGGTGCTAACAATAGTGATGGTGGTGGTGGTGATTTGCCTGTATCATCTCATGTAATGCTCCCAGCAACCACTGTGGCCCACATGATCATCATCCCCATCCTGCTGCTTAGGAAACAAAGCACAGAATCATAATATGTCCTATCCACAATCACACAGCTAATAGGTGGCAGAGCCAGAACTTAAACCCAAGTTTGTTGGACTCCAGATTCCATACTCCTAGAAGATGATTGAGGACTAAGAAGGAGAAAGGAGAAAGAGAACGGAGCCTGCCCTAGCCACCTTATTTAATATGATGACCAGTCCCTCCATTCCAGAGGGCACTACCAACCCCGCTTAGCCTGCTGCACGTCTTCTTTAATCCACAGCACTTATTCTCACACACTGCATAAGGTACGTGATCATTAAGACAATAATTCATTGTCTGTGCCCCAGCCCCCCACACTAGAAAGTAAACTTTATGGAGACACACACCTCAGCACGCATTTCTAGAGATCAGAAGAGCACCTGGCATAGAATAACCATGCAACCAATTTCGTTGAATGAGTGAATAATGGTTTTTTTGTTTCAGGACATAGCTGCCACGATAAGGAAAGGTTAAGCTATCCTGGCTCTGGGATCCTTTGATCTTGCTAAATGAATGAATGAGTATTCTTTGGTTTCAGGCTAAGGGTGATCTAACAAGCTATGAGAAGAGAAAAATGAGTTAAGATTTCCTATCTTCGGGGCTCCTTGGGCACTGGAAAATAAAGATATCCCTAAAACCCAAGGAGAAAACTAAGATTAGCATTAACATCTCTAAAATAAAGCTACCTCCATCCTCTGAGAAAGAGAGAGAGAGAAACAGACAGACACAGAGTCAGAGACAGAGAGGGACAGAGAGAGAGAAAGAGATGACATTCTTGGCCAGGCACAAAGCAGCCTTGCTGCCATATCCTTGGTCTCCATATGAGTTCCTCAATACAACTTGTCTTCTGTCATTTAACAAACATGCATCCAGCCCTACTTTGGGCCAGAATTTTAAAAACCTGATTTCATCACTGTAGGAAACGCCAGCTCTGGGTTGAGCTGGGGCTATTAAGATGAATACAATATCACCCTCAAGAAGTAAGAGTATGATGGGAAAGATACTAGTTTATTCCTCAGTCTGGGATAACATTTTTAGTTAGAGTAAAGGGAAGCCATCCAACTCCCAAGATGGTTAGAAGCTTCAAGGAACCAATTATTATTTTTGAGGGAAGGAGGGAATTCTAAACACGAAGGATACTTTGAGGATGGCTCACTGGTTCCCCCTGGTGGACATTAATAGCAAGCACATCACACAGCTTTTCAGAGGTAGGGAGGGGCTCAGCGGTGTAGACCTGGTGGTCACTGAAGTATCTGCTGTTCCGGTAGCCAAGGCAAGAGGTCAGCTCAGTTTGCAGAGCCCAGGAAAGGCCTCATAGAGAACCAGGCTTTGCACTGGGCCTGGGGAAGAGCAGGGATTCACCAGAAGGACAAAAGGAAAGAAAATTCTAGGCAGAGGGATGTGAGTACCAAGATGTGAAATCCAAGCCTCATCTAGAAAACTCTAAGTAATTCATGAATTTAGCAGATATTTAGGGCTTGAAGGGAAAATGTGAATGGTAGGACTTCAAGTAGGAGCCAAACCCTGGGATGTTTTCCAATCCATGAGGAAGACTGTGTTCTTTAAGCCACTGGTAAGTTTTCAAGGATTGCTTGAGCTCGGGAGTTCGAGACCAGCTGGAGCAAAATGACAAAACTCTATCTCTACAAAAAATACAGAAAAGTTTGCCAGGCAGGGTGGCACACGCCTGTAGTCCTAGCTACCCAAGAGGCTGAGTGGGGGGATCACTTGACCCCAGGAGGTAGAGGCTGCAGTCAGCCAAGATTGCGCCACTACACTCCAGGCTGGGCAACAAAGCAAGACCCCATCTCAAAAAAAAAAAAAAATACATATGTATTGAACCGCTACTATGTGCTAGATATTGATCTTCATCCTGGGAATTGAATAGTGAGCAGAAACAAGTATGATCCCTGCCCTTTTGCAGCTTACAGTCTAGTGGAAAAGAGAGGCATTCATTTAAAAACAAATTGCTCCCCAAAACAGGTAAGCATTAAAATGTTTTTAAGTGGCACCATCTCCTGCAGGAACAGCATACATGAAGTACAGTGTTAAGGATCAGAACTGGGTACACAATTCTTTACTAAGAAGTCTGAGTTGAGCTGACTTCAGTGCTAAGCGCTGTAGGAATGGGTTAAAATGGAGCATTTGGTCATTGCTTTCAAGGTCCCAGTGGCCCTAAGGCTGGCATCTGAGGCAGGACATAGAAGACTGAGTCTTAGCAGCCTGGGAAGAGTCCAGAGGGAGGCCTATGTGGAGGTAGGGGATCAGTGTAGGTTCAAACGATAGTGAGGTGTGTAATGAAAGTGCTGCTTGACCAAGCATGGGGACGCATGCCTGTGATCCCAGCACTTTAGGAGGCCGAGGCAGGAGAACTGCTTGAACCCAGGGTTTCGAGACCAAACTGGGCAATGACAAGGCGAAACCTAGTCTCCACGAAAATTAGACAGGTGTGGTGGCATGCACCTGTAGTCCCAGCTACTGGGGAGGCTGAGGTGGGACAGTTGCTTGAGCCCAGAAGGTCGAGGCTGCAGTGAGCTGTGATCACATCACACCACTGTACTCCAACCTGGGTGACAAAGCAAGACCCTGTCTCAAAAAACAAAAAATAGTGGCAGGCCAGGCACGGTGGCTCATACCTGTAATCCCAGCACTTTGGGAGGTCGAGCCGGATGGATCACCTGAGGTCAGGAGTTTGAGACCAGCCTAGCCAACATAGGGAAACCCCACCTCTACTAAAAATACAAAAATTAGCTCAGCATGGTGGCGCATGCCTGTTGTCCCAGCTACTCAGGAGGCTGAGGCAAGGGAATCACTTGAATCCAGGAAGTGGAGGTTGCAGTGAGCTGAGATCATGCCACTGCACTGCAGCCTGGGCAACAGAGAGACTCCATTTAAAAAAAAAAAAAAAAGAAAGTGGCTATTACTAGCATCTACTAAATGATATAGAACAGAACAGGAATGAATTTACAACATCTTCATCATGCATAAGAAGGAGGAGTATTGTTTCATGAAACATGCTATAATTGTGTATGTGTATGTGTAGCTGTGTGTGTGCGTGTATGTGTACCTATGTGTGGGGGGGGGTCACAATATAAATTGTACTGTCCATCTGGATCAAAAAAATTTTTTAAAAGATCAGAGGACAAGCCCAGGTGTGATGGCTCACACTTGTAATCCTAGCACTCTGGGAGGCCAAGGCAGGCGGATTGCCTGAGCTCAGGAGGTCAAGACCAGCCTGGGCAACACGGTGAAACCTCGTCTCTACTAAAATAAAATACAAAAAACTAGCTGGGCGTGGTGGCATGCACCTGTAGTCCCAGTTACTCGGGAGGCTAAGGCAGGAGAATTGTTTGAACCCAGGAGGTGGAGGTTACAATGAGCCGAGGTCGCACCACTGCACTCCAGCCTGGGCGACAGAGTAAGACTCTGTCTCAAAAATAAATAAATAAATAAATAAAAATCGGAGTACCAGAACTTTCATGGTCTCGCACAGCCTAGAATGTCACAAAAAAATGACTATTCTTCCCCATAAGGCTGACATAAATGCCTCTCTCATGGAAACTGGAATCTCACTCTACTTTTAAGGATGCTGCCAACCTCAGTAGTGCCTCTGGGATGAGACAACGTGAATTCTGAAAAGCAATTAAAAACCTAACCTCAAATGCTCACTGTCAGGCATTGTGCGGGCATAAATTGGTACAAACTTTCTGGAAAGATATATGACAATGTTCACCATAATTTTTAAAATATGGGTTTTTTGTTGTTGTTTTTTGTTTTTGAGATGGAGTCTCGCTGTCACCCAGGCTGCAGTGCAGTGGCACAATCTCAGCTCACTGCAACCTCCACCTCCCAGGTTCAAGAGATTCTCCTGCCTCAGCCTCCCAAATAGCTGGGATTACAGGCATGCGCCACCAAGCCCAGCTAAATTTTTGTATTTTTAGTAGAGATGGGGTTTCACTATGTTGGTCAGGCTGGTCTCAAACTCCTGACCTCAGGTGATCCACCGGCCTCGGCCTCCTAAAGTGCTGGGATTATAGGTGTGAGCCACCACGTCCGGCCAAAATATGCAAATGTTTCACTGCAAGACCCCTCTCCTATGAATTCACTGTAAAGAAATAGCCACGGGGGTCCCCAAAGATAACACTCAGGGGTATTCACAGCAGCGTTGCTTATGATAGGAAAAATATGGATATTTCCAAAAATAGGAGATTGGTTGAATAAATTGTTAGTATTCAGGTATTAAAAATAAGAAGTGAATGCATTTATTGACAAAGGAAGATGTTTATGACATAACACTATAATTTGGTGCAATTTTTTTTTTAAGACAGGACCTCACTCTGTGGCCCAGGCTGGAGTTCAGTGGTACTATCTCAGCTTGCTGCAGACTTGACCTCCAGGACTCAAGCAATCCTCCCACTTCAGCCTCCCAAGTAGCTAGGACTACAGGCGCATGCCACCACACCCAGCTAATTTTCTTTTTTTGGTAGAGGTAGAGTCTCGTTATGTTGCCCAGGCTGGTCTCAAACTCCTGGGTTCAAGCAATTCTCCCACCTTGGCCTCCCAAAGTGCTGGGATTACAGGTGTGAGCCACCATGCCTAGCCTGCAATTTTTTTTTGAAGAGAGAAAACTGCCATCTGCTTCTCACTGTGGGTAAAGAGAGAAAGTCACCTTTGGAGCAGATTTTGTATGTACTGAGTGACTGAGAGGCCCCTCCCTGTCAGCCACACTCATGTTGGGTGAGTCAACACCATTGTGCTAGAGGTAAAGAGTAACATGACCTTTACAGCTCGTCAGCCAGGAGTGATTTTGCCTCCCTGGGAACATTTTGAAATATCTGGGGATATTTCCATGTGTCATGACTTTGAGTTGGGGGATGTTACTGGTATCTCATGGGCAGAGGTCAAGGATGCTTCTAACCAAACATCCTTCAACGCATAAGACAGCCCCCAGTGCATGGTCTGCCCCCCATTTTATTTTTGAGACAGGATCTTGCTCTGTCACCCAGGCTGGAGTGCAGCAGTGTGATCATGGCTCACTGCAGCCTCAATCAATGTCCTGGGCTCAAGTGATCCACCAGCCTCAGCCTCCCGAATAGCTGGGACTACAGGCGTGTGCCACCACACATGGCACATTTTTTTGTATTTTGTGTAGAGACGGGGTTTCGCCATGTTGCCCAGGCTGGTCTGGAATTCCTGAGCTCAAGAGATCCTCCTGCCTTGGCCTCCCAAAGTGCTGGGATTACAGGCGTGAGCCAGTGTGCCCGGCCGCATGGTCCCTTTTGATGCTGACTGTACCTGAATCAGGATCTGCCAGCAAGAAAAAATACAAAAGGGCACGCATGGAGGACTGGGCCAATGACCTGTTTCAAGTATGTTCTCTTTTGTTCACCGCTGCCTCCTCAGCCCTGTTGGCACCCCATAGCCACTCAGATTAGAAGACTTCTCCAGGTCTAGAACAATATTCAACAAATGCTTGTTGAATAGAGCAGGTTGAATCAAGCAAGGGCATCTGTGAGCCTCCACCGGACTCTGCCAGACTGATGCTCAACAGTGACACCTTGTGGTGGGAACTGAAACAACAGTGCTGATGGCCACTAACACTTCTCTGTGGCTGGCGTGTGCAGAGCGGATCCCTTGGGACAGAAAGGCCCCAGAATTTGCAGAAAAATCATGAGGCTAAAGAGAAGCAGGAAGCCTCAGGAAGATGATATCTGATGTTCTGCTAATAAAGACAAACAGGTATCTGAGCAATTAATGGAAAAGATCCAGGAGGAATGACAATATATTTGGGCCCCAAACTGATAGAACAAGTCACAGAGGTTATTTTATTAGGTGAAAAAAAAAAAATTTAAGCAATATGTGTGGATAATTCTAATTCTATTTTTAAAAGTATACATATATCCATTTGTCAGGAAAAATTGTACCAAAATAACAAGAGCAGTTACCTAGAGGGTGGAGTTTAGGGTGATTTTTTTAAATCTATTTTCTGGTTTATGTTACAATTAATGCAAATTACTTCTGTTAAAAAAAAAATTAGAAGCTAGACATTAACCCAAAATGCAAAGGCACGTCAGCATGTCTAAAGTAAAAAGACCGTGGTCTCCTATTCACACTCAATATTTTCATATCTGGACCCTAATTATCCAGAACCAGATACCCTAAACCTCAGCGGGTCTTCCTGGGGCAAGAGTTCAAATCCAAGAGCTGCCCTTGCTGGTGTCTTCCGGCCTCCAAATCCCAGGTCCACGCTGCCTCTTCCTGCGTTTCGGATTTGCCCCCCAGGGTTGACTCTGTCTCGTCCTGGCCTGCAGTGGCGGGCACGGGATGCCGAGGGACCGCGGCAGCTGTGCTGGGGACAAGTCTCCACATCCCCGGCCCCAGGGCCTGCTCACCTGACATGTGGACATTCCTGAGGCAGGAGAGGGAGGCGTTGAGGCGGGCACACTCCTCCCGGTTGGCTCCGTATTTCTCCACAGTCTCGCACACCTGTTCATCCGTCATCTCCAAGAGGTCCTCCAGGCTCAGCTGGCCGGGGGAGATTTCCTAGAGGAAGGGAGAAGGATTGTCAACCGTGGGACAGAAACAGCATCTCTGCCTCCATGCTGCCCTGTAGTGGTGCCTAGAGGAGAACACTCCGCAGTGTAAACGCTTTGCATGACAGTGGGGTCTCCGAATCTCGGGTTTGCCACTCATTATCTAGATAACCTCTGACCAGTCGCTCAACCTCTCTGGGCCTCACTTTGCTCATCTGTAAAGTGGGACTCCTAAGTGCCCATACTTGGCAAGGTAGCGCAGGTGCTTAGTGCTATTATAATTACTACCCTGTCTGGCGTCAACACTGTGCCTGTCTCTCGAATGTTTATAAGGCAGGGCCCCATTTTTTCATGTTTGCATGGCTCTCAGTGCCTCCCACTCTGCAGGGACTCATCTAAAATCCAGCACAAACTCAGAGCAAGCACAGGACAAAGCAGGTGTGCTGGTGGCTGGGTCCCACTCTCTCTCTGCTTCCTCTCTTCTCTGGCTGCAGGGTCTAGGGCTCACACTGGTCTTCAGAAACCCTAATGGAAAAGGGGCTGAAAGTCCATGCCCCGTGCTGGAAATGAAACTAGGTTTGTTTTTGAGCCCCACGGGGCATGGCTTTGCATCCTAAGGCAAAGCAGAAACACTGGAGCATAGTGTGGAGTGGGGGAAAGGGACCTAGAAAAGGTAGGATTCCCAACTTAACGTGTTGGGCAGGTGAACTTTCACTGCCACCCCATGTTCCCAAAACAGTGTCTCCCTAGACCGTCATAGGGACACACCTCAAAATTTGTTAAGCTTCTACATTTATGCATCTGTATCTGTATGTATATATGAGTCTTCTTTTATAGCACTTACTACTCAACATTTTAACATATATTGTTATTACTTAAGGGTTTTTTGCCTTTTTTTGTTTTTTGTTTATTTGTTTGTTTGTTTGTTTTGAGACAGTCTCGCTCTTGTTTCCCAGGCTGGAGTGCAATGGCACGATCTCAGCTCACTGCAACATCCACCTCCCGGGTTCAAGCGATTCTCCTGCCTCAGCCTCCTAAGTAGCTAGGATTACAGCCACCCACCACCACGCCTGGCTAATTTTTGTATTTTTAGTAGAGACAGGGTTTCACCATGTTGGCCAGGCTGGTCTCAAACTCCTGACCTCAGGTGATCTGCCCACCTCAGCCTCCGAAAGTAAATAAGGGTGAAATAGCCTACAGATGGTGACTCTAGGGCAGTATTGCGGAATACATCTACCCTCTTGTGGTCATGTTTGTGTATTACAACAAGATACAGCTCCCACATTAAACTGATAGCCAGAAAGAAGAAAACTGTCTCAGTACAAAAAATTATCTTCAAAAATATGAGCTATGGTGCCTTTTCAACTCACCCGGGCAGGCAGGGGGCAGAGAGAGAAGAATAGTGGAGTCACTTAGAGGCTTTCTCAAATAGGGACACATTGCTGGTGGGCCCCTTTAAGAAAGGTGATGACCAAGGATCCGTTTATTTCTGGTTGTTGTTTTTCTTAAATAGAGACAGGGTCTCCCTCTGTCACCAGGCTGGGGTGCAGTGAGGCCATCATATCTCACTGCAGCCTCAAACTCCTGGGTTCAAGCGACCCTCCCACCTCAGTCTCCTGAGTAGCTGGGACTACAGGCATGCACCAACATGCCTGGCTAATTTTTAAATTTTTTTGTAGAGATAGGATTTCACTATGTTGCCCAGGCTGGTCTCGAATTCCTGGCCTCAAGTGATCCTGCCACCTCGGTTTCCAAAAGTGCTGAGATTACGGACTTGAGCCACTGCACCCAGTCCAGGATCTGAAGGTACAGAATGACTCATGTTTGAAGGGGGTGATTCATAACATAAAAGGATTCTCCTCTTTGCTTCTGGATTCACTTGTGCATTTTAATCTTATGATTTATATATGTATATATTTCAATTTACTCTAAAGCTTAAGATCAGAAAAAAATCATAAAAGTAACATTTTTATAACATCAAAAATGGAGAAACCCTTAACAAACCTGGGCCAAAAGGACAGACACACCTCTGTTTGATAAAATAACAGTAATAATAATAGCTGAAATGGATGGAACACTGTTTTAAGGTTTTTGATAGATTTCCTTTTATTATCACAAAAACTACTGAAAGCAGGCACTTTTATCATCACCACTTACAGACTAGGACAGTAAAATTCAGAGAGGTTAGACCACTTGCCTAAGGTCACACAGCAAGTCATTGATGGAGCCAGGATTCAAACCCAGCTGTTTTACTTTGGAGCTTTCTCCATACTTCAGTCACTTCACAGAAAGGGGACCTCTGGTGGACACATACCTGAACTGCAGACAAAGATCAGAAACCCCACGTCTTCTCCCACCCACTCCCTGGGTCCCTGGACTCAAGACGCTCACTGACTAAGGCAAGAGCCAAAACTCAGGTACCTGCAGGTCAGGTAAATGAGCAAATCGCTGCCAGACAGGAGCTCAATTCAGCATGGTCAACATTTCTGATTTTGTAAGTGAAGCCAGAGATCTGGGTTTTTTAGACAGACTCTTTTGGTTTTTAAGTATTGGCTCAGAATAAATGTCCTGACATCATATTAACCAAACAACAACAACATGTCTGCATATCAGAACCAGCTTGAGGGCTGCCAGTTTTCCACCCCTGGTCTAGAATCGTTTCTGCCTTATTTGCCCCCACAAGTGGCACTTGATAAATAAATGATCCTGAAGCCTCCCAAAAAAATGCCCTGAGCCATGCAAATACAACACTGTCTGTCCTTATACAGGACCATTCATTCTAAGGATATTTGCAAGAAACTCATCTGGCCATACTGGGAATGAAATAAGGAAATAGGAGATTGCGCATGGTCTGATGTGCATATGCAAGATGGGGTGGGGTGGGGGCCTGGAGGAATGGAGCGGGGTGATGCTGCCTCTAACTTGGGATTCTTAGATCTGGTGGGGCTGGGTGAGATTCTTGTCCCTGCAGACAAGGTCTAAAAAAGACAGGAAGCCTCTTCAAGTAGGAAGCAGGGAGCGCCTCGAGAGAGGACTCTTGGTTTCACTGGCAGGGAGGCAAGCTCCTCTTCTGCCCAGCTCTGGGGGACCCAGGCAACAGGAAAACAAGGCTAATGCACAGTGCTTCTGACCTAAAGCTTTGCTGTCCATCTGAGCTGGACATCCTGCTAGCCCCATCCACTTACCAGCTAGACTAGTCACTTAGCTCTGAGCCTCAGTTTCCCTCTCTGTACAAGGGGGATAACAGTCACACCTACTCAAAAGGTCATTGCGAGGAGGCTGAACAGTCTCAGCAGTTGAGATCCTAAGTGCAAAACCCTTTGCACAATGCCTGGCATGAAAGATGCAGTGATGTCCGCTGGTTTTATTAGGTTTGGCTTGGCCCTGTCACTGCAAATGAGTCGGTCTCTGGGATCCCAGGGGGTAAGAAAATCTCACGATCCTCAAGATGTTAAGAACGTGGTCTAATCTTTGACAGCGGACATAAGATGTCAGATGCTCACAACAGTAACAGGCTGGCATCTACTGAGTGCTATTTGGTGCCAGAATATGAGCTGAACTTTTTTTTTTTTTTTTTTTTTTTTTGAGACAGAGTCTTTCTCTACACCCAGGCTGGAGTGCAGTGGTGGGATCTCAGTTCACTGCAACGTCCGCCTCACAGGTTCAAGCTATTCTCCTGCCTCAGCTTCCCGAGTAGCTGGGACTGCAGGCGTGCACCACCATGCCCGGCTAATTTTTGTACTTTCAGTAGAGACAGGGTTTTGCCATGTTGGCCAGGCTGGCCTCAAACTCCTGACCTCAAGTGATCCACCAAAAGTGCTGGGATTACAGGCATGAGCCACCGCGCCTGGCCTGTTTTTTTTGTTTTTTGTTTTTTGAGACAGGGTCTCACTCTGTCACCCAGGCTGGAGTGCAGAGGCATGATCATAGTTCACTGTAACCTCAACCTCCTGGGCTCAGGTGATCCTCCTCCCTCAGCCTCCCAAGTAGCTAGGACCACAGGCATGCACCACCACACCCGGCTAATTTTTGTATTTTTTGTAGAGATGGAGTTTCGCCATGTTGCCCAGGCTGGTCCCAAACTCCTGTGCTCAAGCGATCCATCTGCCTTGGCCTCCCAAAGTGCTGGGATTACAGGCATGAGCCACTGCGCCCAGCTGAGTTGAACATTTTATAAAAATCATCTCATTCTATGATGTCGGCTATTTAAGAAGAGATGACAATCATTATGCACATTTCACAGATGGTAATATTAATGCTCTAAGAAAGCACTGTTCGATATGGCAGCCACGGGCCCCATTAATTAATGTTAAACACAATTTAAAATCTCAATCACATGTCCTAACCACAGGTGGCTACCACATCCGGCAGCACAGATAGAAAATATTTCCATCGTAGCAGAAAGTTCCACTGGACAGCGCTGGACTGAGGTGAAGTGATTTGGCCAAGGTGACTCTGTGAATATGTGGCAGAGCTGGAGGGTTCTAACTGACTCTGGAAGCACACTCTCAATGACCCCATTCAGACAGCATCAGTGATCCTGAATGTTTTCGTCCAGCACATATTTATTGAGAGCCTGCTATGTGCCAGGGACTGTGCTGGGCACAGCCAGAAACCTGCAGCTCAAGAGCAACACAGGGGGTAGCTGCTGGCCAGTAAGGGGCAGGGGACACAGGGGCCCCCCAGGTCACCTCCAGGACCTCCTTGCGCACATCGACGATTCGGAACCAGTGCCGTAGCTGGGGGAAGCCGTCCAGCTCCGCGTTGCGCTCCTGCAAGGCTACCTTCTTTTTGCAGGACAGCTGCCGGCTGAAGTACTTCACCAGCTTGCTCTGTGGAGACACAGACGAGGACAGAGGACACATCTCAGAGGCAGTGACACAAGGAAGAGAGGCGAGAACCCCCTACGAACCCCCACCCTAAACCCAGCCAACTCTATTTTAAAGACTGGTTCCGCTACAGTGAGATCCAGATTGGCACCCATCTTTCCACCTCGTTGGTGAAGATGGTCAAACAGGCGGCTCTAGCATCTTGCTTGGGGTTGGGGGAGGCGGCACACATTAGTACCAGTTCAGTGGAGGGCCTTTTGATCTCACAATTGCACACGTCTTTTTCTGTTTTTGTTTTCTTTTGTTTTGACAGGGAGTTTCGCTCTTTCACCCAGGCTGGAGGGCAATGGCGTGATCTCTGCTCAGTGCAACCTCCACCTCCCAAGTTCAAGCAATTCTCTGGCCTCAGCCTCCCAAGTATCTGGGATTACAGGCGCGCGCCACCACACCTGGCTAATTTTTGTATTTTTAGCAGAGATGGGGTTTTACCACGTTGGCCAGGCTGGTCTCAAACTCGTGACCCCATGTGATCCACCCGCCTCGGCCTCCCAAAGTGCTGAGATTACAGGCGTGAGCCACCGCACCCGGCCTGCACACATCCTTTGATCCAACAATTCCATTTGCAGGAACTCCTCCAACAGACACCCATCCTGTGCAGAATGACTGTACAAGAGGCTACTTCCCTACAGTTCTGTTTGCAATAGCAAAGGACTGCAAACATTCTGCGAGTCCATCAGTAGGAGACTCGTTACATAAAGGACGCTACAGCCAACAAAGAAACTTATACAGCTCTAAAATCAAATCACGAAGCAGGCTCTGTACTGCCAGAGAGCAGTCTCCAGGGTACACTGATAAATAAAAATAAATACTCTCCCATTCATAAGGAAAATGTTTCCCTGTATATATCTTTGTAAATATAGAAACTCTGTCCACAAGGACTCCCAATTAGCTTTTTTTTTTTTTTTTTTTTCTGAGATGGAGTCTCACTCTGTCGCCCAGGCTGGAGTGCAGTGGCGCGATCTCGGCTCACTGCAAGCTCCGCCTCCCAGGTTCACGCCATTCTCCTGCCTCAGCCTCCCGAGTAGCTGGGACTACAGGCGCCCGCCACCACACCCGGCTAATTTTTTGTATTTTTAGTAGAGACAGGGTTTCACCGTGTTAGCCAGGATGGTCTCGATCTCCTGACCTGGGGATCTGCCCGCCTCCGCCTCCCAAAGTGCTGGGATTACAGGCATGAGCCACCGCACCCAGCCGAGGACTCCCAATTCTTTAGGGGAGGGAAGAGGAAGGGTGGGGAAAAAGGGTGGGGGAAACATTTTATTTAAACTCTTTTGTGCCGTTTGAACTGTAAGTCCTACAAAAGCATCCCAAAATTAACTCTTTTAAAATGAGATAGACCTGAATCCAGGCTTCTGGAGGGATCCCATGACATGAGAAAAGAAAGTTTTTTATTGCTGAGTTCGTAAAATCTCACAACATTAACCAAAGAAAGGCAATACCTGTGTGTCTGAGCAGAGAAAACAATTTGGAAGAATAAACTCCAGGCTTCTAACTTGGGTCAAGTATTTCTTTATATACATTTTTTTGTATGCATTCAGTAGTTACCTGAGATATAATACATTATCATCTTTTTTTTTTTTTTTTTAAGAGACAAGGCCTTGTTCCATTGCCCAGGCTGGAGTGCAGTGGTGCAATCATAGCTCACTGCAGCCTTGAACTCCCTGGCTCAAGAGAGCCTCCTGCCTCAGCCACCAAAGTAGCTAGGACTACAGGTGAGTGCCACCAAACCTGGCCTATATTATCATCTTTGTAATTTAAAATGTATTTAATAAAGATAATTAAATAAAACAAAATTAGAATTAGGTATGGAGGTGTCTGTGGCATTTCAAAACACAGTCAACCAACATTTATTAAGAACAAAGTCTGAATTCTAGGATCAAAAAATTCGGAGGGCCAGGTGCCGTGGCTCACACCTGTAACCCCAGCACTCTGGGCAGCCAAGGCGGGAGGACTGCTTGAGCCCAGGAGTTTGAGACCAGCCTGGGCTATATGGTGAAACCCTGTCTCTACAAAAATAAAATAAAATAAAATAAAAATCCTCACTCAGGAGGCTGAGGTGGGAGGATCACCTGAGCCCAGGAGGTGGAGGCTGCAGTGAGCCATGATCATACCACTGCACTCAATGCTAACTGACAGAGTGAGACCATCACTCAAAACAAAACAAAACAAAACTTGGAGCCTGGGATGGTTGTCATGGGCTTCTGTTGCTTTTGCTATCTAGTCTCCATTCCCCACCCCCCCTTTTTTTTTTTTTTTGAGACGGAGTCTCGCTCTGTCGCCCAGGCTGGAGTGCAGTGGCGCGATCTCGGCTCACTGCAAGTTCTGCCTCCCGGGTTCCCTCCATTCTCCTGCCTCACCCTCCCGAGTAGCTGGCACTACAGGCACCTGCCACCACGCCTGGCTAATTTTCTGCATTTTTAGTAGAGATGGGGTTTCACCGTGTTAGCCAGGATGGTCTCGATCTCCTGACCTGGGGATCTGCCCGCCTCGGCCTCCCAAAGTGCTGGGATTACAGGCGTGAGCCACCGCGCCCGGCCTTCCATTCCCCCTTTTACCAAAAAGAACATGTCAACTTTCTTTCAAGGAACCTCCCTTCTTTGGCCCACAGTCCATCCGGCTGATGTGAGGCTGTTCCCATTGTATCACCCCATCACAGCTGCAGGGTGCGCACGTGACCCAGGCCCCACCAAACAGCTGTACTTGGGTCAAGGGCAATCACGGATCCAACTGGGCCACTGAGACCCCACCAGGACCTCTTCCAAGCACTCAAGACATAGCCATAGCACACCCTAAAGAGCTGCCAGGTGGTGTCATGGAAGACAAGAGCTGCCTGGACCATCGTCCCTGCTGCCATCTGGAAGCCTCCTGACACTGAAGCCCATTTAGAAGACAGCAGAGCCAAGAGATGGAGTCACATTCCCAGCCACACCCATCATCTGAGCCCCAGCAGTGAGCGGAGAAACCAGATCTCCCTGGACTCTGCAGTGATGTGTGCTAATAAATTCTCTTCTTTTGCTTAAGCTGCAGTGAGCTGGATTTCTGTTGCTAAAGCCTCCTGACTCATAGGGAAATGAAAGAACATCGAGTCCACCTCCTTGAGGGAGTCTTGGCATCCCTGGTATACTGGTTTCCTGTGGCTGCTGTCATGAATAACCACATACTAAGTGGCTAAAAACAACACAAACATACTGATCTAGCAGTTCTGGAGATCAAAAGTCCCAAATCAGTCTCACGGGGCTAAAGTCAAGATGTCAACAGGGCTGGTTCCTTCCAGAGGCTCCAGGCAAGAATCAGTTTCCTTCCCTTTTCGGTGATCAGAGGCCGCCCGCATGCCTTGGCTTCTGGCCCCTTCCCCACATCACTCCACTCCCTCCATCACCACATCTCCTGCTACTGCCCCTTACCCTCCTACTTCCCTCTTATACAGACCCTTGCAATGATCTGGGGCCCACCCAGACAACCCAGGGCAATCTCCCCATTTCAAGATCCTTATCTTACATCTGCAAAGTCCTTTTTCCCATGTATGGTCACACAATCACAACTTCTGGGGATTAGGAGGTAGAAATGATTGGGGGACTGTTATTTAGCCCACCACACCTGTGCACTTACCCGGGCAAGTGGTTCAACTCTACCTGGAGGAGAGGGGAGGGGCTGAGGAAAGGCAGCCCCAGCAGAGGTCAGGGCCCCATGAGACAACCATCCAAGAAGAGCATCCAGAAATAGCAATGGCCCAATGAAGTGGGGAGATTAGGTAAATACAGAAAACTGAGCAAATAAACAAATCTACTGAGCATTATTTTTCTTCCTGTCTGAGAAGAGTGACACGGATGTGGGATGGGAAAAGCTGGACTAAACCCTGTGGTATTGGTTTGGGAAGAGTTACCCCATACATATAGATATAAAAATAAATGTTGATGTAAATGTGTGTATATGTGTACATACATGCATTGCACACACACACATATATATATAGCCTAGATTATCCACTGAAGGGACTGAGATTTACTCCAAAAGGTGAGTTCTGGGCTACATTAGTTTACTAGGACTGCTGTAACAAAGTACCACAAGTTGGATGGTTCGAACAGCAAACATTTCCAGTCTCACCATTCTGGAGGCTAGAAGTTTGAAATCAAGGTGTCGGTGAGGCCATGCTCCCGCTGAAGGCACTGCGGAAGGCCCTGCTACAGGCCCCTCTCCTCGCTTCTGAGAATCCCGTGGCTTGTGGCAGCCAAACTTCAATCTTCACGTAGCATTCTCCCTGTATGTGTGACTGTGTCCAAATTTTCCCTTTTTACAAGGACACCAGCCATATTGGACTAGTATGAACTCATCTAAACTAATTACATCTGCAACAACCCTATTTCCAGATAAGGTCATATTCTGAGACATTGAGGATTAGGATTTCAACATTTGAATCTTGAGGGATCACAACTGGAACCAGAACATGGACCTTTGAAAGACACCAAAGGCAAGAATGAAGCCCTGACCACCCCAGTCTGACCATCTGTCTGCAAAGACACTGCCTTCATCCTAGATAAGGGACCTGGGTGACAGAACGAGACTCCATCTCAAACAATAATAATAATAATTAATTAATTTAAAAAATAAAATAAAAAACTAATCAGGTTTAAATTACTAAACATTCTTTAGAAGCCAAATATATCATTTATCTAGTTTGTTTAAAGTACAGGTTACAGTTATACTGCAAGATAATGTACTTTTAATCGGATAGAAAACTGTGTCTTCCTAATTCGTAATTTAAGTTCTGATTTTGAAATTAGTAGGGTTTAATTTAATCCATCCTATTTATAGAAATTACATGAAAGATATACAAACTTACATCATTGGCAATATCTGCAAATCGGGCTTTTTACCAAGTGGTTTTCCTCAGCCTTTTCTTCTGAATAAATGACGTTTTACTGTTCATTATTCTATATCTATGTATGCCTATGTTGTATTTCAAATATTGCAAAAGAAATAAGGATCTGGTCCCTTTAAAAAATAATAATAAATGACCATCCTTTATCAACTTCTTTTCTTTTCTGAGACAGGGTCTCGCCATGTTACCCAGGCTGGTCTTGAACTCCTGGGCTCAACTAATCCATTCACTTCAGCCTCCCAAGGTGCTGGAACTACAGGTGTGAGCCACCATGCCCAGGCTCAATTTCTTAAATGAAAGAGATAATATCAATTTGGAAGCCAGTGACGTCATGCCTCGTGCCTTTAAAAAAGTCACAGAAAATTGAAAAACTAGGCTAAGACCAGAAGTTAAGTGGCAGGACCAGTGGAACCATGGTACTACCTTATGCAAACATCTGCTGGAGAATAGTAGTGTTTCCCAACTGTAGGTATCACTGATAACTTGAGAGGTGGCACCCAGGCGTAGTGTTAAATAACATCGTATCATATAGCATAGCGAGCACTTTCTTCTCTGTCCAAATTTTTCTCCAGCCATCTGACTATATCAAGGAGACAGTCTCTGTTGAATGATACTATGTCTTTAACAACTCTCTAACCTCTGTAACACTTGCTAATCTCTCTCTCTTTTTTTTTTTTTTTTTTTTTTGGAAAGAAGTTCTCACTCTGTCGCCCAGGATGGAGTACAGTGGCATGATCATGGCTTACTGCAGCCTCGACCTCCTGGGCCCAAGCCATCCTCCCACCTCAGCTTCTCATGTAGCTGGGACAACAGGTATGTGCCACCATGCCTGGCATGGGCCACCACACCATGCCTTTTTTAATTTTTTGTAGAGACGGGCTTTACTTGGTTGCCCAGGCTGGTCTCTAACTCCTGGACTCAAGCACTCCTCCTGCCTCAGCCTCCCAAAGTGCTGGGATTATAGGCATGGGCCACTGCTCTCTTTATAACAGAGCACAGGACACAGTCTCAGAGCCTTGGGCAGATAACAATATGCAACACAATTTCATGACACTTGGGTTACATTGCATTTATTTTCTTCATTGCCTTCCATTTATGCCAAGTGATACTAGTTTTCCATTACAATAGTTACACATAGTTTAATTTTTAAATACATGTATGTTAAAAAATTGAGTTGATTCGGCCGGACACAGTGGCTCACACCTATAATCCCAGCACGTTGGGAGGCCGAGCCTGGCGGACCACCTGAGGTCGGGAGTTTGAGACCAGCCTGACCAACATAGAGAAACCCCATCTCTACTAAAAATACAAAACTAGCCGGGCATGGTGGCGCATGCCTGTAATCTCAGCTACTCGGGAGGCTGAGGCACGAGAATCGCTTGAATCCGGGAGGCGGAGGTTGCAGTGACCCGAGATCATGCCATTGCAGTCCAGCCTGGGTAACAAGAGCAATACTCAGTCTCAAAAAAAATTTTTTTTAAATGAGTCGATTTAAAGAAAATACACAGATATGGCAAAAAGTATGATGGTGGTATCAAACTGATGCATTTGGAGAAACACTGTCCTACAAAAGAAAGTTCTGACTCCTTAAACTATTACTTAGGGCTTAACCCTACTCCATTTCTCCTTCCTTGCCTCATTCATTTCCATGTAATTCCCTAAACAGGGCCAGGCACAGTGGCTCAAACCTGCAATCCCAGCACCTTAGGAGGCCAAGGTGGGAGGATCGCTTGAGCTCATGAGTTCGAGACCAGCCTGGCCAACATGGTAAGACCCTGTCTCTACTAAAAATACAAAAATGATCCAGGCATGGTGTTGTGTGCCTGTGGTCCCAGATACTCAGGAGGCTGAGGTGGGAGGATGGCTTGAGCCTGGGAGGTCGAAGCTGCAGTGAGCTGTGTTCATGCCACTGCACTACAGCCTGGGCAACAAAGCGAGACCTTGTATTTAAAAAAAAAAAGGGAAAATTCCCTAAACACATGCAGGACCCCAAATGTCACCTCTCTGATTCCTCCTATCTGGAAGTCCTTTCCATACCCACCTGAGGAAGGCTATAAAAATGACCTGAATCCTTTACACCCCTCCTGTGTCCATACCCTTTGCAACGTCACTTTGCAGTTAATTCACCAAAGAGGTGCAGTCTGTGTCCAGGCCTTTTCAATGACGCTGGCCATGTGACTTGCCTCGGCCAATAGGAGGCCTGTGTGCTTCTACCTGCTGGCTTGGACCCCTGTCATCTTCATAAGAATGTGCCCAGGCTAGTCAGCTGAAGGATAAGAGACTACATGGTGCAGAGTCAGGTTTTCCCAGACGTCCCAGCCAAAACCATCCTAGCTCAGTTGACAGCCAACTCTTGCCTGGCTATTGGCTATAAGTGAGGCCATCCCAGATCAGATGAGCCACCAATCTACTGCTGATCCCAGAGGCATGGCCAATAAATGCTTATGTTATGTGCCACTGGGGTTTTGTGTTTGTTACACAGCGTTATGGGGACCCGTAGCTAACTGATACACCACCACATCAATGCGTGAAAATCTGAATTTTTCTCCAAAGCCCACCTCAAATGCCACCTGCTCCAGCAGGACCTTATAAATTCTTTCTTGGGACTTTATTTACACACACTGTGTTATAGAATTATTCACAATTTTTCTTGCATTATAACTGACTGACAAAGAAGACACTAGATCCCTTAAAGGGTTAAGGTGTCCTTGCTAGATTTGGAAGAGTAAATGAAATAAATATAACAATAAAAATACGGCCAGGCACAGTGGCTCATGCCTGTAATCCCAGCACTTTGGGAGGCCGAGGTGGGTGGATCACCTGAGGTCAGGAGTTCGAGACTAGCCTGGTCAACATAGTGAAACCCTGTCTCTACTAAATACAAAATTAGTCAGGCATGGTGGTGCACACCTGTAGTCCCAGCTACTCAGGAGGCTGAGGCAGGAATCTTTTGAACCCAGGAGGTGGAGGCTGCAGTGAGCCGAGATCACGCCACTGCACTCCAGCCAGGGCAACACAGCGAGACTCTGTCTCAAAAAAAAAAAAAAATTAAAAAGAAAAAACAATAAAAATAAAAGTAGCATTACTGAGCACTTCCCCCATGTGCCAGGCCCATGCTGAAGGTCACACATGCATTATTTCAATATATCCTTACATTTCCAGGAACTAGGTCCTATTAACATCTACATTGTACCAAAGAAGAAACTAGGCACAGAGAAGTTAAGTCATTTGCTCACAATCACACAGCTAGTAAGTGCAGAGCCGAGATTCAAACCCAGTCTAATTAAAACACTCCAAAGTTACAGAAAGGATAACCTCATTTTAATTTATTTTAATTATTTAATAAATGCATGCATATATTTTCTTTTCTTTTTTTTTTTGAGACAGAGTCTTACTCTGTCACCCAGGCTGGACTGCAGTGGCGTGATCTCAGCTCACTGCAATCTCTGCCTCCAAGGTTCAAGCGAGTCTCCTGCCTCAGCCTCCCGAGTAGGTGGGACCACAGGTGCGTGCCACCACACTCAACTAATTTTTGTATTTTCAGTAGAGATGAGGTTTTGTGCCACGTTGACCAGGTTGGTCTCGAACTCCCGACCTCAGGTGGTCCTCCCACCTTGGCCTCCCAAAGTGCCGGCGTTATAAGAGTGGGCCACCATGCCTGGCCGCATATATTTTCCTTGTAAGAAAGTTAGAACATTTCAGGCCAGGCGCGGTGGCTCACGCCTGTAATCCCAGCACTTTGGGAGGCCGAGGTGGGTGGATCACCTGAGGTCAGGAGTTTGAGACCAGCCTGACCAACATGGTGAAATCCCAACTCTACTAAAAGTGCAAAAATTAGATGGGTGTGGTGGCGGGCGCCTATAATCCCAGCTACTCAGGAGCCTGAGGTAGGACAATTGCTTGAACCCAGGAGACGGAGGTTGCAGTGAGCAGAGATCACGCCACTGCACTCCAGCCTGGGCGACACAGCAAGACTCCATCTCAAAAAAAAGAAAGAAACAAAGTTTGAGCATTTCAGATAAGGCCAGAGCTCCCTTTGACCGCTCCCACGAATGCAGATCCCCATCCCTGGAGGTAGAGCGGGTAATCACTGAGACTAGTTAGGTGCCCATCTTTCCAGATGTTGATCTGTGAATTTTCACAAATACATACAGATCTATTGAAACTCTGCAATGTGGCTTTATGTGGATGATTTCTTTTTTCCTCTCACATAAATGATATCATACAGCATGCACTTTTGTGCACTTGCTTTTTTCACTTAGTAGTAAGCCCTGAGGGTCTTTCCACGTTAGTTCATACAGATCTGCCTCGTTCTTTTTAATCTTCTGCATGAAGGATTCCTTTGATACCTGGGTGAAAAGCCCATGATGTGAGCAGTTCTGTGATGTCTGCTGGGACGTCTTTGTCAACGACAATAAAGCATTTTCAGGAATAACAGCCACCATCACAGCTGCCATGTACTAAACATTTACAGTATGCCTGGCATCGTGAGCCAAGTGCTGTGAATGTGTTTGTTCCTTTTAATCCATGTGACAATGCTAGCTGTGAGGCTGGTACTTTCAGCCCATTCTACAAACAGGAAGACTGAAACTTCAACAGGCTAAATCATTTGCTGAGATCCACAGAGCTATTGAAATGGGAGCACCAGGGTGTGATCCCAAAGCTCTGTCTCTTTACCAGGACACTATGCTAGGAGCTGTTCACAGCTCCTTCCCACTGACCTGGAAGTGCAAAAGTTGGGCATCGACCCCTCAGGGGCAGAGAGAGGGCCTTATTCATCTTAGGAAGCCTTCTAAGTGAATTCCCGAATTCTAGTTCTGAGGTTTGGGCAAGTCACTTCAGCTCTCTGAGCCTCCACTTTCTCATCTGTAAAACAGGTGTATTCCACCTTTCCTCGCAGGCCTGCTGAGGCATTACATAAGATATTCTCAGCCAGACGTGGTGGCTCACACATTTAATCTCAACACTTTAGGAGACAGAGGCGGGTGGATCACCTGAGGTCAGGAGTTCGAGACCAGCCTGGCCAACATGGTGAAACCCCATCTCTGTTAAAAATACAAAATTAACCGGGTGTGGTGGAACATGCCTGTAGTCCCAGCTACTCGGGAGGCTGAGACAGGAGAATCGCTTGGATTTGGAGGCAGAGGCTGCAGTAAGCCGAGATCGCACCACTGTACTCCAGCCTGGGCAAGACAGAGCGAGACACTGTCTCAAAAAAAAAAGAAAAGAAAAAAAAATTATCTGTGCAGCAGATACCCCATACACCCATGTCCTACTTGTTGAAGGGGGATGTGGATTCTGGGGAGGTGTTTCCCAGGTCACCAAGAGACTGAGATCCTGTGCTTGCCAAGGAGCTAGAACCAAGGGGTACCCCAATTATGATACATTAGAAATGGGAGGAGTGAGTTTAGGAAGCAGATGGAGTGAAGGAGACAAGTGGGGACAGTGGCCTCGAGTTCTGGCCTTGCCCTTGAGGCAAAAGGCAATGAGAATCATCTTGGGGGACAAGAGTGTACTCAGCCGAGCAGGGAAAAACCCAGAAAACTGCACAGAGTGTGAAGCTGTGTTGGGCAGAGATCGAGCAGTGCTTCCCAAACAGGGATCCTGGGAAAGAGCAGCTCTTTCTCCTGGTTTTCCAGGATTAATGTTGCAGAATAACTGTAGCTGTCAGTTAACAGGGATATGCTTCGAGCCAAATGCTGTAATGAGCACGTTTTATGAATTATCTTCTTTAATTTTCCACAACACTGGAGGAATGTGATATGGGTCCAATCACTGTCCCCATTGTACAAAGGAAGAAATTGAGACCTAGAAATGTCAAATAACTTGCCCAAGGTCATCAAGCTACTAAGTGGATAAACTGGGATTTGAACCCAAGTCTAACAAACTCTTATTAACACACAAGGAATGTCACGCCAGGCCAAGCGCGGTGGCTCACACCTGTAGTCTCAGCACTTTGGGAGGCCGAGGCAGGAGGATCACTTGAGGTTAGGAGTTCAAGAGCAGCCTGGACAACATGGTGAAACCCCGTCACTACTAAAACTACAAAAAATAGCCGGGTGTGGTGGCGTACACCTGTAATCCCATTTATCAGGAGGCTGAGGCACGAGAATTGTTTGAACTCAGGAGGCGGAGGTTGCAGTAAACCAGGAAACCGAGATCGTGCCACTGCACTCCAGCCTGGGCGACAGAATGAGACCCTGTCTCAAAAAAAAAAAAAAAAAAAGTCAGATGAAACCACACAGCAGCCAAAACAAAAGGTATAGTATAACCCTAGTTTCTGAATGCAAAATGCATTTATACAGATATATATATATATTTGCACACAGAGAGAGAGAGAAAAGAGAAAAAAGGCTGGCAACTGCATCTCTGGGTTATGATAGGTGAAATTTATTTTCTTATTTCTGTCCTTCTATATCTTATAATTTTTCAATAAGATACAGATTTTTTTAAGAGAGGGGGTCTTGCTATGTTGCCCAGGCTGGTCTCAAACTCCTGGCTTCAAGCAATCCTTTCGCCTCAGCCTTCTGAATAGCTGCGATTACAGGCACAAGCCACTATTCCCCATTTATTTTTCTATAAACCTGAATTACCTATATGATAGTAAGTTACAAATCACATGAAAATCAGACATTTGCCAATCATAAAGACACACAGGCCATCCTTAATGTCAGCCATCTCATTAAATAAGTATGACAGGCATTAAATAAATATGCCAGGCATTCTGCTACGTACTTGATACATTATTTCACTGAATCATCACAATAGCCTCAATAATAACCCCATCTTATTTACAAATGTGAAAACAGAGAACCACAGGGTTTAGGCAGCTCGCCCAAGGTACTAGATAATTTCACATTATTTCCCTCTTTCCTCAGTTTCCAATCATAAGCTTCAACTGAAGATATCTGTTAAAAATCAAACATTGCTACTCGTGAGTCTGAGGCTGGAGGATCGCTTAAGGCCAGGAGTTCAAGACCAGCCTGGGCAACATAGCAAGACCCCCATCTCCACCAAAAATTAAAAATTAGTGAGGCATGGTGCTGTGCACCTGTAGTCCCAGCTACTGGGGAGGATGAGGCAAGAGGATCCCTTGAGCCCAGGAGTTCCAGGCTGCAGTGAGCCATGAATCACACCACTGCAGTCCCACAGGGACAGCAGAGCAAGACCCTGTCTCCAAAAAAAAAAAAAAAATCAAATTTCTAGGCCCATCTCTTAGAAATTCTGATTCAGTGAATCTGGAGACAGCCCAGGAATCTGTGAAAACACCGAGGACTCTAATGGTTCCAAGGATCAGGCAAGCATGAGAAACATCCCTCTACTGTCTGAACAATTACATAATGAAAGTAGTTTCTCAGTCAAGCCGAAGGATCTGGGTCCTTGGGCAATAAACACAGGGCAGAAACCCCATTCTAGAAGCCAGGGTTCAGCACCCTCAACAATCAGTCCCCTCTCCAAGGGCTGTGGGCTCATTTGTACAATAGGCTCATTTTCCAAGCAGCTTCCAAAGCAGTCAGCACCTGTCCAGGCCTGAAGGGGCTCCCAGTGGGCAGGGAAGACAGATGTGCAAATGCAAATCACAAGGCCACGTGGCAGGAACCAGAACAGAAGGGCAGCCAGGGTTCAGTGCGGGCATCAAGGATGCCAAGTCAAGAGAGACGCCTTTTAAAAAGCCATGTGCCCGCCAGGTACAGTGGCTCACGCCTGTAATCCCATCAATTTGGGAGGCCGAGGCAAGCAGATCACCTGAGGTCAGGAGTTTGAGACCAGCCTGGCCCACATGGTGAAACCCCATCTCTACTAAAAATACAAAAATTAACAGGGCATGGTGGCGCATGCCTGTAATCCCAGCTACTCCAGAGGCTAAGACAGGAGAATTGCTTGAACCCGGGAGGCGGAGGTTGCAGTGAGCCGATATGCACCACTACACTCCAGCTTGGGCACCAGAGCGAGATTCTGTCTCAAAAGAAAAAAAAAAAAAAAGGCCATGTTCCATATCATAGGATAATAATAATGGGAGCTCCACATTTATTCTAAGAGAAGCAAGGCCTCATTCGTTCATTTAAAGATGTTCATGGTGCTTTTTTTTTTCCTTTTTTTTTTTGAGATGGAGTCTCACTCTGTTGCCCAGGATGGAGTACAATGGCATGACCTCGGCTCACTGCAACCTCCACCTCCCGGGTCCAAGCGATTCTCGTGCCTCAGCCTCCCCGGTAGCTAGGATTACAGGTGCGTGCCACCACACCCGGCTAATTTTTGTGTTTTTAGTAGAGATGGGGTTTCACCATGTTGGCCAGACTGGTCTCGAACTCCTGACCTCAAGTGATCCGCCTGCCTTGGCCTCCCAAGGTGCTGGGATTACAGGCATGAACCACAGCGCCTGGCTGAGGTGCTTTCAAAATACAGACAACAAGGGATACAAAAATCAACTACACACCACCCCTGCCTTTAAGGTGGGCTATTTCAGGTGGCACCTGAAGACAGGTGCCTTATCTGTACCTTTGGATAAGCACAGAAATCAAGAGAGAGCATTTAGATACTTTTATAGCTATTTGATGCAGTAATCTTATGTCTATTCAATCTAATTTTTTCAAAGTGAGCACTGGATGCTGTTTGCGTTTTTTTCCATTTCATTTCCCTTGCAAATCATCTTTATTCTATTTCACAAAAGTATTGGCTGCAAAATGTCAGAAAAGATAAAGCTGATTCTTTCTTTACCGCAGAAGGCGGGAAAGGCACTGACCCTTCTACTCGGTGAATTTCAGGTATTCATCTTAATCTACCAACATCTCTAAATAAATTATTTTCCAGAATGGTTCCTTGAGTATCATGACAATGCTGAAGTGAGTGTTAGATTTTTTTTTTAACTTGTTTTGAGACAGGGTCTTGCTCTGTTGTCCAGGCTGGAGTGCAGTGACACAATCATAGCTCACTGCAGTATCAACCTCCTGAACTCAAGCAATCCTCCCACCTCAGCTTCCCAAGTAGCTAGGACCACAAGCATGTGTCACCACACCCAGCTAATTTTTTCATTTTTTGTAAAGGTAGAGTCTTGCTATGTTGCCCAGGCTGGCCTCAAACTCCTGACCTCAAGCAATCCTCCTGCCTTGGTCTCCTAAAGTGCTGGAATTACAGGCATGAGCCACTGTACCTGGCCCGATTGTGAATATCATTCTACAGATGGGGAAACCAGGCCTTGGAATAGCTGGAATTGTGCCTGTGATCACACAGATAAAGCAGCATCGGGATCGTGATTTGAACTCAGGACCTCTAGTTCCCAGTCCCGTGCTCTCTTCACAATTCTCTGCTGAAACAGACCATCAACGGTTGAGAAGCACAATTAGAAAAGGGCCTTTGTATGGCTTCACCCTGCCAGGCGGCCTAATTGATATTTAGGTCGACCTCAATTCAAGTCCATGCAGAGCCAAACTGAAGGAGAAGAAAAAAAAAAACCCAAAGGTTCCATCTTCAAATAAAGAAACACAGGACTTTTGGAAATAGCACATCTAAGCCGAGCCCACCGTCTGACTCTGCACTGCCCAGGTGTAGAGTAAGGTCCCCTGGGCCTGGGGTTAGAGGGATCACAGGTTGCGGAAATCCGACAGAGCTGGAGCCCGGAGGTGTAATTTTCCATCTCCACACCAGGGGGCAGCCTGGCACCTTCCACGACAGATGGAAAATTTTTCAGGCCTTGGCCCATCCGAGCATCCGCAGCGCCTTATTACTGTACTCTGTATTAGCATGGCGGTAAATTTAGCAGCATAAACAAAAAAAAAAAAAAAAATCAAAAAGTCAAGACATGTGACAGAGCTAAAAATAATTGTGTCTGAAATCCCTAATGTGAAATGGGGAACTTTTCACTCCGAATCTAAACCCAAATCCAAACCAGAGACCTCCGGGAACGTCCTGGCCGTTGGGTTTGACAGAGCTCCAAATCCTCACCCCTTAGGTGCTTTTTTTTTTTTTTTTTTTTTTTTTTTGGAACGAAAGCGGAGTCCGTGAAAGCTGGGAGGGAATGCAGGACACCATGGGGGCCTTCTAGGGACCAGGCCCTTGCAAGAACCATCCCTGGTGTAAACCTCGCAGCAGCGCCAAGGGAAGGGGCTTGGCTCTCAGCCCATTTTACACACGAGAAAACTGAGGCTCAGTAATGGAACAGGGCTGGCCTTATGGTCACACATATACAGAGGCAGGCTCCAGAGCCCTCTGTGTCCCTCAGGACTGCCCGTCAGCACCCCATAATCGCTGCCTTCTCCCTAAAGGTACACATGAGCAGCAAAGAGCTCCAGCCTTTGAACTTGCTTGTCCCACCGGCTAGAGCTCTTCTGTCAGCTTTAGGCATAAACAGCCCTTTCCGTTTCTTCAGGTGTCACCTCTGCCCAAGCTCCTCTCAATGCCACCATCACGCCGCCCTGCTTTCTTTCCTTGGTGGCACTTTGCTATCTCACAAATCATCCTGTTTATTGGTTTCCATGGTTACGCCTCCCCCCCACCACCACCACACACCCATCATGTCAGCTCAAGAGAGCACGGGCTTTGCCTGTCATTTCCCCAGCGTTCAGATCCGTGCCTGGCATACAGTCGGTGCTCAATACATTTTTCTTGGTCTTTCAATAAACCAACATCCTTGGTGGTTAAACGCCAGGCCACTAAAAATAAATCCCAAGTCCTTTTCCAAGCGGGCACAGTGCACCTGCAGGACCGGGTCCCTGGTTGTGTTATTAAGGTTCTCGGGTGATCAGACCCCGTGCGGGTAATGAAATCGCGGCAGCCACAGCCAGCAGCCCCGACGCCTTCCCGCCGTTGCCAGGGCGACCATTGTCATAACATCCCTGGCGCTTGGCGGCCCAGCTGACGGGGGAGAGAATTATTTGACTGGAGAACGTCTCAAGTAACCGGCCAATTTGCATCCACAGGAAAATCCCCTGCTGAGGGAGGGCTGGAGGCCTGGGAGAGGCGCCCTTCCTTCTCTCCCCAGCCCTGGATCCCAATGAGAACCGGATCCCTGAGGCCAGGCAGAGGGACCCAACAGTCTGCGGCAGTCCCGCCGAATGCTGGAACACAGGCAGCTGCCTCTGCAGGAAGGAAGAGCCCCCCTCTCCACTGCCTCACTATTGCTGATGGTTTTTCCTTTTCTCTACGTTATTACTGCTGATGGATATTACAAACAATAGAAAAAAGGGTTTATATATTTAATGAGCACTTACTAGACAGCAGGTCTAGTAGTAATAACTTCCTCACACGATCCTTATAATTTTAACATTTACACAATAATACATTATGTCATATTTATACTATATATGTATACTGTATAATGTCATCATAGTAGTCATAGATCTCCCATATGTGATAATTCATATATAATACATAATTTGAAATATATATTTATATATATATAAAACAATATTTATATTATGCAACATACACAGGTTGAGTATCCCTTATCTGAAATACTTGGGATCAGACATGTTTCAGATTTCAGATTTTTTTCAGGTCTTGAAATCTTTGCATTATACATCATGAGCTATCTTGGGGATGGGACCCAAGTTTAAACACGAAATTCATTTATGTTTCATATACACCTTATACACATAGACTGGAGGTAATTTTGTACAGTATTTTTAATGTGTTGCATTAAACAAAGTTTGTGTTAAGTTTTTATGTGTGGAATTTTCCACTTGTGATGTCATGCCAGTGCTCAAAAGTTTCCGATTATTGGGAGGCCAAGGCAGGTGGATCACTTGAGGTCAGGAGTTCGAGACCAGCCTGGCCAACATGGTGAAACCCCGTCTCTACTAAAAATACAAAAATTAGCTGGGCATGGTGGTGGGTGCCTGTAATCCCAGCTACTTGGGAGATTGAGGCAGGAGAATCGCTTGAGCTCGGGAAGTGGAGGTTGGAGTGAGCCAAGATCGCACCACTGCACTCCAGCCTGGGCGACAGGGTAAGACTCCATCTCAAAAAAAAGTTTCCGATTATGGGACATTTTACTTTTTAAATTTTGGATTAGGGATGCTCAACCTGTATTATATATTTATAATAATAAAACTCACATTTGTTGATAGTTTTTATATGCTAGCCCTGTGCCTACTGCTTTGTGTTAATAACGCTGCTACTGATAAATTATTATAAAATATATTCATAATCACAATCATAGCTAAGTCTTATTGAGCACTTACTATGTGCTAAGTGCTTTATGAATATTATCTAATTGTCATATGCACTCTAAGGGCTAAGAACCATATTATTCCCATTTTGGAGATGAGAAAAAGAAGCACAGAGTAACAATGGAACTTGCCTAAGGTCACATGGATAAAAACAAGGAGGGAGGCTGCCCCCAAGCCTGTCCCCTTCCTTATTTTTCCATAGCACAGTTCAAAGTTGTCAAACTTGAGCTTGTAGCAAGATCACCTGGGGAGCTTGTTAAAAATACACATGCCAAGCCCCAGCTTCAGCCCCAACCCAAGCCTACGGAATCAGGCACTCCTGGGGACAGGGGCTTCTCTTTTCTTGTCAACAAGGTCCCCAGATAGCTCAGACAGAGGCAGAGTTCAGAACCACTGCATGGGGCTTTGCCGCCCAGCCCTATGAGAGATGGGTTCTTTATTTGTTGTAAATATCACAGTTCCCATTGGGTGATCTGATTAAATGAATGAGTCTTGAGGGGCTGAGATGTGGAGAGGGCAGCTTTGAGTTGGGTATGCAAGACCAAGAATCCCAAAGAGAAGGAAGAGAAGCAAGGGGCAAAATAAGAATTCAGGCAAACTTAACTTGCACCACCATGCAAGAATTCAGGCAAACTTAACCTGCACTAATCACTCCCGGCCTTTTTGGAACCAAAGAGCCCTTCATGAAAAGTAAATCAATAATAACACGCTTTCATCCAGGGCTGGCTTTTGCAGGGCAAAGCCAATCCGCCTAAATTCCCTCCCACTGGTCACCACCCCACATAACACACACACTACCTGCCCCCTCTTAATCATTCACCGGGGGCCAAGCTGGACAGAGAAATATCAGCTTGCAGGGTGGGGACCCACCCTCAGCACCCACATTTTGAACCATGGGACCTCCTGCAAGTGGCAAAAAATAGATGATGTTGTTAAAAATAAAATAAAAATTGGTGGCAGGTGCTGTACTAGGGGAGGCAAGGCTAGGAGGAGGTAGGCAGAAGTTCTGAGACTTCCACGCCTGTGGCCCCTGCACTGCTGGGGGTACTGAGAGCTGGACACCAAGTAGCAGCCAGAGAGACATGCTGCTGGGTCTACTGTAAGCAATACGTTGCCTTATCAGCTATGGCTGAACTAAGAAGCAAGCAGAGTTAAGATCCCACACTCGAGGTAAGAGCAGATGAATCTGGGATAAAATACACATGCCCTGAAAGCAGGTCTCACTGCAGCAATTGCTAAGCAGCTTCCCACTTTGGCCACAGAGGCTGTTCCATTTAGAGCTGCAGAGAGGAACTTCTCCCAACAGAGAGGCAACTTACCACATACAGCTATTTACGGTCACGCTGGAATTAACAAAAGTTACATAAACAATCAACATAGTGAACAAACAAGGGCCATAGACGCATAGTGAATCAACATGCATCCTATCGGGGTCGTGGATAAAAAATCCAGACAACACGCCCACCGAAATCACTGGTCATTATGTGACCTCAGGCAATCAGGGAATTCAACTCCCCTCCTACTGCCTGGAAAAAAAATTCGTTAGAATTTAACCCTAGAATTGTGTGACATAACCCAGTATTCTTAATGGGGTGCATCTTTAAGTTCTAGGAAGATCCAGAATGAATTATAGGTATATTTCAGATAAATAATCCCATGATATTAATATTTGAATTAAAGAGATCATACATTTTGGGAATTTTATTTTATGTTCTTTTAATGTTATATAATTTAGCCAGTTAGAGTAAGAGTTCACCTTTCTAAGTCTAATTTGAAATGTGTAACTGAATAACTAATTTAGACATGTATTTTAAATTGAAATTCTATTCAATTTATGTACAATATTATTAATAGAAAGCAACTTAAGGCTAGGCATATTTATAAGTTTAATTTTTCAGGCTTATGGGTTACATAAGTAGTTGAGAAGGCTTGTCTGTCAACAATTAAAGAGTAGTTTTTTAAAATCCTGTATATCTGCCTGGGCAACATGGCAAAACCTACTCTCTACAAAAAATAAAAAATAATTAGCCAGGTGTGGTGGCACACATCTGTAGTCCCAGCTATTCAGGAGGCTGAGGTCAGAGGATTGCTTGAGCCCAGGAGGTGGAGGCTGCAGTGAGCCGTGATTGTGCCACTGCACTCCAGCCTGGGCGCCAGAGCGAGACCTTGTCTCAAAAACAAAAAAGAAAAAAAACTGTATATCAAATTTATAAATGCAGTTTAAATTTTTTGAAGATGTTTAATTAACCAACGTTGTAATTGGGAGCACACATTATACAAAATCTCCTTATACCTGATTGCCGGATTTTATTAGATTTATATGAATAGGTCTGGGCACAGTGCCTGTAATCCCAGCACTTTGGGAGGCCGAGGCAGGCAGATCACCTGAAGTCAGGAGTTCGAGACCAGCCTGACCAACATGGCAAAACCCTGTCTCTACTAAAAATACAAAATTAGCCAGGCATGGTGATATGTGCCTGTAATCCCAGCTACTTGGGAGGCTGAGGCAGGAGAATCGCTTCAACCTGGGAGGCGGAGGTTGCGGTGAGCTGAGATCGTGCCATTGCACTCCAGCCTGGGCAACAAGAGCGAAACTCCATCTCAAAAAACAAACAAACAAACAAAAAAGATTTATATGAATAGAACAATACTGTGTGAAAGCATAGGAATAAATAGAATGAATTTTTGCTTTAATAAATTAAATATTAATTTCTAAAACCAAAATATAATTACATGAAAGTAAAAATTCAGTTCCTGGATCACACCAAC
Source organism: Pan paniscus (assembly GCF_029289425.2). NCBI lineage: Eukaryota > Metazoa > Chordata > Mammalia > Primates > Hominidae > Pan > Pan paniscus. Next base: position 125,945,216 of record NC_073259.2, read on the forward strand.
TATCTTTCAAATGCTCAATAGCTGCTTGTAGCCAGTGGCTCTTGTACTAGACGGTGCAGATACAGAATATAGCCATCGTCTCATGGGGAGTTTCTTCTAAATCTGCAGACAATTTTTTAGCAGATCTCTTAGGAAAAAGCACCCCAAGACCCCCCCCCCCACAAAGAGACAATTTAACTCTTTCTATTATATTCAGAATTGTCCTAATGGAAAATACAGGCTCCTGAAGAAAATGAGACAAGTTATGAGGCAGACCTGGGCTGGGAGGGATGGAAAACAAGGCAGAGAATGCTGGCCACGAAATTTACCCTAGGCCAAGGACGACCCAGAAAACCTGCCGGAGGAAGCCGTAAACATCCACTAACCCCTCCTCATATTATTTTATGACAGAATTTTGCCAGATTCTTTTTTTTTTTTTTCTGAGACGTGAAACCTCCACCTCCCAGGTTCAAGCGATTCTCCCACCTCAGCCTCCCAAGTAGCTGGGATTACAGGTGCACACCACCACACCCAGCTAACTTTTTTGTATTTTTAGTAGAGACGGGGATTCACCATGTTGGCCAGGCTGGTCTCGAACTCCTGATCTCAGGTGATCTGCCTGCCTTGGCCTCCCAAAGTGCTGGGATTACAGGCGTGAGCCACCATGCCTGGCCTTTTTATTTTTTTTTTATGGCAGAGTCTCGCTCTATCACCCAGGGCAGATTTTGGAGCATTCTAATTAGGATACTCGACCTATACCAGATTTCAAGTATCTCAAGGGCCGGGGCCTTGTTTTTGTCATCTTTGCATCCTCCCAACAATGAACATGATGAGTTTCCCCGGAATAATTAAAACTATGGAATGGATTCATGAATCAATGAATGAATGAATGATGTGCAAGAATGAAGGCCTTTTCCATAAGCAACAACCACAAATGCCTAATTGGTCCAGGGTTCAGATTCATGGTCTCAACTCCGGGTTACTTTTTGTTAGTGTTTGTTTTGGTTTGTTTGAGGGTACAGAGGGGGCTTGGTGAGGAAGAGACAGAAACACTACAGACCGGCCACTCCAACCAGCTGCTCCTACCTAGAGATGAGGTGTTGTCAGCAGACAGAAGTGAAAAGCAATTCTTTCCAGACAGAAAGATCCTTTTCACTATGTAACCCTTGTTAGTATGGTGACTGTCCCACCAAGTCTGTGCTATAAGCCCCGCTGTGTCATTTCTCCCAAGAATCTCAACAGCTAGAAAGTGACAACAACATTCCCCATTTTGCTCAGGCTCTTTTTGTATAATATCTTGAATTCTTCTTATGAAATTCTTATGAACCTATAACATTGGCCACATTATCCTCATTTTACAAATGAGGAAATGGAGGTCAGCTGACTTGCCTTGCACAATGCCAGCTGGACAACAGCAGAGCTGACCCCAGCCTGTCTGGCTCCAAAGCTGCTGTCTTTCCACAAGCCATGGTGACCATCTGAGTTGGGAAGAGACAGAGCCATAGGCCAAGGTTGAGAACTGAAGTCCAGCAGGGTCTGTTAGTGACTCAATGCATCTTTGCCCAATTAATATTAATATTTCTTGAGGTTGTGAGAAGAGAGAACAGAAGACTGAATGGTTTAGGGCCACACACCCAGTACCAAAGTCCTCCTATTCAGGGCTGCTCCAAAGAGATGCTGGAGTGTCCTGCGCATATTTACAGAAGGATATACATTTCCCTGAAATCTCAAAAGCAACTGTAAGTCTCAGGATGGAAATGCCATGGCAGTTAGAGAAGGACAGACCACTCTAAGAGGAAAGTACCTTGCACTTTCCAACAAGGCTCTCAAGGGGCTCAGAGTCCAGTGGAGCAGACAGGGACGTGCACAGCTCCCTCAGCACACTGCAGGGGGCAATAGGCACCATAGTAGCAGCACAGGCCAAGTGTTCAAAGGACAGGGAGATGGTTTCTGGGAAAGACAATCTGAGAAAGCTCTCTGGAGGAGGTGGCAATATAAGCCAGGCCTTGACAAGCACTCATAACTTCCCATTTCCAAATTGCCGTTCAACTACCATCTACACACACAAACACACCCACACTGGCTTCCACCTGAGCAGAGATGAGTCACATTTGGATAGGAATGTTGAACTGCACGAACTTTGAGGTTCCTTTTAACCCTGGAATTTTATGGTTACAGGGATCTGAGAACTAACCATTCTTCCATCCATCCATCCCTCCACTCATCCTTGCAACCATACACCCATACATCTAGCCATCTATCCATTCATCCATCCAACCACCCATCCAACCATCCATCCAACAATCCATCCATCCTTCCATCTATCCATCCATCCATCCATCCAACAATCCATCTATCCATTTATTCATCCAACCATCCAACAATCCATCCATCCAACCATCCATGCAAGCATCCATCCATCCATCCAACCACCCACCCAACCATCCATCCATCCATCCATCCAACAATCCGTCCATCCATCTATTCATTTATTCATCCATCCATTCACTTATTCATCCATCCATCTATTCATTTATTCATCCATCCATCCAACAATCAATCCATCCAATCATCCATGCAGGCATCCATCCATCCACCCATCCATTCATCCATCCAACCATCCATCCATCCAATTATTCATGCAACCATCCATTCAATCCAACCATACATCCAAGCAACCATCCATTCAATCCAACCATACAGTCAACCATCCATCCATTCATCCAACCACTCATCCATCCATCTCTCCCTCCCTCCCTCCATTCATCTATCCATCCATTCATCCCTTCAACCATCCATCCATTCAGCTATCTATCCATCTGTCAAATAAAAGTATTTCACTCCTGGTACCCATCTAGCACCATATATTAAAAACATAAGGAAACTGGGATTGACTATCATCTTAAAAGCCAATTACATCACATCAGGCATATCAGGCCATGCAGAACTGTTACATCCAAGTGATACAAATTATAATTACTGTTATTAATAATAAAAACAGTTTGCAACCAAACACATAGTAGAATCAGATAAGATAATGTTTCTAAAATGCCTCTCACAGTGCCTGGCACATAGTAGATGACGAAAAGTTGATTTCCTGTAAGTGTCAACCATTGGGCTAAATCCTGAGATAAAATTATGAACAAGATAGGCTTGGTCCCTGCCCCCATGGAACTTCTATTTGATAAGTGCTATGGTGGCAGCAAAGAGCTCAGACCATATAACAGGGAAGGACAGTTTACTACCCGGACCAACCAAAGAAAGTCTCCCTACAGAGGGGATCAGGCAGCCAGGCACAGAAAGGTGTGCAAAGACCCTGAGGTGGGAAAGCACTTGGTATGTTTCGGGAATTCAGAGCTGGAATATTATGGGCAAAAGGGAGATAAAAAGGAGTAAAACTCCGTCTCTACTAAAAATACAAAAATTAGCTGGATGTGGTGGCAGGCATCTGTAATCCCAGCTACTTGGGAGGCTGAGGCAGGAGAATTGCTTAAACCCGTGAGGCGAAGGTGGCAGTGAGCCAAGATCGTACCACTGCACTCCAGCCTGGGCGACAGAGCAAGTCTCCATCTCAAAAAAAAAAAAAAGGAAATGAGGTCAAAGAAGCAGAGACAGGGGCTGGGTCAAGTAGAACCTATTACAGTCACGGAAAGCAGGTGAATTTCATTCCTATGCCGTGGGGAGCTTCAGAAGTTTTTTAAACAGAGAGTGACATTATCTGATAAAACAGGAAAATAATGCCGTTTGTCCTGCAAAGCAACCTAGTGAGAAATGGGTCTGGCCAATGTCACTGTGCCCATCTTACAAATAGAAAAACAGAGGCTCCAGACAATGAAGGGCCTCCTCCATGTCTTTAGGACCTCAAACTCTGAACTCACCCAGGCTGAAGGTGTGCTCCCCGCTCCCGCCTCTAAGTGATAGTGCCCCTCCTGCAGATTACATCTGGGCACAATTCCCAATCCCAGAGCAAAACAACACAGGCAAAAGGAAGAGAGAAAAAAGGACATGAGAATGAGAATGAGACCTTGCCAGGTCTCAGCACAATGTTCTCTGTGACACATACTCAAGTTGGCATGAACCTTTTCAGCTCTGCATCAGAGAGGCAAAATCCTCCACCATGCCAGCTCTCGCTAGAACTGAACACAGTCTTCTGAAAGGGAAATTTCTAAAGTTCTCTTGCTTGTAGCAGCAAGGGGGAGAAGCATCTTGGAATCCTGATGACCAGCAAGCTCCACATATTAAGTTTCCACCAAAAGTTGATACTCGAAGAGATGCCAAAAACACTGCCTTGAGACCAAAGAAACACACAATCTTCTAATTCTGGTGGATGTGCAAGTTGTTATACCTTTATGAAAAGCAATCTAGCAAGAGCATTACAAACTCAAGTTAGATGTCCTTTGACCTCTGTGGCTGTGGCATAGCGAGTGGAAAGAAGTGATGTAGAGTCTAAGTGCTGCACTGCCGAGACCTCTGTAAAACCCACTTTGGGGAAGGAGGCACTAGAATTCACCAGCCATCTCTGTTTCCTTCTTCTCTACCATCTGCTCCGTTCCTCTTTACTTTAAACCTCACCAGCAACAAATGGATTAGAAACAACCATAGCACCTGCCATGTAGGAAAACTGCACAGAACTAACACCTGTCTTCCCCACTGACACGCAGCAGGTAACACCAGAGGATGCTCCTGTCCAGAGGAGGGAGCACAGATCAAGCCGAATATCCTTGGATACGTTACTTCACCCACCCAGGCCTCAGTTTCCACTGCCCGGGGGACACACAACAGCCCTGTTGCATGTGGATGATGAAGCTCTGAGAGGCTCTGAGAGGCTAAGTGACCCCTCTAGGGTTCCACAGCTGAGAGTGACATGGCTGGACCTGGAATCCAGGTCTTTCCAATAGAGATCTTAGGGGTCACTATTGCCCCTATTTATTGAGTGCTTTCTACGTAGAGGGCATGATGCCAAGCACTTTCCATGCAGATCTCATTTAATCCACATAATAACTCTGTAAAGTAGGGTTCATGCTCACTTATCACATTTTGCAGATAAGGAAACTGACACAGAGAGGCTAGGCAGTTTACCCACACAGCCAGGAAAGGTGGAGCCAGAAGATGAATCAGGTCTAGCTGAGAACCCAGGCTCCTAGCCACTGTACCACCCTGCTGGGGTTATCTCTGGGGAAAAGTGTGTGTCTGTTTTTTTATAATATGCATATATTTATAGGTGTGTATAAACACATATGTAATATATACATATATGTGCATGCTTATATACCTATAATTATATATGTGTATTATATGTAATTATATGTATATAATATATACATAGGTATTGAACACAGGGAGGGGAACAACACAGGGGGCGGGGGGTAAGGGGAGGGAGAGCATTAGGACTAATACCTAATGCATGCGGGGCTTAAAACCTAGATGACAGGTTGACAGGTGCAGCAAACCACCATGACACACATATACCTAGGTAACAAACCTGGCCGGGCACGGTGGCTCAGGCCTGTAATCCCAGCACTTTGGGAGGCCAAGGCAGGTGGATCACAAGGTCAGGAGGTCGAGACCATCCTGGCTAGCATGGTGAAACCCCATCTCTACTAAAAATACCAAAAGAATTAGCCAACGGGGTGGCGGACGCCTGTAGCCCCAGCTACTCGGGAGGCTGAGGCAGGAGAATGGCATTAATCTGGGAGGCGGAGGTTGCAGTGAGCCGAGATTGTGCCACTGCACTCCAGCCTGGGCAACAGACTGAGACTCCGTCTCAAAAAAAAAAAAACCTGCACATTCTGCACATGTATCTGAAACCTAAAATAAAAATATACATGTATATATATGTATGTATATATGTGTATATATAATATTTGTATAGGTATAAATAATACATATAGGTATATATAAATATATTTATGTAAATGTATAGGTATTATATTATATATGTATGTTTATATAGCTATAAATATATGTAATTATACAGGTATATACCTATAAATATATGTAGTATATATTTCATATACAGAATTTACATAGACATACAGTCATGCACCCCATAATGATGTTTCTATCAGTGACAAATCATATATATGATAGTGGTCCCAAAAAATTATAATACTGTACTTTTCCTGTGCCTTTGCTATGTTTAGATACACAGATACCATTGTGTTACCATTGCCTACAGTATTCAGTACAGTAACATGTTGTGCAGGTTTGTGGCTGGGAGCAATAGGCTCTATCGTATAGCCTAGATGTGAAGTAGGCTATGCCATCTACGCTTGTGTAAGTACACTCCCTGATGTTTACACAATGAAATCACCTAACAATGCATTTCTCAGAACGTATCCCCGTCATTTAGCGACATATGACAGTATACATATAATTATATATAATATAATCACATATGTAAATGTACATAATATACACATGTCTATTATATGACATCTATACATAACAATATACATACACACATATAGATGTTGAGATGTAATTGTTACATCCTTCTTTTTCTGTTTCTTTTTTGCTATGTATATTTTATCTCATGTGCATGTATTACCTGGCTTATTAAAAAAAATAGTCTTCCCCTATGAAAGACAGAGAATACCTTTTCTTCTTTTTTCATTGTTATATTTTTTTGAGAGAGTCTTACTCTATCACCAAGGCTGGAATGCAGTGGTGTGATTATGGCTCGCTGCAGCCTCGACCTCCTGGGCTCAAGTGATTCTCCCACTTCAGCCTCCCCAGTAGTTGGGACTACAGGTGCTCATTGCCACACCGGGCTAAATTTTTTATTTTTAGTAGAGATGGAGTCTTGCTCTGTTGCCTAGGCTGGTCTCGAACTCCTGGGCTCAAGTGATCCTTCTACTTCAGCCTCCCAAAGTACTGAGATTACAGGCCTGAGTCATCATGCCCAGCCGGATTTTTTTTTCTTTTCTTCTTTTTCGTTTTTGTTTTGTTTTGTTTCATTTTGTTTTGTAGAGACAAGGTCTTGCTATGTTGCCCAGGCTGGTCTTAAACTCCTGGGCTCAAGCAACCCTCCTGCCTTGGCCTCCCAAGTGCTGGGATTACAGGCATGAGTGACGGCACCTGGCCCCTTGACTTCCTTTCCATCAAGAGACTAAGAATCAGGCCAGGAGGGAGAGGTTCAGGTGAAGTTTACATGCAAACCCAACTAGGTCAAATCCAGCATACCCAGGCCTGGTGGAACCACATGGAGCAGAACAGGCCCTTGACCAGTCCTGAGAATCCAGTGTTTCAACAGGAGGTTCTGTGTTAGGGAACTAAAAACCCTCCCAAAAGTGGCTTCAACAAAGGAATTGTTTAGTTACACAGCAATAATCCAGCAGCATGGTAGCTGCCAGGGTTGCTTCACTCAGTGGCTCATCAGCAGTATCAAGGGCCCTGGTAGGGTTGAGATGGCTGTGGCATTTCCATGTGGGCATCAGCAGAAGAATGACCATTCTCACCAATGTTTCCTTTCATGCATTAAAAAATAAAAATAAAAAAAATTAAAAAAAACTCTCCTCCACTGGCCACCCCTCATATCCCACTGGCCAGGAGTGGGCAGCCACATGGCTATGATCAACCAGTGATTGCAAAGGGAACGTCATTGGCCTAGACCAGTCATGAGCGACATTGTCTCAAGAGCAGGCTGCTCAGATGAGCAAGAACAAAACTGGATTCAGGAAGCAAGGATGACTTTGGATAGGCAAACAGAGTGTGTTCCACACCCAGTGCCTGCCTGAAGAAGGGCTTAATGCTTCGTAACAATATTTCCAAGTGTAGCCTTTTCTCCAGCCCCAAAACCCTTTTGAGAATAACCATCAAACTACCAGCATTCTTCAGTTTTCATTTAGATACTTGATCTTCAGTTTTTAAGTAGGGCACTTTCAACCATTCTCTTGGAGGCCAGATTCAACCCTGGACAATGCTTCTGGGAATATTCAAAGACACAAACACAAATTTGTATATTTGTATTCAAATATACAAATAAATGTTCCACCATATATCAAAAGTATGCTCTCCAAAAGGACAAATACTCTATGACTCCACCTACATGAGGTGCCCAGAATTGCCAAATTCACAACAGAAAGTACACAAGAGATTAGGAGTGGGAGTGATGGGGAGTGTTCTGAATGTGTGTCCCCAAAAGCCATATATTGAATCCCTAACTCCCAGTTTGATGGTATTTGGAGATGGGGGCCTAGGGAGTGATTAGCTTTAGATGAAGACCTGAGGGTGAAGCCTCCATGATGGGATCAGTGTCCTTCTAGGAACAGGAAGAAACCAGAACTTTCTCTCCACCATGTGAGGACACAGAAAGAAGGTGGCCGTCTGCAAGCCAAGAATAGAGCCCTCACCAGAACCTGGAACCTGACCATGCTGACAACCTGGTCTTGGACTTCCCAGCCTCCAGAACGGTAAGAAGTAAATTTCCATTTTTTTCTATATATGGGAAAATAAATTTATATTTTATTTCTATTGCTTAAGCCATCCAGTCTATGGTATTTTGTTACGGCAGCCCAAGTTGACTAAGTCAGGGAGTTAGTGAATTTCATTTTGGGGTGATGAAAAAGTTTGAGATGGATAGTGGTGATGGTTACACAACAATATGAATGAACTTAATGCCACTGAACTGTAAACTCAAAAATGATTAAAATGGTAAACATTATATTACATATAATTTACCACAATATTTAAAAATGAATGCTCCCACAGGTCTTATAGTGTCTGTCTTACAGGTATGGAAACCAAAGTGCAATCAGGCACTTGAATGATGCACCCAGCATCTTCCATGCAAGTTATGGGTGGAGGTAGAATTGGAACCCAGGTCACCTAACTCCAAGGATGGTGTGCCCCTTCCGCAGCTCAGATGCCTCTCCCAACTCAGGCCACATGTAGAAGGAAAATCCAAGCATGAGAGGCAGTTCACCAGCAACGGAAACCAGATCTCTTGTGGTTATTATTAGCAGGGCGAGCAGCCGGGTGTGGAGGGGACCAGCTGTGAAACTCTCATGGGAGGGGAAGCCAAGGTGAAGTGGAGGGAACTCATGCCCCCACATCACAGCAGCAAGCTCTGCAGTTACAGAGACCTCAAACTTTCCATCAACAATCCTCACTCGCAGCCTCTTAGCTCTTGGGGGAAAATTAACACAGGTCCCAGGGCTGAGATTTTCCATGTTTAGTTTCAACCCAAAGGAAAATTTTGTTAGAAAGTTGAAAGAGTGTGACTATTTTTAAATAACGAGACGTGGGGCCATAGTGTCAGCACACTCGAAAAGGTAAAAAACATTTGTATCTTGCTTTCTTCCACCCTCCCCTTCAATTCAGATGGATAGACTGCAGAAGAAAACAAGGGAAGTTAACACTTCATTCAGAGCTTGCCAAATGTCAGGAACTTGCTTTATCCTAGACCAGCAGTTCTCAGCTATAAGTGATTTTGTCCTCCAGGGGACTTTGGCAATGTCTATAAATATTTTGGTTGTCACAGCTTGGGAGATGGGGAGCTGTTACTAAAATCTAGTGGGTAGAGACCAGAATTGCTCTTCAACATCTTTCAATACACAGGACAGATCCCACAACAGGGAGGTATTCACCCCCGAATATCAGTAGTGCCAAGGTTGAAACACCCTCTCCTACTCGAAGAGTCCTCAAACTTGAGCATGCATTAGAAAGCCTTGGAGGGCTTGTGAAAACACAGATTGCTAGAATCCCCCCAACCCCTACTCCCTGCCACAGCTGCTGACTCAGTAGGTCTGGGGAACCATCCAACTTTGCGTTTCTAACAAGTTCCCAGGTGATGCTGATGCTGCTGGTCCAGGGACCGCATTTTGAACAGCACTGTATTGGATCATCCTCGAAAAGGTCTTGAGACAATGGTACTGTTCTTCCTATCTTATGTCTTTGAGATCTAAGGCTCTGAAGGAAGAGAAGTGTTACCTAAAGTCACCCAAGTCACACTGGGTCCCATAAGCTAGTAACTAGTTTGATCTTCATACCAAGATCAGTACAATCTCCAGCCTCTAGGGGTGTCCACAGGCTTTAGAGCCCAGCCACATGTCCACAGAGCACCAGATAGTACCTTTGGTGTGAATCTTCTCTGACATTTACCATCCTCAACAAATGGAGCTTCTGAGCTCCAGAGTAAAGGGAACAACCTTAGAATTCTACAGTAGTGCTCTCCCGAAAACACTGCTTAGAAGTCTAGTCTTTTTAAATAAGCTCACTACTTAAAGGTCCTCTCTGTGTTAAAGCCTTTTGCAGGTTCTAAGAACTTTTCATAGAAGAACCATATTTGTCCATGCTTCCATGCCCAATTTACTTAATGGGAAGACCTATGCATTTGGCAGATCCATTTGATTGCATTTGATTGCATTTGATCCATTTCTTGCATTGTTTATATACCCATAAGCTAGAAATTTTTTCTTCCCACTTAGATGCACCGTGGGACATCTCTCTGCCATATCTTGCATCACACTTGGATGGTGTAATGGAAATAACATTAGACTGGGAGTCAGGAGACTTGTGTTCCAGCAGAAGGGAAAAAGAAGTCTCAGAGTGGAATATTGCAACATCCCATATTCTCCCGAGAAGGGCTGCTGGATCCCCTTGCTGATGAGGAATTACCATGGGGTCACCTTGCTACATGGTTCATCACTGTCATCCCTCCCTTCAGAAAAATTAAATCATTCAAAGGTCACATAAGAGGTCAATGGCAGAATGAAGGAAGCAGGGGACAAAAAAAATAAGTGAAATTCCCAAATTTTTAGTCCTCTAGTTCAAATTACTAGACAATAACCCCTTTATTAGAAATGTCTTCTTATGGCTGGGTGCGGTGGCTCACGCCTGTAATCCCAACACTTTGGGAGGCCAAGCCATGCAGATCATATGAGGTCAGGAGTTCAAGACCAGCCTGGCCAACATGGTGAAACCCATCTCTACTAAAAATACAAAAAATTAACCAGGTGTGCTGGCGCATGCCTCTAATCACAGCTACTTGGGAGGCTGAGGCAGGAGAATTGCTTGAACCCAGGAGGCGGAGGTTACAGTGAGCCAAGATTGTGTCACTGCACTCCAGCCTGGACAACAAGAGCGAGACTCCATCTCAAAAAAAAAAAAAAGAAAGAAAAGAAATGTTTTATTAGACAGGTGGGTGTGGTGACTCATGCCTGTAAATCCCTGGACTTTGGGAGGCAAAGGTGGGAGGATTGTTTTAGCCCAGGAATTCAAGACCAGCCTGGGCAACAGAATGAGACTCCATTTCTATAATAAATATTAAATTTTTTAAAAAATGAAATGTTTTATTATAACAAATATGACTTTTTAAAAAATCAATTGCTCAGAAGGAAGCATGGGATGAAAACCAAACAAACAAACAAACAAACAATTAGGCTGGGTGTGGTGGCTCATGCCTGCAATCCTAGCACTTTGGGAGGCCGAGGAGAGAGGATCACTTGAGCCCAGGAGTTCAAGACCAGTCTGGGCAACATAGGGAGACCCTGTCTCTACAAAAACAAAACAAAATAAAACAAAATATTAGCTAGGCATGGTGGTGCACACCTGTGGTCCCAGCTACTTGAGAGGCTGTGGTGGGAGGATCACTTGAGCCCGGGAGGCTGAAGCTGCAGTGAGCCATGATCATGCCACTGCACTCCAGCCTGGGTAACAGAGTGAGACCCTGTCTCAAAAAAAACCACACACGGCCCAGCACGGTGGCTCATGCCTGTAATCTTAGCACTTTGGGAGGCCAAGGCAAGTGGATCACCTGAAGGTAGGAGTTTGAGACCAGGCTGGCTAACATGATGAAACCCCGTCTCTACTAAAAATACAAAAAGAAATTAGCTGGGTGTGATGGTGGGCACCTGTAATCCCAGCTATTCCGGAGGCTGAGAGTAGGAGAATCACTTGAACCCGGGAGGCAGAGGTTGCAGTGAGTTGAGATCGCGCCACTGCACTCCAGACTGGGCAACAAGAGCAAGACTCTTTCTCAAAAACAAACAAACAAAAATACACATAGAAAAACCAATTGGAATATCTTTTGTGTTTCTCATTTGTCCTTATGCCTCTCAAACAAAGAGCTCTCACAACACATTATCTCCACTTCTTCCATTGCTTTCTTTTAGAACTCTTCTCTTTTTGTCTCCAGCCTTTCAAGATTCCATCTTCACAGGCCAATTTCAGACTTTTCAAAGCATTTTTTCCCATACTGGCTCCTGGGAAAAGGTAGAAATTCCTGTATACCAAAAGTCAGCAAACTACTGCCCAGAGGCCAAATCTGGCCCTCAGCCTATATTTGTAAATAAAGTTTTATTGGAACACAGCCACTACCATTAATGTATATATATCATCTGTGGCTGCTTTTGTGCTCCAACTGCAGAGCTAAGTAGTTGCCACAGAGTCTGCATGACCCAAAAAGCTTAAAATATTTACTATATGTCTCTTTAAAGAAAAGTTTGCTGACATCTGTGCTATGTGCAAAAAAAAAAAAAAAAAAAAATCAATCTCATGAGAAGTTGCTTTTAAAGTGAATTTTTATAAATAGTATTGCATCTCTACTCCAAATGCAGGACTGTGGCTGCCCTGTCCCATGTCCTAATCAGCACAAGACAAGGCACCCAACTGGACTCAACAATTATTTGCTGAGCCAAATGAATGAATTACTAATGAAATGAAGGGGGAAACTGGGATGAGACCCTGTGTAATTTTTTTTTTTTTTTTTTGAGACGGGGTCTTACTCTGTCACCCAGGCTGGAGTGCAGTGGTGTGATCATGACTCACTGCAGCCTTAACCTCCTAGGCTCAAGCCATCTTCCCACTTCAGCCTCCCAAGTAGCTGGGACTACAGGCGCATACCACCATGTCCGGCTAAGTTTTGTATTTTTGGTAGAGATAGGGTTTCACCATGTTGCCCAGGCTGGTCTCAAACTCCTGGGCTCAAGCTATCCTCCCACCCTGGCCTCCGTGGTGCTGGGATTACAGGCATGAGCCACTGTGCCCAGCGAGACCATATATAGACTAAAAATGTCTTTTCAAAAAAAGTGACCAAGTCTCCAAAGAATCAGTGAGGCTCAGTTTTCTCATCTATAGGTGAAAAACCAACATTTTCCACCCTTTGTACTTTGCAGCGTAGGCTGTGGCCCGTGAACCTGAAAGTGTCATACACCCTAGCAGGTGCCAAGCACGTAAGCTCTCTGCATGAAGACCTGGGTCCAAATCCGACTCACCACCCACTACCTGTGAGATTTGGGTCAAGTCCCACATCTCTCCGAACCTTGTATCCTCATCTATAAATTGAGAATTCTAACACCCACTCCAAATGAACTGTTGTGAGACTCAGGTGGGATAAAACAAGATCAAGAGAGCACCTAGGAGTACCCAGAACTACCAAAAACAAGTAGGTGCTTGCTTTTCACAATATCTGGGAGAGAGGTAAAATCAAGGCCAAGAATAGGGTAAGGAGAGTGAGGCATTCACTTTGGGTGCAAAATTTAAGGAGGCTCCAAAAACTCAGTAACCAAGATAAATATATTTTAACTCAGCATTTTAAAAAGTCAAAATTCATAGCCAGAAAAATCCACAAAGAACAAAATTCTTTTTTTTTTTTTTTTTTTTTTTTGAGATGGAGTCTCGCTCTGTCGCCCAGGCTAGAATGCAGTGGCGCGATCTCGGCTCACTGCAAGCTCCGCCTCCCGGGTTCACGCCATTCTCCTGCCTCAGCCTCCCGAGTAGCTGGGAATACAGGCGCCTGCCACTACACCCGGCTAATTTTTTGTATATTTAGTAGAGACGGGGTTTCACCGTGTTAGCAAGGATGGTTTCCATCTCCTGACCTCGTGATCCACCCGCCTCGGCCTCCCAAAGTGCTGGGATTACCGGCGTGAGCCACCGGCGCCCGGCCAAAATTCTTAAATAAAGACAGGATATAATAGTGCCAGCATTAGGATGAGGAGAGTGAGATGAATTGTACAAGTGCCAGGTCACAGGCTGTGTCTTTGTAAAATGTCGACATTTTGTTTATCATGAACTTTTGTATTAATTTTTATCTTTAAATAGTGCATTAAAATATTATATGGCTGGGCACAGTGGTTCATCCCTGTCATCCCAATACTTTGGGAGGCCATGGCGGGAGGATTACTTGAGGCCAGGAGTTCCTGGCCAGCCTGGGCAACACAGAGAGATCTCATCCCTAAAAAAAATTAATAAAAAATTAGCTAAGTGATATGGTTTGGCTCTGTGTCCCCACACAAATCTCATGTCAAACTGTAATCCCCACATGTTGGAGAAGGGACCTGGTGGGAGGTGATTGAATCATGGGAGCAGACTTCCCCCTAGCTGTTCTCACAAGACCTGGTTGTTTGAAAGTGCGTAGCACTTCCCCCTCCCCCTCCCCATCTCCCTCTCCCCCTTCCCGTCCCCATCTCCCTCTCCCCCTCCCCGTCTCCCTCTCCCACTCTGGCCACGTGAAGACCATGCCTGCTTCCCCTTTGCCTTCCGCCATGATTGTAAGTTTCCTAAGGCCTCCCCACCAATGCTTCCTAAACATCCTATGGAACTGTGAGTCAATTAAACCTCTTTTCTTCATAAATAACCCAGTCTCAGGTATGTAATTATAGCAGTGTGAGAATGGACTAATATCCCGGGCTTGGTGGAGCTATGCCTGAAGTCCTAGCTACTCGGGAGACTGAGCCAGGAGGATTGCTTGAGTCCAGGAGTTCAAGACCAGCCTGGGCAATACAGTCAGACCCTGTCTCTACAAAAAATTTAAAAAATTAGCCAGGTGTGGTGGCACAAACCTGTGCCTGTAGTTCCAGCTACTCGGGAGGCTGAGCTGGGAGGATCGCTTGAGCCCAGGACTTTGAGGCTGCAGTGGCCCATGATCACACCACTGCACTCCAGGTTGGGTGACAGCAAGATCCTGTCTCTAAATATCTATATAAAATATATATTACCGACATTTTGATGCCTCCACACAAACATTGTGCCCAAGGGGAGTGCCTCACTGGCCTTACCTTACTCCAGGCTCTGGGTAGAAGCTTACCAAATATCTCACTTGCATAAGTAAGTTCCCCTAGCCCAGTGGTTCTCTAACTTGGCTGCACATGGAATTCAACCAGGGGAATTAAAAATATAATAATAATAAAACCAATTCTCAGAATGGAGAGATGTGGGGGCAGTGTTGGAATTTGGCATTTTTTTAAAGACCTCTAGACTTCACACCCATTAGGATTTCACACCTCCTAGGATGGCTATAATCAAAAACACAGACTGTAACAAGTATCTGTGAGGATGTGGTGAATGCAGAACCCTCCTGCATCACTGGAGGAATATAATATTGTGGAGCTTCTGTGGAAACGTTTAGCAGTTCCCCAAATGTTAAACATAGAGTTATCATATGACCTAGAAATCCCGCTCATAGGTATATACCCAAGAAAACCAAAAATATCATATAAAAAGTTGTACATAAGGCTGGGCATGGTGGCTCATGCCTGTAATCCCAGTACTTTGGGAGGCCAAGGCAGGTGGATCATCTGAGGTCAGGAGTTCAAGACCAGCCTGGCCAACATGGTGAAACCTCATCTCTACTAAAAATACAAAAATTAGCTAGGTATGGTGGTGGGTGCCTTTAATCTCAGCTACTCCAGTGGCTGAGGCAGGAGAATCACTTGAACCCAGAGGGCAGAGGTTGCAATGAGCCAAGACCATGCCATTGCACTCCATCCTGGGCTAAGAGTGAAACTCCGTGTAAAAAAACTTGTACGTGAATGTTCATAGTAGCACTATTTATAACAGCCAAAAAGTAGAAGCAACCCAAATGTCCATCAACAAATGAATGGATAAATAAAATGTGGCAGAGCCACACAATGAAATATTATTCAGCCATGAAAAAGGAATGAAGTACTGATACATGCTACAACACAGATGAACCTCAAAAACACTATGCTGAGTGAAAGAAGCCAGACACAAAAGGCCACATATAGTATGATTCCACTGAAATAAAATGTCTAGAAAAGATAAATACATGGAGACAAGAAGTAGATTAGTGGTTGCCAGGGGCTGGTGGGAGGTGGCCTAGGGAATGACTGCTAATGTGAGGTTCCTCTCAGGATGATGAAAATGTTCCAGAATTAGTGGTGGTTTCGCACAACATTTTTTTTTTTTTTTTTTTTTTGAGATGGAGTTTTGCTCTTGTTGCCCAGGCTAGAATGCAATGTCGCCATCTTGGCTCACCGCAACCTCCACCTTCTGGGTTGAAGCGATTCTCCTGCCTCAGCCTCCCAAGTAGCTGGGATTCCAGGCGTGTGCCACCACGCCTGGCTAATTTTTGTATTTTTAGTAGAGATGAGGTTTCACCACATTGGCCAGGCTGCGCTCGAACTCCTGACCTCAGGTGATCCCTCTGCCTCGGCCTCCCAAAGTGCTGGGATTATAGGCACGAGCCACCACACCTGGCCTGCACAACCTTATAAATATATTCAAAAACCACTGAACACTTTAAGAGGATAAATTTTATGGTGTATGAGTTATATGTCATTTTTTAAAAATTCTCCCCAGGTGATTCTAATATGGAGTCAAGGAATGCAGTCTCCATCTTTATAAAATGGGTAGGCAGTCGTCACCCTCCTGTTAGGTGAGGGCTTCTCTGAGGTTAAGGATCCAGTGTTCACACTGGAAAAGCCTGACAAGACAGGTGCTGTGCCAAGCAGGGCAGTGACACTTCATCTGCCTAACCAGGAGGTGTTAGAGTGAAGAGGTTTCTTCCTCTCTGCCCTGTTCCTCTTCGCCCAAGTCTACAGGGACTGATGCTCAGCTTGAGGGAGTAGCGGAGCGGCCACATGTTCGTCATCAGGAATTATTGTTTCATTAACATCCAGCTCCCAAGCTGTGACAGATGCCAGTTTCAGGCCATATTATGCACATCAGAAATGATCTGGAGGGGGGAAACATGCCAGGGCAGGGGTGCCAAGGAAATACTTGCCAACTAAGAATACCTTTGGCAGTCAGCACACTATGCTGAAAGGTGAGAAGGTTGCTTTCCCTGACCCAGCAAGTCTGAGATCTCGGCTTCTTTTAAGAAAAAAAGAAAGCACTCCAGCCTACCCAGCACTCTCCATTATCAGTAGGCATGAAAGGTTGACTAGGAAACCACATCAGCTTTGCAGCATCCAAAAATATAATCAAAGCTTACTGGTGTCTCCTGTGATTCCCAGGAGAGGGGCCTCACTCTATCTTCACGCTGTCCCCATTAGCTGGCTGAACAGACACGTCTTTGAGGTAACAATGGCCTTCTGGAGCGGGGAAGGAAAATTCTCCCCCTGTGGAAATCCCCTTTGGTACAAAAATAAGCACGAGGTTGGTAATTTTCCTATTTTTTTAAATGTGAGCTAGGTGACTTGGGTGCTAGCTCTTTGCAAGGCTAAGAAACCTGCTGATCCGAGAACCTGAATGCAGCAGAAACCACCAAGCAGATGCCATACAAATATAATGGGCTTAATTCCCCAAATTGTTGGGAATATTGTTTTATTTTCCTATGAAAACACCCCCACAGAAGTTTTAGTTGGCTTGAGAATATGGCCACCCACGCGAAATGGTTGGCAGTCTATTGTACACACCGTCTGTGTGCACTCATACACGTACACACACACAGTCATATGGTATACTCTATCAGCAACCTAACACCACTCCCAGGTGACTTCCTGGCCAATTTCAACATTAAGAAACACACCAAACAGCTTCCTGTGAACGCGTCCAGCCTCCTGCCCATCAACTACCTGCCAACCAGTTACCCATCTTGAGGGTTAGGCGACTCAAAGGCACTTCAAAAGAGTAACGGGATCATGAACACTTACAGCGAATGGTCAAACTTCCCCTTAAAATAACTGTCTTGGTACAGAGTTAAATGCAATCACATTTCAAAAGCCCTCTGGTTTGAGAAGAGATCAGTGAAGCATTTTGTCTTCCACTTTCTTTAGGAAAACAGGAGGTTTTTATGTGGCTGTTTGTCTCCTTTTTTTTAACTTTTTTTTTTTTTGAGACAGGGTCTCACTCTGTTGCCCAGGCTGGAGTGAAGTGGTAAAATCTCAGAACACCTTCTGGGTTCAAGCAATTTTCCTGCCTCAGCCTCCCGAGTAGTTGGGATTACAGGCACCTGCCACCATGCCCAGCTAATTTTTGTATTTTTAGTAGAGATGGGGTTTCACCATGTGGGCCAGGCTGGTCTCGAATTCCTGACCTCAAGTGATCCACCTGCCTCAGCCTCCCAACGTGCTGGGATTACGGGTGTGAGCCACCATGGCTGGCCTTTTTTAACTTTAAAAAAAAAAATTTGTGGGTACATAGATGTATACATTTATGGGGTACAGTGTCCATCAACAGCTGAATGAATAAAGAAAATATGGTATGGATACACAACAGAGTACTATTCAGCCAAAAAAAAAAAAAAAAAAAAAAGAATGAGATCCAGTCATTTGCAACAACATGGAGGGAACTGGAGATTATGTTAAGTGGAATAAGCCAGGCATAGAAAGACAAACATCACATGTTCTCAGTTATTTGTGAGATCTAAAAATCAAAATAATTGAATTCTTTGTTTTCGTTTGGATGGGGTAAGGTCTAGCTAACATAAATTCCTACTTGGAAGCAGGGAGCAGGGCCCGACAACCTTAGAAGTTTCTTCTTTCTCTTTAGACTGTTTATTTAAAGTCCCTCCCTCCACAGAATCTTGGCGCAGATGATCTCATTACATCTTCGGTAGGTACATCATGGATATATCACTGATACTTAATATGTGAAAAATACCTAAAAATCTCTGCTTATCCCAAAGTCAAGCTTCCAGCAACTCCCGCCCCACTTTGGGATACAACCGTGAAATAAACTGTAGATAAAGGTCTATGACAAGTTAAACACGGTTGGGCATGGTGGCTCATGCTTGTAATCCTACTCTTTGTGGGGCTGAGACTGGAGTATCACTTGAGGCCAGGAGTTTGAGACCAGCCTGGGCAATATAACAAGACCTTGTCTCTACAAAAATAAAAAAAATTAGCCAGGCGTGGTGGCGCATACCTGTAGTCCCAGCTACTCAGGAGGCTGAGGTGGGAGGATCACTTGAGCCCAGGAGTTCAAGGCTACAGTGAGCTATGATCATGCCACTGCACTCCAACCTGGGCAACAGAGACCCTGTCTCAAAAAAAAATTAGAAAAATAAAAAATGAATAAAGCATTTTTAAAAAGAAGAAGTTAAATAGTTTTGCCAAAGCCCGTGCACCAACAATGAAGTGTTTTCTTCAAGGAGGCTGTGGTAGGCAGAAGCCTAAGATGGCCCCATGATATCTAATGCTGCCCCTGGTATTGTCCTTGTATGACCCCAACTCTTGAGTGTGACAGAACAAGTGATTTGCTTCTAGTTAATAGAATATGGCAAAGGAGATGGGATATCACTCCCATAATTACAACTCATTATCTAAAACTCTGTTTTAACACATTGGAGAGAAAGATTTTCTTGCTGGCCTTGAAGAAGCAAACAGCCACATTGTGAACATGAAAAGAGCCACAGCCACACAGCAATGAGCAACTTGAGAAGACTTCTAGGACATGAAGTGTATCTCCACCGAACAGTGGTAAGAAGCTGGGGCCTTCAGTCAGAAAGCTGCAAGGACATGAAATCTGCCAACAACTCGAATGACCTTAGAAGCAGATCTCCCCCAGTCCAGCCTTCAGATGAGAATGTAGCCCAGCCAACACTTTGACTGTATCCTTGTGAGACACTAAGCAAAGGACCCAACTCTGCCATGCCTGGATGTCTGATCCACGGAAACTGTGAGATAATAAATGTGTGTTGTTTTAAGCCACCATGTTTGTGATCATTTGTATGCAGCAATAGAAAACTAATACAGAGGCCCTTGACTACTTATTCAGAGACTCATTGACTGTTACTCAATACCCAGCAAAGAGGCTATTGACTGTTACTCAATACATAAATTCAGGTGTATATTTTTCTAGAACTCAGCTAATAAGAATCATAATACTAGCAAGACATATCCATCAGGAACAGACCCTATAAGAAAGAAACCTTGACAGCAGCTAAAGGAAAGGTGCTGTGGTCAGTCTTTCGCACACAGTGGGTCCTCAAAGAACATTAGATAGATGCCTCAAGGGAAAGGAGAATAAAACAGGAAAACAGACATAAAATTAACAATCGTGTTGACTACCATGTATTGAAAATGTACTGTGTGCCAGGCACAGTGCTAGAGACTTTATATATATATATATATATGTTGCATCATACAGTAGGCATAACAAGTTAATTACTATTAATTGGGTTTCCAAGATATTAGAGACAGGTAAACCCAACTTACAACTTGTAACCCACTGCTTTTTACTGTCTTTCTTAAGAACATCTGCATCATGACCCAATCCCATATTTAAGAATGCACCCAACATGACAATGTGTTGAGTCACACACTCACTATAGCGGCTAGTGCCTCTATATTATTAACTGTGAAAAGCAAGCATGACGTGTAAGGTGGATACATTCTGGATTGCATGGATATTTGATTGGATACTGTCAATTCACATGCCTCCAAACCAAGCAGTCGTTTTGGCAAAGACACCTTTTCTCTTCAAATTCCTTAGAACAGCATGGCAGGCCATCAAACCATTAAGACCAAAACACGGTTTCATCTTTCCCAGCAGAGAACCTGGTGGCATAATAATTTCGGCATCAAGGACTCTTCCAAAAAAAGTCAGCTTGACATTGGGGAAGAGATTAGCATTGTGACAAACGCTCATGAATGAAACAGTGCACAGTGCGTCATGGAAGGAGAGGAACCAGGGCTGGGTGACACAAGTGAGGCACTCGGCTTGGGTGCAAAATGGGAGGGCTGCCAAAAAAACTCAGGAATATGATAAATAAACAATAAAGTAGACAATAAACATATGATACAATAAATATACACCAAAATACAAATAAACTATGCAATATTTTAATGCCATACCTTTTTTTCTTTTTTTCTTTTTTTTTTTTTTTGAGACAGAATCTCACTCTGTTACTCAGGCTGGAGTGCAGTGGTGCAATCTCAGCTCACTGCAACCTCCACCTCCTGGGTTCAAGCAATTCTTGTGCCTCAGCCTCCCGAGTAGCTGAGACTACAGACGCCTGCCACCACATCCAGCTAATTTTTTGTATTTTAGTAGAAATGAGGTTTCACCATATTGCCCAGGCTGGTCTCGAACTCCTGACTTCAGGCAATTGGCTTGCCTAGGCCTCCCAAAGTGCTGCAATTACAGGCATGAGCCACCATGCCTAGCCTTAATGGAATACTTTTAAAAATTAAAACGCAAAAAAGAAAAAAATTATGACAAACAAAATATTCAGTTTTTTTAAACATGGAGTGTGGTTGGTTGGCTGTTTTAAGACCTTACATTACCATGCAATAAGAACCGTCATTTCCAGTCAGCCCATTATTCCTAGACCTGTGGGGCCATCACATATGCCGCTGGGTGGGTTTACGAGGGTTCACCGTGGCGTACAAACAGGTTAGACAGAACAGGGCTTTATATATAGTCATTTGTTTAATTGTAGAGCTTTATTACCTTTTCCACTGAGTTCAAAATATGGGAGGATATTTTAATAGGTATACAGATGGGCAAATATTTTTTCTTTGGCCTCGTGATCCAATATGACTTCTTGGCTCTAGGAGAAACTGTCAAAACTACCTTTCTCTCAGCCAGCATGTAGTCACCAGTCAAGGACTTCCATCTTCATAAATCCTGAATGGCCAATTTCTAAGTAAATGAATGTGATTTCGAACTCAGTTTAAAAATTTGAAAATTCTCGATGTAGTAAAATATGTTTATGCTTGCTAAATGAGAATTACCAGGTGGCCGGGTGTGGTGGCTCACACCTGTAATCCCAGAACTTTGGGAGGCCAAGGTGGGTGGATCACTTGAGGTGAGGAGTTTGAGACCAGCCTGGCCAACATGGTGAAACCCCGTCTCTATAAAATTGCAAAAATTAGCTGGGCGTGGTGGCGCATGTCAATAATCCCAGCTACTTGGGAGACTGAGGCAGCAGAATCACTTGAACCTGGGAGGTGGAGGCTGCAGTGAGCTGAGACCATGCCACTGCACTCCAGCCTGGGCGACAGAGTGAGACTCTGTCTTAAAAAAAAAAAAAAAAAAAAATGAGAATTACCAGGTAAGTAAAAGGGAATCACCTTCAGTACAGATGTCATTAGACTCATATTTTAAGATGTCTCTGAGGGTTCAGGGATAGGGGAGGGATAGCATTAGGAGAAACACCTAATGTAGGTGATGGGTTGATGGGTGCAGCAAACCACCATGGCACGCGTATACCTATGTAACAAACCGTCACGTTCTGCACATGTATCCCAGAACTTAAAGTATAAAAAAAAGGTATCTGCTAAGCCAGCTCCAGTAAAAACATTTCTTTCTCCAAAAGTGCAAACATTTTATTTATGAATTCACCAGAAACATATACTGAACAATGCAGAGAGGACGATAACACAGTCTCTGGAGTCAGATCACCTGGATGTGAATCCTGACTTTACTGTCTATGAACTGTGTGACCTTGGGCAAGTTCCTTAACCTCTCTGAGTCTCTGAAACATAGAGGATAACTGTTGTCTTTACTTCATAGGGCTTAATGAATTGATACATTTTAAGCACTTAGAATAGAGCTTTGAACACAGCAAGGACCCCACAAAGGTGAGTTGTGTTAATGTAGGCGAGAGTTTGATTTCCATACTGAAGGCATAGTTATAAAGTTATTTCCATTTGATTTTCTTTCAGTTACATTTTGTCGTCAGGTTTGATAGAATTATGGTAAGAAAAACTATAATTCATAAACAAAGTACATGTGAAAATAAGAGTTTCTCTCATACTTTATGACCATCTGGAGTCATAAATCAGGGCTGGCCCACAGCTGGCTGTGGGTTACACAGCAAAGGAATAGAACAGTGTGGATTTGCATATAACAGTATAGTGACAAATAGGGTATGGCCATTGAGTCACCCGAGTTAGCAAATAAAAATAGAGGATGTCCACTTAAATTTGATTTTTGAATAAACAAATATTTTTTTAGTGTAAAGTATATCCCAAACACTACATGGGATATACTTATGTTTTATTTAAGTGTTCATTGTTTATCTGAAATTCAAATTTTACTAGGCTTCCTATATTTTATCTGGCAGTCCTGCCTGGGGGCAAACAGCTCAAATATCCCAGTCAAACCTCTACCATATCACTGTGGGAGAATCCTTGCAATCTGTAACACTGATGGTGACCAGAACAATGTTTTACATCATCTTATTTAAAGAAGCAACATATTTTCTGAAATATGTACATTTAAAAAATAAGCCTTTGAGGCCGGGCACTGTGGCTCATGACTGTAATCCCAGAACTTTGGGAGACTGAAGCACAAAGAGTGCTTGAGACCAGGAGTTTGAGGCCAGCCTGGGAAACACAGGGAAACTCCATTTCTACAAAAAAATTAGTTGGGCGTGATGGAGCATGCCTGTAGTCCCAGCTACCTGGGAGGCTGGGGTGGGAAAACTGCTTAAGGCCAGGAGTTCAAGGCTGCAGTGAGCTATGATCATGCCACTGTACTCCAGCCTGGGTGACAGAACAAGACTACATCTCAAAAATCAATCAATCAATCAATCTTTGAATGGCTTGGTCAAAAAAGATTCCGTGATATCTTGTCTCTGAAAAAAAATGAAGAAATCAAAAGTTTAAAAAATGGTTCACACAGTAGTCCCTGAAAGAGAAAACATCGCCTGTCAGGTAGACGAACAAGAAATATGTCGGCAGCCCTGATGCTATACAAAGAAGAAAGAGCTGTGATCATCGGGCCCCTTAATCAGACCCTCAGGGGTTCATATCCGGGACACCAGCCTCACAGGAATCTCCTCCATGCCTGGAGGTGCTTCTGATATATTCAGTATCTAAACTCGTTGAATGAGTTTGAAATTCTAAGAATGGTGTCACTGGAAGTGTCTGGTATAGAGTTCCGCCAGTTCTCAGCCAACCAGGTGGAGATTGGCATTACAGGAGAACTCAAAAGTGCAGCTTGGGCCATTTGTATTAACATTTTCCACATCAACACTTGGTTTAAATGCAGACGGTCGTTAAGAAACTAGAAAATGGATTTCGGTGGCCTTATTACCCCTGTTCCACACTAAATAAAAATCACAGTCCCTTCCGAATATTGGACACCCACTATGTGCCAGTACCCTACTAAGTGTTTTATATACTTTTCCTTGCTCAATTCTCCCCATCACCCTGGGAGAGAAAAAATATTATTATTCCCATTTTATGGGTGAGAACATAGTGGCTTTAAGTATGCTGAATCACTTAGCCATGGCCACAGAGCTGATAAGTGGCAGATTCCAAACTCAAACCCTGCTGTATTTAGCCCCCAAGAAGATGATCTTAGTGTTTCCAAAACTTGTCACCTGCACACCGTCCTTCTGACCTTTGCCAAAATCACTGCTGTTCATTTAAAATCAGCAATTGTTACTTATTTAAAATGTGTATTCTGGCCGGGCACAGTGGCTCACACCTGTAATCCCAGCAGTTTGGGAGGCCAAGGCAGGTGGATCACCTGAGGTCAGGAGTTTGAGACCAGCCTGGCCAACATGATGAAACCCTGTCTCTACCAAAAGTACAAAAATTAGCCAGGCCTGGTGGTGTGCACCTGTAGTACCAGCTACTCAGGAGGCTAAGGCAGGAGAATTGCTTGAACCTGGGAGGTGGAGGTTGCAGTGAGCCAAGATCACACCACTGCACTCCAGCCTGGGTGACAGAGCGAGACTCTGTCTCAAAAATAACATAACATAAAAAAAAACAAAATATAATGTGTATTCTTCCCATAGGAGATAGCTTATGATAAAAAATTTAAAAAAACGTGTATTCAAGCTAACACGTACCTACTATCACTATTTATTTTAGCTTTGTCCTAAATAATAATATCTGGGGAGCCATATGTTTGATAGTTACATTTGTTATAATACAAATAAAATAAGCACGTAACTATTAAAATGCAAAATGTTTTGCCCGCGGACTCCACTCCAGCCCCAAATCACTTCATGCACCATCAGTGATCAATGCACCACATTCTGCGACACCTTCACCTCTAGAACCAGCAAAGACAATGAAAGGAGGCAGGTGTTCAGAGGAAGAAACAAGAAAAGCTAATGAAGTGTGCAGGTTACATTCCACAGCTATGGTATACAAGCTACGAAAAAAGATGCAGAACTAAGAACGGCTGTGATTGTATCTGCTTCCCTGAAGGACAGTGTGGTGCAGCAGGAGAAAACACTTTGCCTGAGAAGCAAGTGACGAGGGTTCAGATCACTGCTCTGCCTTATGCCTGGGGACAAGACACTGGTCCGTGATACAAGGAAAATAATAAAATAACCACAAAAGAGAAATTGTATACCCTTGTCTTTCTGAAAAGATTTGAACTAAATTATACCAAGTTCCCTTTTTTCTGCTTTGATTCCATGATCTGGAAAAAAAAAAAAGTAGGAAGATAGTACATAATAATTAACAAAAAAAATGATTATAGTAGTGATCATACTAGTTAATATTCATTCATTCATTCATTCATTCCACAAATATTTGTTGGGTGCCAAGTATGAGCCAGGCACTGTTCCAGGTGCAAGAGATACAGGGATGAGAAACACTTAAAAAAACCGCTTGCCAGCTGGGTGCAGTGGCTCACACCTGTAATCCCAGCACTTCGGGAGGCCGAGGCGGGCAGATCACCAGAGGTCAGGAGTTCGAGCCCAGCCTGGCTGACATGGCAAAACCCCATCTCTACAAAAATACAAAAAAAATTAACCAGGCATGGTGGTGGGCACCTGTAATCCCAGCTACTTGGGAGGCTAAGGCAGGAGAATTGCTTGAACCTGGGAGGCAGAGGTTGTGGTGAGCCAAGATCGGGCCATTGCACTCCAACCTGGGTGACAAGAGCAAAACTCTGTCTCAAAAAAAAAAAAAACTTGCCTTGATCACCTGAGATCAGGAGTTCGAGACCAGCCTGGCCAATCTGGGGAAACCCCGTCTCTAAAAATACAAAAATTAGCTGGGCATGGTGGTACGCGCCTGTAGTTCCAGCTACTTGGAAGGCTGAAGCAGGAGAATCACTTGAACTTGGGAGGCGGAGGTTGCAGTTAGCCAAGATCACACCATTGCACCCCAGCCTGGGCTACAAGAGCAAAACTCCGTCTCAAAAAAAAAAACTGCTTGCCTTCACACAGTTTCTACTCTAGGGAGGTACAATCTTTTGATGTGCTCATGATTCTCTCATTGATTCCTTACAGCAGCAGTTCTCAGTGTTCAGTGAGCATCAAATCCCCTGGAGGGCTTGTTAAAATACACATCACTGGCCGGGCATGGTGGCTCATGCCTGTAATCCTAGTGCTTCGGGAGGTGAAGGTGAGAGGATCACTTGAGGCCAGGGCAACATACTGAGGCCCCCGTCTCTACAAAAAAATAAAATTAGCCAGGTGTGGTGGCACACCCCTGTAGTCCTAAGTGGCTGAGGCAGAAGGATCGCTTGAACCCAGGGAGGTGGAGGCTGCAATGAGCCATGATCGCACCACTGCACTCCAGCCTGGGTGACAGAGCGAGACCCTGTCCAAAAAGATCCAAAACTCTGTATCTCTAACAAGTGCTTGTGTGATGCTTCTGCTGCTGCTGGTCAGGAACCCCACTTTGGGAACCACTGCCCTTCAACAATTCTATTATCCCCCCTTTGGATGGATGGGGAAGCTGAAGCTCATGGAGATTAAATTACTTGCTTACATGAGCACCGTAAGTAAGTGACAGCACCAAGATTCACACCTGGTTCTTTCTGACCCAATGTCTAGATGAGCCATTACACCAAACTGCCTTCGTTCTGGATGGGGGCGTCCTGACATGCTGACGCCACAGAGACGAAACAGGTGCACTCTCTTTGAGCCAGGATTTATAAAGCTCAAGGAAATGAGTCCTCCATCCTGTGAATCCAGGTGTGCTGGGTCTGCGTGCTCAAGACGACGCTCAGCAGGTATCTCAGGTGAGATCTGGTTTCTAGGTGAAGGCACAACAGCTGCACCCCTCTCCCAACACCATCCGCTAACTAATCTATGGGGCTGGATTGACGTCAGCCACAGTGGAAACTGCTCTCCTGCCCTGACCTGTTTAGAGATTAAGAGAGCACAGAACACAGAGAGAGAGAATATCAGAAAATGTGAATGGAAAAATCTGTAAGGAAACCAACCACCTGTAAGAGTACAAGGCTAAAGTGAGTTAACCTTACACTATTTAGTCATGAAATGCAAATGAAGAGAAATTAATGTGCTGGCTTTCCAGAAGTATCTGAAGGGGGGAATTGTAACCACGTCAATTTTTTAGGTTTTTTTTTCTTTTTTCTTCCTATAAAGCTATATAATATGAGCTTCATAATCATCTTTTCACTGCCCCTCTTTGAGAGCTGCCAATTTACTGAAAAAGTATTTAAAATAATCACACTGCTTGTCTTATAGAGAGAAAAAAATCAACTAGAAGTTTCTACTGAGGGCTGGAAGATATTGGAAGATTCAGGTTGGGTAAAACTAAAGGGATAATTAATTTCCAAGAAGGAAGAATGTAAATAAGAAAAGGAAACATTTGGGGTGGTTATTTGCAAGAAGGTGATTGACAGCGATCAATATACAATATAGCATCAATATCTTTAATTCATATTTCGTGTTGAAATGAAAATGATTTATATATGGAAAAGCTAAACAGAGAACATATTTAAATGAACTTATCACATATCTCATATATCCATTTACATATATTTCTGAAAAACTCAGGAAAAATAATTTAAAAACTCATTAACTTTGGCTTTGTTTGCGCCTTTTTTTTTTTAAGGCTAATTATTTACCGAGTTTGGCTTTCTTCTGGATTACATTGTAGAATCCACTGGGATGTGTACTGAGAAGGCTGCTTTGTGAGAAATCTAAACAAATGCATAAACGCACCCCCACCTTCACCTTTAAGGAACCTCATCAAAATAAAATATTCTTAAACAACCAGCCACAGGAATAGCACAATTCATGAAAGCTGCCCTTTCTACTATCCGGAGAATGTCCACAGCTTAGATCGTTACATATCTCTGTGACACAAATATGCAAAGTTAATCTTTGGGATCTGAACAGAGAATCCACAGTGATTCTAAGGCCAAAGGTAGTTCAATGTGCTGTCACTCTTACAAGAATGAGAGTGCATTGCATGTGAAATCACACAACTGCAAGAAACACGCCAACATTCTAACACAATACAAAGAAAAGTATTCAGTTGATGCAAAAGTAATTGCGGTTTTTGCCATCAAAGGCAAAACGCATCAAAGACATCCAAGGCAAAAACTGCAATTACTTTTGTACCAACCTAATACTTCAAATATGTCACACTCAAGTTTCCACAGTGAGTCGCAGGATGTTCTCTTGAGTTATTAAGGCAATGAGGTAGTTGGGCAGTGAAATGTCCTACTCAATTGCAGTATTTAATTTATTCTGTATCACTACATTGAGTATTGAAACCGAAAGTGAGCCTTTGAAGACCTCTAGTCCAATCCAATTTTGCAGGTGAATAAATTAAGACATAGAGAGGTGGCTTCAATAGGCACAGCTAAGAAGCAAGTTAGTTCCACCACCAAGACTCAAACTTAGTTTTTATTCCCAAGACCAATATGCGTGTCCTTATACCAGTGGTTTTTGAACTTCAGGGTCCCATGCTGGAATCCAGCAGGCAGCATTCCAACACCCTCAACTGCTTCAACCCAATTACTTTACTTTTACCTACTTTATATATAAGGGTCTTCAGTAAGATTTCACTTGGAAAGGGGGCTCTTCAGCCTGACTAAAATTTGAACATCACTTCACTACCCCACTGTTGTATCCTTTAAAACAAATTCACTCTGAAGCTAGCTTCCCCCTACCAGGTCTAAGTCACCTGACATTGTTTGCCAAAAGCATGGTGGTAAGGTTGGAAACAATGCTCACACTGGCGCTTCAGTTTTCCTTCCACTGCCCCCCAACTATTATGACTTCAAACTGGCTTTATCCTCCAGCACAATTATCCAAGATATTATTTACCGAAGTGTGGTATGTGTATGCCTGTTAATCTCAGGGAATATTTTAGCTGGTGCACTGACACGGCATTAACCCTGAATCCCATAGCACATAAGTCATATCTTTTTCCAATTCTTTTTCAATTACATCAAGATTATACCAAGGGAGGGTGTGGTGGCTCACACCTGTAATCCTAGCACTTTGGGAGGCCAAGGCAAGTGGATCACTTCAGGTCAGGAGTTCAAGACCAGCCTGGCCAACATGGTGAAACCCCATCTCTACTAAAAATACAAAAAAAAAAAAAAGCTGGGCATGGTGGCACATGCCTGTAGTCCCAGCTACTCAGGTGGCTGAGGCAGGAGGATCACTTAAACCCAGGAGGTGGTGGCTGCAGTGAGTCGAGATCACGCCACTGCATTGCAGCCTAGGTGACAGAGCAAGACTTCATCTCTAAAAAAGAAAAAAAAAGATTATCCCAAGGCAAGGGCATGGTGGCATGGTGGCTCATGCCTATAATCCCAGTACTTTGGGAGGCTGAAGGAGGAGGAACATTTGAGGCCAGGAGTTCGAAACCAACCTGGGCAACATAGGGAAACCCTGTCTCTGCAAAAAAAATAAGTATACATTAGCCAGGCATGGTGGTGTGTGCCTGAAGTCCCAGCTACTCTGGAGGTTGAGGCAGGAGGATCACTTTAGCCTGGGAGTTTGAGGGTGCAGCGAGCTATGATCACACCACTGCACTCCAGTCTGGGTGACAGAATAAGACCCTGTCTCAAAGAAGAAGAAGAAAAAAAAGAGTATGCCAAGAAAGTCTTAGTTTATTGCCATTAGATCCTTAACGACTTCCCAATGCTTGCTAACCTTCTGCCTATTAACCAAGGGAGAGTGCCCATTTCCTCACTTGTAATAAAAACACCTGCCTCACAGACTGGTTGTGAGGTTCCAATCAGGTATGAAAAGTGCTCAACACAGTACCTGGCATAGAAAATAGTCAATGTTGGCAAGTGAGAGTCTTGCTTTTTACCTGCTCCTGTATAAGGATCAGGAAATCAGAGTTGAATGAAAGCATCCCTGCCCTCAAAGAGCCCCAAGTCATGGCACTATTTTTTATGTTACCACAATTAAACTTACTTTGCTTTAGAAAAGCTTCAAGATTTCACAAGCTCCTCTAGAGACAACTAGAGAAATGCTTGGAGTAGCAGGGCCAGGCACTCACCTGTACCCTCTTGTTATGGTGCAGTATTATATAGCGTCATGGGATCCCCAGAGAGTGCTGGAGTATGTTGCTTTGGAAACTTTGTTTGAATGTCAGTTTAGAAGGTAGGCGTGAATCTAGCATGTGGCACACTATAGCGCAGTCCTAAGAAGAGGGCATATGTGGGCTCAACTCTGTTCTTTTGTCATGAGCCAAGGGAAAACTATCACTCACAAAGACCACAGTTTGGTGCCTCCCAACTTGATCCTGTGTGAAATTCACTACTAGACCAACTAGAGCAAGGTCATAGGTCATAGTACTCACTACTCTGCCTTTAAGATACCATCTGTTTCTAAACTTCCACACATAAGTCATGCCTGATGAACTATGCATCCTTCAAAACCCAATTCAAAGGTCATCTCTTCTGTTAAACCTTATCTATGGTAGATCATTTTACTGTTCTGCAAATATTCTCTCTCCCTCTCTCACTTGCACACATTCTTTCTCTCTCTCTCTCTCTCTCTCTCTCACACACACACACACACACACGCTCAAGAAACAAGAATAATCCTGCCTACTCTACGGATGGTGGGCTTGGTCATGTGACTTGCTTTGGCCAATGGAATATCAGAGGACATGATGTTTGCCACATCCGAGCCAAATACTTAGTTTGGTTTGGCTTCTTGCATTCCTGTCATCTGTCATGAGAAGAGCATGTTCAGGCAGCTGCTGTTCCTTCCTCCTGGGTCCAAAATGATCATCCTATGGAGCAGACTTGAACCCAACCTGCAACCTACTACAGAGCTGCTTCAGTGGCCCACAGACTAATGAGCAAGAAATAAAGGATTTGTTGCCATAAATCACTGAAGTTGGGGATTATTTGTCACTGCAGCAATAGCTGACTAATACATTCTGCAAATAAAACCTCCCTCCTCTGCTCTGACAGCACTTGGACATATCTCTATCAAGGACTTCTTGTCCTACTTTATTTTTTTTTTCCTTAGAAGCCCATGTCCTGATCAGAAACTTAACTCCTTGAGGGCAAGACCCATATCTCTTCCCATCTCTTTTATGGCAGGCATTCAATATACTTGCTGAATAAATGACAGTGTTGACCAAATACCACAATTCATGAGGATCGCAAACTCTCAATCGCTACAGGCATAAGTAACATATATAAAGAGCATTTTAAACACTCCAACATATTGCTTGGCAAGAAGCCAAGGCTTATGCGTCTCCGGGCCAGGAGAACCACTTGCCCTGGGCCTCAAATCCAGAAGGGACCTCAAATTTAGACATCTGATGCTATCTCCAAAGGACGTGAATCCTCAGTCACTAATGTGTGTTAAACATGTCGATCTCCTAAGTGAAAACATTGAAAACATATCACCGACTTGCATCATTCTGGTTTGGCATTTTTATTTCCAATATATCAGGAAACTCAAAGAATGAAAGTGGCGTAGGGCTCTCTCAACCTCTAAGAGGTGTTGTGATAAACGAAAGTCCTGGATTTTTCAGAGCCATTATGTACTAAATATGAAAACCAAGTTCTCCCAAGACCAAATTAAGCAATGATTGGTAACAGCCAAGGTCAATGGGAAAAGCTACTTCACTGGTATTTAGCTACTTGGATCTCTGACCCTGCTTAATGCTGTATCTTGCCTTCCTTGCTAAAACAGAATTATATGATTCAAATGATGGTATGTTATATTCCTCTGGGAGACATAAAAAATGTACCTGTGACCTTAAGACCATTTGGAACTATAGAAAAGTACAGCAGACCTTTGCCAGTAAAGAACCGTGTTATAATTCATACACCCTTATGGAAAACCACAATTCTGTTTGTCCACAGAAATTCTAAAGTTGTCTGAGAGTTTTGAAAATGAAGAAAAATTACATTTCCAAATAATCCTATAAGATTAAGCATGAAAAGGAAGATGCAAAGTATTCCATCCAGACGTCCTCAATACCAAAAATGTTTCAGCAAATGCCTTGGCCTGGTGGGATTACGGGACTCTGTTTTGTACTTTGTAACACTTTTACATCCTGTCCAAGTGCTCAACAAGGAGCTGGATTTAAAAATATAAAAAAGGAAAACATAAATTAAAAAGAAGAGTGATTTGATCTTAACACTTCAGAGAAGACAGTGTTCTCTGATCGCAGCTCCTCCGATGTTGTATTTTAGGAAGACGGCAAGTAGGGACCCGTAAAGATAGTGAAATGCCAACTAGGGAAGCTTACCTAGTTAAAAAAGAAACAAATCATTGGCAGCCAGTCCCCTCAGGGCAGACACTGTTTCCAGCCAGTTCTGAAAACAGTTTGTTCCAAATTAACCTTTTGATATTAGTCTCCAGCAGGCCCAGAGGTGAGAGGCCCTACCAGGGGCAGGAAGCAGGAAGGTGGGGACAGGGAAACCGTGACATCTCCGACTAGAAAATCAATGGTGTATCCTGTCCGTTTCCGAGTTGGCCTCAGAAGAAGGGTGCTCCACCCCCAGGTGGCCCCAGAAGAGAAATCTCCTGGGATTTGCACAATGAGTTTCTAGACCAGGACTCAGGGACCTAGTTTCTTTAGGCTGTTGTGAGCCGTTCATGTGTCAGTGTGTTAAGGGAAGCGTAAGAGGTCCCCACTCCAAGGAAGCAGTCACCACTGCCAAGCCCCATGGAACTGTAATGACCCCTGGACTTGTCTGTCCTCTACCTTTCCACATATCTAACCTCTCCCCCTGTCCATCCCACCATAGTGGCTTGAATACCATCTCCCCCAAATTTATGTTCACCCAGAAACTCAGAACGTAACTTTATTTGAAAAATAGGGTCTTCTGTAGATGTCATAAGGTAAGAGTGAAGAGGAGATCATACTCAAAAGGGTGGGCCCTAAATCCAATGAAGGCATCCTTGTAAGAGACAGAAATAGGAGACACAGAGAGAAGAAAGCCATCTGAGGACAGAGGCAGAGATTGAAGAGAAGCAGCCACAAGCCAAGGAACGTGAGGAGCCCCCAGAAGCTGGAAGGGGCAAGGAAGGGTGTCCCCTACAGCTTTCGGAGGAAGCATGGCCCTGCTGACATCTTGATTTGGGACTTGTGGCCTCTGGAACTGTAAGACAATAAATTTCAGTTGTATGAAGCCACCCAGTTTAGTACAGCAGCCCTAGGAAATTAACACACATACCTCTCCCCCAAGTTCTCCACGCTGGAGTCTCGGGACCCGCCGGATGACTCTGCAGCATGTTTTATTGTCTGCCCACGTTGAATCCAGCATCCAACACACCAACCTCTCCCATGACTTTTCTTCTCTGTCCGTCCCTTCACTCTCAATGGGGCAACTGGCTCCAGAAGGGTTCCCAGGGGTCCCACCCCTTACTGGCCATGTAATATGGAAACAGTATACCTACCCCTCTGTGTATCCAGTTTCCCGTCTGAAAACTGGGAAGAATAACATTCTGGGTGTACACTGTTATCAGGAGGAACAAAGAAGTCATCTATGGCTGGGTGCGGTGGCTCACGCCTGTAATCCCACTACTTTGTGGGGCCAAGATGGCCAGATTGCTCGAGCCCAGGAGTTTGAGACCAGCCTGGTCAACATGGTGAAACCCCATCTCTACTAAAAATACAAAAATTAGCCAGGTGTGGTGGCACACACCTGTAATCCCAGATACTTGGGAAGCTGAGGCACGAGAATCGCTCGAACCCAGGAGGTGGATGCTGCAGCGAGTCGAAATCACACCACTGCACTCCAGCTTGGGCGACAGAGTGAGACTGTCTCAAAAAAAAAAAAAAAAAAAGCCAAACAACAACAACAAAAAGAAGTCATCTATGCAAAGCTCTTCAGCATAGCACTTAGTGTTTGGAAAATACTCCACTGGTTTTATCTGTCATAATCAGTAATTTATTTTATGAGACAGGATCTCTATCACCTAGGCTAGAGTGCAGTGCTGTAATCATATCTCACTGCAGCCTTGAACCCCCAGGCTCAAGCCATCCTCCCACCTCAGCCTTCCAAGTAGCTGGGACTACAGGCGTGTGCCACCACACCTGGCTAATTTTTAATTTTTTTGTAGAGACAGGGGTCTTACTATGTTGCCCAGGCTGGTCTTGGACTCCTGGCCTCAAGTAATCTGCCCACCTTGGCCTCCTAAAGTGTTGGGATTACAGGCGTGAGCCACTGCGCCCAGCCAATCAATTTTTGTATGCATAAGTGAACATGGTGTGAACTGAGGCTGAATACGGTGTGAGCTGAGGGATCTGAAACTATGAAAGACTGTAGGGAGCAGAGCATCTCAGAGAAAAGAAGCCAAGAAAGGACACACTTAGGTACTTAAGATCTCAGCTATGCAATGAGGGTCAGCAACACTAAATGTTAGCAGGGATACAAGGTCGCCTAAAGCTGTACCAGCAACAGGCTGTGTCTGTATTAACTTCTTTTCTTACCCCAAAATGAAGATTCAAGATCTGATAAGCCCCAAGACACTTATTATCTCAGTTCAGGCTTTTATAACAAACTACCATGGGCTGGATGGCTTATAAACAACAGAAATTTATTTCTCACAGTTCTGCAGGCCACAAGTCTGAGATCAGGGGCCAGCAGGGTCAGGTTCTGGAGAGGGTCCCCCTCACATGGCTGAAGAGGGCAAGTGAGCTCTCTGGGGGCCCTTTGATGAAAAGGCACTAATCTCTCTAAACGAGGGCTCCACCCTCATGACCTAATCACCTCCCAAAGGTCCACCTCTTACTGCCATCACATTAAGGGTTAGAATTTCCATATGTAAATTTTGGGAAGACACAAACATTCAGTCCATTACACTTAAGAAGACATTGGGGCAGTTTTCAGCTGGGATGACAGTCCATTCGTTCCTTTAACTGACATTTAACTGAATACTCATTCAGGCCATGTGGTGGGGAAATAGTGACAACATAGATGGGGCCCCAGCCATCAGGCTGATCACAGACAAAAATCCCAGGAAATCCCGGGAAAACAGTCTTATCTCCATATCCTCCATGGATCCTGACAAGTTTAAAAACTTCAGCTCGAGATATATTCTAAAAATATCACCTCTTTCAAAACCTGATTCAGATATCACCTCCATCTTGAAGCCTTCTCCAAGACCTGAAGAAGATTAAAGTCCTCTCACTCATTTTTTTAAAAATTTTAAAAGTTAGTTGGGCATGGTGGTGCATGCCTGTAGTCCCAGCTACACCCAGCGCACCCTACCACCAGCTCCCCACACCCAGAATCAACAAAACCTTCTCTACCCTCAAGCAGACTTTGAGGAAATTTTTCATTTTCCCAACTAAAAAACTAGCAAATCATTCTACTTCCATTTTCTTGCTTTTTTCCTAGCCCAATGCATTCTGATATCCTCATTCATGCTCCTCAAACTAGGACACGTGAAACTTTGAGGGGCTGCAGATGAATTCTTGGGGGTCTAAAAGTTCTCTACAAGACTTTTTAAATTTTGAGTTTTTATTTCTTCCTTTTTTTTTTTTTTTTTTTTTTTGAGATGGAGTCTCACTCTGTCACCGAGGCTGGAGTACATTGGCGCGATCTCAGCTCACTGCAACCCCCGCCTCCCCAGTTCAAGCAATTCTCCTGCCTCAGCCTCTTGAGTAGCCGGGACCACAGACAGGCACCACCACGCCTGGCTAATTTTTGTATTTTTAGTAGAGACGGGGTTTCACTATGTTGGGCAGGCTGGTCTCGAACTCCCAACCTCAGGTGATCCGCCCGCCTCGTCCTCCCAAAGTGCTGGGAATACAGGCATGAGCCACCCCACCCAGCCAAACTTTGAGTGTTTATTTCAAAGGTAATTTTTTAAATGGAACACAGTATATGCACTTGCTGGATCATCTGGATGCCTGCTTTATAAAGCAATACTGCCTGGTAATTTCAGTGTATATATAATTTATGATTCTTTTGGTGCCAAGTTGCACTGATTTAATAATCACTGCCTAATCAGAGTAGAACCAAGGCACATTTAATACTTGGTTCTACGACAGGTTCCCATAGTGAAGGCCAATGAAGTCA
This sequence comes from Pan paniscus, assembly GCF_029289425.2. Classification (NCBI taxonomy): domain Eukaryota; kingdom Metazoa; phylum Chordata; class Mammalia; order Primates; family Hominidae; genus Pan; species Pan paniscus. The sequence goes on from NC_073259.2 coordinate 125,981,525, forward strand.
CTCCTACCACTCTTTCTTCCTCATGCCACAGGATAACTAAGCCACCAAAGACACATACCTGAGGCTCACCAAAGACAAAATAATGTGCACCAGAATAGAAGCGCCCCATTCAAGTTTCAACGCACCATTTACTTTCACCAAAATATCTTTTTCATCACTGATGTCATCTACTAGAATGAACTGGTTTTGCAAAATAGATCGTATTTAATGTTTGCAAATTTGTTTTGTCTGCATAATTGTTTGATATCTATAAACATAAGACATTTACAGCTGGGTTTGTACATGGGTTTTCAACCTGGGCCCTAATGATGTTTAGGGCTGGATAATCCTTTGCTGTGATGGGCCATTCAGTGCATTGTAGGATACTAATCAGCATCTCTGACCTTTACCCATGAGATGCTAGTAGCACACCATCCTCCCCAAAGTTGTGACAATGAAAAATGTCTCCAGATGTTGCCAAATGTCCCCTGGGAGGGGGCAAAATTGCCCCCAGTTAAGAACTAGTCTTGTGTTGATAGATATTTAAGTAACATTATAATAAAATTAAGACTATACAATATATCTTAAAGTCTTTTCCAGGCTGAGCACAGTGGCTCGTGCCTGTAATCCCAGTACTTTGGAATGCTGAGGCAGGAGGATCCATTGAGGCCAAGAGTTCGAGACCAGCCTGGGCAACATAGCGAGACCCTGTCTCTAAAAAATTTTTTTTAAATTAGTTGGGTGTGGTGGTGCATGCCTGTAGTCCTAGCTATTCAGGAAGATGAAGTGAGAAGATCACTTGAGTCCTGGAGTTTGAGGCTACAGTGATCATGTCACTGCACTCCAGCCTGGATGATGGCAAGATCCTGTCTCTAAAAAAAAGTTTAATAAATGAATACAATAAAAGTATTTTCTCTTTATAAAAGGAACACGTCTCAAGTTGAAGAAACACCAGGGCATGGGGGGTAGGGGGCTATGTGTTGCCATGTTGCCCAGGCTGGTCTTAAAGTCCTGGCCTCAAACTGTCAACGTAATGCACGCACCTACGGATGAATATATTTACCTGTGGATATATTACAATATGGTCAATACTCTGAAGCCTTACTGTACATGGCCGAGCCATGCCCCATTCTCCCCCATCACCCGAGGATGAAAATAGGCAACTCACAGGCCAGATCCAGCCCATAAGAGTCCTTCGGATTTTGCTTTAGTTACTAGACTTTGAAAATTAGGAGAGATAACAAAACCTGAATAACTGGCTTCTCTTGAAAAAGAAGCAGAAGATCCAACCGTGCTGAGCCCACATTTCTGGAAGAAAACCTCAGCTGGAACTCAGTAGTGGCTGTCTCCACTTCTCAGTTCATCCCATCTCTAACTCCCCACCTCCCACTGCTTATTTCCTCAGACTGAGGTCATGGCAACTGCAATAGAAATGTATTTCTGATTGAAAGAGGAGGCTGAGAACTGACCTGACCTCCTTGACCTAGCCAACAGGCAGTTGCCTTTCAGACTACGTTTATTTGGGGGGACACAGCTTCATTCATTATGGCTTCCGTGGCACCTCCGTGCATTTCAGTTTGCAAACCTAAACCCAACATGGTGTTTGTGCAAAATCCTAAAACATGTCTCTAATCTGCCACTCTCCTGCTCAAGAACACTAGCTCCCACTGCCCATCACAGTATTCAAAGCTTGTGACAATATGGCCCCAGTCTTGATAGCCAACTTCCCTAAACTACAGCAACAAGTTTCGAACTTCCTTGCCCCTATCACCTGCTTGCCTGCCCTATTCCTTCTCCTCTACTATCTCCTAACTATCTTTTAATACCTATTTCAAATATTGTCTCTTGGCCAGGCGCGGTGGCTCACACCTGTAATCCCAGCACTTTGGGAGGCTGAGGCAGGCAGATCACCTGAGGTCGGGAGTTTGAGACCAGCCTGACCAACATGGAGAAACCCTGTATCTACTAAAAATACAAAACTATCCGGGCGTGGTGGCACATGCCCGTAATCCCAGCTACTCGGGAGGCTGAGGCAGGAGATTCGCTTGAATCCAGGAGGCAGAGGTTGTGGTGAGCCAAGATCGCGCCACTGCACTCCAGCCTGGGCAACAAGGGCGAAACTCCGTCTCAAAAAAAAAAAAAAAAAAGTATCTTTTAAACTTTTTCTGCAGGCGGGGTAGCTCACACCTGTAATCCCAGCACTTTGGGAGACCAAGGTGGGAGGATTGTTTGAGGCCAGGACTTTAAGACCAGCCTGGACAACATGGAAACACAGCCCCCTACCCCCCCATGCTCTGGTGTCTCTACAAAGAACAAAAATTTTAATAAGTAGCTGGGTGTGGTGGTGCACGCTGTAGTAGTCCCAGCTAACTCAGGAGGCTGAGGCAAGAGGATCGCTTGAACCCAAGAGTTTAAGGCTGCAGTGAGCCATGATCATGCCACTGCACTCCAGCCTCAGCCACACAGCAAAACCTCATTTCAAAATAAATAAATAAATAAACAAACAAACCTTTTCTAGTCCTTCAAACCAGGCATGTTCTTGCCGCTGCTTGGAACAACTCCTGTGCTTCAACTGTAGCTTGTTAGTGAACAAGTCCGAGAGCCCCTAGGCTGTGCAGACCCTTAACAATGAAGAGATAGTCCAGATTTCTACTCTGGCCCTAAGCATAAGGTTGCTTTGCAGGACTTCTGCATCTTTCTGTAGCTGTCAACTGCTTTGAATATAGGATCATAGGTAAGAGAAGCATTCCAAGGAATAAGTGGAGGGATCATCAGCTTTGAACACAACCCGGCAGAATGTGAATCTTCAAGGAAGCATATGCTAGGCTGTTTGTTGCAGTACTGTTTGTAATAACAAAATGATTAGAAGTATCTAAAATGACCTTTCATAAGAAAACAGCTAAATAAACTATGGAACATCCATAGTCACTAATGCTACTCACTAACTCCTGTTTTGTTTCTCACAAGAAATTATACTTCCCCATACCCTTTAGTGTAAGGCATGGTCATGTGACTTATTCTGGGCAATGAATCATGAACAGAAATGACACATGCCACATCCAAGAGGAAGCCTTTAAGAACCAGCATGGGAGTCTCCCCATCGCCTTTCTCTGCCTTGGCAATTGTGGAGTTGAAGCCTCTATTAGCTTAAGCCCATGGGTAACTCTGAGTAGCAGAGACCTGGAATGAACACGTGGCATGAGAAGAAAATAAACTTTTGTTACGTTAAGCCACTGAAATGTGAGGGTTGTTTATTTCTGCAGCATATCCTAGCCTATGCTGATTGGTATACATTCTATAGATTACAATGTAGCACTTTAAAAGATGGGACTAACAATTATAAACATATATGTACCTAACAACAGAACCCCAAAATACATGAAATTAAAATCCACAAAATTAAAGGAATAGGCTGGGCATGGTGGCTCACGCCTGTAATAATTTTTAACAATTTATCTTGAGACAAGATCTCACTCTGTCACCCAGGCTAGAGGAGAGTGGCACAATCATGGCTCACTGCAGTCTTGACCTCCCAAGCTCAAATAATCCTCTGACCTCAGCTTCCCAAGTAGCTGGGAGTAAAGGTAGGAGCCACTATGCCCAGCTAATTTTTTCTATTTTTTGTAGAGATGAGTGTCTCACTATGTTGCCCAGGCTGGTCTCGAACTCCTGGGCTCAAACAATCTCCCTGCTTCAACCTCCCAAAGTGCTGAGATTACAGGGCTGAACCACTGTGGTCTTTTTTTTTTTTTTTTTTTAACAATTTTAATGAAAGAAAAAGAATATAGGTCTTATGATGGTGGCTTTGACCTGGAATAAGAAAAGAACAAGACCATCTCCTAAGTTAAACAGATAAATAATGCTAATACATTGATGTCATTTGTTGAGCATTTACTATATGTCAGGCATTAAACCAGCTACTTGACATGAATTAACCTGAAACCTCACAATAGGCCCATGGGGGAGATACAGTTATAATTTCTGTTTTTTAGATACAGAAATTGTGGCTCAGAGAGGTGAAATCTTTTTCCCAAGAGTGTATTCTATAACCCAGTCTCTTAACTTCTCTAAGTAAACTCAGTGCCTAGGGTAGAGCCAGTAGCTTCCCAGTGTGGCTGCCCACGCTACACAACAGGGTGGAGGGGAGGAAGGATTCAAGCATAAAGATGCAAGAGTTTCTGAATTTGGCACCCACCTGGCTTCAAAGTGGGTTTGCGGCCAACAGATGGCTAACTCCTGGGTGGCAAACTTGAGAAAATGTGGACTCGCTGTAGGTAGAAACACAACCCTCCTCACTCTAAATTACAGCTATCTGCATACGGTTCTTAGTCTTGATACTAGTATTTTATCTTTGAGAGGCAATAACAGTGTAAGGGTCTGGTTCAGAGACCCCAGCACCTGCATATTTATTTGAACCCAGGCTTTGCAATTTGCTCACTTATGTGACTTTAACTTCTTATTTAATCACTCTTGGCCTCAGTTTCCTCATCTGCAAAATAAGGGTAATAATCAGACCTACCTCAAAGGTTATTAAAATAACTGCATGAGCCAATATACATAAAGTCCTCAGAACTTTACATGTGCCTCCGTGGCAGGCACATTAAATATTAAATGACTGACATGCTATTGTTATTCCTAATTCCACAAATGTCAACCATGGTGGCATATATACTTACGTGATAAATGTTCAGTAAATATTAAGCAAATTGAATAAAGCTGTCTTTGAAGCCACACACAGTGAGATCTTATTATAGAGAGCCTTTTCAAGACACTTTTTTTTTCCCCTAGAGATGGGGTCTTGCTACATTGTCCAGGCTGGTCTCAAACTCCTGGCCTCACGGGATCCTCTTGCCTCAGCTTCCCAGGACACTTCTAATCAAGGCAGTTAACACACAGGCTTTGGAGTCAAGCAGACCTCGACTCTGCCACTGATGGACTGTGTGACTCCAGGGAGGTTACTTCACGTCTCTGAATGTCAGCTTCCTGATTTATAAAAGAGAGATGTTGATACTACCCCCTCAGAGCTGCTGTTAAGAACTAAATGCAATCAATGTAAAGCTCTTAGTGCCATGCTCAGCACATAATACACGCTCATTAAATGACAGCCATCATTACCAGTAACTCAGTCCCCTTGCATTGGGCTCACTTACCCCTTTTCCATCCCGGATAATATCAGAATGTACCCACGAGAAGATGCATAGCTAGTAAAGTGGTTTGACAAAAATAAAAAGAAGTAATCGGTAAATAGTAGATGCTCTTCTTACATATATAAATGCAAATCCCTGAAGAGTTTAGCAAATGTATGTTTGTGTGACAGCTATTTATGGAGGCTGTATACTTTTATTTGCCTAGAATTTGATGCACTAAATGTAAACAAAGCATGATGAAGACTCTAATAGAAGCAGTCCCCAGACAGAAGCCAGGGCTCTTTCCCAAGCTCTCTGGAAGGTTGGCTTCTCTGCAGGCGTGTTGATGCGGTATATTTAGGCTGTTAATCATACCCAGAAGCGTTCCCACCTATCTGAAGACAGGGCAAACCCAGCAAGTCTCAAATTAGCAACATCCTACAAAATTTTCATCAGCCAATCTAATGCAAATGCTTTAACTTCTTCCCAGAGAAATTCTGTGAGAAATTCTCCCTAACAGGCTAAAGTTCATGGCTCAAGATCAGCTATCAGGACAACATAATGAGCCCCTTGGTCAAAGCCTGCATGGCTGGAAAAGTGCCTGTCAATCAACTTTGGGGTAAAGGAAAGCACCGTTCACATATATTAGCAGAGTTCCCTATTTAAAGAAAATCTGGGTCGATCACATGATGGGGTGAATAACAGTCATAAATAAAGCACTTGGGGACATTTTATATCAGGTTGCGTTCATGTTAAATATTTCTAAAGACCCAGAACCAGTAGATTTGATAGATCTGATGACTCAGTAGATTTGACAGATCTGTGCCTGACGAGTGCTCTGCTGAGAAAGAACTACATTTCAAAAGAAGGGAAACACACCTAAGCCAAACACAAATATTTAGAGCTTTAAGACCCAAAGCAAAAAATATCCACTCTTCCTTGGGGATTCACTCATCCATCTACCACATACAAGGTGCACAACAGCAAGATCTTGCCCCTCATGGAGCTCACAATTGAGTGGAGAATGGAGAATAAAGAAAATAGTCCATCCTCATTATTTGTGGATTATTCCATTTGGAGATTTGTCTACTCACTGAAATTTATTTTAACCCCAATATCAATACACATGGTCTTTTCACGGTCATCTGGGGACATACGAACATACAGTGAAAAACATGAGCTGCCCGATGTACATGATGCCAGCTGAGATCCAGAAAGGTGACGCTCTACCTTACTTCATGTTTTTGTACTTTTTTGGTGACTTCACTATTTAGAATGCCCCCGGTTAGTGATAAAGTGCTACCTAGTGTGTTCCTAAGCTCAAAAAGGCTGGAATGTGCCTTACAGAGAAAATGTGTGTGTTAGATAAGCTTCATTGAGGCATGAGTTATAGTGCTGTTGGCTATGAGCTAAATGTTAATGGATCAACTATCTATCATCTATCTATCTATCTATATCTATCTATCTATAAAATAAGGTGTCTTTAAACAGAAACACATACAAAATGATCGGTTGGTAAATTTAGGGCCAAAGGCTTGCAGAAACCTAACCCTGTTATCTCCCTTGCAGATTCAATATTCGTTAACTCAGGATTCAGGAAAACTTTATAGAATATAACTGCCATGATGCCAGATGTAGTGGCTCATGCCTGTAATCCCAGCACTTTGGAAGGCCAAAGTGGGAGGACTGCTTGAGGCCAGGAGTTCAAGACCCCATCTCCACTAAAAACTTAAAAAATTAGCCAGACATGGTGGCACATGCCAGCAGTCCCAACTACTCAGGAGGCCGAGGTGGGAGGATTGCTTGAGCCCAGGAGGTCAAGGATACAGCGAGCTATGATCACACTACTGCACTCCACAGACTTTTGAGATACCGTCTTAAAATATATATATACGTGTGTGTGTATATATGTATATGTGTATGTGTATATATACATAGATATAACTGCCATGAATAATGAGAATTGACTATAATCCAAATCTATAAACATAATGAAACAAACAACTAAGTAAAGAAGAAAACAGGGGTATGCTACTTTAGAGTATTCAGTATTTGTAGTATTCCATGTTTTGTGTAACAAAGGGGTTGACATTAATATATATTTGCTTTTTTTTTTTTTGAGACAAGAGTTTCACTCTTGTTGCCCAGGCTGGAGTGCAATGGTGTGATCTCGGCTCACCACAACTTCCACTTCCGGGGTTCAAGTGAATCTCCTGCCTCAGCCTCCCGAGTAGCTGGGATTACAGGCATGCGCCACCATGCCTGGCTAATTTTGTATTCTTAGTAGAGACGGGGTTTCTCCATGTTGGTCAGGCTGGTCTCGAACTCCCGACCACAGGTGATCCGCCCACCTCGGCCTCCCCAAGTGCTAGGATTACAGGCATGAGCCACTGCGCCCGGCCTATATTTGCTTTTTTAATAGAGGTTAAAACTTAAAACTGAAAAACTAAAAGAAATCAATCTATTGTAGATATCAAATTGGTGACATAACTATACAGAAAAAAAATTTAGGCCAGGCACGGTGGCTCATGCCTGTAATCTCAGCACTTTGGGAGGCCGAGGCGGGCGGATCATGAGGTCGGGAGTTTGAGATCAGCTTGGCCAACATGGTGAAACCCCGTCTCTACTAAAAAAAAATACAAAAAAAATTAGCTGGGCGTGGTGACAGGCGCCTGTAATCCCAGCTACTCAGGAGGCTGAGGCAGGAGAATCGCTTGAACCCGGGAGGCAGAGGTTGCAGTGAGCTGAGATTGTGTCATTGCACTCCAGCCTGGCTGACAAGAGTGAAGCTCCATCTCAAAAAAAAAAAAAAAAAGAAAGAAAGAAAGAAAGAAAAGAAAGAAATATGGGCATGGAGGAAGAAGTTAAACTATGCCCCTAAGGAGGCATAAAAAATCTATAGTACAAATGACTCCGTTTCTTCAACAAATAAGTAATGTGGGGAAGAGGGAGGTGGAACTATGGAAGTTAAAAACTTAAGAGACATATGAACCAAATGCAATGTAAGATCCTGTATAGATCCCAATTCAAACAAGTCAACTGCAGCAAGACATTTTAAAGACCTGGAGATATTTGAACATGGACTGGATATTAAATGATATTGACAAATTAATGTTTTGTTTTATAAGCTGTGGTAATAGCTTTCTGTAACATTATTTTAAAAGCCTTACCTGTTTGAGATGCATATTGAAGTATTTACAGATAAAAATCTGTGACCTCTGGGATTTGCGTCAAAACACTCCCACACACACACAAGTAGGACAGAAACAAATGAAACAAGATTGGCAAGATGTTGATTATTGTTGAATCTGGGTGGTAAGTACAAGGAAGTTTGTTATACTATATTTTCTTTCTTTTTTTTTTTTTTTCAGACAGGGTCTCACTCTGTTGCCCAGGCTGGAGTGCAGTGGTTTGATCTTGGCTCACTGCATCCTCCACCTCCCAGGCTCAAGCAGTCATCCCACCTCAGCCTCCTAAGTAGCCGGAACTATAGGCTCACGCCACCATGCCCAGCTAAGTTTTGTATTTTTAGTGGAGATGGGGTTTCACCATGTTGCCCAGGCTGGTCTCGAACTCCTGGCCTCAAGCAGTCCGCCCACCTCAGCCTCCCAAACTGCTGAGATTACAGGCATAAGCCACCACGTCCAGCTTATATTTTCTTTTATATTTAAATTTTCCATTTAAGAAAACTTTTTAAATAGTCTCTTACTGACCTTACTCTTTAAAGGAGAAGATCATTAATGCTGACAGTTTTTAATCAATTACAGAGTTGTTCACTATTATTTTAATATACGGTGGTATTTTACATAATAATAATTATAGTAATGACAGCAGCAATGGCTATTAATATTATTACTTGCTGCATGTCTGATATAAGGTTAAGCATTTTACATGTATTATCTTATTAAATCCTAACCCTGATAGGTAGGTCTAGTATGGTCTATATTTTACAGATGGAAAAAACTGAGGTACACAGTTGCTCAAAGACGCATGGCTAGTAATCAGCAAATCAGATTTGAACCCAGGACTGATTCCAAAGTGTGTGCTGGGGTAGGGGTTTAGCCAGTACGGGACAGGGCCCAATGTAGCCTTTTCAGAAACAAAGTAATGGGTGCCTATGGATATTCTTCATGTAGGTCTGGAATCAAACAACAGAGAAAAGCCTGTAATCCCAGCACTTTGGGAGGCTGAGGCGGGCAGATCACTTGAGGTCAGGAGTTCAAGACCAGCCTGGCCAACATGGTGAAACCCTGTCTCTACTAAAAACATAAAAAGTAGCCAGGCGTGGTGGTGCACCCCTGTAATCCCAGCTACTCAGGAGGCTGAGGCAGGAGAATCACTTGAACCCAGGAGGCGGAGGTTGCACTGAGCCGAGATCACGCCCCTGCACTTCCAGCGTAGGTGATAGAGTGAGACTCCGTCTCAGAGAAAAATAACAACAGAGAAAAGGGGAGGAGAAAACCCAGCTCTCTCCCCATCCCAGCCTTGGTTTTCTACTTAGTGAACCATGTGAACCTTCACTAGCCCATCTTGTTTTCTGCTATAAAAACAGAAGTCCTGATAACGTGTTCACAGGGATGCTGTAAGCACCAAACATTACGTGCAAAGCACCCCAAGGATGATGGATGCTCCATAATTCCTAATTAGCATCTCTCAGTTAGGAAGCTGGAAGCTGCTGCTCTGGAGGTGAATTGCAAGTCTGACTTGCAGATATCAGGGCTGCTTCAGATGAGGAAAACGGTTGGCCTCTCTCTCTGGAGGGACTCTGTGGGTGGCCCTTCTAAGAGCTCTTTTCAGCACTTTGGAAGTTTCTCTAAAGATCCATTCTCCTTGTCATATGTTTGCATGCATCCACAGGAGAAAAATCACCCAGCAGCCACCAGCGGTGATGGCCCCAGATGGCCTTGTTCTTGGCAGAGACGGCCCAATGACCTTCACCACCCACCTCTGTCCCTGCAATGTGGAGGCACAATTAAAACTCTCCAAGGGTGGCCTTGCTAGACCACCTTTTAGCAGGTATCCTGGGAGATGGCACAGCATGGCCTACAGGACAGCAGAGACTGAGGTTCTAAAATCTTGCTTCCAACAATTCCTAGTTGTGTGTCCTTAGGGGAATTACTTGATCTCTCTGTGCCTCAGTTTTGTCATTTGTCAAATGTGATGTTCCTACCTCCCAGGACTGTTGTAGGTATGAAACTACATATGGAAAGTACTTAGCTCAGTCTCTGGCACACCGTTGGCACCCAATCACAACACTGATCATTTTGGGGTAATGATTTTATTGTCATTATATAATTTTTTTAAAAAAAGGACCATGGCCGGGCGCGGTGGTTCTTGCCTGTAATCAATCCCAGCACTTTGGGAGGCCGAGGCGGGTGGATCACTTGAGGTCAGAAGTTTGCAACCATCCTGACCAACATGGTGAAACCCCATCTCTACTAAAAATACAAAAATTCGCTGGGTGTGGTGCTGCATGCCTGTAAACCCAGCTACTTGGGAGGCTGAGGCAGGAGAATCACTTGAACCTGGGAGATGAAGGTTGAAGTGTGCTGAGGTCATGCCACTGCACTCCAGCCTGGGCGACAGAGCAAGACTCTGTCTCAAAAAATAACAACAAAAAAAAGGGACCAGGCCTTGGCTGGGCATGGTGGTTATGTCTGTAATCCCAGCACTTTGGGAGGCCGAGGCAGGTGGATCATTTCAGGTCCGGAGTTCAAGACCAGCCTGGCCAACATGGTGAAACCCTGTCTCTACTAAAAAATACAAAAATTAGCCGAGTGTGGTGGCATGAGCCTGTAATCCCATTTACTCGGGAGAGTGAGCCAGAAGAATCACTTGACCCTGAGGGACAGAGGTTGCAGTGAGCCAAGATCATGCTACTGCACTCCAACCTGGGCGACAGAGCAAGACTCAGTCTGGAAAAAAAAAAAAAAAGGAACCAGGCCTTTCCTAGGCACCCACTAAAAGCTGGTATGTGAAAGCAAAGTCATCAATGCGTACTAGTATAAAATTAGCATCTAGAAAGTCATTCTGCCCTCCTTGCCCCCTTATTATTCTGGTAAAATATATATTACATAAAATACACCATTTTAAGTGTACAGCGGAGTGGCCTTAAGCACATACGCAGTGTTGTGTAACCATCACTACCATCCATCCATAGAACCTTTTCATCCTCCCAAAATGAAATTCTGTACCCATTAAGCCATAACTCGCCACTGCCCTCCCCTCTCAGCCCCTGGCAACCACCGTTCTACTTTCTGTCTCTGATTTTGACTACACTAGATATTTCACTTAATTGAAATCATACAGTATTTGTCCTTTAGGATCTGGCTTCTTTCACTCAGCATCATGTTTTCAAGGTTTATCCATGTTGTGTAGCATGTGTCAGCACTTCATTCCTTCTTTCCTTTTTTTTTTTTGAGACAGGGTTTCCCTCTGTCACCCAGGCTGGAGTGCAGTGGTGCAGTATCAGCTCACTGCAACCTCTGCTGCCTCCTGGGCTCAAGCAATCTTCCCACCTCAGCCTCCCGAGTAGCTGGAACTACAGGCATGCGCCACCATACCCGGCTAATTTTTAGTAATTTTAGTAGAGATGAGGTTTCACCATGTTGCCCAGGCTGGTCTTGAACTCCTGAGCTCAAGCAATCTGCCCACCTGGGCCTCCCAAAGTGCTGGGATTACAGGCATGAGCCACCACGCCTGGCCTTCATTCCTTTGTAAGGCTAAATAATACGGGTGTGTCTATGGTATGGTATGGGTATATCATATTTTATTTATCCATGTATCTGCTCGTGGACACTTGGGTTGGTTCCACCTTTTAGCTATTGCAAATAACGCTGTCATGAACACAAGTGAACAAATAACCTGTTCAAGTCCTTGCTTTCAATTCTTTGCGGTATATACCCAGAAGTAGAATTGCTAGATCATATGGCAATTCTACATTTAATTTTTTTAAAGAACCTCCATATATTTAATGGAAACCAATATTTGTTGAATATTTACAAGCCAGGCACTTGAATTATTTTTTTCACATTTAATCATCTCAACAATCCCCATGAGGTAGACATCGCAAATGGAGCCAGAGATTGGGCAGGTAATTTGCCTACGACATCATGCTTAGCAAAGGCAAGTGCCTGGATTTGAACTCAGATCTGGTAGACTTCAATGCCAACCTTTCCCACAAGCTGACACTGTCATCTCAAAAAAGGAAGGAAAACACTTCGCCTTAAGGCAGTCTCGCATGTGTCCTTTGGGATCAATGGAAGGGAACAAGTAAACCCAGAAACCCAGCACCATCACCAAGTAGTTGTATGACTTCAGACATACATCTCTGCATCTCAATTACTTCACATCTCTGCATCTCAATTACTTCAGGTTAGAAACAGCATTAATATTTGTAGGAATATACTCTAGGATTTGAAAGCAGATACTTGTACACCAATGTTCATAGCAGCATTGATATGGTTTGGCTGTGTCCCCACCCAAATTTCATCTTGAATTCCCTTGCGTTGTGGAAGAGTCCCAACTGGGAGATAATTGAATCATGGGGGTGGTTTCCCCCATACTGTTCTCATGGTAGTGAATAAGTCTTACAAGATCTGAAGGTTTTATAAGGGGAAACCCCTTTCTTTCAGCTCTTATTCTTCTCTTGTCTGCAGCCATGTGAGACGTGCCTTTCACCTTCTGCCATGATTGTGAGGCCTCCCCAGCCACATGGAACTGTGAGTCCATTAAACCTCTTTCTTTTGTAAATTGCCCAGTCTTGGGTATATCTTTATGAGCAGCATGAAAACAGACTAATACAAGCATTATCCACAATAGTCAAAAGGTGAAACCAACACAGGTGTCTGTCAGTAGACGAATGGATAAATGAAACGCAGTGTATCTATACAATGGAATATTATCCAGCCATAAAAAGGAATGAAGTAGTGATATGTGCTGCAATATGGATGAAACTCAAAAACATTAGGTTAAGTGAAAGAAGCCAGACACAAAAGGACAAATACTGTTTAATTCCATTCACAAGAGGTACCTACAACAGGCAAATTCATAAAGACAGAAAGTAGAATAGATGTTACCAGGAGCAGGAAGGAGGGCAAATGGAGAGTTCTTGTTTAATGAGGATAGAGTTTCTAATAGGGATGATGAAAAACTTTTGGCGATGATGTGGCAAGTTATTACATAGCACTGTGAATGTATTTAATGTCACTGAATTGGACACTTACAATTAAATGATAATGATGAAGTAATAAATATCATGTATACATACCTCAATTTAAAAAAAAAATTTTTTTTTTGAGACAGGGTCTCACTCTATCACCCAGGCTGGAGGGCCTCAGCTCACTGCAACCTCCGCCTCCCAGCTTCAAGCGATTCTTGTGCCTCAGCCTCCCAAGTAGCTGAGACTACAGGCACACACCACCCATCCAGATAATGTTTTGTATTTTTAGCAGAGAAGGGTTTTAGCCATGTTGCCCAGGCGGGTCTCAAACTCCAGAGCTCCAATAATCTGCCTGCCTCAGCCACCCAAAGCGCTGGGATTACAGGCATGAGCCACCGCACCCAGCCAAAAAAATTATTCTTAAATAAGTTGTTCTTCATTATATTGGAGTTGTTCTGAGGACTAAACTGGTGTTCTCAAACTTTAATATGCACAGAAATCACCCAATTTTATTAAAATGTAATTCCATGAGGCTGGGCCAGGTCCTGAGATGTGGCACTTCTAATTAGCTCCCAGGTGGCAGAGATGCTACCTGCCCATGGGCCACACTTTGGGTAGCCACATACATAAAGCTCCACTGAGTGCCCAGCATATAGTAAACACTAAATTCTCGCTGTAGTTATGAGATTAATACTAAAGTTGATGTAGGCTGGGCGCAGTGGCTCATGCCTATATTCCCAGCACTTTGGGAGGGCAAGGCAGGTGGATCACCTGAGGTCAGGAGTTCGAGACCAGCCTGGCCAACAGTGAAACCCCATCTGTACTAAAAAGACAAAAATTAGCCAGACGTGGTGGCACGCGCCTGTAGTCCCAGCTACTTGGGAGGCTGAGGGAGGAGAATCACTTGAACCCAGGAAGTGGAGGTTGCAGTGAGCCAAGATTGCACCACCACACTCCAGCCTGGGCAACAGAAGAAGACCCTGTTTCAAGAAAACAAACAAACAAATAAATAAATAAATAGGGTTGATGTGGATCTTTCAAACATCTTTGTCTTTCACTGGTAAATGCTCATTTCAAGAAGAAAGCAGCACATTTTGATCTGCTCTGAGATCTCAAAACCCCCAAGCACACTCTTTTTACAGAAACTCCAAGAGAGTCGTGCGGAGCAGAGACTTCAGCGGCTGTGTCTCCCACAGACATCTAAAAACATTTCTCTCAAAGTGTCATATGGATAAAAACACCAAGCTTGAAAAATATTTTCATTTTAAAGGATCTCAACCAAAAAGAAGCAAGCATAAGACACAGATAGCACTTTGGCCTAGCCCAGTCCATGCCCTGTTCCTAGGCAGCCATCGAATACTTCTGATGACCTGGGAGTTCATTTTTAACTATCTCAGCCATTTGTTCAGGGCCTGCAGGTGAAGAATAGATGAGAATAGTTAGGGACCAGGGCTTCAGAGAATGACTCAAAAAGAAGGACATCACCATGGCTCGGATTCAGGTCACACTCCTGTATCCAATCTCCCTTGCTAAAGAGGTCGTGCCCGCCTGGATGTGGGGCACAACCTTGAGTCAAGACTGCCACAATCATGTCCACCAATTCTAGGAACAACCCAGTCCAAACCACTGCTAGACGTTCTCTCTTCCCATCCGTCACTCTTCCCAAAAATTTAGAGCTGAAAGCTGCTCATACGTGTCAAGATTCAAGACTGCATCTTGTTATTCTGCTTTAGGAATTCAGTCTGCTAGGCACGGAGCCCAAACCATAGGAACAATACAACCAGAAAATTTCCAAATAGAGCTGAGAAGTTCATTCGGAAAACCAAACCCAGGTTATTCTAGACCAGCCAGATTAATTTCTATATATTTACTATAACTGCAATGGCTAACATTGAGTGCCTGTCACATACAGGACACTGAGCTGAGCATTTTGCACCTATTGTCTAATCCTCATGCCAACATTAGGAGGTAAACATCCTATTTTTACAGATGGGGATTCAAAGACATGGAGGACATTATGCCCAAGGTTATGGCTCCGTAACTTAGAAAGACAACACTGCTATCTGAAACTTAAACCTGGCCAGGTGCGGTGGCTCATGCCTGTAATACCAGCACTTTGGGAGGCTAAGGCGGGTGGATCGCCTGAGGTCAGGAGTTTGAGACCAACCTGGTCAACATGGCGAAACCCCGTCTCTACTAAAAATACAAAAATTAGCTGGGCATGATGGTGGGTGCCTGTAATCTCGGTTATTCAGGAGGCTGAGGTAGGAGAATCGCTTGAACCCAGGAGGCAGAGGTTGCATTGAGCTGAGATAGCGCCACTGCACTCCAGCTTGGGTGACAAAAGCAAGACTCTGTCTCAAAAAATTTAATTAATTAATTAAACCTATCTTAAAATGATATTTAATCATGGTGTTATAAAGTTGACATATGTTCACAAGAAGCACAGGCCAGACAAATTCCAGAATTCACACTTGATCATAACACTACAGTCAAAAATAAGAACAGGCCAGGCACAGAAGCTCATGCCTGTAATTTTAGCACTTTGGGAGGCTAAGGTGGGAGGATCACTTGAGCCCAGGAGTTCAAAGCCAGCCTGGGCAATACAGCAAAACCCTATCTCTACAAAAAAATACAAAAAAAGTAGTAGCCAGGTGTGGTGGCACACACCTGCAGTCCCAGCTACTCAGGAGGCTGAGGTGAGAGGATCACCTGAGCCCAGGAGGTCGAGGCTGCAGTGAACTGTGATCACGTCACTGCACTCCAGCCTGGGTGACAGAGTGAGATCCTGTCTCAAATAAATAGGCCGGGTGCGGTGGCTCACGCCCATAATCCCAACACTTTGGGAGGCTGAGGCAGGCAGATCACCTGAGGTCAGCAGTTGGAGACCAGCCTGACCAACATGGCGAAACCCCATCTCTACTAAAAATACAAAAATTAGCCAGGCATGATGGTGGGTGCCTGCAATCCCAACTACTCAGGAGGCTGAGGCAGGAGAATCGCTTGAACCTGGGAGGTGGAGGTTGCAGTGAGCCCAGATAGTGCCATTGCACTCCAGCCTGGATGACAGAGAGGGACTCTGTCTCAAAATAAATAAATAAATAAAAACAAAAAGATCATGCACACCCAATCGGAAAATACTAGTGACGTCTACCATTTGGTGGTTCTTCCCAATGTTAGCATGAAGTGGCTGTCAGGGGTTAGTAATGAGTGGTCGGTGATAACACATTCCACTTGTTATGATCACCTAGATTTGCCAGAGTTAGCAAATAAAAAGACATTAGGTTAAATGAGAATGTCAGATAAACATAAATAATTTTTAGTATAAGTATGTTCTGTGCAGTATTCAAGCATACTTACACTAAAAATGTATGCATTGTTGGCCAGGCGTGGTGGCTCATGCCTGTAATCCCAAAACTTTGGGAGGCCGAGACAGGCAGATCACGAGGTCAGGAGATCAAGAGCATCCTGGCTAACACGGTGAGACTCCGTCTTTACTGAAAATACAAAAAATTAGCCAGGTGTGGTGGCGGGCGCCTGTGGTCCCAGCTACTTGGGAGGCTGAGGCAGGAGAATGGCGTGAACCCGGGGGGCGGAGCTTGCAGTGAGCTGAGATCATGCCACTGCACTCCAGCCTGGGTGACAGAGCAAGAGTCCGTCTCAAAAAAAAAAAAAAAAAAAAAAAAAAAAAGTATGCATTGTTTATCTGAAATTCAAGTTTAAAAGAGCATCCTATATTTTATCAGGAAACCCGATAAACAGCAAAGTCATAAAGTACTCCTGGTTACGGCACACTACAACCAAGCCCTAAATTGCGGGGCCACAGTTTCCCAAGTACTTTAAAAATCTTCTTACCCTTGATCCTCCCAGTATCCTGTGGCTCAGTAAAGTTATGTAACTTGCCCAAGCGACACACAGCAAGAGGGTGGCAGAGCTGGGACCCAGCACCGTGCTCCAGTTCTCCATCCACTCACCATCCCAAAAAAGATACATGGCGCCTCTTAAATGGGAGGGCAGATGTGTGACCACACTTGGCTTCAGAGTGCATGAGTGGAGGGAGAGCTATTATTTAAATCCAGCCGACGTTGCAAACTCTGAAACATCCCACTCTGAATATCCAGACATTCCTAGTAATATGTTCTTTACCCTTTTGATCCTTATGCCCTACTTAGAATTTTCTGCATTTGCTGGAATTCTGGATTAAGAATTCTGGCTACATTGGAACAACAGAATCTATTGTATCCTCCAGCCAAGCTCATTATCTTTGAGTAACAGCATCCCAGCTTTTGTTTGGAGAACATCCCTGCTTGGTCCACAGGGCTTGGAAGGGACTGATCTTGCTCCCTGGCTCCAGCACTGACCCATGACAACACCGCTCCCTTTTGACTCCAGGAGTAGAGAAATGAAGCACTCCTGGCTGGTGAATAGGATACCCCAGAAATTTGTTGGAGCCACTGAGAAATAATCACGCTCTTCCTACAAGCAAGGTGATAAAATGCAAGTGTGGCACTTCCAGTGGCCATTCTGCCACCGTAAGGAAAGGCTGTTTGGATGAAAGCAATCCAGAAAGAAAGCCAAACTGAGAGGTGTAGACAAGGCTTTGCTTTGTCAAGTACCTGGATCTAGCCACGCTGAAGCCAGTGCTACCCATAAACATCTCAGTCCCACAAGCCAAAGAACTCCCCATTTTTGTTGAACCAGTTTGAGATAAGTTTCTCACACTCACAAACAAAGGGGCTCAGATGAATACAATCAGTGAATATCATCACATTTTCTATCAGTCAACAGGCAAGGTCAAAAACATCTGGAAATCCTGTTCAGTGTAAGTTCTAAATATAACCAAAATCCAACCATGGCTCACCGGCCTGGTGCAAGCCACAGTCGTCTTCTTCTTCTATTTATATTTTAAATTTTTTTCTTTTTGAGACAGAGTCTTGCTCTGTCACCCAGGCTGGAGTGCAGTGGTAAGAGCATGGCTCACTGCAGCCTTGAACTCCTGGGTTCAAGGGATCCTCCCACCTCAGCCTCCTGAGTAGCTGGAACCACAGGCATGCACCACCACACCCAGCTAATTTTTAAAAATTTTTTGTAGAGACAGGCTCTTGCTACCTTGCCCAGGCTGGTCTCAAACTCCTGGGTTCAAGTGATCCTCCTGCTTCAACCTCCCAAATGCTGGGATTACAGGTCTGAGCCACCTTGCCCTGCCTTCTTATTCTTCTTCTTTTTTCACACAGGGTCTTGTCTTGCTCTGTTGCCCAGGCTAGAGTGCAATGGCCTGATCACAGCTCACTGCAGCCTTGACCTCCTGGCTCAAGCAATCCTCCCTCCTCAGCATCCCAAGTAGCTGGAATCATAGGCATGCACCACCACACCCTGCTTGCAGTCTTCTAACTCATCCACCTGCTTCTATTCAGGCCCCTAGAGTCTGTTCTCAACCAGTGACTAGAAAGATGCTGCTAAAACTGAAGTCAGATCCCACTCTTCCTCTGCTCAAAACCCTCCGATGTGTTCATTTCATGGGGTAAAATGTTTACACTGGTCTCAAAAGCTCTCATGGGCCGGGCATGGTGGTTCATGCCTGTAATCCCAGCACTTTTGGGAGGCCGAGGTGGGTGGATCATTTGAGGTCAGGAGTTCGAGACCAGCCCAGCCAACATGGTGAAACCCCACCTCTACTAAAAATACAAAAATTAGCCGGTCGTAGGAGTGGGCGCCTGTGATCCTAGCTACTCAGGAGGCTGAGGCATAAGAATTGCTTGAACAGGGAGGTGGAGATTGCAGTGAGCCAAGATTGCGCTACTGCACTCCAGCCTGGGCAACAGTGTGAGACTCAGTCTCAAATAAATAAATAATAAATAAAGGCTCTCATGATCTGGTCCCACTCCACTCTGGTCACACAAGCTTCCTAGCTGTTCCTCAGACACCTCAGGGGCTTGGCAGGTGCGGTGGCCTCTCTCTGAGTGCTTTTCCCCCCAGAGGTCCCCAGGATCACTCCCTCAGTTCCTTTAAGTCTTTGCTCAAATGTCACCTTTTTCATGAAGCCTGCTCTGCTTTTTGCTTTTTTCCATAGTACTTGTCACCTTCTATCATCCTTGATAGCTTCCTTATTCCATTTATTAAACTTCTTTTTTTTGAGACAGGGTCTTTCTCTGTCACCCAGGCTGGAGTGCAGTGGTGTGATCTCAGCTCACTGCAACTCTGCCTCCCAGGCTCAAGTGATCCTCCCACCTCAGCCTCCTGAGTAGTCGGGACCACAGGCAAGAGCCACCATGTCCAGCTAATTTTTCATAAAGATGATGTTTTGCCATGTTGCCCAGGCTAATCTTGAACTCCTGAGTTCAAGCGATCTGCCTGCCTTGACCTCCCAAAGTGCTAGGATTACAGGCATGAGCCACCACACCAGGCCTAAATTATTTTATTTTTAAGACATGGTCTCAATCTGTTGCCCAGGCTGGAATGCAGTGGCGCAAGCATGGCTCACTGCAGCTGCAAATTCCTGTGCTCATGTGATCCTCCCACGTCGGCCTCCAGAGTAGCTGGGACTACAGGTGCACACCACCATGCCTGGCTACTTTATCATTATTATTATTTTATTATTATTATTATTATTATTATTATTATTATTTGTAGAGACAGGGTCTCGCTTTGTTGCTCAGGCTGGTCTTGAACTCCTGAGAGATGGTCCCATCTTGGCCTCCCAAAATGCTGGGATTAGAGGCATGAGCCGCTGTGCCTGGCCAGCTTCCCTATTCAGTGACTGTGAAAACAGCTTTTATTTGTTTGTTGTCTGTCTCCCCCACCTAGAATGTGAGCTACAAGAGCACAGGGCTCTTAGCCTGTTTTGCTCTCAGACATATATCCCTAGCACCTAGAACATTGCACGGCACATGGCAGGTGCCCCACACTGGGAAACCATAAGCTGGGATGAAGCTGACCCAGGAAAAAGGAAACAGGTCTGAAAAACAGAAGGGTGGTGTCCGGGAGACTAGACAAACATGAGCCAGAGCCCAGAGGGTGCCCAGGGACGCCTCCTCCATCTGCCCCCAGCCTCAAGGTGGTATCTGGGCTCAGCCCACCCTCTCCCCTCTTGGTTCCACCTTACTGAAGACCCGAGCTACCGTCTTAGCAGACAACTAGGGGCAACTGGCTGCAAGGAAATGTGATTATACACATATGACTTAATAGTAGCGGGGGAAAGTTCTCCTCTTAATCTGAGTTAATTTAAGACTGCTCTTATTATAGTTAATCTGATCAAACAATGACCAGCTTCTCAGACCTGTAGCATGCTACTAATGAATTTTTCATAACTCTGCAGAGACATTTTCTGCCCTGCTGTTAATCATAAACCACAAAGCAGGAGATTTCAAATGTATTTCCGTTTCACCACCTCTTTTCTCCTGGCTTTATTTCCCCTCCCTCCACCCTACCCTTCTCAACATCTTGCCCATCTATTATTATTATTATTACTATTATTATCATTATGAAGTGGCTTGTGTTTGTTCTGGTGTTAAAGAACCTGCCTCTACCTTAGGGGACCAATAAATTAATGTTATACTTTCAAATCATATTTGAGAAGTGGAGATCATATATTAGAGAGTTTGATTCAATTTGGCAAATGAGACTGCCTTATTTTCCTATAATAAGGAGATGAGGCAGGAAGGAGACGCAAAGGAACCCAGTTTAAAGACAGGAAAATATGTGGTCCTATCCCTTTGTCTCCAGATGAGCCTGAGCCGGGCACAGTGACTCACCCCTGTAATCCCAGCACTTTGGGAGGCTGAGGCGGGTGGATCAGTTGAGGTCAGGAGTTCGAGACCAGCCTGGGCAACATGGAGAAAACACATCTCTACTAAAAATACAAAAAAAAAAAAAAAATTAGCCAGGCGTGGCAGTGCACACCTGTAATCCCAGCTACTCGGGAGGCTGAGGCAGGAGAATCTCTTGAACCAGGAAGCAGAGGTTGCAGTGAGCCAAGACAGTGCTACTGCACTCCAGCATGAGCAACAAAGACAGACTCTGTCTCAAGAAAAAAAAAAAAAAAAAAAGCCTGAAACATATTAGACTCCTCCCATGTTGGACTTCATTTGGTTCCTCAAATGCCCCATGCTATCTCCTAACTCTTGGCATTTGTGCATACTGTTCCTGCTGCTTGGAACACCCTTTCCTCATCTCTAGCTAATGCTGTCATCCTTCAGGTCTTCGCTTTAGCATCACGTCACCAGATCCACGACGTGAAGGCATGTATTCTGTGTCCCAGTACCCAGCACGGTGCCTGACGTGCAACACATATTTGTACATCATTATTTCCATACATGCCAGACTGACATTTGTGTATCTAATGCATTTAACGTAAAGTGGAATAAATGAAGGACTGAATGAATGCTGAGCTCAACAACCAGCTTGCCTTTCAAAGCAGACATCATAGGCCAGGTGTGGGGGCTCATGCCTGTAATCCCAGCACTTTGAGAGACAGAGATGGGAGGATCGCTTGAGTCCAGAGGTTCGAGATCAGCCTAGGCAACATAGAGAGACCTCATTTCTACAAAAAATTTAAAAATATGTAACTAACCTGCACATTCTGCACATGTACCCTAAAACTTAAAGTATAATAATAATAAATAAATAAATAAATAAAGGCAAAAAAAAAATTAACCGGGCATGGTGGTGTACCCCAATAGTCCTAACTACTCAGGAGGCTGAGGCAGGAAGATCACTTGAGCCCAAGAGTTCAAGGCTGCAGTGAGCCCATGATCATGCCACTGCACCCCAGCCTAGGCAACAGAGCAAAACTGTCTCTAAACAAACAAACAAAAATAACTACCAAGTAGACATTATAAATGGCTGAATTCTTATCCCAACACCAAAGCTATGACGCTGCTTCTTGAGTTCCCTTTCAGATACCGTGTCCAGAACATTATCGTGATCATCATCAATGGCAGCACATCTTGTTAAGAGTGGACTGGACTATTTATGCATTTTAAATGAACAAAAATCACTGGGAATCAGTCAAGCAGACACAGTAAATGCTACCATCTGGGGTCAAAAAAAAAAAAGGAAAGGAAATAGACTTGTTTTCCTGTAAAGTGACTGAAGACAGCGTGTAAGAATATTTTAAGTACTGCCAGCAGAGCTAGGGCAAGGCAGATATAATCACAGTGACGACTTCAATAAATACAGTCCTCTTTTGTGTATAAATATTTCATTTTGTTGTTTCAGGAAATACCTGATTGAGGAATTGTTGGTATGACAATAGCACTGGTTGTGCTTAAAACATAGCACTTACTGTTTATGAGAAACATATACTGAAATGTATTGAAGATGAAATGCAATAATGGTTTGGGAATTGCTTCACAATAATCCAGGGAGATTTTTCACATGGGGAGGCATTGATTGACCATGATTTGATCATTGGTGAATTTGTGTGATGGGGACATTTTGCTATTCTCTCTTCTTTTGTATAGATTTGAAACGTGGCTGGGTCAGGCGCGGTGGCTCACGCCTGTAATCCCAGCACTTTGGGAGGCCGAGGCGGGTGGATCATGTGGTCAGGAGTTCAAGACCAGCCTGACCAACATAGTGAAAGCCCATCTCTACTAAAAATACAAAAAATTAGCTGGGCGTGGTGGCGGACGCCTGTAATCTCACCTACTCGGGAGGCTGAGGCAGGAGAATCACTTGAACCCGGGAGGCGGAGGTTGCAGTGAGCCGAGATAGTGCCACTGCGCTCCAGCCTGGGCGACAGTGCAAGACTCCATCTCAAAAAAAAAACAAAAAACAAAAAACGATGTGAAACGTGGCCAATGTGGTGAAACCCCCGTCTCTACTAAAAATGGAAAAATTACCTGGGCATGGTTGCAGGCGCCTATAACCCAAGCTACTCAGGAGGCTGAGGTAGGAGAATTGCTTGAACCCAGGAGACGGAGGTTGCAGTGAGCCAAGATCGCGCCACTGCACTCCAGCCTGGGTGACAGAGCGAGACTCCATCTTAAAAACACACACACACACACACACACACACACACACACATTTTAATTAACAGGCATGATGGTGAGGTTCTTGATCAGATGGTAAAGAGGTACTGGGTACTGTCTGCTTTTTATAAAATACCAGGAATATAATTACCAGTTTATGCCAGAAACAAAGGCTCGGTCATATTCCCTTAAAAACGTCAATACTGGATGTCCTTCAGGAACCACTGATTGTAAGTTGTTGCTCTGGCCTCAAGGTAACTTCACCAAGGATATCACAAATAACATTACTTGGAAAATCTACCTAATGGGAAGTCTCTTTAATGCCATATCTTCAGTGACAAGACAAGGTTGAATTTCTAGGTAACTTTTATTCACACCCCAGCAAACTCTCTGTTTTGTAGGTATCTCAGAGCAATTGCAAGCCATTTATTTATTCAACTTATATCTATTCTCTACTATCCATGTGTGTAACATATATTATAGAAACCCATGTATTTTGATTGCGAGGCACAATTTTGATTGTGAGGTACATGAACTTGGGACGCCATCAGCCTTATTTTCATCTGTATTTGAAAGAATGAGAACAATTCTTATTTTTCCCAGGGATTGAATTCAGTGGTGTACTGCAGTGTTCACACACATAATGTATAAACCTTTTGCCACTTTTCACCAACCACATTCAATACCAATTTAAAATAGTCAAGTAGTCAAGACTGAAATTAAAATAAATTTTTGTTTGTTGGTTTTTAAGGAATATGGCAAAGAGCACAAAGTGCTCATGGGCTGAATCCAACCTACGGGTATGTATTTTTAACTTTTATAGCATTTTTTGTTTTGTATGAAAAATTTCACACTTAAGATTTTGATTTTTGAGCCAGGCGCAGTGGCTCACACCTGTAATCCCAGTACTTTGAGAGGCTGAGGCGGGTGGATCACTTCAGGCCACGAGTTTGAGACCAGCCTG
Source organism: Pan paniscus (assembly GCF_029289425.2). Classification (NCBI taxonomy): domain Eukaryota; kingdom Metazoa; phylum Chordata; class Mammalia; order Primates; family Hominidae; genus Pan; species Pan paniscus. Next base: position 126,005,726 of record NC_073259.2, read on the forward strand.
GCCAACATGGCAAAATCCCATCTCTACTAAAAATACAAAAATTAGCCGGGCATGGTGGTGGTTACCTGTAATTCAGCTACTCAGGGGACTGAGGCAGGAGAATCGCTAGAACCCAGGAGGCAGAGGTTGCAGTGAGCCAAGATCGTGCCACTGCATGCCAACCTGGGTGACAGAGCAAGATTGTGTCTCAAAAAATAATAATAATAATAAGATTTTTATTTCTGGGGTTATATTGAGAAATGGAAATACTTGACAATGCTAGGTCCAAACCCTATTCATTGCCAACACCTGACATCTCTAAATGGATGCTGCCCAGTTCACCATGACCTCCCCACCACGTCACCCCCAAACATTCCACTCCTGCCCCATTTTCCTCCTGTGGGTTTCCTGCCTGGCCCCCAGAATCACTGTGTGACCCCCTAGAAATCAAGCAGCCTCATCCATAAAACTCACACCTCTTTCTGATGCCATTTGGGGAAAAAAAATCATCTTAAATTAGTCTTCCTTGTCATTGACATGATTCAAAATCTATTTATTTCAACTCAAAGTGTACATTTTTTTAAAACCAAGCCTGCTTCCAGCCTCTTAGCTCATCATGATCAGTTGATGCACAGATGTAGTAAAATGACTTTACATATTTTTATTAAGTTTCAGATTTATTTGAAACATTTGCCTCTACAGTTGTCATTCCTGAAGCTATAAAATCACAGGCTTTCCTTTTTTTTTTTTTTTTTGAGATGCAGTCTTGCTCTGTCACCCAGGCTGGAGTGCAGTGGCACGATCTTGGCTTACTGCAGCCTCCGCCTCCCTGATTCAAATGATTCTCGTGCCTCAACCTCCCAAGTAGCTGGGACTCGGGCATGTGCCACCAGGCCTGGCTAATTTTTTTTTTTTTTTTTTTTTTTTTTTTTTTTGCAGTTTTAGTAGAGACGGAGTTCACCACGCTGGCCAGGCTGTTCTCAAACTCCTAACCTCAAGTGATCCACCTGCCTCGGCCTCCCAGAGTGCTGGGATTACAGGCGTGAGCCACTGTGCTCAGCCTACTCTTTTAAACTCTGAGAAGGTTATGAAGTAGAATGCTCTTTCCAAGGGATCATTAGGCCATAGATGAACAAAAGTCTTACATGCATGCATTCATGCTACTTCTAGGTATATTTCTTTCTCTTTTTGCTTACTTTTAATTTTTATGTATACATAATAGTTGTACACATATATGGGGTTCGTGTGCTATTTTAATACAAGCATACAATGTGTAATGATCTAATCTGGGTAACTAGAATATTCATCACCTCAAACATTTATCATTTATTTATCATCTCTTTGTGTTGGGAACATTCCAAATCTTCTCTTCTAGCTATTTTGAAATATACAATAAATTATTGCTAACTGTAGTCAGCCTACTGCGCTATCAAACACTCGATCTTATTCCTTCTATTGAGCTATATTTTTGACCCACTAACCAATCCACTTCATCTCTCCTTCCCCACAACCCTTCCCAGCCTCTGGTAACCACCACTCTACTCACTATCTCCATAAGATGAATTTTTCAAGTTCCCTCTATGTATATTTCTTTTTCTTTTCCTTTTTTTTTCCTTTTTTTTTTTTTTTTTGAGACAAGGTCTTGCTCTGTCACCCAGGCTGGAGTGTAGTAGTGGGATCATGGCTCACTGCTGCCTCAACCTTCCAGGCTCAAGCAATCCTCCCACTTCAGCCTCCCAAGTAACTGGGATTTCAGGTGCATGCCACCACACCTGGCTAAAATTTTTTTGTGTTTTTTTTTTTGGAGAAACAAGAGTTTTGCCATGTTGTCCAAGTTGGTCTTGAACTCCTGGGCTCAAGCAATCCTTCCGCCTTGGCCTTCCAAGGTGCTGGGATTACAGGCATGAACTACCCCACCCAGCCTATATTTCTTAAAGAAACAAATAAGAGTGCTTTACAAAGATTCCATTTCAAAAATATTTATTAAGGCTGTGTTTATGAGAGTGAAAAACTAGAAATAATCTAAGTCACAAAAGGGTGTCATTCAACTCAATTATGCTGTACCGTATGCTGGAATGTTATATAGCCATTAGAAATGCTATAAAATATAGTTTTGACACTGAAAGACATTAATGTCTTATGTCAACTTTTCAGGGGAAATGAGGAGACTACAAAATACATACCATACAGTTACTCTTAAGACACATAAACATACATGTTTGCATGAGGAAAACCCTCTAAGACTCTGTAACAAGGTGTCAACAATGTCCATATGTGGGTGGTAGGATCATAACAGCATTCATTTTTCTGACTAAGTACATATTCTGTTTTTTCTACAGTAAAGTACTTTGCCTTAATGACTATTAATTTCTTAAAACGACTATTTTCTGCATTTCTGAAGTTAGTATGAACAATTCATAACCTGGTATATATAACCTGAATAGCCACTCAAATACGTTTAAGAGCTCCTGGGAATTGTCACATTGAACCATCATGTACAACTACAAAAGCTATAGAAGAAACTTCTGACTCTAGAGATCCTAACTGTGCACCAGCCTGAACCTGGGGACATTAGTTTGCTGTAGAGAACATTCCTCCTTATGTGTCCTTATCCACCTAGCCAAAAAAAAAAAAAAAAAAAAAAAACCTCATAGCAGAATTATTCTCAAGAGCCACAAGGTGGAAACAACCAAATGTCCATCAACTGATTAACAGATCAACAAAATGGGCAGATACATACAATGGAATATTATTCAGTCAGAAAAAAATGAAGTACTAATACATGTGTGAAACTTGCAGACATTATGTTAAGTGAAAGAAGTTGTAAACAAAAGGCCATTGATATGGTTTGGCTGTGTCCCCACCCAAATCTCATCTTGAATTGTAGCTCCCATAATCCCATACGTTATGGGAGGGACCCAGTGGGAGATAATTGAATCGTGGGGGCAGTTTCCCCCATACTGTTCTTGTGGTAGTGAATAAGTCTCACAAGATCTGATAATTTTATAAGGGATTTCCCCTTTCACTTGGTTCTCATTCACTCTTGCCTGCTGCCATGTAAGACGTGCCTTTCACCTTTTGCCATGATTGTGCCTTTCACCTTTAGCCATGATTGTGCCTTTCACCTTCCACCATGATAGTGAGGCTTCCCCAGCTATGTTGGAACTGTGAGTCCATTAAACCTCTTTTTCTTTATAAATTACCCAGTCTTGGCCCGGAGCGGTGGCTCATGCCTGTAATCCCAGCACTTTGGGAGGCTGAGGCAGGCGGATCACCTGAGGTCAGGAGTTTGAGACCAGCCTGACCAACATGGAGAAAGCCCGTCCCTACTAAAAATACAAAATTAGCCAGGCATAGTGGTGCACGCCTATAATCCCAGCTACTCGGGAGGCTGAGGCAGGAGAATTGCTTGAACCCGGGAGACGGAGGTTGTGGTGAGCCGAGATCGTGCCACTGCACTCCAGCCTGGGCAACAAGAGCAAAACTCCAGTTCAAAATAAATAAATAAATTACCCAGTCTCGGTTATGTCTTTATCAGCAACATGAGAACAGACTAATACAGCCACATATTGCATGATTTCATTTATATGTGATGTCCAGAAAAATCATTCGATTGTACAGTTTAAATGGTTAAAAGGTTGAATTTTATGTGAAATGTTATCTCAGTTTGTAAAATCCTGAAAAAAAAAAATGGTCAGGTGCAGTGGCTCACGCTTGCAATCCCAGCACTTTGGGAGGCCGAGACAGGCAGACCTTTTGAGCCTAGGAGATCGAGACCAGCCTGGGCAACAAAGCAAGACCCCCATCTCTACAAAAAAATTAAAAAATTAGCCGAGGGTGGTAGCACACACCCGTAGTCCCAGCTACTCAGAAGGCTGAAATGAGAGGATCGCTTGAGCCTGGGAGGCCGAGGATGCAGTGAGGTATGATCTCACCATCGCACTCCAGCCTGGGCAACAGAGTGAGACCCTGTTTCAAAAAATAAACAAATAATAATAATAATAAATTAAAACCTAAAAAAATAAAATCTGGAGTGACCATATTATATCAGAGAAAATAGTTTTCAGAGCAAGGAAAATTACCAGGGATTAAAGAGAACTTTAAGTTATGACAAAGGATCAACTGACCAAGAAGACATAACCATCCTAAATGTGTACACACTTAACAAAATATCTCAGAATACAGGAAGCAAAACAGATGGAACTGAAAAGAAAAATGGACAAATCCACAATTACAGTAGGAGACATCAACACTTCTCTCTCTGTAATCAATAAGACAACTAGAGAGAAAATCAGCAAGGATATCAAGGATCTAAACACCATCAACCAACTGGATATAATTGACATTTATAGAACACTCCACCCATCAACAGCAGAACATGCGTTCTTTTCAAGCACACATGGAACATTCACCAAGAAGGAACATATCCTGAGTTAAAAAAGAAATCTTAAACATTTTAAGAGAATTGAAACCATAAGAAATGTGTTCATTGATCATAATTGAATTAAACTGGCTGAGGACAGTGACTCACAACTGTAATCCCAGCACTTTGGGAGGCCAAGGCAGGTGGATCACCTGAGGAAAGGAGTTCAAGATCAGCCTGGCCAATGTGGTGAAACCCTATCTCTAAATACAAAAATTAGCCGGACGTGGTGGCAGGTGTCTATACTCCCACCCAGCTCGGGAGTATACTCGGGAGGCTGAGGCAGGAGAATTACTTGAACCCCGGAGGTAGAGGTTGCAATGAGCCAAGGTCGTGCCATTGCACTCCAGCCTGGGTGACAGAGTGAGACTCCGTCTCCAAAAAAATAATAATAACAATAATAACAATTGAATTAAACTAGAGGAGCGATGTCAGCAAGATGGCTAACTAAAGACACTTGGCACTCATCCTCCCACAAGAAAGGACCAAGGCAATGAATTAATAGGTAAGCTTTGATTGGCATATCAAAGGGAGAGTGCTAGCGTGCAAACAAAGGAGAGGAGATATACTTCTGGTAATTGGAAGTCCAGCAGAGAAACCAATAAACTAGAAATCAGTAACAAAAATATAATAAAATATATCCAAGCACTTAGAGATTAAACAAAAGACTTCAAAAGAAAACATGCATCAAAGAGGAAGCCTTAGAAAAAAATTAGAAAATATTATGAACTGGAAAACAATGAAAATATATCAAAATTTGTGGGATACAGCTAAAGTAGTTCTTAGAGGAAAATGTATGGCAATACTTACATCAGAAAGAAAAGAGTTCTCAAGTCAACTAGTTCTCAAGTCTTAACTATTTGTAAGTATCTGCCTCAACAAAACAGGAAGAAAAGGGCAAAATAAACCTATAGTAAGCAGAAGAAAGAAAAAATAGTAAGAATGAAAATCAATGAAATTGAAGACAGAAAAACATTAAATAAATGAAGCTGAAACCTGGTCTTTTGAAAAGATGAATTAAAATTATAAACTTCCAGCCAGACTAACAAAGGAAAAAAGAGAGAAAAAAACACACATTACCAATATCAAGAACGAAAAGAGGAGTATCACCATAGACCCCGTGACATTAAAAGAGTAATAAAAGAATACTGGGGACAACTCTATGCATGTAAACTCAACAATTTCAATAAGATGTACCAATTCCTTAAAATCCACAAACTACCAAAATTCACCAAGAACAAATACACTACATGAATAATCCTAAAAACATTAAAGAAATTGAATTTGTAGTTAAAAACTTTCCACAAACACACAAAAAATTACTTAGGCCCAGTATTATCCTGATTCTTAAACTAAACAAAGGCAGTACAAAGAAGGAAAACCACAGATCAATATCCCTCATGAACACAGACAAAAAAAATTCTCAGCAAAATACTAACAAATCAAATCTAACAGTATATTCAAATAATATACCATAACCAAGTGGAGTTTATCCCAGGAATGCAAGGCTGGTTCAAAAATTCTACATCAAACATATTAACAGTCTAAAGAAGGTAAATCATATTAATTGTTTAAAGAAGATAAATGGGCCAGGTGCAGTGGCTCACACCTACAATCCCAGCAATTTGGGAGGCAGAGGCAGACGGATTACTTGAGGCTAGGAGTTCAAGACCAGCCTGACCAACATAGTGAAACCCTGTCTCTACTAAAAATACAAAAAAAATTAGCTGGGTGTGGTGGTGCATGCCTGTAATCCCAGCTACTCGGAGGCTGAGGCAAGAGAATCACTTGAACCCAGGAGGTGGAGGTTGCAGTAAGCCCAGATCGCACCACTATACTCCAGCCTGGGTGACAGAGCTACACTCTGTCGAAAGAAAGAAAGAAAGAAAGAAAGAAAGAAAGAAAGAAAGAAAGAGAGAGAGAGAGAGAGAGAGAGAGAGAGAGAAAGAAAGAAGGGAGGGAGGGAGGGAGGGAGGGAGGGAAGATAAACCACATGACCATACTAATTGATACAGAAAAAGCATTTGACAAAATTCAGTATCCATTCATTATTGAAAACTCTCAAGGAGCCAGGAATAGAAACTTCTTAACCTTATAGAGAAAAGAGCATCTACCCAAATAAACAAACAAAAAACAAAACAAAAAAACTAAACCTAACATCATTATTAATGGTGGAAAATTTGAACACTTTCCTCTTAAGACTGAGAACAAGGCAAGGATATATACTCCCACTATTCCCATCCAACATTGTAATGGAAATCCTGGCTAGTAAAACAAAAATAAATACAATTTTTAAAAAATCAATTATCCCTATTCTCAGACAACATGATTAACTACATAGAAAAATCCATGGAATCCAGGGAAGAAAAGTTCCTAGTACTTATAAGTGTGTTTATCAAGGTCACAGGATACAAGGTCAACATAAAAATCAATTATATTTTTAATACTAAAAATAATCAGGAATCAAAAATTTTAAAGTAAATACATTTACATAGATCCAAAAAATATCAAATACTTGAGCGTAAGTCTAACAAAACATATTAAGAATCTATAGGCTGAAAACTACAAAATGCTGATAAAAAAAGAAAAGAAGACTTAAATAAATGGAGAGACATACCACGTTCATAGTTTGGAAGACTTTAGTTAGTTAATATAGTTAATATGTCAATCCTCCCTGAATTGAGAGACAGATTTAATGTAGTTGCAATAAAAATCAGATATTTATTATAAATATAGACAGGCTGGTCCTAAAACTTATATAAAAAGACAAAATAACTAAATAGCTAAAATAATTTTTGAAAAAGAATAATAAAGGTGGAACTCACACTATTCAATTTTTTTCTTTCCTTACCTAGATTTGACTGGTCAATTTTAAGAATTACAATAGGCCAGGCGCAGTGGCTTATGCCTGTAATCCCAGTACTTTGGGAGGCTGATGCAGGTGGATCACCTGAGGTCAGGAGTTCGAGACCAGCTGCAGGTGGATCACCTGAGGTCAGGAGTTCGAGACCAGCCTGGCCAACATAGTGAAACCCCCTCTCTACTAAAAATACAAAAAAATTAGCTGGGTGTGTTGGTGTGTGCCTGTAACCCCAGCTACTCGGGAGGCTGAGGCAGGAGAACTGCTTGAACCCAGAAGGCAGAGGTTGCAGTGAGCCCAGATCGCGCCATTGCACTCCAGGCAGGGTGACAGAGCAAGACTCCGTCTCAAAAAAAAAAAAAAAAAAAAAAAAAATTATAATAAAGCTACAGTTACCACAAAAATGTGATATTGACAAAGGAATACACACATAGATCAGTGAGTGGGACAGGATAGAGTCCAGAAGTAAATATAAATACAGACAATTAATTTCTTACAAAGGTGTAAAGGCAATTTAGTGGAGAAAGAAATCACCATTTCAATGAATGGTGTAGAAAAAAATTGTACATTTAAATGCACACACACAAAAAATGAATTTCAATTTAAACTCACACTATATACCAAAATGTATTAGGTTGGTGCAAAAGTAATTGGAGTTTTTGCCATTTTAAAAGTAATGGCAAAGGCCAGGTGCAGTGGCTCACGTCTGTAATCCCAGCACTTTGGGAGGCTGAGCAGGGTGGATCACCTAAGGTCAGGAGTTCAAGACCAGCCTGGCCAACATGGTGAAACCCTGTCTCTACTAAAAATATAAAAATTAGCTGGGCATGGTGGCGGGTGCCTGTAATCCCAGCTACTCGGGAGGCTGAGGCAGGAGAATCGCTTGAACCCGGAAGACTGAGGTTGCAGCGAGCTGAGATTGCACCACTGCACTCCAGCCTGGGAGACAAGAGTGAGACTCTGTCTCAAAAAATAAATAAATCAAAATAAAAACATATATAAATAAAAGTAATGGCAAAAACTGCAATTACTTTTACACCAACCTAATACAAAAAAATGAATCACAGATTGAATGTAAATCATAAAAAAAAAAAACATTTTATGAGAAAATAAATTCAAAAGTGATAAATTGGACTTTATCATACCTTAAGTTTTGCTCTGCAAACAGTACTGTTAAGAGGAAAAAAAAAAAGAAAACCTTCGGAATGGGAGAAAATATTTGCAACTCACATATCTCACGAAGAATTGTATCCAGGATACATAAATAACTCTTGACGTTCAACAGTAAGAAAATAAATAGTATAATTTTGTTTCATGGGCAAGAGACTTCTCAAAAAGACAAAGCTATGGTAAAGGAGAATAGATCGGTCGTTGCCAGGGGTTAACAGTAGAAATATATTTGGGAAGCATGAAAGAAATTTTGTGGGCAAAAGAACTATTCTGTATCCTGAATTGTGGCAGTAGTTACACAAATGTATACATGAAAGCTCACAGGACCGTACATCCAAAAAAGTCAAAAATAAAAAAGTACATGATGTATGATTTCATTTATATACAGCTCTTTTCCTTAGAACAGGCAAAATTCATCTATGGTGGAAAAAGAATCAGAAAAATTGGTTGATTTAAAGGTGGAGGGAGAATTAGCTACATGACAGTAAATGTTCTATATCTTGATGGAGGTTTAGGTTACAGTGGTGTATACATTTGCCAAAACTCAGTAAGTATATGCTTAAGATCTGTGTGTTTCATTGTTAGTCCATTTTACATAAAAAGAATAAATACTGAACTAATTAATGATAAATATACAGACATATATGGAAAGAAATGCACTGATGTCTGCAATTTACTTTTTTTTTTCTTTTGAGATAGAGTCTCGCTCTGTCTCCCAGGCTGGAGTGCAATGGGGAGATCTCGGCTCACTGCAACCTCCGCCTCCTGGGCTCAAGCAATTCTCTTGCCTCAGCTTCATGAGTAGCTGGGATTACAGGCGCGTGCCACCATGGCCGGCTCATTTTTTGTATTTTAGGAGAGGCGGGGTTTTACCATGTTGCCCGGGGTGGTCTCGAACTCCTGAGCTCAGGCAATCCGCCCGCCTCGGCCTTCCAGAATGCTGGGATTACAGGCGTGAGCTACTGCGCCTGGCCTGCAATTTACTTTTAATACATCAAACAATAAGATAGATTCATGGACAGAGAAAGGGATGGATAGATGAACAGACATGTAATAAAGCAAATATAGTAAACTGTTAATGGTACCAGGTGGCAGATGTTCACTGTAAAGTACCTTCAACTGCTATATGTTTGAAATCTTACATAAATGTTGAGGCCAAGCACAGTGGCTCACGCCTGTAATCCTAGCACTTTGAGAGGCTGAGGCAGGTGGATCGCTTGAACCCAGGAGTTGGAGACCAGCCTGGGCAACATGGCAAAACTTGTCTCCACAAAACATACAAGCAAAAAAAATTAGCCAGGCATGGTGGTGTGCACCTGTAGTCCCAACTACTCGGAAGGCTGAGGTGGGAGGATCACTTGAGCCCAGGAGGTGGAGGTTGCAGTAAGCCAAGATCGCACCACTGCATCCTAGCCTAGGTGACAGAGCAAGACTCTGTAAAAATAATAATAATAATAATAATAATAATAATAATGAAAAAAGTAAAAATATATTGGGGGAAAACAAAATTATTTAGCATTCACTTCTATTCTCCTGGTATAAGCTATTAGGTAAGCGTGAGAGTATTTAAGGAAGGTCCTGCCAACCAGCGGTTCTTCTTATTTATTTATTTATTTATTTTCTGAGATGGAATCTCACTCTGTCGCCCAGGCTGGAGTGCAGTGGCGCGATCTCGACTCACTGTAAGCTCCCGGGTTCATGCCATTCTCCTGCCTCAGCCTCCCGAGTAGCTGGGACTACAGGTGCCCGCCACCACGCCCAGCTAATTTTTTTGTATTTTTAGTAGAGACGGGATTTCACTGTGTCAGCCAGGATGGTCTCGATCTCCTGACCTCGTGATCCGCCTGCCTCGGCCTCCCAAAGTGCTGGGATTACAGGTGTGAGCCACCGCGCCCGGCGGCAACCAGCGGTTCTTCTAAGAGGGCTTTATTTGGAGCTGGTGGTAAGAAACTCATTCTTGCAGCTTAGGTTTTAAGCATATTTCTTGTTGAGTTTATCACAAAACACTGCTTCTCCAAGTCAGATATAGATAAAATAAAAACCGTGGCATCTAAACTTGCTCGGCCTCCTGATAAAAACAACGTCCATAAGTACCCACTTAACAAGTTCTCCTTTTATACCTATTGGCTTCAGTGCTCAAGTCCAAGCCACCAATCCTGACCAAGGATCATCCCAGTGCCTTCATGGGTGGGCACACAGAGAAACACATGACTATTTCTGATTGGTGTGATACTCTGGGTAGGGGAGGTGGACAGACAAAGGGAAATTCACCATTCCAACAACTCCAGACCCCCCAGATGGATTAAGAATGGAACACACAGAGCAGGGGGATGCTGGCTGCAAAGTTTGGATCAGAGACTCATCAGAGGTCTTTGGGAGTGGCCATCTCTTGTCTCTACCTGCTAGGTTCCAGATCTTGAGACTATTTCCTCAACTAAAGGAGGGACTGGCCTCATTCCCTCTTCTCCAGAGAGCAAAATCAAAGGAGGGAGGTTCCCAGGAAGCGAATCCAACTCAACAGAAGGAGGACAATTCTAACCATCATAGGTTATCCAGATCAAAAGGCTGCCTTGTCATTCTGCTAAGTGAAATAAGGCAGACAGAGAAAGACAAATACAGTATGATTTTGTATGTGGAATCTAAAAAAGTCAAACCCATAGAAATAGAGTAGAATGGTGGCTGCCAGGAGCTGGAGGAGAAAATGGGGAAATGTTGGTGAAAGGATACAACCTTTCCGTTATGAGATGAATAAATTCTGGGGATATAATATACAATGTGGTGACTATAGTTAATAATACTATACTGCATACTTAAAATTTGCTGAGAGTAGATCTTAAATGTTCTCATCACACACACACACACACACATACACATACACATACACACCCACACACACAGCAACTGTGAGGTGATGAATGTGTTAACTTGATTGTGTGATCATTCCACAATAGATATCAAATCATCATATTGTACACCTTAAATACACGCAATTTTGTTAAGTATGCTTCAGAAAAGCTGAAAAAATTTAATTTAAACAACTTTTGGGCCGGGAATGGTGGCTTATGCCTGTAATCCCAGCACTTTGGGAGGCCATGGTGGGCGGATCACCTGAGGCCAAGAGTTCAAGACCAGCCTGGCCAACATAGCAAAACCCCGTCTCTACAAATACAAAATATTTGTAAAATATTTTTACAAACACAAAAATTAGCCAGGTGTGGTGGCATGCGCCTGTAATCCCAGCTACTTGGGAAGGTGAGGCAGGAGAATTGCTTGAACCCGGGAGGCGGAGGCTACAGTGAGGTGAGATTATGCCACCACACTACAACCTAGGCAATAGCAAGACTGTCTCAAAAACAACAACAACAACAACAACTTTTGGCCGTGCGTGGCGGCTCACACCTGAAATCCCAGCACTTTGGGAGCTGGAGGCAGGAGGATCACCTGAGGTCAAGAGTTCGAGACCAGCCTGGCCAACATGGTGAAACCCCCATCTCTACTAAAAATACAAAAATTAGCTGGGCGTGGTGGCGCACACCTGTGATTCCAGCTACTTAGGAGGCTGAGGCAGGAGAATCACTTGAACCTGGGAGGCAGAGGTTGCCGTTAGCCAAGATTGCACCACTGTACTCCAGCCTGGGCAATAGAGTGAGACTCCATCTCAAAAAAAAAAAAAAAAAAAAAAAATTTTAAAGGCTGCCTTGTGAAAGGACTTGAACAAACATTTCTCCAAAGAAGCCATACAGATGGCCAATAGGCACATGAAAAGATGTTCAACATCATTAGTCATTAGGGAAATGCAAATCAAATGCACAATGAGATACTACTTCACACCCACCAGGATAGCTATAATTTTAAAAATGAAAAATAACAAAAGTCATCAAGGATGTAGAGAAATTGCTGGTGGGAATGTAAAAGGGTTGCAGCCACTGTGGCAAACATTATGGTGGTTCCTCAAAAAATTAAAAATAGCATTACCGTATAACCCAGTGATTCTGCCCCTGGTATACACCAAAAAAATTGAAAACAAGAACTCAAACAGATACTCTCATACCAGTGATCATAGCAGTATTACTTACAATAACCAAAAGGTGAATATAACCTAAAACATGTTCAACTTGATAGATGAATACACAAATGCTGACTATTCATACAATGGACTATTATTTAGCCATAAACACGAATGAAGTGCTGATACATCATGAACCTTGAAATTGTATGCTAAGTGAGACACAAAATAACAAATATCATATGATTCTACTTACATGAGGTACCTAGAGTATTAAGTTCATAGAGAAAGTAGGATGACAGTTACCATGTGCTGGGCCAGGGGATGGGAGTACAGGGGAGTTACTGCTTAATGGATACAGAATTTCTGTTTGAAACAATAAAAAAACTTTTAGAAGTTGATAGTGGTAATGGTTATACAACATTATAAGTGTACTTAAGGCCACTGAATTGTACACTTAAAAATAGTTGAAATGGGCAGGGCACAGTGACTCATGCCTGTAATTCCCAACGCCGCTTTGAGGACAAGGTGGGAAAATCACTTGAGCCTAGGAGTTTGAGACTGGCCTGGGCAAGATGGCAAGACCCAGCCTCTACAAAAAATTTAAAAATAGCTAGGCATGGTGGTGTGCACCTGTAGTCCCAGCTACTCAGGAAGCTGAGGCAGGACAATCACCTGAACCCAGAAGTTTAAGGCTCCAGCAAGCTGTGATCACACCACTGCACTCCAGCCTGAGCAACAGAGCAAGACCCTGTCTCAAAAAAAAAAAGTTAAAATGGTAAATTTTATGTATGTTTTCCATAATAAAAAAATGATTTAAAAAAATCATTTAGAGTGAGCTTGATGAGGTAGCACTCACCCTAAATCTGGACACTGGGCAAAGATGGGGCTGGTCAACCTCTGAAGGGTCCCCCCTACCTTTACAGGATATGCTTTTCAGATGCTCAGACATCAGAGTTTTTAACTCTTCACCATGCAAGCTTAAGACAAGTCTAGAAGTTGCAAGGCCCAACCCCATACTTTGTTATCCAACTTAGAGTTGGGATGAGCATGTGGTTTAAAGACTAAGGCCTGCCAGCCACTGATGGGAGGTGCATCGTCTGTGGGCAATTCAAAGATCCAGACGGAGTGTCAGGAATCCTGTTCCCTTCTGTCACCTGCAGCCTAGTGGGTGTGCCACTATGCTATAGAAGCCTTCTATGGGTTTCTTCTTCTCACACATTTGGGGCTCAGCTAACATTTACTGAATAAATGAATGATACATGCAAGGACGGTATCTCCCCAGATGGCAGTGCAGAGCTCAGCACCACACGGGGCTCAAGTACCCTCAGCTCCCGTCTGCCAATCTGCAGTGGGGATGATCATCAAAAATTGCAAAGCAAGAATTATTAAGAATTTGTGGCCGGGCACAGTGGCTCACACCTATAATCCCAGCACTTTGGGAGGCCAAGGCGGGTGGATCACTTGAGGTCAGGAGTTTGAGACCAGCCTGGCTAACATGGTGAAACCCCATCTCTACTAAAAATACAAAAAGTTAGCTGGGCATGGTGGCATGTGCCTGTAATCCCAGCTACTGGGGAGGCTGATACAGGAGAACCACTTGAACCCAGTACACGGAGGTTGCAGTGAGCTGAGATCGCGCCACTGCACTCCAGCCTGGGCAAGAGAGTGAGACCCTGTCTCAAAAAAAAAAAAAATTTGCCATGTAACAGGCACTCGAATCTACTCAGCCCCTGAATGCATGATTCCATTTAATCACCTAACAACCTCATGTAAAATGATCATTTTATTTTATTTATTTTTGAGACAGGGTCTCACTCTGTTGCCCAGGATGGAATGCAGTGGCACAATCATGGCTCACTGCAGCCTCAATCTCCCTGGGCTCAAGTGATCCTCCCACCTCAGCCTCCCAGGTATCTGGGACCACAGGCATGCACCACTACTTAGACTCAGCTAATTTTTTATTTTTTGTAGAGATGCTATCTCCCTATGTTGCTCAGGCTGATCTCAAACTCCTGAGTTCAAGCAATCCTCCTGCTTTGGCCTCCCCAAGTGCTGGGATTACAGGTGTGAGCCACAATCCTGACTTTATAAACAAGGAAACTGAGGCTTGGCAAGGAGAGATCATTTGGCACAGGGTTACTTAGCTAGTTAAGTCCTGAACCAAACTGGAACCCAAACAATCTCACCTCAGAGCTCAAGCCCTCCTAACTACTAGTCTATATTGCTTAAAGCATCCATTTGAATTTGCAGGGAGTCAGGTTATTATTTCTGAGTCTTGATCTCACTTTTCTGGTTCAGGAAAATCAAACGCATCCATCTTTGGAATGCATGCACTGCTTTAATCAATGGCTGCCTGGTAACTCTCGGGGGATCAGATTTTCAGTCCTCATCAAGACCAAGATTTCTATTATGGCAAAACAGAGAAATCGCTTCAGTGCTCAAAAACAGCTCTGTTCCATAGCAATATACAGTGAGCCACCTTTGTAATTTAAAATTTTCTAGTAGCCTCAGGGGGTAAAAAAAAAAAAGGAAAGAACATACAGGTGAAATTAATTTTAATATATTTTATTTAACCCAATATATCTAAAATGTTATCATTTTAACATGTCAATATAAAAATTATCAAGGCCAGCCAGGCGCAGTGGTTCACGCCTGTAATCCCAGCACTTTGGGAGGCCGAGACGGGCGGATCATGAGGTCAGGAAATCGAGACCATCCTGGCTAACACGGTGAAACCCCATCTCTACTAAAAATACAAAAAATTAGCCAGGCGTGGTGGCAGGCGCCTGTAGTCGCAGCTACTCGGGAGGCTAAGGCAGGAGAATGGCATGAACCTGGGAGGCGGAGCTTGCAGTGAGCCGAGATTGAGCCACTGCACTCCAGCCTGGGTGACAGAGCAAGACTCTGTCTCAAAAAAAAAAAAAAAAAAAAAAAATTATCAAGGCCAGGTATGGTGGCTGATGCCTGTAATCCCAGAACTTTGGGAGGCTAAGGCAGGAGGGCTGCTTGAGCCCAGGAGTTGGAGACCAGCCTGGGCAACATAGCAAGACCCTCACCTCTACAAAAAATTAAAAATTAGCCAGGTGTGGTGGCATGTACCTGTAGTCCCAGTTACTTGGGAAGCTGAGGTAGGAGGACTGCTTGAGCTCCGGAGGTCGAGGGTGCAGTGAGCCATGATTGCACCACTGCACCCCAGCCTGGGCGACAGAGCAAGACTTTGTCTCACTAAAAAATAAAAAATAAAAAATAGAAATTATCAATGCAATATTTTATATATTTTTTCCTTCATACTAAGAGTTTGGACTGGGGGTGGCTGCTCACCCCTGTAATCCTAGCACTTTGGGAGGCCAAGGCAGGAGGATCACTTGAGCTCAGGGGTTCAAGGCCAGCCTGGGCAACATAGTGAGACCCTCATCTCTCTTAAAAAATTTTTTTTTAATTTTTAAAAAAAGTTTGGAATCTGGTGTGTATTTGACACTAACAGCACATTTCAACTAGGACTCACCGTTTTTCCGTTGGTCAATGGCCACATGTGGCAAGTGGCTGCCATACTGGATAGCTCAGGTCTAAAATATCTCCCTCTCTTTATCTCATCCTTCCCTGTCTCTATGTTTCTACTTTGTTTCTATCAGTCCTCTATTTCTCTCAAATAATTGTCATCCATAATAGTCACCAAGGAAAGCATTTTAGAGACAGAGAAAGTATTCCATCATCGTGATTGTCATTAATCCTATGGCTGCCACCTCTAATCACATCATTACCATTAACGTCTACACTTCCCCTTCGCCCTCTGTTTCTCCTCATCTTTCTTTCTTCTCTTCCAGGAGATTTCACCTTTGGGGAGTCCACAGGAGAGCAGTAAACCTCTGTCTGTTCCTGTGTCTGCAGCTGCCTTACTCGGTCAGTTTGGGTCAAATTGGTGACTCTAAACCTCAATAAACCTGCCTGTAAAGGAGCAACAACCACGGTTGTGGTCACGACCCATTGGAAGGACATTCCAAGCATCACAGAAGCCCTGCTGAAGAAAATCGTTCTATTTTTTTACTTTCTTCTCCTATTTTTGTCCCTTTTCCCTTCCCATCTTTCAGCTTCTCCATCCTCCTGCCTGGCCGCCATGTGTCTCCTGTCCTTCTCAGCCTCTCAACACCTCCCCTGTCCCCGCACCCAGAGCAGCACATGGTGGGCAAGAAGGAAGGCCAGGCCCTATCCCTCTTCCCAACAGTTGGGACCACATGGGTGGAAGCCCAGAAAATGACCCATTCTCTGGGGGTGGAAAGACTTCCTAGTTTTCTACTCATTGAAAGGTGATGGATTACAAATTGCCTGGTAGAATCCACTCTCAAAACCCAGAGGGAGGAGTGAACCCTTCAGACATAACATTTATCATGACTTAGAATTGTGAGTTACACACACACACACACACACACACGCACACCTTTATGAACACAAGGCAAAAGGAAAGGGCCAAGTCCTCACAGGCTGACCACCTTTTTTTTTTTTTTTTTTTTAACTGAGTCTCACTCTGTTGCCCAGGCTGGAGTACAGTGATGCAATCTCAGCTCCCTGCAACCTGCACCTCCTGGGTTCAAGCGATTCTCCTGCCTCAGCCTCCCCAGTAGCTGGGATTACAGGCATGTGCCACCACACCAGCTAATTTTTTTGTATTTTTAGTAGAGACGGGGTTTCGCCATGTTGGCCAAGCTGGTCTTGAACTCCTGGCCTCAAGTGATCTGCCTGCCTTGGCCCCCCAAAGTCCTGGGATTACAGGCGTGAGCCACGGCACCCAGCTGAGGTTGACCACTTTGTGCAGAAGATCAAGTATTCCCCATTACCCCAGGTACCCAGGCCCTACCCAGTTAAAAACAGTAAAGATCTCATTCTGACCTGAGACAACAGCCTCCTTAACCCTGAGCTCTTAGACATCAAAACACTCACACTCAAAAAATAAAATAAAATATACACCTGTGCTGAGGGTATGGGGAAATGAACCCTTTCCAACACTGCTGGTGAAGGGCAACTTGGCAAAACCTATGGAAAGTCCTAAACTTTTGCATATCCTTTGATCCAGCAGTTCCATTTCTAGGAGCTGAAAATAAGAATTAACCACAAGGACGTCCACTGTGGCATTGTTATAAAAATGTAAAAGTATGAACATAAGCACCTGACAATAGAATTTTGGTTAAAGAAATGATGGGGGCCGGGCATGGTGGCTCACGCCTGTAATCCCAGCAATTTGGGAGGCCTAGGCGGGCAGATCACTTGAGATGAGGAGTTCAAGACCAGCCTGGCCAACATGGTGAAACTCCATCTCTACTAAAAATACAAAAATTAGCTGGTGCAGTGGAATGCGCCTGTAATCCCAGCTACTCGGGAGGCTGAGGCACAAGAATTGCTTGAACCTGGGAGACAGAGGTTGTAGTGAGCGGAGATCACGCCACTGCACTCCAGCCTGGGTGACAGAGTGAGACTCTGTCTCAAAATAAAGTGAGAAATGATGGGGCATCCATGTCATACTATGTAGCCATTACAAATAATACTTTTTACAGATATATAGAAAAAATAAGACCTAGTGTCGAACAAACCAGTAGAGTGAGTACAGTAAACAATAATCTATTGTATATTTCAAAATAGCTAGAAGAGAATAATCCGAATGTTCTCAGTATAAAGAAAAGATAAACATCTAAGGTAATGGATAGCCCAGTTACCTGGATTTGACTACTATACATTATATGAATGTATCTAAATATCACACATACCCTGAAAATATGTACATCTATTATGTATTAATTAAACAATAATAATACTTTAATAATTTGAAAAATTGGTTCATGGTCTATTAAGTGAACTTCGTATCTCCAGCCTTTCTCAGAGCTCCAAGCTCACACATCCAGCTGTCTACTTGACAAATGTAGCATGTCAAACAGGACTTGACTGTCAAACCCAATCTATTCCACCTCCAGTCTTACATTTCAAACAAGGGGACCCCCATTCTCCTAGCACTCAAGCCAAACACCTAGGAATAATCTTCGATTCTTGATTCTCCTTCACATCCACATCAGATTCATCAGCACCTTCCACATACTTGATCTTCTGAATCCAGCCACCTGCCCCATCCACCCCACAACAATCATACCAGTCAAAAGCACAGTCATTGAGGGCTTGGACTTCCACAATAACTACCAACTTGTCTCCCTGCTCTCATTCCTACCTCCTACAGTCTGTTTACCCTGCAGCAATCAGAAGATCATTTAAAAATATAACCCCTGGTTCAAAGGGCTTCTATCACAGTTAGAACAAAATCCAAGGCTGGACATGATGGCTCACACCTGTAATCCCAGCACTTTGGGAGGCCAAGGCATGAGCATCACTTGAGCCCAGGAGTTGGAGACCAGCCTGAGCAACATAGGGAGACCCTATCTCTACAAAATTTTTAAAATGTAGCCAGCCATGGTGATGTACATCTGCAGTCCCCACTACTCGGGAGGCTGAAGTGGGAGGAAGGACTGAGCCTGGGAGGTCGAGGCTTCAGTGAGCCATGACAGTGCCACTGCACTGCAGCCTGGGTGACAGAGTGAGACCCTGTCTCAAAAGAAAAAAAAAAAACTTCAAGTACCTTAGCGTCTTAGCAAAGCTCCCTATGACCAGCTTCTGTCTCCCACTGCGTCCCTCCTCATCCTTTCCCTGCCCACTCCCTGCTCTCCAACTACAGTGGACTCCTTGGGGTTCCAATAACATGCCAAGCCTGTTCCCATCCAAGAAGTTTGCATCTGCTGTTCCCTCTGCCTGGCACACTCTTCCCCCAAATATTTCATGGTTTGGCTTCCTGAAGTTAGTAAAACCTCCATGAAAGAGCCTGTGTTGATCATCCCATATCTTTCCCTTGCTCCCCTATGCTCTTTTTGTTTTGGTTGATTTTCATGGCTGTGGTATATTGTGACATTAGATTGTTCATTAGCCCCTCAATAAACCACATCTCCTGGAATCCATAGTCACACTGACTCTGGGCTTATCTATGTAACATGCTCTGGCAAAGAGGACATTAGCAAAGGTTGCAGAACCAGAGGCTTAGGAAGGGCTTGCACACTGGCGCCTGTCCTCTAGGAACACCGTTGCTGCCACCATGTAAGAAACCCGGGCTATCCTGCCAGAAAAGCCATGGAGCAGAGAAGTGAGGCACTGTAGCCAACCACCAGCCGTGTGAGCAGGGCCATCTCGGACCCTCCAGCCACAGTTGAGCCATCAGATAAACACAACCACAAGTGAGTCAGGCAAGATCTGCAGAACTGGCCAGCTGAGTCCATACCTAACTGCAGGCATCTGAGCAAATGATGATTGTTTTAAGCTACTAAGTTTTGAGGTAGGTTGTTCTATAGCAATACATAACTGATATGACAGCTTATCATTAGCTGTGGCAGAGACTACTAGCTATTCAGCATATTTTCTTTTTCCTTTTTTTTTTTTTTTTTCTTGAGACAGGTTCTGGCTCTGTCACTGAGGCTGGAGTGCAGTGGTACAATCTCGGCTTACTGCAACCTCCGCCTTCCAGTCTCCAACCATCCTCCCACCTCAGCCTTCCGAGTAGCTGGGACTATAGGCACGTGCCACCACACCTGACTAATTTTTGTATTTTGGTAGATATGGGGCTTCACCACATTGTCCAGACTGGTCTTGAACTCCTGGGTTCAAGCAATCCTCCCACCTTGGCATCCCAAAGTGCCAGGATTACAGGTGTGACCCACCACATCCAGCCTATTCTCTTCTTCCTGAGCTCAGCTAAACTTCATTCTCCATCTTCTTTGCAGTGTTGTGACTAAATGCTAGCTAAGGGAACGCAAGCATAAGGGAATGCACTGATGAGGGCAACTTTGGGAAATAAGGCTTTGTCTTCTCTGCACTTTCTCCCCCTTCTAGATGCACCAATGATAATGCTGCAGAGGGGAAGGGGTCTGGAGCATGAGAGAATGGCCCGCCACCTGCAAACCAAGAACACCCTCCTTGGACTGTTTAGCGAACAAGAAAAAGACATTTAGGGGTCTATTTCTTACAGTCTGTCCTAATTAATACACTAACTTTGCAGCTTCTCTGACCAAGATGGGAGTCTATTTCCCCATCCTCTATACCCAGGCTGGCCATGGGACTTATATTATCTCACAACTCCAGTGGAAGTAACATCCTGTGATTTCCAAATACCAAGACTCCTTGCCACTTTCCCTCTTGCTCTCTAGGAACACTGGAGACCTGTAAGAAACCCAAGCTATCGCACCAACAGGCTGCAGGGAGAGAAAGTCTCAGCTTTCCTATCCTCCTCCCTTTCCACCAGCTGAATGTGGCCACATGAGTGGAGCTCAGGCAAGACCAGCAGAACCCTCCAACCAAGCCCAACCCACAGAATCATGAAAATAACAAATTGTTGTCTTAAGCCCAAAGTTTTCCAAACGAAATTAAGTTTAAAGATAGTTCATGACACAGCAATAGAAAATTGAGATGGAATATATGAAGAGCAAAGAAATGATGGGAGGCCAGGCGTGGTGATTACACTGGTAATCCCAGCACTTTAGGAGGCCAAGGCAAGAGGGTGGCTTGAAGCTAGGAGTTTAAGACCAGCCTGGGCAACAAAGCAAGACACTGTCTCTATAAAAAATTTTTAAATTAGCTGGGTGCAGTGACATGTGCCTGTAGTCTCAGCTACCCAGGAGGCTGAGACAGGAGGATCGCTTGAGCCCAGAAGTTCAAGGCTGCAGTGAGCTATGATGGCACCACTGTACTCCAACCTGGGTAACAGAGCAAGACCCTGTCTCTTTAAAAAAAAAAAAAAAAAAAAAAAAAGGCTACAATACCCTTGCTATACAAGGAGATTCCATACTTGTTCAACCCCAACTCCTAATATTTTTTTCCCCTTGCAATTTAACTAAAACAGAATCCAGCTCAAAACTACCTCTACTTGGCTAGTACTCTCCCATTCTAGTGTCACTTGCTCACCTTAGGATGGTCTCTGTCTTTCAGAGTTTTTCCCCTCTCATCTATCCTAGAGCCTAGGGATTAGCAAGCTACAGCCCATGGGCCCAATATGACCCATCGCCTGGGTTTTATTTTGTTTTGTTTTTTGGTTTTTTTTTTTGAGATGTAGTCTCCCTCTGTCACCCAGGCTGGAGTGCAATGGCGCCATCTTGGTTCACTGCAACCTCCACCTCCCGGGTTCAAGTGATTCTCCTGCCTTAGCCTCCCGAGTAGTTGGGATTACAAGTACCCGCTGCCATGCCCCACTAATTTTTGTATTTTTAGTAGAGACGGGGTTTTGCCATGTTGGCCAGGCTGGTCTCAAACTCCTGACCTCAAGTGATCCACTCACCTCAGCCTCCCAAAGTGCTGGGATTACAGGCGTGAGCCACTGTGCCTGGCCACCATCACCTGTTTTTGTAAGGCCCAGAAACTACAGTTTGTACAACTATAAACATCAAAAAAAAATCAAAAGAAAAATATTCATGACATGCAAAAAGTATATCAATTTCAAGTTTCAGGGTCCATAAATAAAGTTTTATTAGAAAACTGCTCCACCAGGCCCGGCTTGATGGCTCACGCCTATAATCCCAGCACTTTGGGAGGCTGAGGTGGGCGGATCACTGGAGGTCGGGAGTTTGAGACCAGCCTGGCCAATAGGCTGGTCTGAAACCCTGTCTCTACTAAAAATACGAAAATTAGCCAGGCGTGATGGTGCAGGCCTGTAATCCCATCTACTCAGGAGGCCGAGACAGGAGAATCGCTTGAAACTGGGAAGCGGAGGTTGCAATGAGCCGAGATCACGCCACTGCACTCCAGCCTGAGCAACAGACCGAGACCCTGTCTCAAAATAAAAAGAAAACTGCCCCACCCATTCATGTATGTACTGCCCATGGCTGCTACATGCTACAGCACAGAGTCGAGTAGCTTTGATGAAAATTGCAGGGTCCACAAAGCCTAAACTCTTTACTATCTGTCCCTTTCCAGAAAAAGTTTGCCAGCCCCTGCCGTAGGCTGCCATCCAAGGCAGGCGAATCACTTGAGCCCAGGAGTTCAAGATCAGCTGGGGCAACATAGCAATATCTTGTCTCTATTTAAAAAATACGAAAAATTAGCCAAGCGTGGTGGCGCATACCTGTAGTCCCAGCTACTCAAGAGGCTGAGGCAGGAGGATCTCTTGAGCCCTGGAGGTCAAGGCTGCAGTAAGCCATGATTGTGCCACTGCACTCCAGCCTGAGTTACAGAGTGAGACCCTGCCTCAAAAAAACAAAACAAAAAAGCTTATACTTTTCTATTGTATTCATTCCAAAACCTTTGAAGACTTCTATCTCCTTCCACAAAGGGATGAAACGTTGTTGGTCTGACTCTCTAATCTTTAGTTGGATCCCAGAAGTTAGTGGCCTAAATTCATTTCCTATGACAGGCTACCAGGTACCCTCCATTCTGGGCAAAATGGTCTCTAGGCTGCCCCATGAAGGCATTCAAATACCTTCATCTGGTGTGTTGTTCTTGTCCAGCATGCTCTCCCCTTTTGCTGCAATCTAAACCCTCCTCATCCTTCACTCCAAATCCCCATCTCCCCAACCAAGAAGGTTTCCCTGCTTTGCCAAATGTTTTCCCAGGTGTATTCTATGGAACAAAAATCCCAGGAGAAATCCTTGGGCCAGGTGCAGTGGCTCACGCCTGCACTTTGGGAGGCCGAGGCAGGCAGATCATCTGAGGTCAGGAGTTCAAGACCAGACTGGCCATCATGGCAAAAGCTCGTCACTACTAAAAATACAAAAATTACCAGGGCGTGGTGGCGGGCATCTGTAATCCCAGCTATTTGGGAGGCTGAGGCAAGAGAATCACTGGAACCCAGGAGGCAGAGTGAGCTGAGATTGCGCCACTGCACTCCAGCCTGGGTGACAAGAGCGAGACTCCGTTCTATCCTCTCTTGGAGGCCTAATACACATAGGTAGCATATTAAAGGCTCTGAGAAAAGTCCTGCAGTAAAGATGCCTGTTTCCCTTTGCTTAACTCAACCCTTCCCAAACTTATTAACCATAGAATTTGTTTTGTCCACAGAACACTTATTGACTACCAGCATTAAGTACAGTGCCTGGATGTCAGCATTTGTTGAAAGAATGAAAAACGCTAACATCCCACAGATTTAGGGTTCTACAGAACATACTTTGGAAATGCTACTCAAGCTCCTCCTTCTCTCTGTCCAATCTGAACTGCTCCCTTCCATGCCATCTAGTCAACACCATGTAATGCCAATCATTATCATCATCACAGCTGTCATTCATTTAGCACCTGCAGCCACTCTGTTCCAGATAGTGCTAGACCCTTGAAAACGTTATCTCTTTCAATCCTTATAACCATCCTCTGAAGTAGGGAATATTATTTAATTATTGCTGTTTTGCCAAAAACTTAAAACTATAAATCAGAAAACTTAAATCACTAGCCCAAGATAAAGTAAAAAGACAAGCTAGAATTTACAACTATATCAGTCTGACTCAAAGTTCATGAACTTTCTTTTCCACCAAAATATCTTCTGATAATGTGCCATGGCTGCCATCGCTGGCTGTCCACTTACTTAATATCTACCTATGCCTCCTTCCACACTAGCAGAGCCCTGATTTTGCATGGAGTGGCAACATGTCATTTCAGGCAATGGATCATGATCCATCTAAGCCGATCCTGGTGGTGTTCCCACTTCCCCACTTCCCGGGCTCCCTTGCAGCTAGGACTCAGTTCTGGCCAAGAAGATATAATCAAATCATCTGCAAGGTGAGGAGGAAGAGATGTCCTGGGGAACCCTTTATTCCTTCACACTCACCAGGTCCTCCTCTTTCCTACCTTGAACTCAGATGTAATCGCTGAAGCTGCAGGAACCATCTTGCAACCATAAGAGAAAAGCCATGAGAATTCCCAAAGACATCAGCCCTGGTATTACTAACCTACTGAGCCAACTGAAGCAGCTATATGTCTCCAGAATTCTTGTTACATGAAGAGAAACCATTATTTGCCTTACTGCTAGGATTGGGTTTTCCATTTCACGCAGCTGAACACATGCCTAATGGGCTCACACATTGTCCCCCATATTATTTACCTCTTAGACTTTATCATTATTTCACATACACATTATTATATCATGAAGTATGCTTCCTGAAGGCCAAGTCCACCTTGCATATTTTTGTTTCTACAGAAGCGTATACATGCTATTAAGTGCTGTTCATTATCACAGCACTGTTCAGGGATCATCTATTCAATTTATTACTTGCATTAGTGTTAGCAAGCAGTGAGTTTTCACCATTAAAGAGCTGAAATATCACATCTTTCTCCTAATGGTTTAGCATCTCAAAGTGTCCATTTGAAAACATGTATCAGAAATACCTGTACTGTTTATTAAATGCAGATTCCTTGACCCTCTTGCTAATCCCAGCTAAACTAGAATCTCTAGGGTTAGAGGCTAAGAATCTGCATTTTAACAAGCACCCTCATATGGTTTTGATATACAGAATTAGAAAATTCCGTGGACCCAAATGTTAGGGTTGGCTGGACCTGGCTGGACCCTAAGTTACCAGCCTCTCTGCAGGGGCCCTCCCTAACCCTGCAAATCTGGGAAATACAAATTGGAATAATTGCTCAAGAGCATTCCCTGGGCAAGATGGATGAAAGTGGTTGGCATGCTCTGTAGCATACTGGGACAAGGGAACTGAAAACAGATGCATTTCCTACAACTGCAACTCCCCCATAGCCATCCTACCAGTGCCTCCATCCCCCCAGTTTAAAAGGAAAACCACTAGGCAGAAAGAAGGCAATGCCCACTGCGGCACATCCCCATCCAGGAAGCTATCAGAGGATGGAGCATGTTTGAAACAAAAAAAAAAGAAAACTTCGAAGAAACTTACACAGGAATACACAAACTAGCATTTGGGACTCCTGATTCAGAGGAACAGAAGAGAGCTCAGGTGGCTTTTTTGGGGTTATTTATTGACTGCATGCAGGTCTGAAGAGTCTGCTCTTGGGCACTGTTCAGGCAGAGACAGAAGGCTGGATCAGAACATCCCACACTTTTTCTTCCAGCAACAGAGCTCCGGCCTCACCTGCTCTCCCAAGCTCCAGGAAAGGCAATACCTGTGCCTCCCAACACAATTCCCACTCTCCCGATACACCTTGACATTGATCTTATTTCATCTCTGAGGATCACATTTCCAGATGACAGGTGCACACAGACATGCATCCTAGGGTAGCAAACAGCATGTTCTCTCTCTCTCTCTCTCTCTCTCACACACACACACACACACACACACACACACACACACACACACGCTGTCTCTCTCTTTCTCTCTCTCCCTCCCTCTCTTTCTCCCTCCCTCTCTCTCTCTCTCTTCTTTCAAAGGGATGACCTCCTGCATGTTGACATCCAGCCAAATTTAAAATCACGGAAGAAAAAGAAATACCCAAAGTGAATCCGAGAAAAGCACCCATCCAGGCTACAACAGGGGCAGGAGGGCTACAAGATTCACTACGGACTGACGAGTTCAGGCCTTGGGAACTCATGTGCCAGGACCAAGATGAACGTCTCAGTACTGCTCATGCCCACTCCACCACAGAGGGAACCCCTGTTCTCTCAGCCCCACTGCCCCCACCCTCGGCGGATGCCAGCTAATGGAAGTTCCCAAATTTAATCAACCCATGCGTATAGCTGGGTTGATCTGAGAGAAGGAAGTGAGCTGAACCCTTCAAACATTTTGAACAACGCAGATGTCCAACGATCTCGTGGACACCAGGCATTTGGCATTTCCTAAGCCTCTTTAAATCTTCCTCCTTTGACCAAATGGCCTTCAGAAAAAAATAATTTCTGCCATCTTCTTTCTGAGTAACTTTGCAACCACCCTTCATCCCATCCCACTCCCCCAAAAAACTGTTTCAAACTCCCCCTCAAGTTCTGCCGGAGAGAATGTTACAAGAAGCCAAAGATAACTCCTCCTCCCCGACCCCTTTCCTCTTTCCTCACAGTCCCACTGAGATTCAGGAGTATTCTCCCACACCACCTATGTGTGCTGATTGAGGCATATTTTTTTTTCCTTTTATACGTTTTAGGCCTGCAACAGCTCACTGCATCAAAACGATTGGATTGGAAATGGGTAGTTCCATAGGAATTTTTTTTTCATGCATCTTGCCTCCTGACATGTATATCACTGATTTAAAACAAAAAATCTAAGGAGCAAAAGGAGGGAGGGGAAGAAGGCCAAGAGAAGAAGAGGTCTACACTGACAGGCGGCCCCATTCTGTGAGCAAAAACCACCTTTTGACCACCTGCAGAATGCGCAAGGTCACGTGGGTTCTCTGCAGCTCCTTAATGTATTACCCGGCACACAAGCCCCCGTGGCATATAAACAAATCCACAAGCGGAAAAAAGAGAGAACTCCCTCCTCAGCGAGGAAGCGAATGACAACGGTAACAGCCGCAACAATAATAATAAATAAAGAATAACAATTACTACTACTACTACCACCACCCAGCCAAGCGCAGACGACAGCAGCACAGTAAAAGGATATCCAATGCAGGCTTTGCAAGGAGAGAAATCACAGAAAAGCAAACCGTGCCCACCTTGCTTGCCCACACCACCACCCCCAGCCCCCAATAAACAGAATCAGAGGGAAAGGGGACCGTGGGGAGAAAGGAGGGGGAAAGAAGGATTGCTTTTTTTTTTTTTTTTTTTTTCGTAGGCAACACCTACCTCCAGGGTCCGGATTTCTTTTTGTGTGAGGTCGTTGGAGGTAGCACATTTGGTCCTAAGCCCTTCCAGGTTGGAGATGCTCAAGTCTATCATGTTTTGGACCAGTTCGCACTGCTGTAAGGCTTTTTGCAAACTCAGAGGCTGCTGCTCCTCGCTTTTCGTCATGTTTTCCTCATCCATCGCTTGCTCTGCAACCCCCTTCCCCTCCTCCTCCTCCCAGAGAGAAAAAAGGGGGGGGGGGAGTAGAGGTAGTCTACCCTCCGCCTCTCCAACCACTGCGACTTCTCAACAATGTCTCATGAAGAAGAAATCCAACATCTCACACAGGGTTGAGGGGGTGGGAGTGGGAGGAGGGGACAAGAGCCAAAATTTATTATTTTATTTTGGGATATCAAGCGGACTCCATTAGAATGTCTCCTCTCTCTCTGAGTCTCTGGTCCCTGAAAAGGAGAGATGCTGTTTCTCAGAAGCAAACCAGGTGATGTGATGCTGTCTGTACACTTAGGGAGGAGGAGGAGGAGGAAAAAGAAGAGGAGAAGGAGGAGAGAGAGGAGGAGGGAGAGGAGGAGGAGGGAGAGGAGGAGGAGGAGAAGGAAAATAGCGCTCACTCTTTACACACCGGCTCCTTGAAGGACAAAATTATATATTTTTGGCTGGCTTGCTTTTATGTCAAAAAAAATCTGGTTTTCCCCCCTCCCAGTTGCAGGGACACGGCATGGTCCACGGTTTGGAGTGCTTTAGCGCGTTCTCAAGGTGCTGTCTGCATTGCTCCCGCGGCTGCGGCGGCTACTGCGGCTGGCTGCTGTCTCCTCCCCGCGCTGCTGCTGCTGCTGCTGCTGCCGCCGCCGGGCTCCGGGGGTGACGGTTGCTGCAATCGCTCCTGCCTCGCTCCACACCGACATCTTGCCTGTCAATCAAAGGGCGGGGGGGAGCGAGGGAGCGCCGGAGAGGGATGGAGACCAAGCGAGGGACCTGCAGGGGAGCGGGTTGGTGGAGAGGCGCCGTGCGCGCAGCCGCCCCAGCCGGGCCCCGGCCCCGGCGCGCCAGGGACCCGCCGGAGGAGGCGGAGGAGGAGCGCGCAGACTCGCGCACCTGGCCGGGGGGCGGGATTTCTAGGGGCTGCGGAGCTCGCGTGGCAAAGTGAAATTACTACCGGGAGTGCGTGCGAGCGAGCAAGCGAGCGATCGGCGGGCGGGGGCGCGGAGACAGCGCGCGCATCGGGCCCAGCCTGCTCCCGGGGGCGGCGGGGGGAGGCCGGGAGTGTGCCCGAGCCTGGAGGCTGGGCGAGGGGGCGGGGAGAGGGATTTGGTGGCGGGGAGGGGGTGGGGGCCACTACTCCTGCACCGCTCTCGCGAGACCGGGCCGGAGTGCTGCTCAGCAGGTGCGCTCCGGCTGGGAGCAGGTGTGCGCCCAACTTTAAAACCCTCGGTGCGCGCCGGAGAGGCGTCGGCGTGAACCTGGGCACATCCCGTCTGTCTTTAGCTCGGGGGTGGTGTGTGTGTGTGTTTGCCTTTTTTGTTCGTTTGTCCTTTGGGTGTGTGTTTGTGTGTGTGTGCGCCTTTTTTGTTCGTTTGTCCTTGTTACTGGGGAAAAAATAAAGCGAACCTGATGATCTTCCGTGAATTTCAGGAAGCTGCCTCCTAGACTTGGTACCCTGGCCCGCCCTGATGGCTTTCCGTTTGGCGAGGAAAAGGGCCTTTGCCTTATTCTGAGTATTCCCATGCCCTACAAGGTCTGTGTGGCCTGACCCCAGCATACCTAACTGACGTTATATCAGCAAACGATGGCTCCACAGTTAAGATGGTTTTTACCTTTTGAAATTTTTGGAAGCCTGGTGAGGTGGCTCATGCCTGTAATCCCCAGAACTTTGGGAGGCAGTCAGGAGGATCGCTTGAGGCCAGGAGTTTGGGACCAACCTGGGCAACAACATAGCAAGACCCTGTCGCTACTAAAAATTCAAAAAATAAAAATGTAAATAAAATGGTTGGAAAAAAATGAAAATAACATTTTGTGACACGTGAAAGTTATGTGAAATTCACATCTCAGTGTCCACAAGTAAAGTTTTATTGGAGTACCACCACCCATCTGTTTATTGTCTGTGGTTACTCCTGCCTTGTAAAGCAGAGTTGAGTAGCTGCAGCTGAGACCGGTGGTTCACAACACCTGAAAGATTTACTGTCTGGCACTTTACAGAAAAGTTTGCTGACTCTTGATTAAATCTTTGTACTCTATGTCCACAGTGCTCAGAACATGCTTCACCCTAATCCTCTCCTGGTGGGTTTCTTCTTGTCACTGTTAACTCAAATATCATCTCAGAGAGGCCTCATCTCCCTAACCACCTTATCTAATAGTATTCCCAACACACATTGCCCAACAGATGTATTTAGAATGATTAGCAAAAGGCACCTCTTTCTCTAGGTGAACAGAGCCCTGTGCTGAGGACTGAGTAAGACGTGATACTCAGAACACATGGTATAATATGTCACTCTTAAATGAAGCCACTTGAAAAGCAGAGAGAACAGGAGCCAGTGGTGGCCACGTTGAATGACAACCTTTATTTTTAAGTTCTGGGGTAAATGTGCAGGATGTGCAGGTTTGTTACATAGGTAAACGTGTGCCATGATGGTTTGCTGCACCTATCAACCCATCACCTAGGTATTAAGCCCAGCATGCATTAGCTATTTTTCCTGATGCTCTCCCTCAACACACTTTTGTTTTTTTTAAGACTGCAAGCTGACCCGGTGTGGTGGCTCCCACCTGTAATCCCAGCAATTTGGGAGGCTGAAGTGGGTGAATAGCCTGAGCTCAGGAGTTTGAGACTGCCTGGCCAACATGGTGAAACCCTGTCCCTACTAAAAATACAAATAATTAGCCTGGCATGGTGGCAGGCGCCTGTAATTCCAGCTACTCCCAGGCAGGAAAATCGCTTGAACCCAGGAGGCGGAGGTTGCAGTGAGCTGAGATTGTGCCATTGCACTCCAGCCTGAGCAACAAGAGCAAAACTCTGTCTCGAAAAAAAAAAAAAAAAAAAAACACAAAGAAAGAAAAACAATACTGTAAGCCATGGGATTTATAGGTATACAGAACTGAGTCAGTATTTTCAACATCTGTCAATGAGCAGGTGAAGTAAGTTCTCTATGTTCTCAATCTTTTGGACGATGAAGTTTATGAAATCTGATTCTCTGGTAAAATTATCTGTTTTCATCTATTTTCTCCATCTTTTCATTTTTCTTAAACATGTTAATTATGGTTATTTTAAAGCATTTGTCTAACTCCAAAAACTTGATCACCTGTGGGTCTCTTTCTATTGACTGTTTTTCCCTTTATTTTCAGTGATATGGTCCTGTCTCTTGGCAGGCCTTGTAATTTTTATTGAATGTCAGACGTTGAAAAAATGTACAGTCTCCAGGTGATAATATCTAACTCCGGAGAGGACGCACCCTTTCTCTGCAAGACAAATGGCATACAGATCAATTATCTTAATCCAATCAGGGGCTGAGCTGGGTGGAGACCAGGTTATAGTTTTGATAAGACACCACTTCACTCTGTTCCCTACCTCTAATGCTGTGCCTTTCCAGGGTTCCAGCTAGGAACCTTGGGTGTTCACTAAGGCCCCTCTCTCTGGTCCTGAGCTCTAACCCTTATCTCCACAGCATGGCGAGACTGTGGGAATGGCTCTGTTTTTGAGGGACCTTCTGCTTCGCTTCTTTGCTTCTTGCCCTGCACTATTTCAAACTTTGCCAAATATCTCGAGGGGAAACCACCATCTATCAGGCTCACTTTTCTGCCCCTGTCTTCTCCCTGGGATAATGGCCTCTCAAGTCCCCAGTTTTGTCTTTCTAGCCCCATGAGGTTGCTAAAAGTTTTGTCAGTTTCTCTGTTCCCCCAAAGCAGCCTTCATGCCTGGGAAGAGTCTAGAACCTCGGCCTCTTTCCCTGTGCCCAAATGTGCAAATATCCCCAGGGAAAAATCGGCTGCAGAACATCAGCTCACCTCACCATGGTGTTCCTGTCTCCAGAATCTTGGCCCCTTTAGTCCTGGTTATTTCAGCAGTTCTCTGAATGTCTTTTAACAGATGGTGACGATGATGATGATGATTTAATCTTGTTTTTCTAGTTGTTCTCAGAAGAAGTGGAAGTTTAAACAATGAAAGTAGCCCATGGGTCAGATGTCATCAATGGGCAGGGCTGTAAGCAGCACACAAATGCATACTCTTCCTATGTTTGGAAAATGCCTCACATTATGAGTTCCACCTTTCCCTCAGAGAAGCCAAAGCACTTTTCCAGAATCTTCCTTGCAAACAGGTCACATGTGATCTAGGCTGTGCCATTAGAAGATCACATGAGATTTCTGCCAGGAAATGAGCAACAAAAGGGAGGAATCTATCTGATAGTGAGCCTGGCAGCCAAGCCATCTGCTTCCAGGTGCTCCACCCCTGTGTAAGCTTGGTGTCCACGGTGAAAGGCATGTCACGTGTTCACAGGGGCAGCCCCACAGCTGGTTTGGGAGTCATTTCTGGCTGCACAGACAGAACCTGGCTCTCTTGTCCTCCTGGAGATTCTACAGAGTTTTCAACCACCTGTCTTAGTGGCTGCCATAACAAAATACTGGGTGGCTTAAACAACAGAAATTTATTTTCTCGCTGGGCATGGTGGCTCGTGCCTGTAATCCCAACACTTTGGGAAGCCGAGGCAGGTGGATTACAAGGTCAGGAGTTCAAGACCAGCCTGGCCAACATGGTGAAACCCTGTTTCTACTAAAAATACAAAAAGAAAAAAAAATTAGCTGGGCATGTGGCGGGCACCTGTAATCCCAACTACTCAGGAGGCTAAGGCAGGGGAATCGCTTGAACCCAGGAGGTGGAGGTTGCAGTGAGCCAAGATCACGCCACTGCACTCCAGCCCAGGTGACAGTGCGAGATTCCATCTCAAAAAAAAAAAAAGAAAAGAAAAAAGAAATTTATTTTCTCACTATTCTGGAAACTGGAATTCTGAAATTGGGATGCCAGCATGGTCAGGTTCTGGGTTCTGATGAGGGCTCTCTTCCTGGCTTGCAGATGGCCACCTTCTTGTTGTGTCCTCACATGGTAGAGAGAGAGAAAGATCTATCACTCTCTCTCTCTCTTCTTCTCTCTCATCCTCTTCTTATAAGGCCGTAGTCCTATTGGATTAGGCCCCCACCCTTAAGACATCATCTAACCTTAATTACCTCCTAAAGATCCTATCTCCAGATACAGTTACATTGAGGGTTAGGGCTTCAACATATGATTTGGTGCAGGGAAGAGGGACCACAATTCACCACCCTATTAAAATACTTCTGCTTAAACTACCTAGAGTGGATTGTGTCATTGGCAACAAAGAACCCTGACTAATGCTCTTGACAGTAGTTCCAAAATTAAGAGATGCTACCCCAAAAATGCAGATCTCTGGCCTTTCTGGAAAAATGGGAAGATCCGGCTACATTGGGCAATAATTGGTTGGAAGAGAGGTAACTGTCCTTTCAGATGGGGGCACAGACTCTCCACTACAGTGCCACCCAGTTCTCTACATTCATTATTTATATCTCCTCCCTGGCTCCTGTAGGCATTTGAGTTTGATGCCTCTGGTGTAGGGTTTTGCACCTCAAACTAATAAGAATGTCATCAATTTCAAAGAACGGGAG
Source organism: Pan paniscus (assembly GCF_029289425.2). Classification (NCBI taxonomy): domain Eukaryota; kingdom Metazoa; phylum Chordata; class Mammalia; order Primates; family Hominidae; genus Pan; species Pan paniscus. The sequence goes on from NC_073259.2 coordinate 126,038,559, forward strand.
CTGACAGATGATAATTTTGTTGTTGATGATGATGTTGTTATTGTTGATGTATTTCACTTTAGAAACTGCATACTACCTCTGAAGGCCACATGTGTCAGAGTGGCTTTATTAATAGCGGGAATAAATTATTGTTACTGGGCTACTGAATGAGCTGGATTTGGCAGGAGAAGAGACACGTGGGAATCAAGAACTGGCTTTCTTTTCCTTCTTCCACTGCTTGTTAACCCTAAGATCCACTGTCAGGGCTCTCTCCTATGCCCTGGGCAATATCTCAGTAAATCTCTTAGCTTTTCAGTTAGTTTCAACTAAGAGTCTCATCAGACATTAGAAGTCCAGTCCAGGCCAGGCACGGTGGCTCACACCTATAATCCCAGCACTTTGGGAGGCCAGTTTGGGTGGATCAACTGAACCTGAGGTCAGGAGTTCGAGACCAGCCTGGTCAACATGGTGAAAGCCCATCTCTACTAAAAAACAAAAATTAGCCAGGTGTGGTGGCGGGCACCTGTAGTCCCAGCTACTTGGGAGGCTGGGGCAGGAAAATCGCTTGAACCTGGAGGGTAGAGGTTGCAGTGAGCCAAGATTGTGCCACTGCACTCAAGCCTGGGAGACAGAACAAGACTCAGCCAAAAAAAAAAAAGTCCAGTCCAATCAAAACTTCATTCTCATATCCAGTTTAATACCTTGTTGCCTGCCCCTTCCAGCTTCACCCATGGATGGCTCAGGAATCTGCAGTGGAGACTAGGGTGTGTATGTCCTTCTCCTCCTGATCTCCATCTCACCTTGCAGGAGAGCAGGAGCTGAGGGCTAAGTGGAAAAAGTACCCTCAACGGAGAGCAGGTGAAGGGAGTCAGATGCCCTACTGTGTCCTGCCAGGCACTTGCAGGCTGACTTTTGAACATGGGGCACACTGGGGGAATCTTTGGAGACCGTCATGGGGACCTTATCGGGACTCAATGCACACACTGGGTGGCCTTTTGCAGACCAGTTTTCCATTTATACTCCAGCAAGTACCCCACATCTTCTTTCTGAGGTCCCTTTGCTGAAAGGATGCTCTCTTGGGTAAGTCTTTTCAGGATGGCTCAAGCCCAGGTGTGCTCAGAGGTAGTCACCTGACTCGCAGAAAACAGGACACACCTTTGCCCTGCAGAATGGTAATCGCAGGCTATTCCTCCTGCTGCCCTCTCTCCGCACCCTGCTATCTTGGGCAGCCCCAGGCAGCCTTCAGCCGGCAATGAGGTGCCAGCATATCCGCTTGGTGCACCCAAGTCCCACAAGTGACTTTTCGTTGAACCCCCTTCTCTTGGCTTGTGGTTGGGAGAGGAAAAGAAAATCCCCTGCAAAGACCTGTCAAGGAAACCTCTTCTGGACAAAATCTTGATCTTGTCTTACATAGGCTGGAGGCTGATGGTTATTGATGGTCAAAGGACCAGTCTAGCTACCTCTTAATAGAAGGAGGAAGTGTCGTCACCCACTGCCCTCACCTTTGAAGCTTTAGCTGAAGTTCTGGGTCAACAAGAAAAGTCTCATTCCACATCCAGTTATGTTAGCCATGAGCTGGCCCCAATATTTTCAAAGTTGCATTGTGAGGACGCAAATGGGGAAATGGCAGATTAGGAGGAGAGGGGGCTACCAAGGCCCCTGGAACTAAACAAAACTAATATTGACTTGTCCTTGAAGAGTTCACCATATTGCTTTCCCAGGGAATTTTTTTCTTTTTTTTATTTTAATAAATTTTGCAGAGACAGGGTCTTGCCAATGTTGCCCAGACTGGTCTCAATCTCTTGGGCTCAAGTGATCCACTCACCTTGGCCTCCCAAAATGCTGGGATGACAGGTGTGAGCCACCACGCCTGGCCTCCTTTTGTCTTTTTCTACTGATTTTTGTGGGGAGAAAAAAAAAATCTCAGAATGCTATCCCCTAAGAGACAACCAAATCTTCTATAGCTGTTAGAGGATTATTATTGTTTCATTCTGACTCACTGATCCTCGAAACGTAAATGATTTTTTAAAAATACCTTCTACTTGCTGGCCAGGCGTGGTGGTTTATGCCTGTAATCCCAGCACTTCAGGAGGCCAAGGCAGGCAGATCACCTGAGACCAGCCTGGCCAACATAGTGAAACCCCATCTCTACTAAAAATACAAAAATTAGCTGGGCATAGTGGCAAGTGCCTGTAATCTCAGCTACTCAGGAGGCTGAGGCAGAAGAATCGCTTGAACCCTGGAGGCAGAGGCTGCAGTGAGCCAAGATCATGCCACTGCACTTCAGCCTGGGGGACAGAGCAAGACTCCATCTCAAAAAAAAACAAAAAAACAAAAACAAAAGCAAAGCCTTTCTACTTGGGAGGCTGAGGTGGAAGGATCACTTGAACCCTGGGATTCGAGGCTGTAACGTGTTATAATTGTGCCTATGAATAGCCACTGCACTCCAGCCTGGGCAACACAGTGAAACCCTGTATCTAGAAAAAAAAATTACCTTTGATGAGGGCAGGCAGAAAGTTCCTATCTTTAACCTTGTAAGGTTTTTCTAACATCAGAAAACTGCTTTTTCACTCCAGCCTGGGCAACATAGTGAGATCCCATCTCCAGAAAAGAAATTACTATTGATGAGGATAGGCAAAATGTTCCTATCTTGAACTTGGTAAGGTTTTTCTTTACAATATCGGAAAACTTATTTTTCTAGAATTCTTCTCCTTTTGGCTTTTTGCCTCATTGTCTCTTTATTTCCATTGTGAGCAAGGCAACCAGATCACTCTCTTGATGGTGAGATAATTTGAGCTCACAGTAATGGACAATTTAGTCCAGTGATTTATGCTAGCTTTACAAATTAAGCACTCAACGATGCACTGTGAATTTTTGCATATAGCACCCTAAGGATGGGAGAGGATGTGTACTGTGGTACTCTCCAAGTACTTAAAGATGTACAGCAAAGAAATATCATTGAAAATTGCAGTAAAGTAATGCCATCGACACAACTCACTCACTTCTTACGCCATCTTGTCTATGAAGTTCAAGATCAGCATTAGCCTGAAGGGAGTCTTTGTATGAATCAGAAAAAGGCATCCACTTTGCAAAAGTACCAGAGGTCTGAACCCAGGGGGCAGAGCCCAATCTAGATTTCAGATTTGCACCCCAATCTGGGCGCCCTGTGCAGGCACAAGTTGTGTGGCATCCATCTGAGACAGCCCTGATGAAATTCCTGATTATTTTGTTTTTTTTGTGGTAAAACATGTATAAGATAAAGTTTACCACTAGTGACTTTTAGTACATTCGCAATGCTGTGCAACTATTGCCACTACCTAGTTCCAGAATGTTTTTATTACCCTGAAAGAAAATCCTAGCCGGGCGTGGTGGCTCACGCCTGTAATCCGAGCACTTTGGGAGGCTGAGGTGGGCGGATCACGAGGTCAAGAGTTCAAGACCAGCCTGCCCAATACGGTGAAGCCCCGTCTCTACTAAAAATACAAAAATTAGCTGGGCGTGGTGGCACGTGCCTGTAATCCCAGGTACTCGGGAGGCTAGGGCAGGAGAATCGCTTGAACCTGGGAGGTGGAGGTTGCAGTGAGCTGAGATCATACCACTGCACTCCAGCCTAGGCAACACGGTGAGACTCCATCTCAAAAAAAAAAAAATCCTATACCCTTAAGCAGTCACACTGCTTATCAGCCTGTAGCAATCACTAATCTGTTTTCTGACTATGCATTTTCTATTCCAGACATTTCATATAAATGGAATCATACAATATTTGTCCTTTTGTGGCTGGCTTATTTCACTCAGCATAATGTTTTCAAGGTTTATCCATGTCATAGCGTGTATCAGGACTTCATTCCTTTTCATGGCAGAATAATATTCTATTGTACGGATAGACCACATTTTGTTTATCCATTCTTCTTATGATGGGCATTGGGGTTGTTTTGTCTTTTGGCTATTTGAATCATGCTGCTATGAACATTTGTGCACAAGTTTTTGTTTGAACACTTGTTTTCAATTCTTTTGGCTATATATGCCCAGGAGCAGAATTGAAGGGTCATTTGGTAATTCTGTTTAACATTTTGAGGAACTGATAAGCTGTTTTCCACAGCAGCTGCATTATTTTACATTCCTGCCAGCAATGCATGAGGGTGCTATCTTCTCCATATTCCCACTTCCTGACTCTTTATGCATGAATATTATTTCATTACTAAAAAAAATTAAAAACCATAGCAATGGCATACTTCTTAAAAAGCACACATGCAGCCAGGCACAGTGGCTCATGCCTGTAATCCCAGCACTTTGGGAGGCCAAGGCAGGAGGAGGCCAGGAGTTCAAGACCAGCCTGGCCAACATGGTGAAACCTCATCTCTACTAAAAATAGAAAAATTAGCCAAGCGTGGTGGTGGGCACCTGTAATCCCAGCTACTTAGGAAGCTGAGGCAGGAGAATTGCTTGAACCCAGGAGGCGGAGGCTGCAGTGAGCTGAGATTGTGCCACTGCACTCCAGCCTGGGCAACAGAGCAAGAATCTGTCTCAAAAAAAAAAAGCATGCATGCATTGACTTATACATTTCTTGAGTGGCTACAATGTGCCGGATATGATGCAGTATGTGTGAGATTAAAATATTAATAAAGTGTATGCATTAGTATTCTTTTAGTTGCAAGGAACAAAACCCCAACACACCCAGTTTAGGCAAAAGAAAGTAACTCACATAATCAAGAAGTTTAAAGATGACTCTTACTCTGGATAGGTACGTTTCTTTTCTGCCTGCATCTCTCAGCACTATTTTGTTGTTGGCATCATTTTTAGGTGGCTTTTTCCTAGATGTAACAAGGATGACCGCAGAATGCTGAGCAACCCTATCAGGGATACAGTCTCCCATTAGTTCTAGCATAAATTGCACGATTAACTTGCACTGACCTGGTTCAGGACACATATATACTCCTGAGCCAGTCACATTGACCAAGGGGATGGAATGTGTGTGTGGATGGGCCTGGCCTGGGTTGTAGGGCCACCCTGGAACCTAGAGAGTAGCACTGACACTACCCAAACCATGTGGTATGAGATCAGGAGAGGGCTGATCTTTCCCTCCAAAAAGGTGGGGATGCTGTTATCAGAAGGAGCACGGATGCCCAGTCGCAGTGGCTCGTGCCTGTAATCCTAGTACTTTGGGAGAACGAGCCAGGCAGATTGAGCTCAGGAGTTCAAGACCAGCCTGGTCAACATGGCGAAACCCTGTCTCTACTATAAATACAAAAAATTAGCTGGGCGTGGTGGTGCACACCTGTAATCCCAGCTACTCAGGAGGCTGAGGCAGGAGAATTGCTTGAACCCAGGAGGCAGAGGTTGCAGTGAACTGAGATCACACCACTGCACTCGAGCCTGGGTGACAGAGACTCTGTCTCAAAAAAAAAAAAAAAAAGAAGCATGGATGGATGTCAGGAAGACAAAAACATCAGCAATATTCCACCATCCTTGGGGAAGTCATAGTCTAGTTGGGGGACCTGTGTAAACAGAGCCTGTAATTATAACAAATTCTGAGAATAAAGGAGAGGAGTCCTTTAACCCTGGAAGGAAAAGGGGAAAGATTCTGAGAAGGCTCTGGCGAGATGATCCAGAGGCTAAGATTTAAAAAGGAATGGGAATCGTTCAGGTACACATAGAGGACCCGGCTTCTGAGTTCAGAAATCGCTGGTGATCACAGACAATCACAAGAAACATACGCTTGTCACTTTTTTTTTCTTAGATGGGGTTTCGCTCTGTCACCAGGCTAGCATGCGGTGGCATGATCTTGGCTCACTGCAACCTCTGCCTCCTGGGTTCAAGCAATTCTCCTGCCTCAGCCTCCCGAGAAGCTGGGATTACAGGTGTGCCCCTCACGCCTGGCTAATTTTTTCTATTTTTAGTAGAGACAGAGTTTCTGGTTGCCATGTTGGCCAGGCTGGTCTCAAACTCGAACTCTGACCTCAAGTGATCCACCCTCCTCAGCCTCCCAAAGTGCTGAAATTACAGGCGTGAGCCACTGCGCCCAGCCTTGTCACAATTATTTTTAAAGTTGAAACTGAAATACTAATCTATCAGATTCTATCTTAAGAAGGATTATGTTGGTGAATCACATGTGGCAGTCTCATACCTTGACTCTGAACTGGGATATTTCACTGATTAGCTTAAGCCAAGACACTACAGGGTGACCAGTCATCCTGGTTTACCTGGGACTAAGGGGGTTTCTAAGATGTGGGACCTCCAATGCTAAAGCTGGGACAGATGAAGGCAAACTGGGACAACTTCTCCATCCTAGAGATAAGTCCCCAGTTCACGAGCACCTAGAGTGTGCATGGAGTTGGGATCGGTGCTACCAGAGCACACACTGTTATGTATGAAGGATCCCAGCATGCAAACAAAACTCATACATAAATGTTCATGACAGTACTATTCACAAACCAAAAGGTGGAAACAATCCAAATGTCCATCAGTGGGCCAGGCACAGTGGCTAATACCTGTAATCCCAGCACTTTAGGAGGCCGAGACTGGCGGATCACCTGAGGTCACGAGTTTGAGACCAGCCTGGCCAACATGGCGAAACCTGTTTCTACTAAACATACAAAAATTAGCTGGGTGTGGTGGTGCGCACCTGTAATCCCAGCTACTCTGGAGGCTGAGGCAGGAGAATCGCTTGAACCCGGGAGGCAGAGGTTGCAGTGAGCCAAGATCATGCCACTGCACTCCAGCCTGGGCGACAGAGCAAGACTGTCTCAAAAAAAAACAAAGAAGAAGAAGGAGAAAAAAGAAAAAGAAATGTCCATTGATGAATGAATGGATAAAGAAAAAATGGCCCATATATACAATGGAATATTATTCAGCCATCAAAAGGAAGTTCTGATACATGCTACCATATGGATGAACCCTGAAAACACTATGCTAAGTGAAAGAAGCCAGTCACAGAAGACCTCACTGTACAGGTCTTTTATGAAATATTCAGAATAGGCAAATCCATCCAGATGGAAAGCAGATTAGTGGTTGCCAGGGGGCAGGGGAAGGAGGGTGGGGAGTGACTGCTAAATGGGTATTGGGTAATGAAAAACTTCTGGAACTATATAGTGGTGATGATTGCACAATATGAATGTGCTTAATGCCACAGATTGTATACTTCGGTTAAATGATACATTTCGTAAGTGTATTTTACCACAATAAAAATGTAAGAATAATTTTTAAAAGAGTGAACCCTGCCTCTCAAAGGGTTTATTAACTAGATACACTAACAGGCAGCCCTCAGGGTCAAATTTAGCCTACACATGAGTTTCATTTGGCTACACGGAGTTTTAAAAGAGTCTGAGTTTGCTGCTAACATTTAGGAAATGGGATGTTTCACCTAAAAATTCTGACCACTAGTTTATTTTCAAAAAATCCCAAAATCTGGCCCCACTTGAGCTGCATTTCCCGCTGGCAACATCAGGATGGGGGTGGAGTGGCTTCTCTCCTTGGGGACAGATGCTTTCCAGTTCTTTTAATCCCCTTCCCCCAACCCTCACTTTGGCTCCCTCCCACCTCTGCTGTGACTGCCTGGTCCCCATAGGCACTAAAGTGTAGAATTTCCAGTACTTGCACAGAACAATTAGAAGACAGATAGATAATCAAGTATAGAAATGAAACAAAACGCATGGTGACTTCCATTTTTATTCCTTTCTAAATGAGATGTCAGTGGGTTACCATTTCACCCGAAATGCTATATGACTGTTGAAGTCTTTACCCTGAAAGGGGTAAGAAAATTTCCCCTTAAAGCAGCAGCTCATCACTTTAGCTGCACTCAGGAATCACCTGGGAAACTTGATTTTTTTCTTTGATACAGGGTCTTGCTCTGTCGCCCAGGCTGGAGTGCAGTGGCGTGATCACAGCTCACTGCAACCTCGACCTCCTGGGCTCAAGTGATCTTCCCACTTCAGCCTCCCAAGTAACTGGGAATACAGGTGTGTGGCACCACGCCTAGCTATTTATTTATTTTTTTTTATTTTTTATTTTATTTTTTGTAGAACCAGGGTCTCCCCTGTGTTGCTCAGAGTGATCTCCAATTCCAAGGCTCAAAGCAGCCTTCCGTCTTGGCCTTCCAAAGTGCTGGGATTACAGGTGTGAGCCACCATGCCCAGCCAAGGAAATGTTAAAAACTATCAATGCCCGGATCCTACCTGCTAAAGATTCTGATTTATCTGGTCTGGGGTACAACCCAGGCATCAAAATTTTTCAAAACTCCCCGGTGATTCTAATGTGTAGCCAAACTTGAAAATGACCACTTTACAGCTTCCATTTATTTATTTATTTATTTATTTATTTATTTATTTACTTGAGACAAAGTCTTGCTCTGTCACCCAGGCTGGAGTGCAGTGGCACCATCTCTGCTCACGGCAACCTTCGTCTCCCGGATTCAAGCGATTCTCCTGCCTCAGACTCCCGAGTAGCTGGGATTACAGGCATCCGCCACCACGCCCAGGTAATTTTTGTATTTATAGTAGAGATGGGGTTTCTCCATGTTAGCCAGCAGCGGTGCTCAGCCAACTTCCTTTTATTTATTTATTTACTTACTTACTTACTTACAGAGTCTCGCTTTGTCCCCCAGGCTGGAGTGCAGTGGTGTGATCTCGGCTCACTGCAACCTCTGCCTCCGGGTTCAAGCAATTCTCCTGCCTCAGCCTCCTGAGCAGCTGGGATTATAGGCGCCCGCCATCACACCTGGCTAATTTTTTGTATTTTTAGTAGAGACAGGTTTCACCATGTTCGCCAGGCTAGTCTTGAACTCCTGACCTCCAGTGATCCACTCGCCTCGGCCTCCCAAAGTGCTGGAATTATAGGTATGAGCCACGCACCCGGCCCCAACTTCCGTTTAAAAAATTGTCTTCTGTTGGCCTCAGATGACGAGGACCCAACTACACAGAAGAATCTTTGTAGTTTCGCTGGCGTGGTGGCTCACGCCTGTAATCTCAGCACTTTGGGAGGCCGGGGGGAGGGTGGAGAATTGCTTGAACCCGGGAGGCAGAGGTTGCAGTGAGCCGAGATTGCGCCATTGCATTGCAGCCTGGGCAACAAGAGCAAAACTCTGTCTCAAAAAAAAAAAAAAATCTTTCTAGTTTCAACTCAAGTGTGTTTTGTTGTTCTTGGTATATACCTTTACAGATACATTCTATCTTCAGCTGCCCACCAGGCATCTTGGCAGATACAAGAAACATATGAATAATCTATTTTCAGATTTTTTTTTTTTTGGAGGAGAATCTGTTGATTCATTATCACATACAGCATTTGGCTGTAGCTCATGCCTGTAATCCCAATGCTTTGTGAGGCTGAGGTGGGAGGATCACTTGAGCTCAAGAGTTTGAGACCAGACTGAGCAACATAATGAGACCTCCCCACCCCTGTCTCTACAAAAATTTTAAAAATTAAAAATTAGCCAGGCATGGTGGTGCATACCTGTAATCCCAGCTACTCAGGAGGCTGAGACAGGAGTATCGCTTGAGCCCGGGATTTTGAGGCTAGAATAAGCTATGATCACGCCACCACACTCCAGCCTGAACGAAAGAGCAAGACCCAGTCTCTAAAAAATATATAGTATTTATTTATTCAATTATTTAAGAAAAACAGCATCTAAAGAATCTCATAAAATCTGAAAGTTACCCCACGCTTGTTTAACTGGTGTGAATGACTCTAGTCCATAGTGTGCTATATTCTTTTTTTTTTTTTTTTTTTTCTGAGACAGTCTCACTCTGACACCCAGGCTGAAGTGCAGTGGTACGATCTTGGCTCACTGCAGCCTTCGCCTCCCAGGTTCAAGCGATTCTCCTGCCAAAGCCTCTCAAGGAGCTGGTATTAATTTTTGTATTTTTAGTAGAGACGGTTTCACCATGTTGGCCAGGCTGGTCTCGAACTCCTGACCTCAAATGATCCACCTACCTCGGCCTCCCAAAGTGCTGGGATTACAGGCGTGAGCCATGTAATTTACATGGTTTGTCATGTAAATACACGTGCGCTCTTCCAAGTGGTCACCCCTTCTTAAAGTGCAACCGTGACACAATGGCTGATACCCTGGACATGCATCGTCCACGTGCTCCTGCCTGTGAGCGCTCTCCCAGCACACCGGAGCTCTTCCATGGTACACGATAGCAACTGCTGGAAGAAAAAGCAAAACCCGTGCCATAGGCTGGACATATTCAAGGTATGCTTTCTACTCTAATACAGACCTTTCCTGCAGCCAGCTGTGCCCTAGTCAGAGAGGAAGCCTGCATCTGCCCTGCAGCTCCCATGTGGGTTGTCTGCCTGGTCGGTGAAAGCAGAAAGTGCCTCCTCTTTGTACCCTCTCGCCTTGTGGCACAGTGTTGACTCGGCTTCCAGCACCCATCTGTGACTTGGCAAAAAGAAAAAGAAAAAAGAAATGCATGTAGTGTGAGGACAAAAGAGCCCATAGAGTCCCAGATGAGCTCAAATCATCCCAAATTTGATTGCCTTCTGAAAGGTACAGACCCAGGGTTTATTAAGAACTCTCCCCGTACTCCAGTCTGACAAAATGAACCGAAGGTCCTTTACAAGGATCTTCTGCAAGTTTTCAATTTTCCTTTTATTTGGAAAAAAAATGGGGGGAGGAACTGAGAAATGCTGAGCTAAGCAGGTCACAGATTTTCCTGTTTTGTGCTTTTCTGCACAGAATCAGAAATCAGTTACCGGGTTAGTTTTCTTGGTAAATGGAGAACACTTTTTATTTTCATCATAGGAAATACACATGTTGGCTTTTCTTTTTCAAGACAGACCTAGCCCATGATTTCCATTGAACTAGAAAGTTTATAGTCCTCAATCCTGGGATGTCACTGATTCATTAATTCATCCAATTCAAATATTGATAAATTTCTGATTGCACATAGTCTGATTGTCAATGATAGGATTGAAATCAGACTGACAGGCTAGAAGGACAAGAAGTTGCAGAATTGGAGGGTGTGATGAACTTTCATCATCACAAATAGAGGTGGGGATCCAGGAGAGGAAGTTGAGCATTGCAGGTAGGAATATTGGCCCTAAGCCAGAGGGCTTGAGTTCAAATCCCAGCTCTGCCACTTCCTGACTTTGTGACCTCAGGCTAGTGGTCTCATCTCCTGCATCTGAGTCTCCTCACCTGTAAAATGAGGGTAATAATAGAACCTGCTTCAAAGGGTTGTACCGAGGATTAAACATGTGTAAAGTGCTTAGAATACTGCCTGAAAATTACATGTAACTGCTGCCGCCTGGCAACAAAACCCACTATAGAGGCAGAAGCGTATCTGTGGCATGACAGATTTATATCCAGCTAGCATTCTTGCCAATCTATTAAAAAATTTGGCCAGGTGCTATGACTCATACCTGTAATCCCAGCATTTTGGAAGGCCAAGGCAGGCAGATTGCTTGAACCCAGGAGTTCAAGACCAGCCTGGGCAACATGGTGAAAGCTCATCTCTACAAAAAACACAAAAATTAGCTGGAGTGGTAGTGCACCTTTGTGGTCCCAGCTACTCCAGGGACTGAGGTGGGTGGATTGCTTGAGCCTTGGGAGATGGAGGTTGCAGTGAGTTGAGATCATGTTACTGCACTCTAGCCTGGGTGACAGAGCAAGACCTCGTCTCAAAAAAGAAAAAAAAAATATCGAAATTGGGTTAAAATGGGAAGGTCTGGTTCAGAATTTCTCTTTTTTTTTTTTTAATTGAGACAGAGTTTCGCTCTTGTTGCCCAGGCTGGAGTACAATGGTACAATCTCAGCTTACTACAACCTCCCCCTCCCAGGTTCAGGCTATTCTCCTGCCTCAGCCTCAGGAGTAGCTGGGATTACAGGTGCCCCCACCACGCCTGGCTCATTTTTTATGTTTTTAGTAGAGACGAGGTTTCACCATATTGCCTAGGCTGGTCTCAAACTCCTGACCTCAGGTGATCCACCCGCCTCAGCCTCCCAAAGTGCTCGGATTACAGGTGTGAGCCACCACGCCTGGCCTCACAATTTCTTAAAATGTCATATCAGTTCTACCAGAAGCACCCAGGTTGCATATGAAACTTGCAGAATCGCAGGTGACACACTCCAGACCTACTGAATCCAGCAGCTATGGTCCGAATGTTTATGTTCCCACAAAATTCATATATTAAAATCCTAACCCCCTAGGTGATGGCATATTAGAGGGAGCGAATTTGGGAGGTGTTAGGTCATGAGGGTGGAGCTTGGAGACTGGTGCCCTTACAAAAGAGGCCCCAGAAAGATCCCTTGCCCCTTCCACCTTGTGAGGGTACAGTGAGAAGATGGCTGGCCGGGCATGGTGACTCATACCTGTAATCTCAGCACTTTGGGAGGCTGAGGCGGGCGGATCACTTGAGGCCAGGAGTTTGAGACCAGCCTGGCCAACATGACGAAACCCCATCTCTACTAAAAATACAAAAATTAGCCAGGCGTGATGATGCATGCCTGTAATCCCAGCTACTCAGGAAGCTGAGGCATGAGAATCACTTGAACCTGGAGGCGGAGGTTGCAGTGAGCCAGGATCACACCACTGCACTCCAGCCTGGGTGACCGAGTGAGACTCCATCTCAAAAAAAAAAAAAAAAAGGAAAAAGAAACTCAGCAAGGGCTAGAGAGGTATTACAGGCTCACTAACACCACATGGAGACTTTCTCCTTGATGAAATGATTGGAAGGGAATTAAAAGGGGAATCACCTCCCCCTTGGGTGATTCAATGTCATTTAATGTTGGGTCTAAGCACCACCTAAAATCATTTCCTAGTGAGTCACAGCTTATGCTTTGTGGAGAACTTCAATGAAGTCTTTGAAAGTTTACTGACTCTGCATTTGCAAAAAAAAAAAAAACAAGAACAAAACTAAAAATGACCCCAGGCGATTGGAGACACCACTGGTAGTCATGGTTCATGTAGTCCATAATTCTGTTGCCATGAAAATTTAGAACTTCTCTCAGATGTCATTCTCAAAGGGTGAGCGCGTCAAAAGGATTTGGGTTAGGATCTGACCACCCACTTACTCACTGTGAACTTAAGCAAGTCTCCAGAAACCTTAGTTTTTTCACAGCTATAAAATAAGCTGATGCTTGTTTAAGCCAAGATGAAATAAAATGATGTATGAAAAGCCCTACCACAGCGGAGGACACATAGTTAATGTTCAACAAATGGCAGCTTTTAAAAATTACCAAGGCTTTATATTTTTAACCACTTTTACTAGTACTCTTTGTAAAGCACTGTTCTACTTCCTAAATGCAGTGTAACTACTGGATGACTCACGGTTATCATTTTTGAATGCTTCCATAGTCACTTTCTTGTCATTTGGACATATTTCAAACAACTTCCCATATTCGCCCTCCTTCTTGGCCATCTTGAATATGCAGTGGGCTGAGAACCAAGCTAAGTGTCCACCAATAGAGAACGGATTAAGTCAAGTATGGCAACATTACATAGGTAGCAAATAAAAATGCAAAATATACTTCACTAGTCATCGGAAAAATATTAATTAAAGCAACAAGATATTTTTGTCCATCAGCATAGCAAATACTAAAAAGTGTAATGTTATTTAAGGTTGTCGAGGATACAGCAAATAAGCACTCTCCTACACTAATGGTGGGGGTATCAATTGGTACAAACTTTTTGGAGGGCAATTTGTTAGATGCATCAAAATTTAAGATGTATATAACATTTGACCCATCAATTCCACTTCTAAAAAATCTATGCCAAGGGGTCTGTTCCACATGGACACAAGGATGTATGTGCAAAAACACAAGTGTTAGTTGGTGAAGCAGAGAAATTAGAGCCTTTGTGCATTGCCAGTGGGAATGTAAAATGGTACAATCACTACAAAAAACAGTATGGCGGTTCCTCAAAACACGAAACATAGAATTATCATGTGATCTAGCTGTTCCACTTTTGGGCACATACCCAAAAGAACTGAAAACAAAGACTTGGACAGATATTTGTGTACCAGTCACCAAGGTCCATACAGCATTATATGCAAGAACCAAAAGTTGGAAACGGTCAGGCGCGGTCGCTCACCCCTGTAATCCCAGCACTTTGGGAGGCCAAGGCAGGTGGATCACCTGAGGTCAGGAGTTCGAGACCAGCCTGGCCAACATGGTGAAACCCCATCCCTACTAAAAATACAAAAAAATTGGCCAGGCATGGTAGTGCATGCCTGTAGTCCCAGCTATCACTTGAACCCGGGAGGTGGAAGTTGCAGTGAGCCACAATCGTGCCACTGTACTCCAGCCTGGGTGACAGAGCGAGACTCCATCTCAAAAAAACAAAACCAAACAAAAAGTTGGAAACAACTCAAATGTTCATCAATGGATTAAATATATAAAATACATATAATGGAATATTATTCAGCCTTCAAAAAGGTAGGAAATTCTACAATATAACATAGATAAACCTTGAGGACTGATATAGTTTAGATATTTGTCCCACTCAGATCTCATGTTGAAATGTAACCTCCCACCAAAAAAGAAATGAGATCCCTAATGTTGGAGGTGGGGCCTGGTGGGAGGTGATTAGATTATGAAAACAGTTTATCGTGAATGCTTTAGCACCATCCCCTTGGTGCTATCTGTGACAGAGAGTGAATTCTCTTGAGATCTGGTTGTTTAAAAGTGTGTGGCACCTCCCCTCCCTCTCTCGCTCTCTCTCTCTTTTACTCCTGCTTTCTCCCTGTGATGTGCCTGCTCCCCCTTTGCCTTCCAGATGATTGGAAGCTTCCTGAGGCCTCCCCTGAAGCAGAGGCTGCCATACTTCCTGTACAGCCTGCAGAACCATGAGCTAGACAAATCTCTTTTCTTACGACTTACGCAGTCTCAGGTATTTCTTTATAGCAATGCAAGAATGGCCTAATACAAGGACATTATGCTAGGTGGAATAAGCCAGTCACACACACACACACACACAACACCAATACTGTATGATTTTTTTTATATGAGGTACTAGAGTAGTCAAAATCATAGAGACAGAAAGTAGACTGATGGTGGCCAGGAACGGGCAGGAAAATGAAGGAAAGTTAGTGTTTAAGAGAGTCCAATTTGGGAAGATGAAAATGTTCTGGAGTGGATGGTAGTGATGCTTGCACAACATCATAAATGTACTTTATTTTATTTATTTTATTATTTTTTTTGAGATAGTCTTTTCTCTGTCGCCCAGCCTGCAGCACAAAGGTGCAATCTCAGCTCACCGCAACCTGTGCCTCCTGGGTTCAAAACATTTGCCTGTCTCAGCCTCCTGAGTAGCTGGGATGACAGGCGCATGCCACCATGCCTGGCTAGTTTTTTGTGGGTTTTTTTTTTTTTTTTTTGGTATTTTAATAGAGATGAGGTTTCACTGTGTTGCCCAGGCTGGTCTCGAACTCCTGAACTCAGGCAATCCACCTGTCTCAGCCTTCCAAAGTGCTAGGATTACAGGCGTGAGCCACTGCGCCCAGTCTGTTTGTTTATTTATTTATTTATTTATTGAGATGGAGTCTCACTCTGTCACCCATGCTGGAGTGCAGTAGCATAATCTTGGCTCACTGCAACCTCCACCTCCCATGTTTAAGAAACTCTCTTGTCTCAGCCTCCCGAGTAGCTGTGACTACAGGCACACACCACCATACCTGGCTAATTTTTGCATTTTTAGTAGAGATGGGGTTTCGCCATTTTGATCAGGCTGGTCTTGAACTCCTGACCTCAGGTGATCCGCCTGCCTCAGCCTCCCAAAGTGCTGGGATTACAAGCTTGAGCCACCACACCCAGCACTATGTTGTTGTTTTTTTCTTTTTAGATGGAGTCTCGCTCTGTCACCCAGGCTGGAGTGCAGTGGCATAATCTCAGCTCACTGCAACCTCCGCCTCCCAGGTTCAAGTGGTTCTCCTGCCTCAGTCTCCTGAGTAGCTGGGATCACAAGCGCACGCCACCAGGCCTGGCTAAGTTTTGTATTTTTAGTAGAGACAGGTTTCACCATGTTGGTCAGGCTAGTCTTAAACTCCGGTCCTCGAGATCGGTCTGCCTCGGCCTCCCAAAGTGCTGGGATTACAGGCATGAGACACCACTGTGCCTGGCCCTTTTTTTTTTTTTTTTTTTGAGACAGTTTCACTCTTGTTGCCCAGGCTGGAGTGCAGTGGCAAGATCTCAGCTCACTGCAGCCTCCACCTCCCGGTTCAAGTGATTCTTCTGCCTCAGCCTCCCAAGTAGCTGGGATCACAGGCACGTGCCACCACGCCTGGCTAATTTTTGTATTTTTGGTAGAGACCGGGTTTGACCATGTTGGCCAGGCTGATCTCAAACTCCTGAGCTCAGCTGATTTGCCCACCTTGGCCTCCCAAAGTGCTGGGATTACAGGTGTGAGCCAAAATGCCCTGCCATGAATGTACTTTAAAATGGTTAAAATGCATCCAGCGAAAGTTTGCTATCCAGAATCTGTAAGGAACTTGAAGAATTCAACAAGCAAAAAACAACCTCATTAAAAAGCGGGCAAAGGACATGAACATACGCTTCTCAAATGAAGACATACAAGCAGCCAACAAACATAGGACGAAATGCTCGACATCACTAATCGTCAGAGAAATGCAAATCAAAGCCACAAGGAGATACTATCTCACTCCAGTCAGAATGGCTATTATGAAAAAGTCCAGGGCTGGGCATGGTGGCTCACACCTGTAATCCCAGCACTTTGGGAGGCCGAGGCAGGTGGATCACCTGAGGGCAGGAGTTCGAGACCAGCCTGGTCAACATGGCGAAACAAAGACACACGTACTTATATGTTCATTGCAGCACTATTAACAATAGCAAAGACATGGACACAACTTAGGTGCCCATCAATGGAGGACTGGATAAAGAAAGTGTGGTATATATACACCAGGGAATACTACACACTCATAAAAAATAACAAAATCATGTCCTTTGCAGTGATACGAACGCAGCTGGAGGCCATTACGCTAAGTGAATTCATGCAGGAACAGAAAACCAAATACTGCAGTTTCTCACATATAAGCAGAAGCTAAACAAGCACACATAGACATGAAGATCGGAAAAATACACACTGGGGACTACTAGAGGAGGGAGAGAACGAGGAGGGTGAGGGCTGAAAAACTACCTATTGGTGATTATGCTCACACATGGGTGATGGGATCATTTGTGCCCCAAACCTCAGCATCACACAATATACTCACGTAACCAACTTGCACATGTACCTCTGAATCTAAAATAAAAGTTGAAATTATAAATAAATAAATAATAACATGGTTAAAATGGTAAATTCCATTTTTTTTTTTTTTGAGACAGAGTCTTGCTCTGTCGCCCAGGCTGGAATGCAGTGGCACAATCTCGGCTCACTGGAACCTCTGCCTACCAGGTTCAAGTGATTCTCCTGCCTCAGCCTCCCGAGTAGCTGGGATCACAGGCACCCACCACCCTGCCTGGCTATTTTTGTATTTTCAGTACAGACGGGGCTTCACCATGTTGGCCAGGCTGGTCTTGAACTCCTGTCCTCAGGCGATCTGCCCACCTTGGCCTCCCAAAGCGCTGGAATTACAGGTGTGAGCCACTGCACCCTGCCTAAAATGATAAATTTCATGTCAAGTATATTTTACCATAATTTAAAAAAATTGATACTACACCAAAGAGTGTTACTTTTAAACAGAACTTTGATGATCTGGGAATATTTTTCTTCTAATTGCAGGTCCAACACTATGTGCAATAAGAGAACGAACGATATTGGAAATCGGGTCTCGAAATAAGCAGAATGTTACTGGGTTTGTCTGTCTTTTTTCACTGTTTCTCCTATTCATCTTCATTTCCATAAAAATACAAACAGAATTCTGCTAATGTTTATTAAACAGTTAATAATTTAAAAAATAGACACTGTGATAACTATGCTCTTCACAAAGCTGACAGATTACGAGGATTCAATAAGATAATACATATAAGGCTAGGCACAGTGGCTCATGCCTAAAATGAGCCCTTTGGGAGGCTGAGGTGGGTGGATTGCCTGAGGTCAGGAGTTCGAGACCAACCTGGCCAACATAGCAAAACCCCGTCTCTACTAAAAGTACAAGAATTAGCTGGGCAAGGACAGGCGTGGTGGCTCACGTCTGTAATGCCAGCACTTCAGGAGGCTGAGGCAGGTGGATCACCTGAGGTCAGGAGTTCAAGACCAGCCTGCCAATATGGTGAAACTCCATCTCTACTAAAAATACAAAAATTAGCCAGGCATGGTGGCGGGTGCCTGTAATCCCAGCTACTCAGGAGGCTGAAGCAGGAGAACCCAGGGGGCAGATGTTGCAGTGAACCAAGATCACGCCGCTGCACTCCAGCCTGGGTGACAAAGCGAGACACAGTCTCCAAATAAATAAATAAATAAATAAATAATAATGAAATAACATGTATAAAGTGCTTTGCACAATTAATTAGGTATTGTTATTTTTATCTCATTTAATTCTCAAAACATTCCTATGACATTGTTATAACAATATGATTATTATTATCCCCATTCTGCAAGCAAAAAAAAAAAAAAAGGCTCAGAGAAGTTAAGTGATTTGTCCATGTTCACACAGCATATGGCAGAGTTGAGGCTAAAAGGCAAGCTGTCAGAGTCCAATGTCTACATGCTTGATCACTGTGCTGAAAACATTTTGTCAAATCTTTGATTTCCTGAGAATATTCTAACCATTGATAAATGTGCACCAAAGCAAGTTTTAATTAATTTTTTAAATTTGAAAATATTATTGGCCAGGTGCAGTGGCTCATACCTGTAATCCTAACACTTTGGGATGCCAAGGAGAGTGGATTGCCTGAGCTCAGGCGTTTCAGACCAGCCCGAACAACATGGCAAAACTCCATCTCTACAAAAAATGTAAAATAAAAAAAAAATAGCCAGGCGTGGTGGTACATGCCTATAGTCCCAGCTACTTAGGAGGCTGAGGTGGGAGGATCATTTAAGTCTGGGAGGTGGAGGCTGCTGTGAGCTGTGTTCACGCTACTGCACTCCAACCCAGGTGACAGAGTGAGACTTTGTCTCTCTCTATATATAGATATAGATATAGATACAGATATAGATATGTTATTTACTAGCTCATTACTGTAGTCACACATAGTATATATCACTATCTTCAAAGTATTAAATGATGTATTCAAAATAACATGGTTCCTGGCTGGGTGTGGTGGCTTACGCCTGTAATCCCAACACTTTGGGAGGCTGAGGCGGGGGGATCACCTGAGGTCAGTTAAAAATACAAAATACAAAAATTAGCCCGGCATAGTGGCGGGCACCTGTAATCCCAGCTACTCCGGGGAGGCTGAGGCAGGAGAATCGCTTGAATCCGGGAGGCAGAGGTTGCGGTGAGCTGAGATGGCGCCATTGCACTCCAGTCTAGGCAACAAGAGAGAAACTCCGTCTCAAAAAAATAATAATAATAACATGGTTGCAAAGTGCATTATTTAAAAGACTCTCCAATCCTATCCTTCCCCAGCCTATCTTTCATGTCCTGCTCCCCAGAGGCAGCCACCCTCAAACCTTATACCTTTTCACCTGGTACTTACTGCCATGCTTCTAAATAAGAAAGTTATACTGCAATTTCTTGACATCAATTTTTTTTTTTTTTTTGAGACAGAGTCTTGCTCTGTTGCCCTGGCTGGAGCCGTGGTGCAATCTCAGCTCACTGCAACCTCTGCCTCCCAGGCTCAAGCGATTCTCCTGCCTCAGCCTCACAGGTAGCTGGGATTACCAGTTGTGCACCATGCCTGGTCTATTTTCGCTTTTTAGAAATGGGAATATGCTCTTGTTTTTCTATTTAGGAAGGCACAGTGGATCTAGTTTCAAGCTAGTTTCCCTTTAAAAGCTGTTTAATTCCCCTATTGACATTCGTCAAAATTGTTTCAAGTGTTTTCCCCCAAAATTTGCAGAGTACTAACTTCCTTTTGTAGTTTAAGTCCTGGTTACAACAACCTTGAAGAGTGACAGGTCTACCCCTTATTAAATCATCTGGGCCAGGTGCAGTGGCTCACACCTATAATCCCAGCATTTTGGGAAGCCAAGTTGGGAGGTTCACTTGAGGCCAGGAGTTCCAGACCAGCCTGGGCAACACAGTGAGACCCTGTCTCTACGACAACTTTTTTAAAAACAGCTAGGTGTGGTGGTGCGTGCCTGTAGTCCCAGCTTCTCAGGAGGCTGAGGTGAAAGGATCACTTGAGCCCAAGAGTTTGAGGCTGCAGTGAGCTATGATTGTGCCACTGCACCCATTGTGACAGTATGGGTGACAGAGCGAGACCCTGTGTCAAAAAACAACAACAACAACAACAACAAAAAAAACCATAAGTGCGACAATCTCTCCTATCCCAAATTTTCCCCTTGTCTATTGCCTACAGGATAGATTCAAATCTAAACTGCTTAGCCTAGCATACAAGGTTGTTCAGAATCTGGCCCAAAAAACCTTGCATTGTGACAATCTACACATACATCCAATGACCCACAGGCTCTCTTCACTCAACCTTATTGGTCTTTAGACTTTCAAGTGCATCAGCCTGTCTTGAATCTGGATCTTCCAACACACTCTCTTCTTTGTCTGGATAACTTTCTCTACTCCCTCATCACCAGGCTAAATGCTACTCATTCTTCAAGTCTCCATTGAAATATCACTTCCCCAGGGTCTTCCTTGACTTTCCTTCACCCTTGTCCATGCATCTTCACACTTATAATTAACTTACTCAATGTCTGTTTTGTCTGCAATTCTCCATGCAAACAAAAGGAGGGTCTGTCTCCTTTACCCGCTATATCCCTAGTGCAATGTGTCACAGTGGGTGGCACATTGCAGATGTCAATAATTTTTTTGCTGAACCAGTGATGCTGAGTGACTCATTGGGAAATTTACTGCTTCTAGATAATACCCAAGCACGTAGGTGCAGTCTCATGTTGAATATTTGGTTCCAATGACAATGATAAGAAAGACACCAATCACTTACCAAAATAAAAGTATTCTAGTTTCTTTCTCAAAAGTGCCTTATACATTTTAAGAGATGCAATTATTTTCTCATATTTATTAATTTATTTATGGCTCTATCATTGTCAACCCATTTATTTTAAATGAGTCTTTTATAATCCAGTCATCTGAAGTAATTGAGATCCAATGTTTATTTCTACTGCCTCTTGCTCATGGTGGAGTGTTCCCTTGTGTGCTTTGTAATTTCAAACATGTAGATCTCTATCTGTGGGAATCCCACACATCTAGGCTGAAGCTTTGTCATTTCCAAGTTTGTGTTTAGTTAATTTCTTGGCTTGGGGTTTCCATAGCATAAATTTGAACTCCAAATCTGTGTGAGTATAGTCTTGTTTTCTCATTCTAAAATATTTAATTAACAAATAAAGATTGGCTGGGTGTGGTAGCTCACACTTGTAATCCCAGTACTTTGAGAGGCTGAGGCAGGGGGATCCCTTGAGCCTAGGAGTTTCAGACCAGCCTGGGCAATATAGTGAGACCTCGCTTTGTCACCCAGGCTGGAGTGCAATGGCGTGATCTTGGCTCACTGCAACCTCTGCCTCGTGGATTCAAGCAATTCTCATGCCTCAGCCGCCCAAGTAGCTGGGATTACAGGCATGTGCCACCATGCCCGGCTAATTTTTGTATTTTTAGTAGAGACAGGGTTTTGCCATGTTGGACAGGCTGGTCTTGAACTCCTGGCCTCAAGTGATCCACCCTCCTCAGCCTCCAAAGTGCTGGGATTACAGGCTTGAGCCACTGCGCCCAGGCAAAAAGAAAAAAAAATAAATTAGCTAGGCATAGTGGCACACACCTGTAGTCTCAGCTACTCGGGAGGCTGAGATGGGAGGATCACCTGAACCCAGGAGGCACAGGTTGCAGTGAGCTGAGATCTCACCATGGCACTACAATCTGGGTGACGGAGAGAAACCCTGTCTCAAAAAAAAAAGCACAAAAAACAACAAATAAAGATTGTGCATACATATTCAAGGCATACAACATGATGATTTGATGTATGTATATGATATAAAATGATTGTCACAATCAAATTAATTAACACATCCATCACCCGCCATGGTGCACATTAGATGCCCAGAACGTGCTCAATTTATAACTGAGAGTATAATCATGACAAATGTAGAGGGGGAGATTTTTCCACCTAGGACCCAGAATAAGACAGATAAGCTTCCTTGTCATCTCCCCACACTGGGTGGACAGATTTTTACGACCATTTTCCTTAAGGGTGTAACTCTTTGAGGGTCCTTATTTGGGTGGAGGTTGTAGTTCTAGTTCCACCAAAGCCTTGTCCCCTCCCTTTAGGAACTTTTAAAACTCAAACTCCAGCCGGTTGCTGTGGCTCATGCCTGTGATCCTAGCACTTTGGGAGGCCGAGGCGGGCGGATCATGAAGTCAGGAGATTGAGACCATCCTAGCTAACACGGTGAAACCCCATCTCTACTAAAAATACAAAAAAAAGTAGCTGGGCATGGTGGCGGGTGCCTGTAGTCCCAGGTACTCGGGAGGCTGAGGCAGGAGACCGGCGTGAACCCGGAAGGTGGAGCTTGCAGTGAACCGAGATTGCGCCACTGCACTCCAGCCTGGGTGACAGAGCGAGACTCCTTCTCAAAAAAAAAAAAAAAACTTCCAACCACTTTCACCTCCATAAGGACCCAGTTCATCCTCACAGTTCTGTTTTTGTTTGTTTGTTTGCTTGTAGAGACAGAGTCTCCTGTCACCCAGGCCAGCGTGCAGTGTTGCGATCATACCTCACTGCAGCCTCAACCTTCTTAGGCTCAAGTGATCCTCCTGCCTCAACCTCCTGAAAGCTGAGACTAGTTTTTTTAAAAATGTTTTTGTAGAGACAGGGTCTGGCTATGTTGCCCAGGCTGGTCTTGAACTCCTGGGCCAAGAGATCCTCCCAGCCCTGCCTCCCAAAGTGCCGGCATTACAGGCATGAACCACCGCACCCAACCCAGGTCTGGTTTTCACATCCTCTTTTTCTGATTCCTGAGGATTATCCCCATTTTCTGGCATTTAAGAGTGTGTTTGCTATATCTGGCCGGGCATGGTGGCTCACACCTGTAATCCCAGCACTTTGGGAGGCCGAGATGGGTGGATCATTTGAGGTCAGGAGTTCAAGACCAGCCTGGCCAACATGATGAAACCCCATCTCTACTAAAAATACAAAAATTACCCAGGGGTGGTGGTGCACACCTGTAATCCCAGCTGCTAGGGAGGCTGACGCAGGAGAACTGCTTGAACCTGGGAGGTGGACGCTGCAGTGAGCCCAGATCACACCACTGCACTCCAGCCTGGGTGACAGAGCAAGACTCCATCTCAAAAAAAAAAAAAAAAGGTGTGTTTGCTCTATTTTATCCAGCATTTCTAGATGATTATTGGTATGAAAGTTTTTAGATTATCTGGCTCAAAATATTGCCAAAAATAGAAACCCAGTAGACTAATTTTTAGGCTTTTCCTCATTCGTGTTCACAAGTCTATTTTTATAAAAAGTCACTTTGTTCCCCTCTTATTTTTTATATATTTACCACTTTTCTCTTCTTATATTTACAAGTTACATTACAGAACGAAATGCCCTATGCTAATCATATTCCTCGTATAAACTATTCTTTCTTCCCCCTTAGTATTTGGTTATCATTACTGGTTTTATTTCATCTCTTTTCCTAACAATGCTTTTATGTAATTTCCAGTAAACAGACACCTAATATAGCTAGTATTTGATCTGCTAAAATTGCCTTTTTTCAAAGAAAATACTATCCCAATCTTGCAAGTTAAAAAAATACATACATTGGCTGAACACAGTGGTTCACGCCTGTAATCCCAGCACTTTGGGAGGCCGAGGCAGGTGGATCACCTGAGGTCAGGAGTTCGAGACCAGCCTGACCAACATGGTGAAACCCTGTCTCTACGAAATACAAAAAAATCAGCCAGGCGTGGTGGTGTATGCCTGTAATCCCTACTTGGGAGGCTGAGGCAAGAGAATTCCTTGAACCTGGGAGGCAGAGGTTGCAGTGAGCCGAGATTGCACCATTGCACTCCAGCCTGGGCAACAGAGCGAGACCCCATCTCAAAAAAATATATATGTATATATTGTTGTCAACAAAACTGCTAGCGGTATTTCCATAATACCATTGTCAAAATGCTGGCAAACTTGGTAGCACTAGGTAGCTAAGTTTTTAAAAATTCAATACCAGTATTGCAAGTCATATTTATAATTCTTTTTAATTTTATTTTTTGAGGTAGAGTTTCATATGTCGCCCAGGCATGATCTCGGTTCACTGCAGCCTCCCAGTCCAGGGTTCAAGCGATTCCCCTGCCTCAGCCTCCCGAGTAGCTGGTATTACAGGCATGCACCACCATGCCCAGCTAATTTTTGTATTTTTAGTAGAGATTGGGTTTCGACACGTTTCCCAGGCTGGTCTGGAACTCCTGGCCTCAAGAGATCCACCCACCTCGGCCTCCCAAAGTGCTGAGATTACAGGTGTGAGCCACCACACCAGGCCACAAGTCATATTTATAATTCTAATGAAAATTTTGACTTGCTTAAAACTTCCTTTTGGGCCCAGATAAGTTAAGTTTCTTTTGCTCTTAGATCTAAGAATGTATGCATATAAATATTTCTATTGTTATACAAGTATATCAAGTGTACTTCATATAGATCATATTTGCAGTCTAGGAGTGCCATAGTAGGGCACCCAGTTATTAATACTGCACATTCTTACACATAGCTTACTTGGAATTTCTCATTTACATGACACCAAGTGAAAATTAATTAAGTACTGCAGTGACTGCTTTTGTTACTGCTATCATCAAAGTTACACATTAACTAACTTACAAAGAAATCACTCTTCATGACAGAAACACTTGCAGCTGAAACAGTTTGTAAATGCACCTATAAAGCTTTTTCAAAAGGACCTTAAAAAAAAGTTCGTATATTATGTCAGCTTGGGTCAATTAACATTCTACATTCTACCTGCTTCATATATAGAGAGAGAGAGTCTCGCTTTGCCGCCCCGGCTGGAGTGCAGTGGCGCAATCTCAGCTCACTGCAACCTCCACCTCCAGGGTTCAAGCAATTCTCATGCCTCAGCCTTCCGAGTAGCTGGGTTTATAGGCATGTGCCACTATGCCTGGCTAATTTTTGTATTTTTAGTAGAGACAGGGTTTCACCATGTTGCCCAGGCTGATCTCGAATTCCTGACCTCCAGTGATCTGCCCACCTCGGCCTCCCAAAGTGCGGGGACTACAGGAGTGAGCCACCTCACCTGGCCACCTACCTGCCTTTTTTTCTCAACCTCCAAAAAGTTTTAAGAGTTTGTAAATCCCAATTTTAAGGATTTAGAAAATTGTCATTTTAATAAGTCATCTATTGCTGCATAACAGACCACATTTAAAGATAATAGTTTAAAAATAAAAATTAATTTATGTTAGTTTATACTTATTTAGGGACAGGGTATTGCTCTGTTATCCAGGCTGGAGTGCAGTGGTTCAATCACAGCTCACTCCAGACTCTAACTCATGGCCTCAAGTGATCATCCCACCTCAGCCTTCCAAGTAGCTGGGAACTACAGGGATGCCACTATGCCTGGCTAATTTTTGTTACTTTTGTAGGGACAGGGTCTCACTATGTTGCCCAGGCTGGAACAACTGTTTTATTTGCTCATAAGTCTGTGGGTCTGGGACTCTGGCTTTGCTCAGAGGGGCAGTTCTGTGTTGATATGGTTTGGCTGTGTCCCCACCGAAATCTCATCTTGAATTGTAACTCTCATAATTCCCACAGGTTGTGGGAGGGACCCAGTGGGAGATAACTGAATCATGGGGGCAGTTTCCCCTGTACTGTTCTTGTGGTAGTGAATAAGTCTCACAAGATCTGATGGTTTTATAAGGGGAAACCCCTTTTGCTTGGTTCTCATTCTCTCTCTTGCCTGCAGCCATATAAGATGTGCCTTTGCTCCTCCTTGCCTTCCACCATGATTGTGAGGCCATGTGGAACTGTGAGTCCCTTAAACCTCTTTCCTTTATGAATTACCCAGTCTCTAGTATGTCTTTATCAGCAGTATGAGAACAGACTAATACATGTGTTCCACGTGGTGTCAGCTCTAGTGGCTTCCTGTGGGGCTGGCAGATCCAAGATGGCCTCGCACGGCTGTCACTTCAGCTGAATTGGCTCCAACGACTGGGCACTGGTGAGGATAGCTGGGCTTCTTTTCCTGTGGAGTTGGCTGGACTTCCTCATGAGTGTGGGGCCTGGGTTCTGGCTGTTATCTGGGTTCCTCGGGTCCCCTTTTCTTCACCTCTTTCCCCAGTAGGATGGCATGGGTGTTCTCACAGGGCAGACGGTATTCCCTAGAGTTACAGTAGAAACTTCCAGACCTCAGCTTGGAAGTCCCAGAACAGCAACAGCATTTTCACTGCAATCCATTAGCCAAAGCAAGTCAAAGGCCGGCCCAGATTCAAGGATTGAGGAAAAAGATTCCACTTCTTGAGAGAAAAAGCTGCACGCACCCACTGGGATAAAGGAATTGTTGGCGGCCATCTTTGCAGACCAATCTACCACAGTCACTTTCCCCCAGTAAGACAGCAGCCATTCTATTAAAAAGTTGCTACCAATCAAAGGGGATGTTTATAAACTATAGTTTAGTACTAGTATTAGGGTAGTTCGTAGTACTTTTTTTTTTTTTTTTTTTGAGACAGAGTTTCGCTCTTTCGCCCAGGCTGTAGTGCAGTGGCACGATCTCAGCTCACTGCAACCTCTGCCCCCCAGGTTCAAGTGATTCTCCTGACTCAGCCTCCTGAGTAGCTGGGATTATAGGTGCCCAGCACCACACTGGTCTAATTTTTTTTTTTTTTTTTTTTGTATTTTTGGTAGCGACGGGGTTTCACCATGTTGGCCAAGCTGGTCTGGAACTCCTGACCTCAGGTGATCCACCCACCTCAGCCTCCCAGAGTGCTAGGATTACAGGCGTAAGCCATCACGCCTGGCCAGTTTATAGTACTTTGACTAAAGACCTCAAGGTACTTTCCCAATAAAAATGTATTTAGGGAGGTGTTTGAATGTCACTGTTATTTTTTAACACTTACAATTTTAAGTGAGAAAGAGCAATCTCACTTAATTAACGTTAAAGCTTAAGCTAAATTATCCTAGTCTTTAGGATCTGAGGGGTTACCTTTAGTTTATTACCTCTGTGTGTGTCTTCTGCCTGGTGGTCACTTAGGAGTATGGAAGACGTGAATAAATTATCTCGTTTTCTTGTGTTTTGTTTGTTTGTTTGTTTGTTTGTTGAGACAGGGTCTCGCTCTATTGCCCAGGCTGGAGTTCAATCACAGCTTATTGCAGCATTGACCTCCTGAGCTCAAGCATTCCTCCTGCCTCTGCCTCCCGAGTAGCTAAGACCACAGGCATGCGCCACCACGCCTGGCTAATTTTTAATTTTTTGTAGAGATGGGGTTTCACCTTGTTGCTCAGGCTTACCTGGAACTCCTGGGCTCAAGCCCTCCTCCCGCCTTGGCCTCCCAAAGTGCTAGGATTACAGGCGTGAGCCAACCATGCCCAGCCTTGTTTTCTCATTCTCATAATACCATATTGCAGACTTGGAATAACTTTCTAATCCTACTAATTGTTTTTAAAGAAAAAACACGATTTTGATTTCGCAAATTTTATCACACCAAGTTCCGCACATTTGGGTACACCAAGATCTTACCATTGAAACCCTTCCTGGTGTTAAGCAGATGGATAATTTTGAAATATGTATGTATGGAATTAAAGTTCTGTGACTATCCAAATATGCCAACTTCTTCCATGGCATTTGGAATTATGCAATAGAAAATGTTTTCAGTGATGCCCTTTTATGTGTTAATTTTGCCAAATTTATTCTCAATTATAATTTCAAATCACCTGAGCAACAGAAGAAAACTAGAAGTTGTATCAAAACCAAGAACTTATTCGAGTTTAGCATTAAGGACAGATTTTTAATTAATTGGCTGAAACTGACGATAACCCATATTCAACAAGCCAGTTCTGGTTGACATTTCCCAAAATATGACATATTGAATATGTTATTTTTGTCCAATATCTCTTAAATTAAGAAAAAAACTAAAGCAGAGGATATAAAATGATTTACTCTCATGTGACTCAGGAAACTTTAGTTACTCTTTTAAGAAAGAAATTTGCTTTTGTTAAAATTTGTACTTTAAATGATCTTTAAATTTCAAGTCCTAATAAACAAAAACTAGCTGAGTGTGGTGATATGTGCCTGTAGTCCCAGCTACTAGAGAGGCTGAGGTGGGAGGATGGAGCAAAACTGGGGGATGGTGCCACCACTGCACTCCAGCCTGGGCAACAGAGCAAGACCCTGTCGCAAAACAAAACAAAACAAAACAACCAAAAAAAAACAAATGTTTTTCAAGCCTTTTTCATGACACAATTGTCCAATCTTCATATTAGTGAATGTGCCAGATATTTTAATTTCCTGCAGATCTGCCAAGTTTCTTCAGTTCAGAGCAAGACTTACTCTAAGGTGCTTCTCATTTAAAAGAATAATCTTAAAGCATTTTAAAAAATATATTTTGATAGTCTATATTTGAACCACAAAAAACATCTTCAAGCTTAAAAATTCTCCTCCATATTGACTTGGGGCAAACTTGGTGCCTCAATTTTGTTTTCTTTTCATTATTATTATTATTATTATTATTATTATTATTATTATTATTCTAATAGAGATGAAATTTTGCCATGTGGCCCAGGCTGGTCTTGAACTCCTGGGCTCAAGCAATTCACCTGCATTGGCCTCCCAAAATCTGGGATTACAGGTATGCAGCACCATGCCTGGCCCAATTTTCTTTTCTTTTCTTTTCTTTTTGAGAGGGAGTCTTGCTCTGTCACCCAGGCTGGAGTGCAATGGTATGATCTCAGCTCACTGTAACCTTCACCTCCCAGGTTTCAGTGATTCTCCTGCTGCAGCCTCCCGAGTAGCTGGGATTACAGGCATGTGCCACCACGCCCGGCTAATTTTTGTATTTTTAGTAGAGGTGGGGTTTCACCATGTTGGCCAGACTGGTCTCAAACTCCTGACCTCAGGTGATCTGCCTGCCTCGGCCTCCCAAAGTGCTGGGATTGCAGGCATTAGCTACTGCGGCCTGGCCCAATTTTCAATGCTTACTCTCTTGCTGTAATTTTCAGCATTGCATTTATTTAAAATGTACATTTTAGCGGCCACGTGTGATGGCTCATGCCTGTAATCCCAGCACTTTGGGAGGCTGAGGCGGGGGTGGATCACTTGAGGTCAGTAGTTCAAGACCAGCCTGGCCAACACGTTGAAACCCCATCTCTACTGATAAATACAAAATTAGCCGGGCGTGGTGGTGCACATTTGTAATCCCAGCTACTTGGGAGGCTGAGGCAGGAGGATCGCTTGAACCTGGGAGACAGAGGTTACGGTGAGCCAAGATTGCACCATTGCACTCCAGCCTGGATGACAGAGACAGACTCCATCTCAAAAAAATAAAAATTAAAAATTAAAATATGCACTTTAAAAATCACATTGCCTGGCCGGGTGCAGTGGCTCACAACTGTAATGCCAGCACTTTGGGAGGCCGAGGCAGGTGGATCTCTTGAGCCCAAGAGTTCAAGACCAGCCTGGGCAATATGGTGAAACCCTGTCTCTACAAAAAATACCAAAATATTAGCCGGGCATGGTGGCATGTACCTGTGGTCCCAGTTACTCAAGAGGCTGAGGTGAAAGGATTGCTTGAGGCCAGGAGGCAGAGGCTACAGTGAGCTGAAATAGAGCCACCGCACTCCAGCCTGGACAAGAGTGATACCCTGTCAAAAAAAAAAAAAAAAAAAAGCCATTAAACTTGGGCCAAATGTTTTGAAAGAGTGAGTTTAGAGGAACTGGAGGAATGGGATAAAATGTCTATAAACAGCCATTCTTTGTGTAGCATCTACTATATAACAAAATGTTGTGTAACTCTGCCATGCAACATAATAATGCTACTGATGTGCATTTTCTTATTACTTGGCATTCTCAAATGAATTCTACAGTCTTTTGCCAATATTAAGGTCTATTTCTCACTTCCTTACATCCCCAGGGTCCCTAGTATGATGGCAGAGGGGCAATAAACTGTCCCCTTGTTGTGCACACAGAGCTTACAATAGGTATGCACCCAATTGCTTTTTCATCTCTGCATTTTCTTTTTTAATTTACTTACTTTTTTTGTTTGTTTGTTTGAGATGGAGTCTCACTCTGTCGCCCAGGCTGGGGTGCAATGGCATGATTTTGGCTCACTGCAACCTCTGCCTCCCAGGTTCCAGTGATTCTTCTGCCCCAGCCTCCTGAGTAGCTGGGATTACAGGCACCTGCCATCATGCCTGGCTAATTTTTTGTATTTTTGTAGAGACAGGGTTTCACCACGTTGGCCAGGCTGGTCTTGAACTCCTGACCTCAGGTGATCCGCCTGCCTTGGCCTCCCAAAGTGCTGGGATTACAGGCGGGAGCCACCGTGCCCAGCCCATCTCCGCATTTTTAATGTCACAAACCCAAAAGCTGTGTGGTCTCAGGCTGGACCACTGCCAAACATGGCCAGGATAATGTAAGTACTTTGACCACATCCTTATTAACACCTTTTTATCTTTCTCAGTCCCCACGACTTTGGGGTTTCTAGCCTAGGGAAATTACACGGGATTCCATGTAGGGAGAGTAAGGGAAAATTTCAAAATAAATCTTTTTTAAATTTTACCAGCCTAGAGGGACTATTGTTAGTGTGACAGAATAACATGGTTGAGAAATTAACTAGACTTATTAATATTTACTGCTGCAGACTCAATACAAAAGACTAAGGAGGATTTCTTCCCCACAAGCAATTAAGCCTTAGAGTTCTGGAATATTGGGCTTGCCTAGTCCAGGGGAACTTGAAAGCCTAGAAACTTTGGGACTTAAATTTGAATTGTCAAAACGCCAGGCCCTTCGAGGGGAGGAGGTGGGAGTGTTGTATGAGAGCAGAGTGGCCCAAGTCCCTGAAGAATTCACAGTGAGGGTGTAGAACAGGCTTGAGAGGCAGGACAGTGGGCTAGAGATATCAAGTTGGTGCAAAAGTAATTGTGGTTTTTGCCAATGGCAAAAACTTGATACAATGCAGTGGTATCTGGGGCTTGGCAACTGAAGTGTGCTTACCAATTGCCTGGAGACCTTGTTACAATGGAGATTTGGATTCAGGAGGTCAGGAGTGGAGCCAGAGACTGCACTCCTAAGAAGCTCCCAGGTTGTGTGAAGGCTGCTGCTCCCTGGACCTTGCTTTGAGTAACAAGAGTGCAGATCACGTCCTGTCTTCATAGATTAATACTTCTCTTGGAGGAAAAGGAGGGGAGAGGTGATAAGAAGGACTTTGGAGGACGAGCACAGGGAAGTTTAAACCCCAAACTCTTGTGGCACTGGGTGCAATGAAAAACGTTCTGGGTGGCTAAGTTGTACACTGAGAAAACTAACACTATTACCCACAGATCTGCTGATCTTCAAGGGGATCGTTTCATCCTGCACAAAGAGCATCTATTACAACAGATGATATAAAGAATTGAAGACCTATAATCCCAGCACTTTGGGAGGCCAGGGCAGTTGGATCACCTGAGGTCAGGAGTTCAAGACCAGCCTGGCCAATATGGTGAAACCCTGTCTCTACTAAAAATATAAAAAAATAGCCAGGCGTAGTGGTGGATGCCTGTAATCCCAGCTACTCAGGAGGCTAAGGCAGGAGAATTGCTTGAACCTTAGAGGCAAAGGATGCAGTGAGTCGAGATCATACCATTGCATCCCAACCTGGGCAACAAGAGCGAAACTCCATCACACACACACACAAAAGAATTGAAGACCAACTGGGCCCAGTGGCTCATGCCTGTGATCCCAGCACTTTGAGAGGCCAAGGTGGGAGGATTACTTGAGCCCAGAGTTCAAAACCAGCCTGGGCAACATGGTGAGACCCCATCTGTTGAAAAAATTTAAAAGGCCGGGCGCGGTGGCTCACGCCTGTAATCCCAGCACTTTGGGAGGCTGAGGCGGGCAGATCACAAGGTCAAGAGATTGAGACCATCCTGGCTAACACAGTGAAACCCCGTCTCTACTAAAAATACAAAAAAAAATTAGCTGGGTGTGATGGCAGGCACCTGTAGTCCCAGCTACTCGGGAGGCTGAGGCAGGAGAATGGCGTGAACCCAGGAGGTGGAGCTTGCAATGAGCCGACATCGCATCACTGCACTCCAGCCTGGGCCACAGAGTGAGATTCCGTCTCAAAAAAAAATAAAAATAAAAAAATATTTTAAAAATTAGCTGGGCATGGTGGCACATGCCTGTAATCCCAGCTACTCGGGAGGCTGAGGCGAGAGGATCACCTGAGCCCAAGGAGGTCGAGGCTACAGGGAGCCATGATCAGGGCACTGCACTCCAGCCTGAGTGACAGAGCAAGACTCTGAATCAAAATAAATAAATAAATCGAAGACAGCTGGGCACAGTGGCTCACACATGTCATCCCAGCACTTTAGGAGGTCAAGGCAAGAGGATCACTTGAGCCCAGGAGTTCAAGACCAGCCTTGACAACATAGTGAGACCCCATCTCTACAAAAAATTTAAAAATTAGCCAGGTGTGGTGGCACATGCCTGTAGTCTCAGCTACGCCAGAGGCTGAGGCAGGAGGATCACTTGAGCCTAGGAGGTTGAGCCTGCAGTGAGCCGTGATTGCACCATTGCATTCTATCCTGGGCAACAGAGTGAGATGCTATCACTAAAATTTAAAAATAATAATAATAATAGTAAAAGAATTGAAGACCAAAAGCCTTTCTCCAAATTTTCTGGCCTATTTCCACAACCTCCTAGGCATCTTGAATGGCCCCAGGGAAGGGAAGAAACCCAACCCGTCATTCCCAACAGAATCAATTTCCAAAATACCTTAGCTTGAGAGGGCAACAGTGAAGGACATTAAGCCGGATATATTTAACTGAGAAAAACAATGAAATGTGAATTTTCTTGAGCCCCAGTATATGGAGCAAATTCATATGAGTTAACCCTTCCTTCCAATCTGAAAATTAGAATCAGATTCAGGACATGGTAAATAACCATCTATTAGTTACTTAATCAACACATGTTAGAGGATGATGAACAAGAGAGTTTCCGACAAGAGAAAGTAGTTGGGGAAAGAGGACCTCAGGTCTTTGAGTCCTGATCAGTCAGTCTAGGGTTTTGCCGTGGTCATCGAAGACAATGGATTTTCCCATTATACACACTCTTCAAATTGCCCTTTTGAGATGTTTTTTTCCTTCAAGTCCTCCCTGTTTATTTAAACATGATTTCACCAGTATAAACACATTCAGGAGAAAGACCCAGTTTGATTTTCTTCTGCCAGCATCTTCCAAAGATAGCCTTGAATTCCATTCTCATAAGAAGAAGTCTTAAAAATAAACAAAGGCAGCCAGGCACGGTGGCTGTAATCCCAGCACTTTGGGAAGCCGAGGTGGGCAGATCACTCAAGGTCAGGAGTTCGAGACCAGCCTGGCCAACATGGTGAAACCTCATCTCTACTAAAAATACAAAAATTAGCCAGGTGTGGTGGTGGGCACCTGTAATTCCAACTACTCGGGAGGCTGAGGCAGGAGAATTGCTTGAACCCGGGAGGCAGAGGTTGCAGGAAGCCAAGATCGCGCCACTGCACTCCAGCCTGGGTGACAGAGCAAGACTCTATCTCAAAAAAATAACTAAATAAATAAAATAAACAAAGGCAGTAAGTGCTTTGTCCAAACCCAAGTTTCTTCCAAAGCTGAGAGTAGTGAAATCCCCGGCTCCCTTTCTCTAATCCAATACTAAGCGCAAATGCCTTGTGTTGGTAATTTTGCTTGTAAGGTATGATCCTGCCATCTCCAGGACTTGATGTTTTATTAAACTGTTTCCAAATCTGATGGTGATTATATAAGAAAAGTTTGTACTTGTGCTCATTAATGTTACAATTCACACAGAGATATCACCTTTACTTGCCAGTAATGCCCCAGAAGGGCTAAACCACAGGCAGAAGGGGAAAGTAAAAAGAAATGACTACATCTTTGCCTGATCATCTGTCCTGACAAATTGGAAGTCACAAAGTGATCCATATAGTGTTTGTGCCTGGCCAGCAGTTTGTTTTTAATTAGTTGCCAACATTTAATATACAAGGATTTCATATAAAATCCAAACTTCACCCAGGCACCATGGCTTACACCTGTAGTCATGATGCTTGGAGAGGCCAAAGCAGGCGGATTACTTGGGCTCCGGAGTTCAACACCAGCCTGGGAAACATAGTGAGACCCCATCTCTACCAAAAAATTTTTTTAATTAGCAGGGCGTGATGGTGCATGCCTATAGTCCCAGCCACTCAGGAGGCTGACGGGGGAGGACTGCTTGAGCCCAGGAGTTCAAGGCTTCAGTGAGCTAGGATTCCATCACCCCACTCCAGCCTGGGCCACAGAGACCCTGTCTCTAAAATAATAAATAGGCTTGGTGAGGTGGCTCATGCCTGTAATCCCAGCACTTTGGGAGTCCGAGGCAGGAGGACTGCTTGAGCCCAGGAGTTCGAGACCAGCCTGGGCAGTAGAGCACAACCCTGTCTCAAAAATAAAATAAGATAAAATCCAAATTTCTGATTTTGCTTGAAAAATCCGAAGAACTGGCAACATTTGACTATAATCCCTCATGGCGGAATACTGGTGTGATCAACACCTGTGATACCTTTGGTCACCAGCTTTTGAACCCCTCTCCTTTATTCAAGGATGTCCCCAATTCACAAGTCTTGGTGGGAGGCAGATGTCATTTCCCACTGTTCGAGCAATATACCCGATACTTACCAGCATGCACCAGGCTTGGCCAATTAAGCGTGTCTCCCAGGCTTATAAATGGGGTGCTAATTTTAGGAAGAATCCAGGACAAGAAAGAATTGTTGAATTATTTCTGGCAGTGGATGGTGAAAGCAAAATCCAGTTTCTAGGAACAGCGAGGGCGGTAGGGGCAGTGGTATTCCATGGTTGGCAGCAGCAACAGTTTCTTAACTGACTGGATTTGGTGGAGTAATTTTGATCATGGTTTCAGTTGCACAGCCTGTCTGCCCCATTTTCCAAGCTCAGTACTCCAGCCTCGTATAATAGTGATTATATGGCTGGGTGCGGTGGCTCATGCATGTAATTCCAGCACTTTGTGAGGCCAAGGCAGGCGGATCCTCTGAAGTTAGGAGTTCAAGACCAGCCTGGCCAATGTGACAAAACCCCGTCACTACTAAAAATACAAATAAATAAATAAAAATAAAAATAAGAATTAGCTGGGTGTGGTGGCGGGCGTCTGTAGTCCCAGCTACCCAGGAAGCTGAGGCAGGAGAATTGCTTGAACCTGGGAGGCGGAGGTTGCAGTGAGCCAAGATCGCACCACTGCACTCCAGCCTGGGTGATAGAGTGAGACTCCGTCTCAAAAAAAGTGCTTATACAAGCTATCCAACATTTCATTATTACATTCCCTATCTGCTTAAATCTTATACTTAAAACTTCAGCCCCTGGCCAGGTGCGGTGGCTCATGCCTGTATTCCCAACACTTTGGGAGGCCGAGGCGGGTGGATCACGAGGTTAGGAGATCAAGACCATCCTGGCTAACACGGTGAAACCCCGTCTCTACTAAAAATACAAAAAAAATTAGCCGGGCGTGGTGGCGGGCGCCTGTAGTCCCAGCTACTCGGGAAGCTGAGGCAGGAGAATGGCGTGAACCCGGCAGGCGGAGCTTGCAGTGAGCCGAGATCGCGCCACTGCACTCTAGCCTGGGTGACAGAGCGAGACTCCGTCTCAAAAAAAAAAAAACAAAAAAAACTTCAACCCCCTTGAGGCACGCCATAGTTTCCACCCAACCCTCTAGAGTCCTTTATAGATTAACTTCCAGGCTACTTAGAGACATGTGAGTTTGCAACTCCAGTCTTTCTCTCTCTTTCTCTTTACAGTGAAAGCATTTTGGTACTTACAAAGTAAAGACCACCTAGTGCAAGAATCAGCAAAGTAATGAGAAAAAGCTTCCTGAAAGCCCCTCCCATCATTTCATTTTACATCAAAATTGGGCAGAACTGGGTCACATGCACATCTCTTAAGCCAATCACGAGCAAGAGGTCCAGGATGGCTGTGATTGGCTTTATTTAGCACAGTAGTTCCACTTTGGCTGAATATTATAATCACCTGAGAAGCCTCTTTAAAATGCCAGGCCGGGTGCAGTGGCTCACACCTGTAATCCCAGCACTTTGGGAGGCCGAGGCAGGCGGATCACCTGAAGTCAGGAGTTCGAGACCAGCCTGATCAACATGGAGAAACCCTGTCTCTACTAAAAATACAAAATTAGCCGGGCGTGGTGGCGCATGCCTGTAAACCCAGCTACTCGGGAGGCTGAGGCAGGAGAATCGCTTGAACCTAGGAGGTGGAGGTTGCGGTGAGCCGAGATTGTGCCATTGCACTCCAGCCTGGGCAACAAGAGCAAAAACTCTGTCTCAAAAAAAAAAAAAAAGAAAAGAAAAATAAATAAAATGCCAGTGGAGGCTGGGCGTGGTGGCTCACTCCTGCAATCCCAGCAGTTTGGGAGGCCGAGGTGGGCAGATCACCTGAGGTCAGGAGTTCAAGACCAGCCTGGCCAACATGGTGAAGCCCCAGCTCTACTAAAACTACAAAAAAATTAGCCATGCGTGGTAGGCGGCACCTCTAATCCCAGCTATTCAGGAGGCTGAGGCAGGAGAATCGCTTGAACCTGGGAGGCGTAGGTTGCAGTGAGCTGAGATCACTCCACTACACTCCAGCCTGGGCAACAGAGCGGGACTCCATCTCCAAAAAATAAATTAAAAATAAATAAAGAAAGAAAGAAAATGTCAGCAGAGGGTCCCGCTTCCAGAGGCCAAGTTTAATTGGTCTTGCTGAACTTCTGATAATGGAATTTTTTAATAAAGTTCTCCAGGTGCTTTTAGTGTCAGCCTGGGCTAAAAGTCACTGATCTAGTCCAGTCCCTACCCCTGCCCATTTTACTGATGTGAATACTGAGGTCCAAAGACAAGTTAAGTAACTTGCTCAGAGGGCTATATCTTTAATTAATAGCAAAAACAGAAATAAGCAAAACCACACACACAAATGACATTTAGTAGGAAAACTTGGCTAAGCGCTGTGGCTCATGCTTTTAATCTCAGCACTTTGGGAGGCCAAAGCAGGAGGATCCCTTGAGGGTAGGCGTTTGAGAGCAGCCCTGGCAATGCAGTGAGACTCCATCTCTACAA
This sequence comes from Pan paniscus, assembly GCF_029289425.2. Taxonomy (NCBI): domain Eukaryota; kingdom Metazoa; phylum Chordata; class Mammalia; order Primates; family Hominidae; genus Pan; species Pan paniscus. The sequence continues at coordinate 126,075,810 of NC_073259.2, forward strand.
AAAAAAAATTTTTTTTAATCATAATAATACTAGAACAACTTTGTTTTTCCACAATAGACATGTGAGTACTGTTAAATAAAATTTATGGTATGAACCTGACAAGTTTTCAGAAAATAAAAATTAAATAAAACTTATGAGAGGCATTGTTTGGACTAAGTTCCTGCACTAGGCCTTGATAGACCAGACCAAACCAAAATGGAGTCACCTACGCTAACCACCATGCAATCAAATGGAACTTTAAAATGGGCCAGTTTTCAACAGGGCACAGTGGCTTATGCCTGTAATCCCAGCACTTTGGGAGGCCAAGGCAGGTGGACCACTTAAGGCTGAGGCAGGTGAATCACAGGAGTTCAAGACCATTGTGGCCAACATGGTAAAACACCAACTCTACCAAAATACAAAAATTAGCTGGGTGAGGTGCCAGGCACCTGTAATCCCAACTGCTAGGGAAGCTGAGGCAGGAGAATCACTTGAACCCAGGAGGCAGAGGCTGCAGTGAACCAAGGTTGCACCACTGCACTCCAGACTGGATGACAAAGCAAGACTCCATCTCAAAAAAAAAAAGAAAGAAAGAAAAAGGCCAGTATTCAAAAAACCAGATTTACAGCAACCAATCCAAAAGGGCCTAGTCAAGTTGAACAAGCATAACAATGTCTCCTCTGCTTTAATCTTATAAGGAAAGTAGCTTTGAAATGATCAGTTCACTTTCTAGCCTGTGTTTCTGCCTTCTTTAGTTCTTCTGCATATAAAACCCATCCCTTGCTCAGCTCGCTGGAGCACCTTTCTGTTTTACAGATGGGATGCTGCCCAATTCATGAATTGAAAATAAAAGATGGCTGGGCACGGTGGCTCATGCCTGTAATCTCAGCACTTTGGGAGGCTGAGGTGGGTGGATCAATGGAGGTCAGGAGTTTGAGACCAGCCTGCCCAATATGGGGAAACCCCGTGTCTACTAAAAATACAAAAAATTAGCCAGGCATGGTAGCAGGCACCTGTAATCCCAGCTACTCAGGAGGCTGAGGCCGGAGAATCGCTTGAACCTGGGAGGCAGAAGTTGCAGTGAGCCAAGATTGCCCAACTGCACTCCAGCCTGGGCAACAAGAGCGAAACTCCATCTCAAAAAAAAAGCAGAAAATAACAGACAATGAGATCATTAAATTCAATTTGATAAAATTTTGTTTTTAGACAGCATCCATTGTGTTTCTTAGAAAGTGAAGTCCTGCAGCTGGGTGCAGTGGTTCATGCTTGTAATCCCAGTATGAGCCACTTTGGGAGGCAAAGGTGGGTGGATTATTTGAGCCCAGGTGTTCAAGACCAGCCTGGGAAACATGGCAAAACCCTGTCTCTACAAAAAATACAAAAACTAGCCGGGCGTTGTGGCATGCGCCTGCATTCCCAGCTACTAGGGAGGCTGAGGCAAGAGGACCACTTGTGCCCTAGAGGTGGAGGTTGCAGTGAGCCACGATAGTGTCACTGTACTCCAGCCTGGGTGACAGAGTGAGATCCCTCTCTCAAATAAATAAATAAATAGGAAATCAAATTCCTGGAGTGCTTGAGGACTGAGAAGCAGGGTAGTATAGTGATATGACTCTCAAACCTGAGCGATTCAGAATCCCCTCAAGGGCTTGTCACAACACAGACGGCTGGGCCCCACCTGTGAAGTTTAAGATGTCTTGGGTTTGAGGTGGAGGAGGGAAGAATAATTAGAATGTCTAACAAGTTCCCAGGGGCTGCTGTTGATGCTGTTGTCCCAGCATGGGCTATATAGAATCAGACTATATTAGCAAGATCCAGTTCTGCCCCTTACAGGTGAGAACCTAAGCAAGGTACCTAACATATCTGCAAAATGGGGCCAATGATAGTAACTTGGGCTTCTTGCAACAATTGAGTGGTCATAATAAACGTAAAGTGCTTAGAACAGTGTCTCGGCCATAGAAACTGCCTAATGGATATGAGCCATTTTCATTCATTCATTCATCAAACAGTTATGAGTTGAGTGTTTCCTTTGAGCCAGGCAATGTTTCAGGCCCCAGAAGTACAGTGGTGAGTAAGTCAAAGGTTCTCCTCCAATGAGCTTACATTCCACTGGGAAGGCATACAATAGATGACTTTGCAACATATAATCTAATGTCAACACAGGAGAATTCTACATTCCAAGTTAACGGAACAGCAGATGCACACAGAGTTTTATGATAAGTTGTTCTGTTCTTGTTTGAATCTTCCAGCTCAAGGAGGTGGCAGCATCGTGCTTCTAATGCAAAGGTCCTTAGAAGGATGGTTCTTACCATGAATGGCTCGTACCATGATGGTAAGGATGGCCTTAACCATCAATAAGGGCAGATTATGGCATAGTTCCACTAGCCAATCCTTTGGGTTTTGTTTCAGAGGACAAATTTGAAACCAGAACAGTTTGGGTGGAGAGTGTTAGGAGGGAAGGGAAGAGTAGGGTGGCGATGTATTGGATGCTGCACATTTGTTCTTTCATTTAATCCTTACAACAATCTTTGAGTAAATATTATTGGATAAGGAGAGAAGAAACCTGCCCAAGGCTAAGTGGAAAAAGTGGCATCCCACCCCAAGGGTACCTAATGCTTGGCAAGGAGCAAAACCACTGAAGGGAGAACAAATCATGAACAAAGAGAGAAGGATCCAGAGTCCACGTGGCCATCTTCAAAAGTTTGCCTTCGCCTTGCAACTTAAATTGCCTTTCTCATGAGAGGCAAAAACATTCAAATGCACCATTTTCCTGGCATGTAGGAATGCTTTGGTCTACATGTTCACTGCACTGATTCTAATAATTCTTTAGCCTTTATAATTCTTTTCATTCTCCTGGAACACTTGAGGATTTGGGGACTTGCTTAGGTTTCTCTCCATAGGCTGTGTAAAGATTTTTAGAGTTGAACTGATTCGAGGCAGGTCTTCTGACACCCAAAGCAATGCTTTCTTGATGACTTCTCCTTTAGTTTCAAAAGCCACTGTATTAGTCCATTTTCATACTGCTATAAAGAAATACCCAAGACTGGGTAATTTATAAAGGAAAGAGATTTAATTGACTCACAGTTCAACATGGCTGGGAAGGCCTCAGGAAACTTACAATCATGGTGGAAGGCGAAGGGGAAACAGGCACCTTCTTCACAAGGCGGCAGGAGAGAGAAGAAAGAGCGAAGTAGGAAGAGCTCTTTATCAAACCATCAGATCTTGTAAGAACTCACTGACTATCACAAGAACTGCATGGGGGAAACCGCTCCCATGATCCACTCACCTCTCTTCCTGGACACCTGGGGATTACAATTCAAGATGAGATTTGAGTGGAGAAACATAGCCAAACCATATCAGCCACCCTTTAGGATTTTACCCCAGTGTGAAGCCTGCGTCTCAACAATTAGATCGTTGGTGAGGAGGGTATAGCACCATTTATTTCTTTAGTAATCTTTCATAATTTTGCTTAGTTATTCTATCAGTTGTCTTCTAAAATTGTATCAGCTGTTTTCCTTTATTTTTATACCCATCACTTGTATTTTATGCCTTTTAAAAAACAGAAGTGGGCTGGGTGTAGTGGCTCATGCCAATAATCCCAGCACTTTAAGAGGCCCAAGGCAGGCAGATCACTTGAGCCGGGGAGTTAGAGAGTGTAGTGAGCCGTGATTGTGCCACTGCACTCCAGCCTGGGTGACATAGTGAGACCTTCTCTCAAAAATGAAACAGAACAAAACCCCAGGAGTGTTCAAAGACCCCAGAATTTGGCAATACATGACAAATATTTAATGTGTTTCTATAACTTTAATTCAGAGGCATCTATATCTCACCTCAGCATGTGTCAGCAAATTAATTGTAAACTTGTGCTGATTTTTAGCCTTAGTATTTAAGAAAAACTTGTTAATCATTTATGATTCCCTTCCTGGAGATAAAAATGAATAAAACCAGTTTTATCTTAAAAGAAAGAAAGAAAAGTTTTAAAATGGCATGCTAATGATCTAAGCCCCCAGTGTTAAAGTTTCCTGGGAGCAAGCAGAGTAGGGGCACTGTCACATCACAAGCCCTAGCTGATCCCCTTCTTCGGGGTCCCCAGGCAGGGGCTAGGGTGAAGCCATAACTGCCATCACATACTTGCCACTGTCCCTCTGCTGTGTTCCTGAAGCAGGTGACAGTGATGTAATCCTATGCAAAGAGTATTGCTACCTCCTAATCAGAACACTGCTGACCCCAGGCCAGCCTCAGAAATCCTCCCAGGATTTTTGTCTTCCTCATCATGTTAAAAGAAAAAAAAAAAAGAAAAGACTTCAATATGGATGCTTTGCATGCTCATTGCTGGAAAATACAGACCAGGCCAGGCGCGGTGGCTCACGCCTGTAATCCTAGCACTTTGGGAGGCTGAGGCGGGTGGATCACTTGAGGTCAGGAGTTCGAGACCGGCCTATCCAACATGGCAAAATCCCATCTCTACTAAAAATACAAAAATTAGGCAGGCGTGGTGGCGCGCGCCTGTAGTCCCAGCTTCTCCGGAGGTTGAGGCAGAGAATCGCTTGAACCCGGGAGGCAGAGGTTGCAGTGAGCCGAGATAGCGCCACTGCACTCCAGCCTGGGTGACAGAGCAAGACACCAAAAAAAAGAAAAGAAAATACAGACCAACAAAAAAGAAGAAAATAAAAGTGATCTAGAATTCTCCTCGCCTCAGGAAAAAAACCTAAAATGTTGATATCGATTCTCCTCAGTATCTCAGATCACAAGGACCCTGTCCTCTGTGTTCATGAACTAGACCCTTCCAGCGACACAGATTAACCCAACTGGAAGTTTCTGTTTGTTTTTCTCTGGAGTCGTTTTCTGGAGGTTGGTTCCCTAAATTTTTTGGGCGAGGGGCACGGATTCCGGAGATAGGTAGGTTGCAGTTGTGTTTGTTTGGGGTTGTTTTCATTTCCAAATATTCACCTCCCAGCTTGGGGGCCGAGAGGTATCTCAAGCCTTCTTTCGCAAAGGCATCTATATTCAAGACCCAGCCGTTTTACTCGGGGTTGTTTTTTTTCTTAGATTTTTTTTTTTTTTTTTTTTTGAGCCCCGGCAGCTTTTGTTCCTTTGAATTTAAGTGTTTGAAGCTTGGCGATGGCAGGAATTGGCTTTAGCCTTGAGATCTTAATATGTAATGATGACTGGGGCTGCAGGGGGCCCTGCCTCTCCCGCTGCCCTGCTCTGGAAGCGCCTGGGTATCTGAGAGTTCAGAGCAGGCTGGAGGGGCGGAGCTTGGAGGGAGGCTGGCGGCCCGCGCCTCCGGTAACCTAGCAACCGACGCCCTAGCAACGCGAGGGGGCGGGACCGAGGGAGGAAGTCGGAAACTGGTGGCCGCGTCTCGCGAGAGTTGCTTTTGCGCGCGAACTGTAAGTGCCAGGGTCTCAGGGTCAGGTCGCGGCTGGTCACTGTGCAGGCGCTTGGGTGACGCGACGATCTCAGCGGATCTGGTCACCTTCGTCTCCCCGCCATGGAGACCTCAGCACTCAAGCAGCAGGAGCAGCCCGCGGCGACCAAGATCAGGAACCTGCCCTGGTAGGAGGAGGCCGAGCGGCGGCGGTGGGCAGAGGGGGCCAGGCGGCCGCGCGGGGAGGAGGTGGCTGGGGTGGCAGGTGACCGGACCCCAACCCGACCTCTTCCCGTCGTCCCCAGGCCTGCAGCCGGGACCGAGCTGCAGAGGTTTCCCCCGACACCCCCCAGCTACCCAGACTCGTCCGTTCTGTTTAGGACTTTTGCCAGTTCTCACCCTTTCACCCCCAGCTCCATTTGCCGAAGAAGAAGGCGGCTTTCGCACCTGGTGACAGCACAGGGGTTCGATCCCGCGTCTCCTGACACCTGCAATGGGCTCCATGCCAAAATGCCCTCTTCCCACTCTTCAAAACCTGCGATGCGACTATTGGTCACATTTTAAACTAGTAATAACGCTCCCTGGTCAACTTTTATTGAATGGCATATTATTAGATTAGCAGACGCCCTGTTAGATGTTCGATCCTTACAAAGACCGTAGGAGGTAGGCACCGCTTCAAATTTTACACAGGAGGAAACTGCATTTTAGAAAGATGTAATGACTTCCCTATGGTCCAAGGGAGAAAATTGGCTTGGAGGTGAATCTAGGAAGTCTGAATTCAGAGCTTGTACTCTTAACCATCCTACTTAAACAGCTATGTTCTCGCAATGCTTCCAAGACTTTGAAGCAATTTGACTTGGCTTCGAAAAGCTGCAAGTTGTCATTGTCTAGTAACTAGTTCAATTTGTCTTTACTGTGGTTAAAAAAAACCCAGAAGATTGACAGTTGTAACTATTTTATGTATTTACATATTTATTTTTTTAGAGACAGGGTCTCGCTCTGTCGCCCAGGCTGGAGCGCAGTGGTGTGATCACAGCTCAGTGTAACCTCAAACATTGGGGTTCAAGCCATTCTCCTGCCTCAGCCTCCGAAGAACTGGGACTTTTAGAGGCGAGCTACCAAGCCCATCCTGTAACCATTTTAAAATGTACAGTTCAGTGGCATTAAATACATTCAGAATGCAGTGTACTGTTGTGGAGTCTTCCCGCTATCTAGTTCCAAAATTTCATCACCCCAAATGGAAATCCTGTACCCATTGACAGTTACTCCCCATTCTCCCCTTCCTCTAGCCCCTGGCAACCACTAATCTGCTTTCTATCTATGGATTTGCCTATTCTGGACATTTCATGTAAGTGGAATCCTACACTATGTGGCCTTTTGTGTCTGGTTTCTTTCACTCAGCATCATGTTTTCAAGGTTCATGCGTGTTGCTGCTTGTATCAGTAGTTAATTTCTTGTTATGGCTGAATCATATTCCATTGTATGGACAGAAGAGATTTTACCTATCCATTCTTCTGTTGAAGTCTATTTGGGTAGGAGTTCAGTTTCAAATGCACTTTGCAATAGTAGGTGCCCATCAGGTTGAGATTATAGGCAAACAGCTGGAAAGATGAAGTTAGAACAGAGTTTTCAACCTCAGCACTATTGACATTTTGGGCCAGATACTCTGGGTGGGTTTAGGGGAGCTGTCCTGTGCACTGCAGCATGTTTAACAGCATTCCTAGAGACTACACACTGAGTGCCAAAGGACCCTCTGCCCACCTGTGACAACTAAATATGTTTCTAGATATCACTAGATGTTCCTAGGAAGACAAAATCACCTGTGGTTGAGAACCACTGCTCTGTTCAAACTTAAAGTCCTTTCTTATTCTTCCTTTTTAAATTAGGATATGAAAGGATTCTGGTTTTTTTTTTAAGACAAGGTCTCACTCTGTCACCCAGGCTGGAGTGCTGGAGTGCAGTGGTGCAATCTCGGTTCACTGCAACCTCCGCCTCTCGGGTTCAAGCAATTCTCCCACCCCAGCCTTCGGGGTAGCTGGGGCTACAGGGGTATGCCACCATGCCCAGCTAATTTTTGTATTTTTTGGTATTTTTTATTGAATGGCATATTATCGGGTTAGCAGACACCCTGTTAGTTGTTCTATCCTTACAAAGACCCTAGGAGGTACCCATAGAGACAGGGTTTTGCCATGTTGGCCGGGCTGGTTGGTCTTGAACTCCTGACCCCAAATGATCCACCCACCTTGGCCTCCCAAAGTGCTGGGATTACAGGCATGAGCCACTGTGCCTGACCTGCAAGGATTCTTTTGCACATAAAATATTCTTGCATTTATATATGTCATAATACATACTAAATTGTATTTCAGGGTTGAAAAATACCGGCCACAGACCCTGAATGATCTCATTTCTCATCAGGACATTCTGAGTACCAGTAAGTATCCATGTGTCAGTTGCTCTTGTCCTGGTTGAGGGACTTGTATAAATTTCTTGGCGATGTTGTCTCTCCTAAGTAATAACTTCAAAGAATCTGATTGCGCTTTGTAGAATGTGGCTTTAAGATCATTCATTCATTTTCTTCAGGTCGCTACAGTCCAGTGGGTAAGTCACAAACATGAGCATAAAATTGCAACACAGTGGAGTAAAAATAGCATTACGGAGAATCATTTAAGTTCACAGATGTTGCCAGCACCCAGAAAGGTGCCTGTAACACAGTAGGCACTCAATAAATACTTGTTGACTGGCTGCGCTATTGAGTGAATTCCAGTTGTTCCACGAAAGCAGATATGAGGCCCCTACATCAAGTTGTATCTGCCTCTGATTTGGACATTGAATTGGGTTGAAGAGCTTTCAGCCCAACTCAGGAGCCCAGGGTGAATGAGGCAGCTCCCAAAGACTGATGGTGCCCTTCTTCCTTCCTGATCCTCAGTTCAGAAGTTTATCAATGAAGACCGACTGCCACACTTGCTTCTCTACGGTCCCCCAGGGACAGGCAAGACATCTACCATCCTAGCCTGTGCGAAACAGCTATATAAAGACAAAGAATTTGGCTCCATGGTCTTGGAGGTAAATAAGATTGTTCTTACTCTACAAATAACTTAGGACTCCAGTCTCTTAATTTCAGTTCTGCTGGTTTTATTTTACTTTAAAAGTAAGTTGCCCCACGGACAGTTAGGAAAGAAGTAAATTTGAATATTTTAATTCCCTTTTTCCTATAATGGTCATTTTGGTCTGGATTAGCGTTGGTCAGCTAGAGGGCAGTTGTAGGGTTTGGCACCTTTTTCTTTGCTCTTGCCAACTTCTCCCCAAACCTTACTTTATGGTGACTTGGTTGCTGCCTGTCTGCCATGGCCCCTCTAGATCAATTCACCACGTTTCTCCACCATATTCCTGCCTGGAAGGCTGAGCTCTACTGACTATAAGCTCACTTACCCTCTGGCTCCTGGTTGGGTTTGGCCAATAGGGGCCTTGGCAGGGGTGGGGGAAGGAAGTGAGTGATGCCTGGGCCTTCCCTGGGGGCTGACACAGGCTGGCAGCATGGCCTACCTGTAGGGTACATCTCACAGGTGGTACCTTTCCTGCAGCCCTCTCCAGGTGCCTACAGCCACTCCCTTCACTAAGCCCTTCAGGCTCAAGGGTGACAGGTATTGCATAGCCCCATGGTTTTCCTATATCACACCTTTAAAAAGATCTTGTTTAATTCTCTTCAAATTGCTGCATTTGAGTATGCCATCTGTATATTGCTGGGACCTTGACTAATATACTTAGATTCAAAAATCTGAGTATTGTCTATTGCAAGAAAAGTTTAACTTACTTTTTAGACGCAGGTCTCAGAACTTTGCTGCTACTAATGTCCTTATTTCAGTTTATTAAGAACTTGGTAACTTAGGATTGTGGTAGCTGAAATTTGTATCATTCTGCTCATACCAGAGGTGCTGTTCAGTGTAACCATACCAATTAATTATTTCTCCGATTTATGTCAGTCATTGTCCTCAAAGGGTGGGGGTAATATAGCCATCTTTATTAATTTAGTGAATTTTGTGTAAAACTGATTTTTTATTTTATGATGATCTCTTAGCCATCATTAGACATAGAGAGCTAGCCTGCTGAGCTGGACTGATGAGGAAATACACTAACACCAAGAACTCACAGATAGCACAGCAACATGGTTTTTGTTTTGGCTTCTGTCTTCCACATTTAGCTGAATGCTTCAGATGACCGAGGAATAGACATCGTTCGAGGACCGATCCTGAGCTTTGCTAGCACAAGGACAATATTTAAGTAAGAATTATTTGTGTAATTTCGCTCCCTTGATTTTGATTAGTAAGATGATATGGCTTAATTTTTTAATCCTCTCCTTAGCCAGTTTATATGGGTTGAAAAAAAAAGTGACTTTGTCCAAAGCAACCATGGAAAAGAGATAAACGAGAGGGATGGTAGTAAGAAGCGTTATAATGCAACTGTTAAAATAAAATGTTATCTACACTTGTATTAGCAAGTTTTTTTTTTTTTTTTCTTTTTTTTTGGAGACAGGGTCGCCCTGTATCGTACAGGCTGGAGTGCAGTAGCATGATCTCGGCTCACTGCAACCTCCACCTCCTGAGTTCAAGCGATCTTCCAGCCTCAGCCTCCTAAGTAGCTGGGACTACAGTCGTGAGCCATCACGCCCAACTAATTTTTGTATTTTTTAGTAGACGTGGGGTTTTGCCATGTTGCCTAGGCTGGTCTCGAACTCCTGAGCTCAAGCAATCTGCCCGCCGCAGCCTCCCAAACTGCTGGGATTACAGACGTGAGCCCAGCCTGTATTACCAAGTTCTTTAGGGAGCATTAACTTCATTTTTAGTTCCTGAGAACTGGTTAGATTGCCCTAAGACTGGATGAGCTAGTTTGAATTTAAAAATAAATTGAGATCAGGAAGGACAACTAGGATGGTGGCTAAAAAAAAAAAGAAAGAAAGAAAGAAAAAGGGTGAGGGCCGGGCGCAGTGGCTCACACCTGTAATCATAGCCCTTTGGGAGGCCTAGGCAGGTGGATCACCTGAGATCAAGGGTTCAAGACCAGCATGGCCAACATAGTGAAACCTCGTCTCTACTAAAAATACAAAAATTATCTGGGCATGGTGGTGGGCGCCTGTAATCCCAGCCACTCAGGAGGCTGAGGCAGGAGAATCGCTTGAACCCGGGAGGCAGAGGTTGCAGTGAGCCAAGATCGCGGCACTGCACTCCAGCCTGGGCAACAGAGCAAAAACTTAGTCTCAAAAAAAGCAAAAGGGTGAGGGACTCAGGCGTGAGTGAGGGAGACGGGAAAAGCAGTAGCATGGTAGGGTGCCATGTGGAGGAAAGTGAAGATGCCAGAGGACACAGCGCACAGAAGTAGAGAAGTCTCCTCCATTCCCACCAAGGGTTGAAGGAGTGATGCGGCATTTCCTCTCTGAGTGACCAAAGATGTCTGCCTTGGCCAAAGTTCTAGAAGAAATTGTCTTTCTGAGACAGGGCCCGATGGCACAATGGGAAGATATAGGTTTGAGCCCAGATGTTGAGGTGAGATTGAAGAAATCTTTAGACGGCACCATTTGTTTTTCTAGGAAAGGCTTTAAGCTAGTGATCTTGGATGAAGCAGACGCCATGACTCAGGACGCCCAGAATGCCTTGAGAAGAGGTAAGCAGAGGCACTGTGGAGCGTTTGGGCTGGCGTGCACACTGGAAGGAGAATTAGGAACTTTGTGTTTGTTGCTGTTGTTATTGTTTTTTTGGGGGGGGAGTTTTGTTTTTTTTTTTGAGTCAGAGTCTTGCTCTGTCACCCAGGTTGGAGTGCAGTGGCGCAATCTTGGCTCACTGCAGCCTCTGCCTCCTGGGTTCAAGCGATTCTCTGACCTCAGCCTCTTGAGTAGCTGGGATTACAGGCATGCACCACCACACCTGGCTGATTTTTATATTTTTAGTAGAGATGGGGTTTCACCATGTTGGCCAGGCTGGTCTCGACCTCCTGACCTCGGGTGATCCGCCCGCCTCGGCTTCCCAAAGTGCTGGGATTACAGGAGAATTAGGAACTTTAAGCTTCCCAAAGTGCTGGGATTACAGGAGAATTAGGATGTGAGATATGGCTTGGCTTGTTTTCAGTTTTCATCTTCTGGCCCAGAGAAATCTCTATGCCTTTCTCTGTGTCTCCCATCTAATGATACAGGCTAGATACCTCTGTAGCGGGACTTCCCCTTCAGCAGCCTAGGGACTAAGCCCTGCGGGGACTTTTAAGTCTGGCCAGTCACTGGTGTTCAACCTCCTTTGACACTGGGTTCAATTTCAGAGTTGGGAATTCATATCTTTCCGTGGGATGGGGTGTGGAAAATCTTTCATCCTTAAGCTATCAGATAGTCCTTTCTGCTAATAGTACCCTTTCCTTTCTACTAATGGTACCCTTTGAACCACAATGGCTAGGAAAAGCATATCTGAAGTTGAGGTGCCCAGAGAGCTGATATTACTTCACTGCTTGCCAAGTGAATGATTTGGCAGGGGGAGGGACAGCACCCTGCGATTTGTCTGTCTTCAGGGGCCTAGTGCAGTTCTTTTCTCTTAAAGGACACTTGTCATCTCTCATTAAGATTCCAAGTGAATCAGCTTTGAGAGAAGAACGATCTTTAGGAGTTTGTGGGGAGGGAGTAGATGGCAGCACATGTTAAGAGAAGGATGGGGGAAGGGGGAGGAGGAGGGGGTGAGGAGGAGGAGGGGGAGGAGAAGGCGGAGGAGGAGGGTAGGGGGAGGTGGAGGAGGAGAGGTTGGGGAGGAGGAGGAGGAGGAGGAGGACAGCGAGAATATCTTCTGGTCCTAGAAGCTTGGCAGCCTTTCTTCGGCATCTTGTTCTGCCGAGTGACTGTCATTCTGGGCAGATCCCCATGTGAGAACATTGGGTACCTACAGAATGGAACTGGTGTCATAAGCAACTCTTTGTTCGGGTTATTGCTCCCTTGAGTGCTCTAAGGCCTCCAGACAGTCTCCATGGAAAAGTCTGCAAAAAGCCGCCCCCCTCCCTGCCCATAGAAGGTGAAGAATCATCAACCTGCCAAATATAATTTTATGTAAAAGGACAAGAAGAGGTCTCATAATCTTAATGGGGTTACATGGCAAAAGTGCCAGAATCATGGCAAATGGTAAAAAGGAAGCATTTTGTAAAATCCCACGGAGGCATGTTTACCAGTTTGTCAAAGAGGGGTGGCTAGGCAGGGCGCAGTGGCTCACACCTGTAATCCCAGTTCTTTGGGAGGCTGAGGCAGGCAGATCACCTGAGGTCAAGAGTTCGAGACCAGCCTGGCTAACTGATGAAACCCCATCTCTACTAAAAATACAAAAATTGGCCTGGCACAGTGGCTCATGCCTGTAATCCCAGCACTTTGGGAGGCCAAGGCGGGCGAATCATGAGGTCAGGAGATCGAGACCATCCTGGCTAACATGGTGAAACCCCGTCTCTACTAAAAATATAAAAAATTAGCTGGGCGTGGTGGCACGTGTCTGTAGTCCCAGCTACTCGGGAGGCTGAGGCAGGAGAATCGCTTTAATCTGGGAGGCAGAGGTTACAGTGAGCCGAGATCGTGCCATTGCATTCCAGCCTGGGCAACAGAGCGAGACTGTTTCAAAAAAAAAAGAGGAGTGGCTAATCTCTGATCTGAACAGGCCAGCGCTGCCCTGTCATAGGCTGCAGCCTCACTTGTTTACATTCTTTCTTTTTTGAGACAGAGTCTCACTCTGTTGCCCACGCTGGAGTGCAGTGGAATGATTTTGGGTCACTGCAACCTCCACCTCCCGGATTCAAGCAATTCTCCTGCCTCAGCCTCCCAAGTAGCTGGGATTACAGGCATGTGCCACCACACCTGGCTAAATTTTGTATTTTCAGTAGAGGTTTTGCCGTGTTGGCCAAACGTCCTGACCTCAAGTGATCCTCCCGCCTCAGCCACCCAAAGTGCTGGGATTACAGACGTGAGCCACTAAGCCACTATGCCCGGCCAACATCCTCACTTGTTTGCAGTATTGAATCTTTTCCTATACCCTTGTGACCACAGAAAAATTCAAGTTTTCTGGGCTCTCTGAAAAATCAGAATGGACTTTGACATGAAGTGGTTTTATTTTCTCTTACTAGTAATTGAGAAATTCACAGAAAATACCAGATTCTGCCTCATCTGTAACTATCTGTCAAAGATCATCCCTGCCTTGCAGTCCCGCTGCACGAGGTTTCGGTTCGGTCCCCTGACTCCTGAACTCATGGTTCCCCGCCTGGAACATGTCGTGGAAGAAGAGAAGTGAGTATTTTGTGGGCCTTTGGGGATGGAGTGTAGTAGAAACAGGCTTGTGGGATGACTGGCTGGTTCGTATGTAGAGGAGAGGAATGTTGGAAAACGACTTTGCAGAGTGCCTAGCACAGGGGAGGCACTGGGGACCGTCCACTGCTATCATTTTCTCTGCCGTCTCAAGGCCATTCCTCATAAAAGTCATTTGGTACTTCATTTTTCTTGATTCCATCCTCCTCCCCTGGAAGCTGTCCCAATTTCCTCCTACTCTTCTTTGTCATTGGAAACTGCAGGCTGCTGAGTCCCTTCTGCAAAGATGCTTCCAGCCTTTTTAGACTAGAAGGGAAGGTTCTAAGACATCACATTCTGTGTAGTCAGATGCCAAGCAAGTAGCCGACCTGAGCAGCTGCTTGTTGTGAAGGAGTTTCAGCTGTGTGATCATGGCTTGTGCCAGGCCTCTGTCCTCCCCAGAGAGCAGAATTCAAGGCGACTGGCTCCATGGGAGAATGCTTGTTCCTAAATACAGGCTGTTCTCGATTTTGGTTGGCTGTGACTACTAATGTGAAGCCCAGGTCCCTAAAAACCAGAGTGAATTCTAGATCATATAGATCAGGAGATTATTAACTCTGTTCCTCTCCTTCCTTCATCCCTTTAAAGCCTTAATCATTCCAGGCCATCTTGTTCCTTTGGTGAATGCTGGTGCTCTCAGGGGGCCTCATAAATCCCTTTTGCTTATTTCTTTCAGAGTTGATATAAGTGAAGATGGAATGAAAGCACTAGTCACTCTTTCCAGCGGAGACATGCGCAGGGCTCTGAACATTTTGCAGGTATGGTCTCAAGCAAATCCTTTTTTTTTTTTTTTTTTGAGACAGAGTCTTGCTCTGTCGCTCAGGCTGGAGTGCAGCAACACAATCTCAGCTCACTGCAACCTCCGCCTCCTGGGTTCAAGCGAATCTCCTGCCTCCTGAGCAGCTGGGATTACAGGTGCCCGCTACCACGCCCTACTAATTTTTGTATTTTTAGTAGAGATGGGGTTTCGCCATGTTGGTTAGGCTGGTCTCGAACTCCTGACCTCAAATGATCCATCTGCCTCAGCTTCCTAAAGTGCTGGGATTACAGGCATGAGCCACCATGCCCAGCCTGGTCCCAGCAAATCCTGAGTCATTGTTTTGTAATAGTTTTTGAAGAAAGACCTAAGCAAAGGCATGATCAATCTGTAAATTTTGAAATCTACAGCTGGTAAGACCTTGGTCTCATAACCTGCAGGATTCCCCCTCCTCACTTTGTATTTTGATTAATTGAAAAAATCACTTGTTGCAGGCCAGGTATGGTGGCTCACGCCTGTAATCCCAGCACTTAGGGATGCCGAGGGAGGTGGATTGCCTGAGCCCAGGAGCTGGAGACCAGCCTGGGCAACATAGTGAGACTCTGTCTCCACTAAAAAATCATGAGCCAGGTGTGGCGGTGCACACCTGTAGTCCCATCTACTCAGGAGGCTGAGGCAAGAGGGTGACTTGAGCCTAGGAGGTCGAGGCTACAGTGAGCCATGATCATGCCACTGCACTTCAGCCTGAGCAACAGAGCAAGACCCTGTCTCAAAAAACAAAGAGAGAGCAAAAGAAAATGTTTTAAAAACAAAAAGAATCATTTGTTGCAAAGAAGGCAAAGGGAGGGAAGGATTTGGCACTGGAATAGCCAACAGGCTGTGGCATCCTCTGATGAGGTGACTCTTCCGGTATTGAATATGTGGGTTCCCACTGCCTTGTGCCCATAGAACTTTGCTGCTCACCTGCATTGCTGCCTTGGCAATTTCTTCTTGGCTCCCTGCAGCTTGGTGGCGGCTGTGACAGCCACTGTGATCTCCCCTTTCCCCCTCTGTCTGCACAGAGCACCAATATGGCCTTTGGGAAGGTGACAGAGGAGACTGTCTACACCTGCACCGGGCACCCGCTCAAGTCAGACATTGCCAACATCCTGGACTGGATGTTGAATCAAGATTTCACCACAGCCTACAGAAGTATCCTTTCTCATGACCTCCTGGCCACCGAGACCTGAAGGTGGCCCCAGGAGTTCAGGTTGCAGCCAGCACCCACACCTTGCTGGCAAAGGATGACTGGCTGCAGGCGACTCTGGTCAGCTTGTTGTGGGAGTGAGATGTCTGTAGGTGGAGTGGGTACTTGTCTTTAGCACTCCAGAGTTCTTCTTGGAGGGCTCTGACCTTCAAGTCAGGGTAAGGCTTGAAGCAGCTTCACTCACAGATGGGAGAAAAGCTTAGGCCTTGGCATTGAAGATGCAGGAATTTTCAAGTGGTCATGATAGTGATAGCTCTTGTGCTGTGAAATGAAAGGCTAGGAATGGTGACACGAAGCCTTTTTGGAAATGCATTTGGGGCTGGGTGTGGTGGCTCATGCCTGTAATCCCAGCACTTTTGGAGGCTGAGGCGGGGAGATCACTTGAGGTCAGGAGTTCAAGACGAGCCTGGCCAACATGGCGAAACCCCGTCTCTACTAAAAATACAAAAATTAGCTGGGCGTGGTGGTGGGTGCCTGTAGTTCCAGCTACTCGGGAGGCCGAGGCATGAGAATTGCTTGAACCTGGGAGGCAGAGGTTGCAGTGAGCCGAGGTCATGCCACTGTACTCTAGCCTGGGTGACAGAGGGAGACTCCATCTTAAAAAAAAAAAAAGAAAGAAAGAAAAAGAAAATGCAGTTGGCTTTATTCTCTACTAGAAGGAGTTACAACTCTATCTTTCAGAAAGCCGTTACTGAAGATGAAACAAAGAAAAATAAAGAATTGGAGTCCAACACGTGCAGCTTCAAGTTGAAAGAGAAACAGTTGTGTTGGGATTAAAAGCCCTACTTTAAAGTCTCTTGCCCGGGTTTGGATTCAAAATTCTCTGCAGTATGTTTGTTCTGGAACTTGTTCCCTTTGCCTTAACTGCTCCTCTAGATATTACAGAATTGAAAACTCTGAAGGGGTTGGCACTGCATGATATCCTGACAGAGATACACTTGTTTGTGCATAGAGGTAACTTACATTATACCCCAGCTGAGAAGCTGTGGAGAAGGTAGCCTGCTTTGGGGTTAAGGATGGTTAGGACAGGAGGCTTCATTCTTGAAGCAAAGAAACTAATGAATTGTAAATCAGACCCTTCTTGTTAGCAGTTCTGTCTTGCCACTGTTTAAAATTTTGTTCCAGAGCTGGGTACGGTGGCTCAAGCCTGTAATCCTAGCACTTTGGGAGGCCAAAGCAGGCAGATCACTTGAGGTCAGGAGTTGAAGACCAGCCTGGGCAACATGGTGAAACCCCGTCTCTACTAAAAATACAAAAAATTAGCCTGGCATGGTGGCGCACGCCTGTAATCCCAGCTATGTGGGAGGCTGAGGTGGGAGAATCATTTGAACCTGGGAGGTGGAGGTTGCAGTGAGCCAAGATTTGCCACTGCACTCCAGCTTGGGCGACAGAGCTAGAGTTTGTCTCAAAAAAAAAAAAAAACACAAAACACAAAAAACGTGTTCCATAAACCCTCTTTTAATATCTAGAACTGCTGGGGAAAGTGAAAACTCCTGGAGGCTAACTTTATTTCCTCTAGGGGTTTATATTTTATAGCAGTAAGTAGTATATATTAATTCAGATTTCTAAAAAAAAAAAAAAAAGTCTGTCTATCTATCTATCTATCTAGATATATATTCCCAGAAAAGAAAGAGAAGATATGTAAACCATGTAAACCAAAGCAGGCTTAAGGAAAACATCTTAAGTTCCACACTTGCCTGTACCTTCTACACAGAGAATTGGTTCTCAACCTTGGCAGCAGATAGGGGCACTCCAGACAAATTAAGTCAGCTTCTCGGAGGACAACCAGGCATCCGTATTCTCTAAGCTCCCCAGGTGACTTGTGTAGGCTTTCGGAGAAGCTCTTCCTTCCACAGTGGCCAACTGCTAGATGGAGACTTAACCGGGTCAATGAATGTTGGTTCTGCCCAGGCCTTCACAGGCCTCTTCCTGGCTGGCCCATGCCATGCCTTCTGCCCAAGGTATGGTTGGCTCAGGCCCAGCTCTGCACCTTGATTGTGGAAGCTGAGCATAAACCAACTTTAAAAAATCAGTTGTTTGTGCTTGGTTTTTAAATGGGGACAGGATAGGTATAGTGGCTGACGCCTGTAATCCCAACACTTTGGGAAGTCAAAATGGGTGGATCACTTGAGCCCAGGAGTTTGAGACCAGCCTGGGCAACATGGTGAAACCACATCTCTACAAAAAGTACAAAACAGCCAGGCAAGGTGGCGCACACCTGTAGCCCCAGTTACTCAAGAGTCTTGAGGTGGACGATCCCTCAAGCCCAAGAAGTCAAGGCTGCAGTGAGTCATGATCATGCCATGCCATGGCACTCCAGCCTGGGCAAGAGAGTGAGACCCCGTCTCAAAATAAAGTAAAATA
Source organism: Pan paniscus (assembly GCF_029289425.2). Taxonomy (NCBI): domain Eukaryota; kingdom Metazoa; phylum Chordata; class Mammalia; order Primates; family Hominidae; genus Pan; species Pan paniscus. Next base: position 126,093,865 of record NC_073259.2, read on the forward strand.
TAAAATAAAAACAGCAAGTGGGAACTCAGCATTCAAGTTAACTTGTAGAGCTACCCAGCTGCTAAGAGCAGTGTGATCTTCGGTGCTCTTAGGATCACTTTGGTATCTGCTCATTTTCCTTTTTGACTACCCTATAAAGCACAAAATCGAGTGGGTAAAAAGTATGAAACCAGCACTGTTTCTACTTTCTTAGAGGTCTGGTATCTAGTGAGCAGGCTGAGGCCTCAGGACTAGTTCAGTGTTAAGGATTTGATGTTGAAACTCATTTGTCCTCTGTGGGTTTTTTGACAGTAGAGAGTGACCTAACTCGTTTGATTTTGTTTTTCCCTCAGTTGACTTTCCATCTTCAGTTCGAATACATTTATTGACCAAAATGGCAGACATTGAGTGAGTACTTCTTGTCCCAGTTTTAATTATTTTCCTCCTTTTTTCCCCTGTTGTGAGTTATTTGTTTCAACTTTCTTGGTTTCAGTTTTTTTTCCTAAATCGTTCACATACGGTACAATCTAGTCTGGTGATATTGAATGGAATGTGGGGAAGGGTGTGAGCTGCTTAAAGAACATGGGGATAAATTCACAGGTCAAGTACAGATCAGTTACATATCTGAGATGAAGGCCTCTCCTTGGACCTCACAGGCTCGGCCCACATTGATTCTGAAAATGCCCTTGTTATTTGGGAGGCCTGCTTTGCTTCAACCACCCAGCTGTTATTAAGGCATTTTGGCATACTAAAGCATATTGGGGGGAAAAGTAAACACAAACTCAATTTTCTGCTTTGCCTGGTTCCGTAAACACTGTTATTAGCCCCCAGTGAAGCTGGCAGCTATCATTTAAGTAGACAGAGCATTGGGTTCAACATAGACGTCAGCATAGGCCAACTCTAATTTGTGGCATTGGCTTTCACAGGCACAAATTAGGTCACCTCTCCTCATTGCATTGTGAATATGATGATTTTGCTATCAGTGGCTGGGCATTTAGAAGGTGGCGAGATGAACTCCAGTGTCCTGCTTTACTGACTAGACCACAGACCCACCAATGTATCAGCCAAACTCCCCGATGAAATGGCTTAAGAGGAAGGAAATCTCTGTTCTTTCCCTCTTAACATATTTTGCCGACGAAATAATCCTTCATTACATAAATTTTGTATATCTGTATAGTTAGGACAAAGTTAAGTTCAGAACACCGCTGTTGACACCTAATAATTTATTTCTTTTTTTGAGACAGAGTCCCACTCTGTCGCCCAGGCTGGAGTGCAGTGATGCAGTCTCGGCTCACTGCAACCTCTGCCTCCCAGGTTCAAGCGATTCATCTGCCTCAGCCTCCTGAGGAGCTGGGATTACAGGCATGCACTACCATGCCCAGCTAATTTTTGTTTTTTGTTTGTTTGTTTTGTAGAGACGGGGGTTTCACCATGTTGGCCAGGCTGGCCTCCAGTGATTGGCCCGCCTCCCAAAGTGCTGGGATTACAGGTGTGAACCACCGCGCCCGGCCTGATACCTAATAATTTTTAAAATTGAATCTGTCCTTACAAGTTTGAAACATCACATTTATAAATCAATGTGTAGGGCAGAGAAGAAAATGTTAGGGGGACACATACAAGATTGCCATCCAGGGCAAATTTGTTCTATCAATTCCCATCCCCACTCCTTCAACAGATTTTCAGCCCTAGATCTCTTGGTCCCTTAAGAAAAGGCAGCTGTGTTTGGTGTCTTTTTTCTTACCCTGTGTTTGGTTTCTGTTAGGTACAGGCTTTCTGTTGGCACCAACGAGAAGATCCAGCTGAGCTCCCTCATTGCTGCATTTCAAGTCACCAGAGACCTGATTGTTGCAGAGGCCTAGGTGCTCTGAGGGCCGTTCACAATTCTCAGGGCTCAGCAGTGACGGGAGAACAGAGGACAGTTCCAGGATAAACTGCTGCCTGGGGCTGTGGGATGAATCAGTCACCCCGAATCTTGGAAAAACCCCCTTCCAGGAGAGGATGGGCAGGCATTTAAAAAGTACCGTTTTTGTGGTTGTTTGGAGCAGGGATGTACAAAATAATTTTAATGTATTAACTCATACTGCCTGTCTTTTATAGGGGAAAAAAATAACCTTTTTTATTTTAAAGTTATAAGGTTTTTACCTTTTAGTTGCTTGGATGACAGGGAATTAGCCTACCCCATTTTGGTCTGGAACAGAAGACTTTCAAATTTAATATGGTCCAAGTGTCTTCCTACTCAAGGTAAACATTATCTCCAAAATTACATTTATGATTCTAATATTTGGCATTGTGTCTGTATCTAATTTAAACAGATGTTAATGGACGTCTGGCCGAAACTATTATACTTTTATAAGATGAGCTGAATCCTCTTACTTTAAAAACTGGTCTTTTTATTTACCCTCTGTGGTAGAAGAGTCACCAGCAGGTTCCAAATTGATGTGTATGATAGGAAAAAAACCTTAATTTTAAATATAATATAGAGCCTTAAACTATGCCACTGGGTGGCAGAGGCTGTATAAAATGCACTTGTTTTCATGCAGGAGCGGGGCAAGTAAGGTTGAGCCTGACTGTAAATCTAGAACTGCGGAAGGACTGGGACTTTTGTACAAATTTCACATTTATTTTACAGCAATCATGCTGCATTTGTGTTAGTGTTCTTTATAATAAAAAACAAAGCAGCCTCCTGGCTGGCTGTGTTACAAGTGACTCTTCCTTAGACAGCTAGAAAGATGCTGACTTTGTCAAACTTGCATTTATATGAAAACCTTCTGTCTCTAGTATCACAGAATAAACTTTCTTTAGATGCTGTCCTTTATAAAATGTCAAATTCTTAAACTGTCAAATGGAAAAAGTCACTATTCCCTTTGTTCATGGAGGACTCACCCCCTTAAGGACAGCGGCAAAGTATGAAGCTAACTATCTGATGGCCAACCAGGCCTCAAACCACCCAGAGGCTCAGCATCTGCTGTACCTGGAACTTCAAGATAACCATGAAATGTAAACGTTGGCCAATCCATTCCCAGCTCTTCTGCTGTACTACTTGTTTTATGTGTTTATTTTTTGAGGCAAGATCATGCTCTGTCAGTCACCCAGGCTGGAATACCGTGACACGATCGTGGCTCGCTACAGCCTCTGTGTCCCAGGCTCGAGCAGTTCTCCCACCTCAGCCTCCTGAGTAGCCGGAACCACAGAACCACAGGTAAATGCCACCACATCCTCAGCCCCCTGAGTAGCTGGGGCTACCATGCACACCAGCACCACACTAAGTTTTTTTGGCTATTTATTTATTTATTTTTTAAATAAAGATTGGGTCTTATCTCACTCTGTTGCCCAGGCTGATCTTGAACTCCTGAGCTCAAGCAGTCCTCCCACCTCAGCCTCCCAAAGTGCTGGGATTACAGGCATGTGCCGTCACACCCAGCCCTGCTTGTTTTAAAAGGGGACTTTTTTTTTTCTTAATGGAAAAAAATGAAACAGAGAGCCAAAAGCTTTTAACTGTTTTTTTTTTTCTTTTCTTCAATGAAAGCCTCTCATTTTGAAAAGACATGTTTTTCTTCAAGCAACAAAGGTGGTAGAGGAAATTCCTCAACTTTCTCAACGAGTCATGTAACGTTACACTGGCCTCCATAAAGCACCGATTAAGAAAGCTAAAGAATAAGATGTTGTATTTCTTTTAAAATAATTTAAAATATATTAAATTTTCCTAAGGCAGGTTTTGTTTGAATGAGGTGTCTTGATTAGATAACTACATGCCACTGAAGGAGAACAGTACTTTTAAGGAGCTATTTTTGTTTTGCAGTAGAGTTGAAACCAGCTGATTAATCCAATGAAGTTAAACAGCAGAGACAGATCTCGTACATAAGAGTATCAGCTAAAGTCATGACTACACCAATTCTTTACACAATTAAGACATCTTTGCAACTGTTCAATTTAAGTACTATGGTTTTTAGATAATCGAGAAAAACACAGTTGTACCTTAACATCTGTTGAGAAAATACAAATAAATATGATGCTAATAAATGGCCACTGATAACTCAGTAGCCATCTGAATAGTCATGCGGTTTAAGAATACATCCTTGTATAATCTGACATACAAATTTGTCATTTCCTGCACATGCACACCATTGTTAAAAAAAAAAAAAAAGCCAGTAATAGTGTCTGGATCGGTCAGGAGCACGGCCTCCGAGTCCCCTGTAATTTAGTTAAGCTAAATTAATACCTCATACCAAATGGCTCCAGGAAAACTGTCCTGCAGGTCAGAAGGGAGCCCAAGAAGAAAAGCACTTGGCCAACATCGAAGCAACTCTGACCACAGCAGGAGAGAACTTGAACCAATGCTACCACTGCATCAGAAACACAAGGATAGGTACTAGGCAGAAGCCATCCTTCCCAGCAGAGGGAGTGTGAGCTGCTCTGCCACTAGAGAGGCTCTGGAGGCCTACTTAGTTGCATAATCAAAACAACATCAGTAACTGCACTTTGAATCAACACGAGCAGAAAGAGTTCAACACTTGCTGTTCATAACTGGACTGAAGATTTAACGTAAGGCTCTGTTGCCGCGCAAGTGGAATCTCTTCCTCTAAGACTGACTTTCACATGCCAGGGAGAGAAAGATCCATGACTAGCACACTGGAATCTGGTTTTGCTACATTCTATTCACAATCCCAAAGAAATGCTATTATTTCCATGCAAGACCAGATGTTTGGCCCATTATTCCAGCAACTCCCTTTGACAGGACGATTTACCCTGCTACAAAGAAGCACAAGATGTGGTGTTGCTTAAAAAGTCCTGTATGTGAGGAACTCTTTCATTTTCTTGGGGATTGGCAGTGCTAGGACTTGGTAAGTTGTTAGGAAACTTCGAAGGGCTTTCCGGCATAAGTGCTTCAGTGAGGACAGGACCCTAGGAGCTGTCCAGAACTGGACGTGGCCATCTCTTGTCCTGAAATGAAACAGAAACCGATGCTAAGACAGAGCTTGGATGTTCATGTTTTCATGAGGATGAATACTCATGTTTCTGTTTTGACTGCAAAGAGCAGGAGACTTCGGAGAGTGAAATGTAACCCTGACTGTGGAAATGGATGTACAAGTTGTGGTGCTGAATAATTAAAGCTGCTGATAGGATTAGAAAAACTCAAGACACCTGTGATACCAAAGCGCTCTCTCTTGGCACAGCCCTTTCTAAATCTGACCACAGTTAGTTCAAAAGTATAAGGGGGAAGAGTGCCACCTACTGAATTATAGATGTTACCTGTAAAGTGGTCTTTTAGCCCTAAATGGTTTCCCATATATTATGCATCATCTCAATTTTATTCTCCCTTGTGAACTTGGCCCATTAGGTGGCATGACTTACAGATCTTTAATTACATTTAGGTTAAATATTCAGAGAAAATGGGACACCGTTATTAGCAAAATCGATCATTTGAGTTTTATATAATCTTGAATTGCCTTAAAGGTTTCCTCATAGGCAAGAAAATTCTAGATGGTTTCTTTCCTTAAAAAGCTCCATGGTATACTCAGCAGAAAGCACCACCCATCTGTTCAGCTAATACATACCCTGTGGCAATGACTCCACCATGTGGAAAAAATGTGCAGCAAAGCCCATTGGTCATAGGAGCAAATGCAATGGGAGTTTTCAGTTCCAGGGCCCAGATCCTGAGGAGTCTGGATGGGGAGAGAGAACATCTGGATATTAGCTGACCCAGGGCCAGACCAAGAGGGCCTTGCTGCCATTACTTGCAAGCACTTGTTCTGAGGCCATGTAAAGAGAGTTCTCTTCGTTACCTGTCATCTGCCACCGTGGCAAGGTACAAGCCTTCCGGAGAGAAGCACACAGATCTCAGTGAGCTAATGTGGACGTCACTGTCATCCATGGCGGGGTCAACCTGGGTGTGGCTGGGAAAGAAACAGGATGGCAGGCCTGGAGTGATGGCTGCTCTCCACCCTCCATCATCACCCTAGGCAGGAAGCCAAACTGCCCTGGCTACAAAAGGGCTCGAGATGCATTGTGTGCCCCTCGTGGAAAAGCTTGGGATTTGCACACTGGGAAAAAAAAGGGTATCTCAGAAGGCTCCAGGTGTCCTGTGGATGAAGGGTTACTAACACTTCCTTGTGCTAATTTGCTTATGCAAAGTAGGTCAGCCCTCACTTTAATGCCACAGTAGAAACTGCAAGTCTTTTTTAGGCTAAGATACATGATAATTATAGGACTGCCTATTATTTGCTTCATAAAACAACAGACACAAAAGGAAAAAGGAGACCAAGTTTGTGAGAACATGAAACTCATTTTGGAAAGTACAGTTTCGATAAGAGGCTCTTTCTGAACTTGTTACTACAGTTATTAGTAAATGGAAATAAAGAGTCATATTGAGGCTTCATAATGCTGATTCCGAAGAAGTACACACAGCCACCTGAATCGGGAGACTGGAAGACACTCAAAGCTACTTGAGAGGGCTTAATTGACAAGGCATCACTAAGAAGCAATGAACCAGGCCAGGCGCAGTGGCTCATGCCTATAATAGCAGTTTGGGAGACTGAGGCGGTGGATCACCTGAGGTCAGGAGTTTGAGACTAGCCTGGCCAACATGGTGAAACCCCATCTCTACTAAAAATACAAAAATTAGCCAGGCCTGGTGGCGCACGCTTGTAGTCCTAGCTACTCGGGAGGCTCAGGCAGCAGAATCGCTTGAACCCGGGAGGTGGAGGTTGCAGTGATCCAAGATTGCGCCACTGCACTCCAGCCTGGGTGACAGAGCGAGACTCTGTCTCAAAAGAAAAAGAGACCCACTGTGCCTTTTTATCCAGCTTGTCCCCTCCCATGTCCCAGATTCTAAAAGAGATATGTCTAATCCCAGGCAGGTTCCTCATCAGTCCCCCCACAAAAAAGTCATAGCAGGGATTCAGTCCTTACTGGAGTGACCTCAGCCTTTCGCCGGTGTAGGGGTCCCACATAATCACATTGGTATCGTAAGAAGCCGTGACAAGCAGGGCAGAGTCGGGGGAGAAGTCACAAGAGACAACACTGCTTTGATGGCCCTCTAGCTTCCGAATTAACGTGTAGGACCTCATGCTCCATAGAAAGACCTGTGGAAAGTAAGAAGTGCCTGGTTAGGGCAGAAGCAAAGTGCTTAGGACTCAAACGGAGGGAGGGAAAGGTACCACCACCAAATCTGCAGGCCCTGCAGCCAGGGCTGATTCTCTATCCCTTTTCTACAGCTCTTCCAGAATGTGTAGTGTAGGTTTAAATAAGGTAACTGGTCTGGATTCTTGAGGATTTAAAACAATGGGCATGCTCAAGGAGCTCACTATAAGAGAGAATAAACCAGATCAGCCTTAGGAAGACCCCTGCTGAAACGCATGTGCAGAGACTTCTGAGTCTGCTTCTGAGTCCTGTTTGCCAATAGGGTAGTAGTATGTGCTGATGAAGACCTGAGCCAAGTGCTATCTTATTCCACTTAAAAATAAAGGTCAGCGGCCAGGCACGATGGCTTATGCCTGTAATCTCAGCACTTTGGGTGGCTGAGGTGGGTGGATCACATGAGGCCAGGAGTTCAAGACCAGCCTGGTCAACATGGCAAAACCCCATCTCTACTGAAAATACAAAAATTAGCCAGGCATGGTGGTGCACGCCTGTAAGCCCAGCTATTTGGGAGGTTGAGGCAGAAGAATCACTTGAGCCTGGTAGGTGGAGGTTGCAGTGACCTGAGATCACTGCACTCCAGCTTGGGCGAAAGAGTAAAACTGTCTCAAATTTCTTTTTTAAAGGGTCAGAAGTGAAATCTGCGGCCACCCCACAAAGTAGTGGCAGGCTGCCAAGGCATTTTACACCCCCCACCTTGTGTATGGAACCATGGAAATCTGTCCCAAGACTGGGCCTCTGACCTAGCTCATCACTTTAAACCTTTGTGAGAAGCATTAAGAGGATTTTATTTTTATTCCTTTAAGAAAACCCTCAGGCCGGGCACGGTGGCTCACGCCTGCAATCCCAGCACTTTGGGAGGCCCAGGCGGGCGGATCACCTGAGGTCAGGAGTTCAAGACCAGCCTGGCTAACATGGTGAAACCTCATTTCTACTAAAAATACAAAAAATTAGCCAGGCGTGGTGTAGCACGCCTATAATCCCAGCTACTCAGGAGGCTGAGGCAGGAGAATCGCTTGAACCTGGGAAGCGGAGGTTGCAGTAAGCCGAGATTGCGTCATTGCACTCCAGCTTGGGCAACAACAGCGAAACTCTGTCTAAAAAAAAAAAAAAGAAAAGAAAAGAAAAGAAAACCCTCCAAACCACAAAAATAAATGATGAACCACCTGGGCTGTACCAAATGGTGAACTCTCAACCTTCCCTTCAGTCACAGCAAGTGGCTCAACGCAACACAAAATTCAAACAGAACTGTTCTCAAATTGTTCTTGGATTTCTAATACCTGTTTGTTTTTTCAATTAACAGGATTTCAGGACAAAGTTCAACAAGTAACTGCACTGACATGATTTGAATGGGAAATCCGAATTAGAGGGATTCAAATTTGATGGTTCAAAGGAAATCTGGATTCACATGTGGGCTGCAACTTTTAAAATCTTAGACTCCAAGAAGAAAAGAAATTTAAAAAGCAATTGTTTTCCCATTTTATAAAGGGAAACAGCCCTCTGATGACAGGAGCAACCTGTTTCCAAATCCCTCCTGTCTTTGGGTTCTTGTTAAAGTGCAAGTCACAAGGGACTTTTGCAGGTGGCGGCCACGGCCCACCAGCATGCCTTCTATTGGGGTGGATTTGCGGACGATTTTGAGAACACTCACACACACCAGGCCACCACTTCAGACCTCCATGTCTCAGTGAATTAAAGCAATAATGCTGGAGACTCACCGACTTCTCTCCAGCTGCAGAGCACAGCATGCTGCAGTCTGGGGAGATGGAACAGCAGTAAACCCACTGCAGGTGGCCCGATAACACTTGAATCTGTTTACCTGGCAGGAAAAAGAAGCAAACAATGAGCCAATCCTCAACAAAGCAGGAAGACTGGAGAACGGGAGAACTGGGGTGGTAACAGCCCCCAGCCCAGTATACCCATCAGCTCCTATCAGCTGGGCCCAAGGGTCCAATTTTTAATTCAGAGTAAGAAATATGACCAGATTTGTCATTTAAACACCTGTAATCTATGAATATGATATTCTAATTCCCCACGGAAACCAGTACCTATGGCTTCAACACAATCTATAAGATCAGTAAGGGTGAAGGGGTACATTGATCACTTTTTTGTTGTTTGTTTCTGAGATGGAGTCTTGCTCTTGCTCTGTCTCCCAGACTAGAATGCAGTGGCGCGATCTCAGCTCACTGCAACCTCTGCCTCCCAAGTTGAAGCGATTCTCCTGCCTCAGCCTCCTGAGTAGTTGGGATTACAGGGATGTGCCACTGCGCCCAGCTCATTTTTGTACTTTTAGTAGAGACAGGGTTTCACCATATTGGCCAGGCTGGTCTCAGACACCTGACCTCAGGTGCTGATCACTTTTTTTATATAATCTTGAATTGCATTAAAGGTTTCCTCATAGGAAACCATATCAAAGGGACCTTTGATAGCAGAGAATGTTCTTTTTAGGCTCCCCAACCACCTCAAGTACCCTGAAGCATCATTCCCAATTTTAAGAGAGTGTTTATCTTCATTTAAACTCTGTAATGGTTTCTCTGTAATCACAAGGATCCTGCTCCAGACTGTCACCCTCCCAGCCTTGCCAGGATGTCCAGATGAGCAGTGGTGTGGAGTCATTAGGGGCACACATTCTAGAGTCAGACAGCTTGGATTTGAATCCTGACTCCCCTGCTAATTCAGCACATAACCCAGGGTGTCTCACACAATCTCTCCAGCTCTTGCTTTAAAAATAAAAAAGCCCATCCATATAGAGGATGGGTGAATAAATGGTGGTATATCTACCCCATTAATGCAGTTGGAATTAGAGATAGATTTTCCATGGGGTACCTACAGTTTAATGAAAAATGCGAGATACAGGGAAAAATCGTGAAGATGTATGATTCTATTTTTGTCAAACAATGACCCAAAAGCCATGAATGCAAACGTGTGTGCACAGGATTATACAAGTAGACAGAAAAATATGGAAGGGTATATACTCCTAACACAGGGTACCAGGATGCAGGGGAAGAAGGGAGGATGGCAACAGCAGGGAGGGCAAGAGAGAGAATTGGGAAGGAAAGAGCCAAGCAAGAAAGAAGAAAAAATAATTGTTATATGCCTGTACATGGTCATATATATGAATTTATTTAAGTTTATGCGGGTGTATGGATCCACAAAAATTAATATTTTTTATTTATTTTTTTTAATTTTTTTGAGACAGAGTCTTATTCTGTTGCCTAGGTGGGAGTGCAATGGCATGATCCCGGCTCACTGCAACCTCTGCCTCCTGGGTTCAAGCGATTCTCCTGCCTCAGCCTCCCGAGTAGCTGGGATTACAGGTACCTGCCACCGTGCCCTGCTAATTTTTATATATTTTTAGTAGAGCTGGAGTGTCACCATGTTGGCTAGGCTGGTCTCGAACTCCTGACCTCGAGTGATCCACCCGCCTTGGCCTCCCAAAGTGCTTTAATTAATATTTTTTAAAAGTTAGTCATGGTGCCTGTAGTCCCAGCTACTCCGGAGACTGAGGCAGGAGGATCACTGGAGCCCAGGAGGCAGAGGCTACAATAAGCCGAGATCGCAGCATTGCACTCCAGCCCATGCAACACAGTGAGACTCTGTCTCAAAAAATAAAGGTCAATCATGGTTTCTTCAGCTGTCAAATCTCAGGGTGCTGGGAGTACTGAATAAATTAAGGCATGTTAGGTCAGTGGGGCAGCGCCTGGCAGCTGGGAACACAACTTTATCCCCTCCTCTCCTTGAAAAGCTCTCACAATTGGCCTACTCCATCCCACCCACTCTTGGTCACTCTCACTTGGTCTTTCCTTCCAAGTCATCAAGTGATTTCCAGAGCCACTGCATGGACCTTCCTGAGATGGTGGCAAGCTGCCTCAGTACACACATTAAGCCAGCATTTAAAAAGGCACTGCCAGCCGAGCGTGGTACCTCACACCTGTAATCCCAGCACTTTGGGAGGCCGAGGTGGGCGGATCCCTTCAGGTCAGGAGTGCAAGACCAGCCTGACCATGGCAAAACCCCGTCTCTACTAAAAATATGAAAATTAGCCAGGCATGGTGGCACACACCTGGAGGAGGCTCTGTCTCAGAAAAAAAAAAAAGAGGCACTGCCTTGGAGAAGCTGTCCTGATCAGCAGCACATCTTAGACTGTGGGATTACAGGTTCCACAGTACTGGGCAGAAACCACCTAGAGTAGGCCAGGCGCAGTGGCTCACGCCTATAATCCCAGCACTTTGGGAAGCCCAGGTAGGCAGATCACTTGAGGTCAGGAGTTTGAGACCAGCCTGGCCAACATGGTGAAACCCTGTCTCTACTAAAAATACAAAACATTAGCCAGGTATGGTGGCTTACGCCTGTAGTCCCAGCTACTTGGGAGGCTGAGACACAAGAATCACTTGAACCTGGGAGGCGGAGGTTGCAGTGAGCTGAGATCGTGCCACTGCACTCCAGCCTGGGTGACACAGTGAGACTGCGTCTCAAGAAAAAACAAACAAAAAAAACACCTAGAGTTATCTTGGTGATCAGATGCCTTCAGATGAGGATGCATGTGCAGTGCCTTAGTTTGTTTGACAAGTTGCTATGGACTAAATGTGCCTCCCACACATAAAGCCCTAATCCCCAATGTGATGGTATTAGGAGGCGGGGCTTTTGAGAAGTCAATAGGTCATGAGGATGAAGCCTCGGGAATGGGATTAGTGCCCTTAGAAGAAGAGACATGAAAGAGAGAGATCTCTGCCAGATGAGGATGCAGAGAGAAGGTGGCTGTTTACAAGCCAGGGAGCAGGTGCTCACAGACACCAAAACTACTAGCACTTCGCTCACGGACTCCCCAACCTTCAGAACTGTGAGAAATAAATGTCTGTTGTTTAAGCCACCCAGTCTCTGGCATTGACTAAGATACAAGTTTTCAGGCTCGTTGCTAAAAGAGCAGGAGAAAGGTCCCTCCCATGGCTGTGTGGAGCTGGACAGTCATAGCTTGGGAGAGAGTGCCAGTGCCTTCACACCATGGGGACAAGTGGCCTCTTCATGACCCTCCTTCCAATCCCTCCAGCCCCTGATCCTCTTCATGACCCTTTACCACTGCCTCCTTCCAATCCCTCCAGCCCCTGAGCCCCATCCAGGGCTGGAGGAATTGAAAAATGGCATTGCAATAAATTCCCCTCTCTTATGTCACTTTTTTTTTTTTTTTTTGAGACAGAGTCTTGCTCTGTTGCCCAGGCTGGAGTGCAGTGATGCGATCTCAGCTCACTGCAACTTCTGCCTCCCAGGTTCAAGTGATTCTCCTGCCTCAGCCTCCCGAGTAGCTGGGACTACAGGCGCCCACGACCACGCCCAGCTCATTTTTGTATTTTTTAGTAGAGATGGGGTTTGGCCATGTTGGCCAGGCTGGTCTTGAACTCCTGACCTCAGGTGATCCACCCGCCTCAGCCTCCCAAAGTACTGGGATTACAGGCGTGAGCCACTGTGCCTGGCCTCTTATATCACCTTTCTAGTTAAGGATCAATCCAGAGATGTATGGAATTCCTTATTGGGCCACCCCTGTATATAGTTTGCTCGAGGCAGAATTTCACAAAACCTGATGCCCCGTAGCCTGAGAGAATTATTCTAGGCTTAGAGTCTGCTTCAAAAAGAAAGTCTTTCTTTCTAACAGGAAGCACCCAACAGGGACTTCTAGATCAGTGGTTCTCAACCTGGGGAGACCTTGCCCTTCACAGGACATGGGGACTTTTTTGCTTGTCACAACTGGAGAGGATGCTACTGGCATCAAAAGAGAAGAGACCAGGCACGCTGCTCAGTGTCTTAGAATGCACAGGAGAGCCCACGACAAAGGGTTATCCAGCCCAAAATATCCATAGTGCCGATGAGAAAACCTGTTCTAGATCAAATATTTTTAACAGGGGCAATTCACCCCAAGAGGGTACAAACTAGTTCTTGGTAGCCAAAAAAATCTTAACATTTTTTTACATACAAAGCATAGACATGCATTCAGCACATAAGCAGATATACAATATATCTTCGATATTAAAATAGCCTAAATAGACACACAGTATATGTTTGGTATTAAACTCTATTTGGTATAGTATTATCTTTGGGGCGGGCAGGGGCGATTAGGAAAAAACTGTCTAAAAGGCTCCTTAAGGGGCAATCACAGAAAAAAACATCAAGAAACACTGTTTTAGATAAAAATGACACTGGTAAAGTGGAGAAAGCAAATACAGTATTTTTGGAGTTGCCGAGTAGTTCCTTCACTTCCCATACCGTGTTTATTCAGGTCCCAGATGCGAAGAGTCTTATCCCGTGACGCGGAGACCAAAATCAAACTGCCACTGGGTGTGAAGCTCAGATCTCTCACGACATCTTGGTGGCCGGAAAGATTCAAAAGCAGGAGCCCTGGCATGGGAGCAGGGGCACTGAGTCAGCCAGAGAGGGGGCACGAGGTGTGCCTGCCACGGCCACACCCCTTGGCCAACATGAGTGGGGCAGGGAGGCGACATAGTCAGAACATGCACCCGAGCCTCCCAGAACCTTGTGCCAGCCAGGAATGACCTACCTGTCTGCACCTCCCAGATCTTGATCTGCCCATCGTTGAGTCCCGTAGCAAGAACCAGGCAAGAGACATCGGGCACTTGGGGGTGGTGGCGTGCCCAGAGCTTCCTGCTGGGTGGGGAAGGCCACGGGCTGAAGGCCAGCCCCCAGACAATCTGACCACAGTCCAGCGTCTTCTCTTTTGGGCTGCCCCGCCCTTTCGTCTCATTTTTGCTACTTCGGCTTTTGGCTTCAAACCCTTTAGGGATGCTGGGAGAAGCAGAGATTTCTTAATGAATCTGCAATTGTTACCAGTCTATCAACTTTTCATCCTGGGACACGTAAGACTTTTGGGGAGTGGAGGGAAGGGTCTGTCACCCAAGCTGGCGTGCAGTGACACAATCATGGCTCACTGCAGCCTCGACCTCCCTGTTCAACTGATCCTCCTGCCTCAGATCCACCAAGTAGCTAGGACAACTGGCATGTGCCATTAGGCTCTGTTAACTTTGTTTGTATTTTTTGTAGGACGGAGTTTTGTCATGTTGCCCAGGCTGGTCTCAAACTCCTAAGCTCAAGTGATCTGCCCACCTTGCCCTCCCAAAGTGCTGGGATTACTGGCATGAGCCACCCCACCTGGCCACATAAGACTTTAAATCCTAGAAACAAGCTGGCCTTTGGTGAAATCTGCTGTGACTTTTCTTTTTGTTTCTTTTTAAGAGTTGATGTAGGCCAGGCCTGGTGGCTGATGCCTGTAATCCCGCACTTTCGGAGGCTAAGGCAGGTGGATCGCCTGAGGTCTAGAATTCGAGACCAGCCTGGCCAACATGGTGAAACCCCATCTCTACTAAAAAAAAAAAAAAAAAAAAATTAGACGGGCGTAGAGGCGGGTGCCTGTAACCCCAGCTACTTAGGAGGCTGAGGCAGGAGAATCGCTCGAACCCAGTGGGTGGAGGTTGCAGTGAACCAAGACCGCACCATTGCACTCCAGCCTGGGGAACGAAGGCAAAACTCTGTCTCAAAAAAAAAAGAGTTGATGTTAACACAGGCTATACTGGCCATGGCTCAATCTATTTGCAACAGCCCTGCAATGGGGTGACCTGCCTTGTGGGATAACTAAATAACAGATGCTCCAGGGAGTCACATGCTTGCTCAGAAAGTTCTCTCAGGTTTTGATGAGTGGAAGGAAAAAGACACTCAGTTTTTCCCATGAGTAAGAAAGCATACTGCAGGTTTGGAACTAGGGCAGAACTTAGAGGCTAAATATCCACCACTCTCCTGCCTGATGAGTTCCCTTATCACTAGCTTAGAAATCCCCAAGGAGTTGGAAAATAAACTCATCTTGCCAACACCGTTTGTTTGGTACATGTTAATTTCCACCTTCACTCACGATGTTGCAACTGATTAATGAGGCTCCTTCATTTACTTCCTAACTGATGGTAACCCGCACAAGGATCAAACAGCAAGGTAGTCAAGAGAGAAAAGGAATTCACAGGGCTGTGTAGAGGTATCCTGTCCTGGAAGATCTCTTAATCCGACCCTCTCCTACAATTCAACTTACAGTGAAACAGGCCCAGATAAGCTAAAACATGAGGCCCTGGCCACCACTGCGCCCAGGAAACAATGTCTCAAATGCACAAGCACTTGGCCGGCCCTGGGGTTGAGCCTGAAAACATGAAGCTTACTGTTTGCGGTACACAGCACAAAGGTCTCCATGTGACCCTGACCACACTCTGGTTGGTTAAACTGGCGGAAATGGAGATGAGAAAGCTGAACGCCAGGATGAGGTCAGATTTGATTCCATGAGAAATCCTAAACTCAATGCATACGTAGTTGAACATCTTTATGTATTAATTGGTGCGAAAATAATTGCAGTATTTGCAATTACCACCATTACTTTTGCACCAACCCAATATTATAGATGTTCCTGAAAAATTCTAAGTAAATCATATTTTTGTCAATTGTGTGGTGAAATACACAAAAGAATTTTAACTGGCCGGGTGCGCTGGCTCATGCTTGTAATCCCAGCACTTTGGGAGGCCAAGGTGGGCAGATCACGAGGTCAGGAGATCGAGACCACGGTGAAACCCCTTCTCTACTAAAAATACAAAAAATTAGCCGGGCGTGGTGGCGGGTGCCTGTAGTCCCAGCTACTCGGAGAGGCTGAGGCAGGAGAATGGCGTGAACCCGGGAGGCGGAGCTTGCAGTGAGCTGAGATCGCACCACTGCACTCCAGCCTGGGCAACAGAGCAAGACTCCATCTCAAAAAAAAAAAAGAATTTTAACCAAGCTCATTTACAAAATTAGAAGGGAGGGGCCGGGCACGGTGGCTCACACCTGTAATTCCAGCAATTTGGGAGGCTGAGGTGGGTGGATCACCTGAGGTCAGGAGTTCGAGACCAGCCTGACCAATATGGTGAAACCCCATCTCTACTAAAAATACAAAAATTAGCTGGACGTGGTGGCAGGGACCTGGTGGCGCGTGCCTGTAATCCCAGCTACTCAGGAGGCTGATGTCAGAGGATTGCTTGAGCCAGGAGGCGGAGGTTGCACTGAGCCAAGATCACACCACTGCACTCCAGCCTGGGTGACAGAGTCAGACACTGTCTCAAAAAAAAAAAAAAAAAAAAAGGTCTACACTCTTAGCAATTGTCAAGTGTACATTATTAATAACCACAGTCATCATGCCATACAATAGATCTTCTGAACTTACTCACCCTGCTTAGCTGAAACTTTATACCTTTGATAAATATCTCCCCACTCCCTCTCCCACCCCCGGTAACCACCATTCTACTCTCTGTTTCTATGAGTTAGATATTTTTAGATTCTACATGTAAGTGAGATCATGCAGTATTTGTCTCTGTGTGCCTAGTGCATTTCACTTAGGATAAAGTCCCTCAGGTTCATCCATGTTGTAGCAAATGACAGGATTTTGTTCTTGTCAATAAAGTTTTATTGGAACGCAGCCACAGGCATTTGGTTAGGTATTGTCTGAGGCTGCTTTCACACTGTGACAGCGGAGTTCAACAGTCAAGACAGGGACCTTATGGCCCACAAAGCCTAAACTATTTACTTTATAGAAAAAGTTGGCCAGGTACCATGGCTCACGCCTGTAATCCCAGCACTTTGGGAGGCTGAGGCGGGTGGATCACTTGAGGTCAGGAGTTTGAGACCAGCCTGGCCAACATGGTGATACCCCATCTCTACTAAAAATACAAAAAAACTAGCCAGGCGTGGTGGGGGGTGCCTATACTCCCAGCTACTCGGGAGGCTGAAGCAGGAGAATCACTTGAGCCCAGGAGGCAGAGGTTGCAGTGAACCGAGGTTGCACCACTGCACTCCAGCCTGGATGACAGAGCAAGACTCCATCTCAAAAAAAAAAAAAAAAGAAAGAAAAAATTTGTCAACCTCTGGGTCTAAATCACCAAATATAGGCTAAAACTTGTTATTCTGGCCAAACAATCTGAATGTGACCATGAATGTCACTTCGATCGGCTGCCTCTCCACAGACTGTCCAGACCTGCCTGGCTCTGGCCCTGGCACTGGCCCCTGAGTTTGTTGTCATGAGAAGCAGCACTTAAGAGGCAGGCTATGGGAAGAGGTTTAAGACAGCTTGGAACCACCAGTTAAATTTGTTTTATTTGTTATAAAATCCTGATTTCTGTATTTATTTATTTTGTTTTTTTTTTTTAAGACAGGGTCTCTCTCTGGCACCCAGGCTGCAGTGCAGTGGTGTGACCATAGCTTACAGCAGCCTTGAACTCCAGGGCTCGAGCAGTCCTTCCATCTCAGCCTCCTGAGTAGCTGGGACTACAGGTGCATGCCACCATACCCAGCTAATTTTTTAATTTTTGCAGAGACAGGGTCTCACTATGCTGCCCAGGTTAGTCACTAAATCCTGGCCTCAAGCAATCCACCCCACCTCAGCCTCCCAAAGTGCTGAGATTACAGGCGTGTGACACCAAACCTGGCCCTAATTTCTGTATTTGAATTAAGGAATACACCTGTAGCTACTTTATTCCAAAAGAATTAAGGCATATTTATTATTTCATTTTAATATCCTAAATTTAATTTTTCTAGAAAGAGATACTAAAATCTCCATTTATGGGTTATTAACTTTCCTGGGGTCACAAAATCAGGGGCAGAACTGGAACTAAGGTCTTAGGTATCCTGGCCTAATGCTCAACAAATACTTTGAGTTTGCTAATGAATCAAGGGATGAGTTACGTGAAAAGCAGGGAGGTCGTACCGTGGGGAAGAGCTGATGAGGCAAGACAGATTCATTGGCAGAATTTAGCTTCACTGAAGTTAAAGTTTCTAAAAACTTTATTTCAAAAAGCAGTATAATTATTTGGTTAATATCAATTATTTGCTCAATATCAAAAGCACTACATGATTTTTAAAAAATGTATAACTACCCTAACTAGAATATAAATGCCCCAAATTCTCTCTTTTAAAATACTTTTAAAATAGCTATTGTTGGCAGGGTGTGGCGGCTACGCCTTTAGGAAGCTGAGGTGGGAGGATCACTTGAGGCAAGGAGTTCAAGGCTGCAGTGAGCTATGATCATGCCACTGTACTCCAGCCTGAGTGACAGAGCAAGACCTTTTCTCTGCCCCCCAAAAAGCCCGATTATTTTAAATTATGAAAATAATAAATAAAAATAGTAGCGAAACATGGGAGAAATGTGAAAATGAGACAAAGTAAAAATTACCTATAATCCTAACACCACCATTCTAAACATCTCACTATAAATTTTTGTGTATATACACAAATGTCTTTTAAAAACAAATCTGATATCATACTGCATACATGGTTTTACAAACTGCTTTTTTTTGTTTTTTTAAGAGACAGTGTCTCACTGTTGCCCAGGCTGGAGTGGCCTGGTATGATCAGAGCTCACTGCAGCCTCTAATTCCTGTGTGCAGGTGATCCTCCCATCTCAGCCTCCTGAGTAGCTAGGACCACATGCACCTGCCACCACGCCAGGCTAATTTTTAAAATTTTTTTGTAGAAACCAAGTCTTGTTATGTTGCCCATGCTGATCTAGAACTCCTAGCCTCAAGTGATCCTCCCACTTCTGCCTCCCAAAGTGCTGGGATTACAGGCGTGAGCCACCGCACCCGGCCATATAGCCTGTTTTTTTTCAATAAGCCTCATACTGCAAACATTTCCTCAGAATACTGTTCTTCAAAATATGTGATTTTGCCAGGTGCAATGGCTCACGCCTGTAATCCCAGCACTTTGGGAGGCCAAGGCAAGTAGATCCCTTGAGGCCAGGAGTCAAAGACCGGCCTGGGCAACATGGTGAAAACTTGTCTCTTCTAAAAATACAAAAAAATTAGCTGAGTGTGGTGGCACACGCCTGTAATCCCAGTTACTCAGGAGGCTGAAGCAGGAGGACCACTTGAATCCAGGAGGCAGAGGTTAAAGTGAGCCGAGATGCGCCACTACACTCTGGCCTGGATGACAGAGCAAGACTCTCTCAAAAAAAAAAAAAAAAAAAAAAATGTGATTTTTCTCCAAAACCAGTAACTTTTCACTTAACATATGAAACAATAACACTTTGCTCATTATGTTAAATAATAAATATGAAAAAAATGGTTAATACTCAAATACCTTTTTTCATTTTCCTTAGCTAATAGTGAAAAGATATATTCCTCTATACAAATTTATGTTTTGTTCAGAAATAGGATTTAAATTTATGTTTTGTTCAGAAATAGGATTCAGAAAAAAAAAATTGTTATTATTTTCATTTACTGATACCAGTAATTAAAGTAAAGGAGCTTTCCCCAACCAACACATGCTCCACACTAGACCCTGAGCCACCCACAGTGCCCTTAGGGAGATGCAAGCCCAGGCCCTTCCTTCTACCCGGGAGCAGCTCTAGGTCATGTGACAGAAAAAAGACATATTTATCTATACAAATTTGAAAACAAGAGTGATTTTCAGGAAACTGACAGATCTTCCATGTTGTGCTTTTTAAAAAGAGCAGACTATAGAATTTATAATTCATATAGTAAATTTACTTACATGTCAAGTCTAGAAATGAAGGTGCATCCCTTGTATTTCAGGTAGGGAATTAGTAAACAATGTATGACCTTGGCATTATCATTAAACTGACCACAGAAGAAACTGAAAACTCTGATTAAAAACACATAACAAAATTTGATGGCTGCAAAAATATCATATGGAAATGGTAAAATTTTCGTAACCATCCTCTCATCCCTGGATTTCAAACTGTTTCCAATTTTCTTAATATACAACTAATTTCATGATGAAGATCAGTGTATATAAATAGATGACACCATTTCTGAGATTTTTTTTTTTTTTGAGATGGAATCTCGCTCTGTTACCCAGGCTGGAGTGCAGTGGCGCGATCTCAGCTCACTGCAACCTCCGCCTCCCAGGTTCACGCGATTCTCCTGCCTCAGCCTCCTGAGTAGCTGGGATTACAGGTGCACACCACCACACCTGGCTAACTTTTTGTATTTTTAATAGAGACAGGGTTTCACCATGTTGGCCAGACTAGTCTCAAACTCCTGACCTCAAGTGATCTGCCTGCCTCGGCCTCCCAAAGTGCTGGGATTACAGGCATCAGGTACCGCGCCCAGCCCAGAAGAACATTTTTCAGGTCCTTGATGCATTTTGCCAGGCTTCCTTCCAAAAACTGCACAAATTTATCCCCCTCAACTCTAGCAGCATGCAGAGTACCCATCTCAACAAACTCCTGTCAACATTCCCTCTTATCAAGGCAAGTTTCATATCCAACTTATAAAAACCTGAAATCTAATGTTATTTATAAAAAATGCTTAAAGAAAAATAAATGAGAGCCTCAAGGGCAAGGGCCATGTCTGATTTATCTCACGACTCTCAGTCCCTAACTCAGTGTTACGCAAAGAAACTATGTAACCAAGGCTGGCCAACCCCATCTCTACTAAAAATACAAAAAAATTAGCTAGGGGTGGTGGCGCATGCCTGTAATCCCAGCTACTCAGGAGGCTGAGGCAGGAGGGAGGTGGAGGTTGCAGTGAGCCGAGATCGCACCATCGCACTCCAGCCCGGGCGACAGAGCGAGACTCCGTCTCAAAAGAAAAAAAAAGAAACAACGCAACCAAGGCTGGCTGAATGAATAAATACAGACATAGAGTTGCCCTGGGACAAATGAAAACATACAGATGCTGGGCCATCTGAATGGGAGCTCACGGCATTCTGACACTGGGGCTTGTCCATCCCAAAGAAAGAAAAACTGGTATCAGAAACTAAACTTGGCCAAGCGCCATGGCTCACGCCTGTAATCCCAGCTACTTGGGAGGCTGAGGTGGGAGGATTTCTTGAGGCCAGGAGTTCAAGACCAGCCTAGGCAAGACCCTGTCTCTACAAAAAATTTAGAAGTTGGCTGGGCATGGTGGCGCGCCTGTAGTATCAGGTACTTGGGAGGCTAGGGCAGGAGGATAGCTTGAGACCAGCAGATTGAGGCTGCAGTGAGCCATGACTGAGCTACTGCACTCAAGCCTGGACAACAGAGCAAGACCCTCTCTCTCTCTCAAAAAAAATAAATGAATAAAATAAACTTGGTTGATAATAAAAAGACAAAAACGAGCAAAGGCTCTGAGTAGACATTTATCCAAAGAACGTATACAAAGGACCAGTAAGCACCTGAAAAGATGCTCGGCCAGGTGTGGTGGCTCACACCTGTAATCCCAACACTTTGGGAGGCCAAGGCGGGTGGATCACCTGAGGTCAGGAGTTCGAGACCAGCCTGGCCAACATAGTGAAATCTCGTCTCTACTAAAAATACAAAAATTATCTAGGCGTGGTGGTGTGTGCCTGTAGTCCCAGCTACTTGGGAGGCTGAGGCAGGAGAATTGCTTGAACCCAGGAGGTGGAGGTTGCAATAAGCTGAGATCATGCCACTGTACTCCAGCCTGAACAAAAGAGTGAGACTCTGTCTCAAAAAAAGAAAAAAAAAAAAGAAAGAAAGAAAAGATGCTTGACATCCATAGCCATCAAGGAAATGCAAATCGAAACCACTATGAAATGCCACTTCATACCACTAGGATGGCTACCTGCTAGGATAATAAAAAAAGACAGACAATAACAACGGCTGGATGTAGAGAATCTGGAACCTGAATCCATTGCTGGTGGGAAAGTAAAATGGTGCAGCCACTCTGGAAAACAGTCTGACACCTCCTCAAATAGTTAAACATAGAAAACACAGGTTTTCTATAAATGTTCATAGCAGCACTATTTGTAATAACCAAAACATGAAAACAACCCAATGTCCATCAACTGATAAATGTACGAACAAAATTTGGCATCTCCATATGATGCAATAAAAGGAAATGAAATACTAGTATATGCTAGAATACGGATGAACTGTGAAAACATTATGTAAAATGAAAGGAGCTAGTCAAAAAAGGCTACGTGTTGTATGACTCCATTAATAGGAAATGTCTAGAATAGGCCAATCTAGAGAGACAAAGTAGATTAGTGGTTGCCTGGAGAGTGCAGGGGGGTTGGGGGATCTAAACTAAGGGGTACAGGGTTTCTTTCTGAGGAAATAAAGATATTCTAAAATTGATTATGTGCCAGGCACAGTGGCTCATGGGAGAAATGTGTAATCCCAGCACTTCGGGAGGCCGAGGTGGGTGAATCACTTGAGGTCAGGAGTTTGAGACCAGCCTGGCCAACATGGCAAAACCTCGTCTCTACTAATAATACAAAAATTAGCCAGGCGTGGTGGTGTGTGCCTGTAATCCCAGCTACTCAGGAGGCTGAGGCAGGAGAATCGCTTGAACCCAGGAGGCAGAGGTTGTAGTGAGCCAAGATTGCGCCATTGCACTCCAGCCTAGGAGACAGAGGGAGACTGTCTCAAAAAATAAATAAATAAAGTAAGACTGATGATGGTGATGGATGCACAACTCTGTGGATAGACTAAAAGCCACTGTATTGTATACTTAAATGGACAAACTGTGTGGTATATAAATTACATCTCAATAAAGCTATGGGAAAAAAAGCCAACTTGGGGCTAACATAATCTTGACAGAATTGACTTTCACATATACAGAACTTGGGGCTCTGGAAACCCCCATGATCAATTCCTGAACCATGAGCCACCTTCCCTCTCTCTGGTTCTTGGGCACAGAGATGGCAAAAGAACAAGGAGTGTTTGGAAATGCGCCGGATGGGGCCCCAGTACGAGAATACTTACAACTGCTCCTCCAACGGCCAGGGGATCAGTTTGACGATGCAGTGTCCTTGAGACCAAGCAAACCAGGAGCCATCTGGGGAGAAGGCGACGCTCCAGGTTTCACAGCTGGACTTCCAATCAAACTGGTGGGGGCGCCCGGGCTTGAGTTCGGCCAGCAGCAGCGGTTCCTCTGGGGCAGGAGACAACATGCTTCAAACACACACCCCCTTGCTCCCTGACCACCCAGACACAGGAAAGCCACTGTCTCCCTGTGGCAAAGAGCGACACTATCCATTCCCAGAGGGAGTTGTCACTTAAATGACCCAGGGCAATAACAGCAGCCACAGGCCACATTCCACCACGGTTACTCAATCCTGGCACTCCTCACTGCTGGTTAACCATGACTCACAGTAACCTTTGTGCCCATGAACCCAGTGAATGGAGGCCTCATTTTCCTATGAATACTTGAAGGGGAGGAAAGTGGAGAGACAGCCAGACCAGGAATATGCTAGACGGTGCTGATTATGGGGCCAAAATAGCAAGGCCTTCCAATGCATTTCAGGTTTCTTCAAAAGAACCTGCTGCTGTCAAAGAAGGAACATGTGAAACTCAAAGGCTCCCTCTCACTCGCCTGCATCCTCCCCATCATCAAGGCTAAAAACGTTCAGCCCTTGCCCTGCTTCCTCACACTCAGAAGTATGGATTCCATCTCCCCATCTCTCCTGCTTCCATGTCCTCTGTCTGGGGTTAAACCTTCATCTCATCTCACCCAGATCTTTTGCTACAGTCTCCTGATCAGTCTTCCTACCCCTAGAGATGCTGCTAAAGCTGAAATACCCATACATCACATCATTTCTTTCAAATACATTCGAAAGCTCCCGCCTGCCTACATCATAAAGGCAACTGAGACCAGGACTTTCACCACATGCCATCTGCCCCAGCCCATCGGTCCAACCTCCTTCCCTTGTCCCCTCCCTGCAGGCCACACTCTGGCCACAAAATCTCCTTGACATGCAAGGGGCTTATTTACGTTCACACCTGGACCCACTTTTGCTTATGAGAATCCCTAGCTTCTCAAAGTAACAAGAAAGAAAGAAAAAAGTAATAATCCCACCTAGATCCACAACTAAGAAGCATACCCTGATCTCACACTATCAAAACGGAAATAAGTCGCACCTTGTTTATTTCATTCTCTCTTATGTAACCAATTTCTCTCTGCCCCCCGCCCTCGTTATCAGTGTCTAAGCACCTTGTTCCAACACCCAGATCATTTTGTCTTTGTTTCTCCCAGGACCTAGCACACCATCTTGTGAAAGAGTAGGCACCAGATTGGAGCTTCTTCATTGACTGACCCACAGTTCCTAGTTCAGTTCTCTACTCTGATGGAAGATTCTCATGGCTGATGAAGCTTATAAGTTAAAGGCCTTCAGAATGAATTTTTTGACCATTATGACTGTGATACTTACTAATATAAAAACTGGCTTCCATCCTGAATAAGGTCACTTCCTGATGTGTACATTCCACACAAGGAATGTGGAATGTGGAAGACTTTGACCCTGGCTGTTACCAGATAGATACTCATTTTTAAAACCCGTATTTCATATATTTTAAGACACATCTTTATACATCTTACATTTTGACCTCGCTGAAATCAGGATGTATCTTATAATCAATGACTTTTCATAGTTAAATAGGTAGTATTTTTTTCTCAGTTATACATGATGATAATACAATCCATGGTATCTTGGATTCAATAAAACAGATGGTAGAGATGCATATGTGTATATTTATAAAATATTTTTGCCGGGTGCAGTGCCTCACATCTGTAATCCCAGCACTTTGGGAGGCCAAGGCAGGCAGATCACTTGAGGACAGGAGTTTAAGACCAGCCTGGCAAACATGGTGAAACCATGTCTCTACTAAAAATACAAAAAAAAAAAAATTAGCCAGACATGGTGGCGGGCACCTGCAGTCCCAGCTACTCGGGAAGCTGAAGCAGGAGAAGCACTTGAGCCCAGGAGGCGGAGGTTACAGTGAGCCGAGATCGTGCCACTGCACTCCAGCCTGGGTGACAGAGCGAGACTCTGTCTCAAAAAAAAAATTGGCTCATGCCTGTAATCCCAGCACTTTGTGAGGCCAAGGCAGGCAGATCACCTGAGGTCGGGAGTTCGAGACCAGCCTGACCAACATGGAGAAACCCCATCTCTACTAAAAATACAAAATAAGCCGGGCGTGGTGGCGCATGCCTGTAATCCCAGCTACTCAGAGGGCTGAGGCAGGAGAATCGCTTGAACCCGGGAGGCGGAAGGCAGAGGTTGCGGTGAGCTGAGATGGTGTCATTGCACTCCAGCCTGGGCAACAAGAGTGAAACTCTGTCTCAAATAATAATAATAATAATAATAATAATAATAATAATTCTAGTATATGCATTTATAGGAAAATAATAACATAGGTATATCTTGTTATATAAAATAGGTGTGTGTTCCTGAAGTTTCTGTCTTTAAATAGAATGTTAATAAATCATATCAAGCCTTTGTAAAGAGACTATTCATTCTCAGAGGTTCTATGTGTAAATTTGGGTTTAATGTATTAGGTCTAGGCCAGGCACTGTGGCTCACGCCTATAATCCTAGCACTTTGGTAGGCCGAGATGGGATGATAGCTTGAGGCCAGGAGTTCAAGACCAGCCTGGTCAACATGGTAAGACTCCATCTCTTTAAAAAAAAAAAAAAGAAAAAAGAAAGAAAGAAAGAAATATATTTTTATATATATGGTCTGAGTAAATAGCTATTTGTATAGACCCAGGTAAATCCTCCTAGAAATCTGTATGTTTGTATGTGTGATAGTTTCATTTATACAATCACATGTGTATAGCTATTTCTATAGACCCAGGGTTCTCAACTGGGGGCTAGTTTGCCCCTTGAGGACATTTGGCAATAACATTTTTGGTTGTCACAACTGGAGTTGCTACTACTGCCATCTAGTGGGTGGAGGCCAGGGATGCTGCTCAACACCCTACAGCGCACAGGACAGCCCCCAGCAAAGAATCATCTGGCCCAAAATGTCAACAATGCCAAGGCTGAGAAACCCAGATGCAGTCAAGTATTAAATGACATTGACTGATCTAGAGAAACATTTTCAAATGACCTGGATGGCCTGGGGTAGTGGCTCACGCCTGTAATCCCAGTGCTCTGGGAGGCAGAGGTGGAAGAATTGCTTGAGACCAGGAGTTCCGGATCAAATGACCAGGATGAAAATGTCTTTTTTTTTTCCATCCTGATAACATTCACAATTGGTTCACTTCCTCTACATTATCCTTTTTTTTTTTTTTTTTTTTTTTTTTGAGATGGAGTCTCGCTCTGTCACCCAGGCTGGACTGCAATGGCACGATCTCGGCTCACTGCAACCTCGGCCTCCTGGGTTCAAGCAATTCTTATGCCTCAGCCTTCCAAGAAGCTGGGATTACAGGCGTGCACCACCACACCCAGCTAATTTTTGTATTTTTAGTAGAGACAGGTTTTTGCTATCTTGGCCAGGCTGGTCTCAAACTCCTGGACTGAAGCAATCCGCCCACCTCGGCCTCCCAAAGTGCTGGGATTACAGGTGTAAACCACCATGTCTGGTCTTTTTTTTTTAATCTCCCAAACCAAATCCATTAGCAAGTTCTATCAAGTCTGTTTACAAAAGACTTGCCAAATCTAACCCCTCTCCATCTCTACTCTCATCTATGCAGCATCATCTCCCGCCTGGCCCAGTAGGCAACCTTCCAGCTGCTCTCTCTGCTTCCCCTCTAGCCCCGCACCATCGGTTCTCCTTGCCTCCAGAGTGGTCAGTTTCAAACACTGTTAGAATAAAACTCTAGCTCCTCACCCTGCCCTCAAAATCCAGCATAATCTGAACTTCCCTGGGCTTGTACTTCTCTCCCTGCCCCTGGCTCCAACACATTGCCCTTCTCTCTACCCTCTGCCAATGCTCAATTAGTTCTGACCCTAGGCCTTTGCACCAACCATGCCCTTCACCTGGAATGCCTCTCCTCGGCTGGCATCTACTCTTATTCAGGTCTGGCTCAAATGACAACTGCTTAGAGAACTCTTCTGACTCCTAGTCAATCTCCTTCACAACCCCTCACTTTATTTTCTTTACAGCTCTATCACCATTTGATCGCCATCTGTCTCCCCTCCACTAGGATATCAACTCCAGGGAGCAGGAACTTTGTATATTTATCCCCAGAGCTGGCAGAGTTCCTGGTGGAGGGCAGGCAGTGAGTAAATATTTGTCTAATAAATACATATGGTATAACTCTTTAAACAAAAAAGTAACATAAAGCTGGCCAGGCATGGTAGCTCATGCTTGTAATCCCAACACTTTGGGAGGCCGAGGCAGGCAGGTCACTTGAGGCCAGGAGTTCGAGACCAGCCTGGCCAACGTGGTGAAACCCCGTCTCTACTTAAAATACAAAAATTAGCCGGGCATAGTGGCGGGCGCCTGTAGTCGCACTCGGGAGGCTGAGGCAGGAGAATCACTTGAACCCGGGAGGTGCAGGTTGCAGTGAGCCAAGATTGCGCCACTGTACTCCAGCCTGGGTGACAGAGCAAGACTCTGTCCCCCAAAAATAAAAAATAAATAAAGCCCCTTAAACTCTGATGATGCTTATGCCAAACATTTCACATGAAATGCTTCTTAAACACAAGCCCTACTCAGAATTCACACTCTATTTCTGTGATTTAGGGATTTAATCTCTTGCTATTTCAGGTTCAGGAATCCAGGAGCTAAAAGAACAAACCCAGTGACTCCTGTCTCTTGGAGTCTGGGCCCAAACTAAACTTGGCTACACGGAGAGAAAGCCCTAATTAGTGCAGAACTTAAAAACAAAACAAACAAACAAAAACAGAGCTGGGGGTGGGGTATCTAGCTTCAACTGGTATGGTACTTGTAGATCCTTCTTGGTGAAAAGGCCTATGAATCAGGGTTTCTTTGTTTTCTCCTTTTTTCTTTTTTTTTTGTTTTTTGAGACAGAGTCTCACTCTGCCGCCCAGGCTGGAGTGCAGTGGCGCCATCTCGGCTCACTGCAACCTCCGCCTCCTGGGTTCAAGTGATTCTCCTGCCTCAGCCTCCCGAGTAGCTAGAATTACAGGCATGCGCCACCACGCCTGGCTAATTTTTGTATTTTTAGTACAGATGGGGTTTCACCATTTTGGCCAGGCTGGTCTCGAACTCCTGACCTCAGGTGATCTGCCCACCTTGGCCTCCCAAAGTGCTGGGATTGCAGGCGTGAGTCACCGCGTCCAGCCTCTTCTTTTTTAAACTGATAAATAAAAATTGTATATATTATGGAATATAACATGTTTTGATATATGTATACATTGTGGAATGGCTCAGTCAAGCTCATTACCATATATGCATTACCTCACATACTTATTTTTGTGTGGTGAGAACACTTAAAATCTACTCTTAGCAAATTTCAAGTATATCATATTCATATATATATATATATATATATTTGGGTTTTTTTTTTTTTTGAGACCCAGGCTGGGGTGCAGTGGCTGAATCACAGCTCACTGCAGCCTCAACCTCCCACCCAGATTCAAGTGATCCTCCCGCCTCAGCCTCCTGTGTATCTGGGGCTACGGGGGCGTACCACCACACTCAGCATTTTTTTTTTTTTTAACTTAAATTTTTAGTAGAGATGGGGGTCTGGCTATGTTGACCAAGCTGGTTTTGATCTCCTGAGCTCAAGCGATTCTCCTGCAGGCATGAGCCATTGCACCTGGCCCTGGATCAGGGTGTTCTAATTAAACAATGGGATGTGTTTGGACAATCAGGCTGAGTGGAAAGGTATATATTATAAGCCTCTTCTAGGCAAAGCAGTTAGCCTTAACACAGAGATGAAAGCTATGACCCCAGCCAGCAGGAAGCTAGGTGATTTTTCCTGCATCAGGACATGTACATTAGATATTCCACCAGCCTCAAAAGCTTTCCTCAGTTGCTCCATCTTATCATTCAGGGATTGGTCCTCATGTCACCTTCTCAGAGACCATCCTGGCCTCACTATCTAAAGTGACCATACACTTTCCTTTTTTATGTTTTATTTTTTTTGAGACAGGGTCTTGCTCTGCTGCCCAGGCTGGAATGCAGTAGCACCATCACGGCTCACTGCAACCTCGACCTCCCCAGGCTCAGATGATCCTCCCATCTCAGCCTCCCCAGTAGCTGGGGCTACAGGCGCATTCTACCATGCATGCGCCTATAGTTCGGTATTTTTTGCAGAGATGGGGTTTTGCCATGCTGCCTAGACTGGTCTCAAACTCCTGAGCTCAAGTGATCTACCCAAGTTGGCCTCCCAAACTGCTGGGCCACTGCGCCTGGCACCATTCACTTTCCTTTAACCATTTGATTTTCTTTATAACCATCACTTAGATATTTTCTTTTTCTTTTTTCTTTTTTTTTTTGAGATGGAGTTTCACTCTTGTTGCCCAGGCTGGAGTGCAATGGCGAGATCTTGGTTCACTGCAACCTCCGCCTCTCCAGTTCAAGCGGTTCTCCTGCCTCAGCCTCCTGAGTAGCTGGGATTACAGGTATGCACCACCACGCCTGGTTAATTTTGTATTTTTAGTAGAGACGGAGTTTCATTATGTTGGTGAGGCTGGTCTCGAACTCCTGACCTCAAGTGATCTGCCCGCCTCAGCCTCCCAAAGTGCTGGGATTACAGGCGTGAGCCACCCCAGCGCGTTTGGTTGATATTTTCTTGATTGCCTGTCATTTTTACGTATTTATTGTCTGTCTCTTTCTGAACCCACCCAAACTTGCCAGTTCACTGCTATTCGGCTACACTGTCTAATAGGGAAATCACATGTGGTTACCAACCACTTGAAATGTGGCAAGTCAGAATTCAGATGGGCTGTTTAAGTATAAAATACACAACACATTTTGAACACTTAGCACACAAAAAAATCTAAAACATTACAATTTATTTGATTACATGTAGCAGGAATATTTTAGACATGTTGGATTGAAAGAGTTTTTAAATTGTCACCTAGTTCTTTTTTCTTTTTTTTAATGTGGCTACTTGAACATTTTAAATTACATACGTGGCTCACATTAGACTTCTGTTGGTCGGGGCTGGCCTAGAGGGTGCCTGGCACATAGTAGACGTTCAACAAATATTTGCTGAATGAATAAGTGAAGTCTAACCATTGCTCTGAAGATTTCAACTGTTGCCCATTGTATTTCCTTTACAATGGGCTTTATTCCATTTGAAAATAAGTTAAAACTCTGGCCTTTTTTGTACAGTAACTTGGCAGCTCTCAACAACCCTGCCTACACCCTCAAAACGAAGTTGTCAATCTT
The DNA here is from genome assembly GCF_029289425.2 of Pan paniscus. Taxonomy (NCBI): domain Eukaryota; kingdom Metazoa; phylum Chordata; class Mammalia; order Primates; family Hominidae; genus Pan; species Pan paniscus. Next base: position 126,124,039 of record NC_073259.2, read on the forward strand.
TAGGAAAACCCCAGAACTGGAAACAGATTTCTGTTAAAAAGGCAGGCTAGCTACAGATTGCTTTCAGATTGAACTGTAAGGAGGCAATGGAAATGAAACGGAAGCTATAAAAAGATTCACATAGGATCTACACAAACAGTAGGGGCCCTTTTAAAAAGAATTCTACGGGTAACACTCACTGAAAAGAAAGCCCTTATCTAGATGGGAAGGAGAGAGAGCTGCCTTTAACTCAATGCCTGACTTCAGCAAACAAAGAAATGTCATTTCCTAAATTAAAAAGTAACACCACCCCAGGGAATACCCAGATTTCAACCTTCCCACCCACAGTAACAAGCCATCAGCAATCAGAACCCTCCAGACCAGGATAAAGCTTGAACTTGGCTGCAAGATTACAATGAAGTTCTGGAACAAATTCTGAGCCCTAGGCCTTGAACCTGCTCTGAAAATTTCTCCTAAGGAAATTACATTTAAACTCGGGTCCTTCAAGACCTGGGACTCCCGGAGTCAATTCTAAATCTATCCCAAGTGGGGTTCCGAGGGAAGGTCGTTGGAGGGGAGAGGGCCAAGGCGTGCATGCGTCTTGGGGTTTTTTTCCCCTTGCATAAGAGACACACCTTTCCCACTGAGATTTTATGTTCATCTGGGCTGGCTTGAGGTATATCCAATATCCTCTGACTTCCACGCTGTCTTCTGCTGGGGATGGCAGTTAACAAGAACAGAGGCAAGGTCCCCACCCATCAGTGTATCCTAAATTTGCCTGATCATACATGTCACCAGGGATCAGCGTCTCCAGTCCCGCCCCACCTCCACCGAATTAATCTCCAGTGGGAGAGGCTGGGAATAGATTGTTTCAATAGGGAACCCAGACCCCAGACCCCATTTTTACCGGGTCCCAACCACCCTCCGAGGAAGGTACTAGAATTATCCCATTTTGCAGATCAAAACTGAGACGTGGGTGGCGGTGGTTCAGTGGCTTGTCCACTGTCACGATCACACAGCTTGTGAGGGACAGAGGTGACTCCCATCCAGACATGCAAGTGCGTCCCCTGGCACCTGGGTACCCAGCGGCACCCACCCCCTTGGGGATCTCCGTTTTAGGGCTTGGTGCCCCCCGCCCCGAGTCCCACCCGGGAGCCCCCTCTGTCCCGGTCGGGGGATCTCCTCCCGCAGAAGCCCGATCTTCCCGATCCTGTCGCCGGCGGGAGTCAGGGTGGCGGCCACTGACAACGAAAGTGAAACAAAGCTGGTCGCCGGGCGCGCACCCCCGCCGGCCCCGCGCGGACCTCCCAGGCCGGACGCCCCCGCCGCGTCCAGCCCCCGCCCCACCCCGCCCAGCCCGCCCCGGGGTCGCCTCCCCCCTCCCCCGGGAGAACGGGCCAGGGCCCCGCCGGGCGGGAACGGGCGCGCCCGGCCCCACTCACCTCCGGCCTCCATGGAGGACGCGAGCGGCCCCCGCGGCAGGCGGCGGGCGCCTCAGCCCCCCGGGCCGCGGGCCCTCATGCCGCCCCCGCGCCGCCCGCCCCGGCCAGGCCGCCGCCGCCGCCCGGAGAGGCCATCAGCTGCTTCCCGTCACATGGCGGTGGGCGCGGGCGGAGACGCGCGGGGGCGGGGCGCAGGGGAAACGGAGGGGGGGTGCGGACGGGATAAAAACGGTGGGGGGCAGCTGAGGGAAAAGATGGAAAATCGGGGGGGCGGTACGCTGACGGGATAAAAGCTGAGGGGTTGCTGAGGGGAAACGGGGGCGGGGAAGACGCGCGAACCAGATGAAAATGGGGCAGGGGTGGGGGGAGCTGAGCGGAAACAGGGTGGGGCGCGAACGGGATAAAACCCAGGGGTTGTGCGGGGTCCTGAGGGGAACCAGCGCCGGATAAAAACGGGGAAGGGAGGGAGGTGAACAGAGCTGAAGGAAACCGGGAAAAGGGGAGCGATAGAAACCGGAGTAGGGGAAGCCGGGCTCAGGGGAAAAGGGGGTGTTGGAGAGTGGTAGAGCCGGGCTGAGGGAAAAACCAAGCAGGGGAAGCGGCGATCCGGGGAGAACGGAGAGAGGGGGGACTGAGGGCTGTGGGGGTAAGGGGAACCAAAGGGGCTGAAGCGAAGCCGAGGGGAGGGGCAGGTGAAAATGGAGCCATGCGAAGGCCGATGAGGGGGGAAACGGGTAAAAATGGGGGCGGGAGAAATAGGGTGGAGGGAACACTGGCCGAGAAGAAACCTGGGGGAGAGCTGGGCTTAGGGGAAAATGGGGAGGGGGTGGAAGGAAGGTGTAATAACCAGGTGCTGGGGAGGACGTAAGAATTGGGGGGTGCGGCGAGGGTCAAGGCTAGGGTAAAACAAGGGGGGCTACTCAATGGCTCCGGTAATGGGAGAGGGAAGTGAGGAGAAAACGGGGCGGTGGGGAGAGGAGGGCAGGGTGAAAACCGGAGTGGGGGTGGGATTCGGAAGAAGACTGTCCCCTTAACTACCTACTGCGACAGCCTCGCCTGTCCCCGTCCCCCTGAGAAACCTGCTCTCCCTGTCTACCTGCATAGCCTCAAGAAATGGCTCGCTTGGGTCAGACGCCCCCTTTTTAACATTCCAGGGCCAGGGCAGGAGTCATCATGGAGGCTTTTCATGCCTGAAAGACCCCATTTCTTAGTTGTCCGGTCCCCAGTAGTATCAGTGGCTTGGGGATTTCTTACTGAGCTCAGCTCATTGTCCCCAAAATGCCTCCCCTTACCCCCAACTCGAGCGCTTCCCTTTCCTGCTTTGGGCCCAAGCTCTTCCCGCGGTTTTTGGTGTCACCTTCATTCAAGTCACTCTCCCGCCTCTCATTCTTTTCTCCCCGCCTTTCTTCGCTTCCCTCCAAGTGCCCTCTCCATTTGCCGGTCACTGGTCCCAGAGCTCCGGATCGCAGTGGTTCCATTTTAAATTTCTTTGCTTTCTAACGCAACCTATGTTTTCTACGGTAACTGAGGTTCCCGTGTTCTTTTTCACCATGGTCTCTCCGTTTTAATGTTTCGGGTTTTTTTTACCCAGGCCCCTGTTTTATGAGCCCTGGGTACGTCCTTCCTGTGTCCCGTCCTTCCTGTGTCCCGTTTGGCCTCCTGGGTTACACTCCTGTTCACCCCGCTTGGCCGGTTTTTTTTTCTTTTTTTTGAACCTGCCGGTTTCTCAGTCTCCCCCTTTTCCGCTGGCTACCTGTCCCTTTCTCGCCGCCCATGTTAACTTTAGCATGCCCCGTTCTCTCTCTTCATTTTCCACTGGGTATTTTTTATGTTTCCCAATTTTAAAAGCGGCCCAGCGCACCCCTTTTTCTGGGACTCCACTTTTATCTCTGGCACCAGTGTCGGCCTCCTCCACCTCTGCTCCCATTTAATCGCTAATTTCCTGCCTCCTGAGGACCCCCCGTTTTATTGTCCAGCCTCCCCCCTCCCATTTTTCTCTTCTCTAATTTTCTGAGTCTCCATTTTTTGTCTCCCAAATTCCTTCGATTCCTGGAGTCTTACAGGCCTCGTTTTTATGTACACGTCATGGAAAAGAATAAAAGGGTAAGGTCGCAGGGCGCGATGGCTCATGCCTGTAATCCCAGCACTTTGGGAGACCAAGGCGGGCAGATCACCTGAGGTCAGGAGTTCGAGACCAGCCTGGCCGATATGGCCAAACCCAATCTCTACTAAAAATACAAAAATTAGCTGGGTGTGGTGGCGGGCACCTGTAAACCCGGCTACTCGGGAGACTGAGGCAGGAGAATCACTTGAACCCAGGAGGTGGAGGTTGCAGTGAGCTGAGATCTTGCCATTGCACACCAGCCTGGGTGATGGAGGCTCCGTCTGGAGGAAAAAAAAAAAGGCGGGGCTGAGGTGAGAAGAATATTGTTACCAATTTTTAAAAAGCTAGTAAAAAAAATTTTTTTTGGCAAGTTCGTGTTTCCAAGTCTTTCAATTTACTAACCAGGTCTCAATCAAGATCACAAAAGCACTTACTTAAAAATAGCTTTATTCCATTATCTTTTAAAAAAGGCATATGATAACCTCAGAACTAATTTCTCCCAACCTCCCCCCACCACATCTTAAAATGTAAATAATGGAGAAGGAGCTGCTTATTTTTCTTTGCAGCAGTTCCTGGCCAGTCCCAACGTGAGAAATATCAGTTGGCACTTATTGCATCATAATACATTTTACCTAGTAAGGATGATTTTCTAAGTCTCAGTGCATGGGTTATTGCAGTTTTCCATCTTGTGTTTCCTGCGGCAATTATGGGGCTTGTATGTGCTTGTGAGAATTGGGGCTAATATCAAAGCCACAGAATTGTGGAGGCCCCCTTCCCAGGGTCCACCAGGGTTTGAGAAAAACAAGAAAAAAGTCAGTTGCAATGGACCTGAAGTGTGTATCTTCCTGGTCCTGATAAATAGATCTCATGGTCTCTAAGTTAACAATACATGCAGATAAGATTTTTTTTAAAGCACAGTGTAACAACTTGGACTTTGCCAGACAAACTGTAATCCACTGTCAACAAGCTTGTGGATTTGGGCGTGGATCGTCTTAAAGAAGCCCGAATTCTTCAAAAAATCCTTAAAACTTGAAGACCTGGATTTTACCTGACCCAGGATATTACTGTGCACACAGGACTCAGATATGTGACAGCAGTCACAGCTCAGCTGGTCAAAGGTTTATAGTGTTTGACACCAGGACCATGAAGCTCCCATTTGGTAGTGGAAAAACCCTCAAATATTTCCTATCAACAGATGTGTGTGCTAGAGAAGAGGAAGTTGTGGAAAATATCCCAGTGATCCTACAAAACATTCTCTGTGTTCCTAGCTAGGGGTTTTTTTTTTTTTCACCTCAACAGTTTTTGTGTTTTCTTTTTTTAATCTTGTTGCCTCTGAGTAGTAGACTCTTCAATTCTGGAATTTGGTTGCCGAAGACTCTAAAGGAGAGACTCACTCAGTAATTCAGTGACTTTAGAAGCAAGCTGAGTATCTCATTCTAAAATGACACTGATTTACACGTTGAGAATGGTTAAGTACATGGGGTACCTTGCAGCAAAAGACAAAAAGCAAAAAGCCAGTAGACCTGCAATTCACAGCTATTCCTGAGGGGTGCACATTGCAGCCCACTCTTGAGCTCCCCAGTGTTCTGAGCAGGGGACAGGGCATACTTCTAGTGATTTGCTCAGTTTAATCCCTTCATCCAAGAAAACAGACCTTCCCCAACCACACCTGCAGGGTTACTTCAGACAACCAGCTTCTCATTTTAGAGTTCCAGTTCCTAGAATTGGAGAAAGGAAGTTCCCCTTTAAGCCCTAGGTCCTGCCCACTAGAGCAGATACGCAACATTAAAGAGTGCAAATTCAAGTCAGTTTTTTGTATTTAGCAAACATCCATTGCACCCTTATAAGGTCCTCAACTTTAAGAAATTTATATGAAATCGGAAAACTTAAATCTTGAAACTATGCAAGGATCTACTGGAAGCATCAGCAGGCTAAACTCATCACATGGTATTTTCATTCCAAATTTAGTGTTATTGATCAGTGTACCCTCAGAATATCCTTAAGAAGCAGGAAGGAAACAAGTTTTCCTCTTCCCACTTCCAAGACTAAGAAACAGTCCAGATGAGCTGGTTTGCTTGCCCAAGCAATTCTTATCACCAGATACTCTGTTATTAAACGTGTCTCCTGCCTTCTTTGAAAGCAACAGGAGAAATGAAGCATAGGAAAGTCTGCAAGCTAACAGTGTATCACCTAGGAGGCTTGTATATAAATATGAAGCTCTGCAAAATGTAGTTATAATGAAAGGCACTTCCTATTACCAGCTCCCTAACTCTTTTTAAAAGAATTCTATCTCCAGGGAAATAAAACTGGTTAAGACAGTGCTCTGATATGCTTAATTTAGTTCCTTCATCCAAGAAAACAGACCTTCCCCAACCACACCTGCAGGGTTACTTCAGACAACCAGCTTCTCATTTTAGAGTCCCAGTTCTTAGAATTGGAGAAAGGAAGTTCCCCTTTAAGCCCTAGGTCCTGCCCACTAGAGCAGATACACAACTTTAAAGAGTACAAATTCAAGTCAGATTTTCATATTTAGCAGGTGATCTTACAAAGATATTTTTCAATAAATGGATTATGTTTTCCAATGAATGGATCTTACAAAGATGTTTTTCAATAAATGGAAGGAAAGATGTGTGTGCTTGGTTTTTTTGCTGAGACCCAAATGTTGCCAGTGCAATCCCCCACCAGGGGTACAGGTCAAATCAAAGCTGAATGAAGAGCTCATCTTCGATGTAGCTTTCCAAGCTTTCAGAACGAGACAACAATAAGTGAGCAATTTCCTCATCTATTTTACAGGTGAGGAAATTGAGGCCAAGAGAGAGGTAAAGAGTCGTGCTCTAGCCCATGAAAGAAGGAAGCAACAGAGCCCAGATTCAACTTCAGGTGTTTCTAACTCCAAAGCCTGAACCAAACTGCCTTCCTCTGATTGGCATTGGTACCTGGAACTTCACCTGTTCCAAGGAGCTGATATTTGCAAGGTGCCGTGGCTGAGGCAGGAGAATCGCTTGAACCTGGGAGGCAGAAGTTGTGGTGAGCCAAGATCGTGCCATTGCACTCCAGCCTAGGCAATAGAGGGAGACTCCGTCTCAAAAAAAAAAAAAAAAAAAAAAAAGTGGCAAAAGGCACCAAGACCCAGTGCTTCCCTGACCTCTGTTCCCTCTAAATCAGCATCTATCACAGTAGATCAACCTGGATAAAGCCAGGATTCACAGCAGAAGTGGCACCTCAGACACCAAAGCAGCTTTCCTTCTCAAAGCTTTTAAACATCATTGGGAAAACTGAGAGCAAATCAAACCAATGTTTTTCAATACATGGAAGGAAAGATGTGTGTGCTTGGTTTTGTTTTTTGCTGAGACCCAAACGTTGTTAGTGCAAGCCCCCGCCAGGGGTGCAGGTGGAGTCAAAGCTGAATGAAGAGCTCGTCTTCAATGTAGCTTTCCAAGCTTTCGGAGCAAGACAACCACGGACCATCCTCTTCTTCAGACTGGCCTGTCTTCTTCTTGAACAATGTCACTTTGCTCCTCACTGCTGTCATCTGCACAGGGGGGAAAGAAACCCAATGCTTTGTAATCAGAGTGTGGTTCTATTTCCACCGTCAGTCATCAATCATCTCAGTGATTTCTAGTCCTTTCCTGGTGAGCCACAGAAAGGGATCTCACGGAGAAGGTAGGGCAGCGTGTGTTTTCCCCTTTTCACCTGTTTTCTACATTCAGAACCTCTAGGCATGCTTGATACCAGCCACCCTTCATGTCCTCAGCTCACGCCCCTCCCCTCACCTGAAACGCCCTCTCTCCTTTCTGCTTATTCCAACTCAGCTGTCTTAACGCCTTGCTTCATGTCCATCTCTTCCATAAAGCTTCCCCTGACCAGCACACCTCTCCGGGCTCTTATCTTTCTCTGAGGTCCTATAAATTTTGCTGCAGTGGCACGATCTCATCTCACTGCAGCCTCAACTTCCCAGGCTCAGGTGATTCTCCCACCTCAGCCTCCCAAGTAGCTGGGGCTACAGGTACATGCCACCTACTCAGCTAATTTTTTGTATTCTTAGTAGAGACACGTTTTGCCATGTTCCCAAGGCTAGTCTCGAACTCCTGAGCTCCAGCGATCCACCTACTTTGGCCTCCCAAAGTGCTGGGATTACAGGCATGAGCAACCGTGCCTATAATTTTTAAATGTGTTGTCCATCAGGCAATTAATCAAATATCTTCCTGCAACAGCTCCTCTACTGCTCTCTCAATGTGTTGGTTCAATCTTGCTCCTGTTTCCATTTCCCCTGCAGGTTTTCGTTTGTTCCCCTAAACTGGCCTTTTTTTTTTTTTTTTTTTTTTTTTGAGACAGAGTCTTACTCTGTCACCCAGGCTGAAGTGCAGTGGCACGATCTCGGCTCACTGCAGCCTCCGTCTCCCGGGTTCAAGTGATTCTCCTGCCTTGGTCTCCCAAGTAGCTGGGATTACAGGCACCTACCACACCCAGCTGATTTTTGTATTTTTAGTAGAGATGGGGGTCTCACCATGTTGGCCAGGCTAGTCTCAAACTCCTGACCTCAAATGATCCACCTGCCTCAGCCTCCCAAAATGCTGGGATTATAGGCGTGAGCCACCGCACCTGGCCTGAACTGGTCTTGTAAAGCTCCCTGCATGCAGACACTACCAGTCTCTATTTTCTGTTCTCCCACAATGCCAATATTGTGCCTACCCTAGACCAGGACCTTGATTAAGTGTTTGTCAATTTGATTTTCATGTTGGTAGTTGATAGTAGTCTCAGGTTCTAGACTAAAGTTTAGCTATCTTCCCCAGCCTTTTAAAAAAACTAAACTCACCCCTTAGAGATTTCCTGCTGGGAAGCTCACTGCAGCAGTTCAGAGGTTTGTGGGCTTTTTTTTTTTTTTTTTTTTTTTTTTGAGGCAGGTTTCCTACTGCTGCCCAGACTGGAGTGCAGTGGTGTGATCATAGCTCACTGCAACCTGGACTTCCTACAGTCAAGTGATCCTCAGCCTCCCAAGTAGCTGGGAACACAGGTGCACACCACCATGACCGGCTAATTTTTCTTTTCTTTTTTTTTTTTTCGTAGAGACAGAGTCTCACCATGTTGCCCAGGCTAGTCTTGAACTTCTGGGCTTAAGTGATCTTCCCACCTTGGCCTCCCAAAGTGCTGGGATTATAGGCGTGAGCCAACGCGCCTTTTTTTGTTTGTTTTCTGTTTGTTTGTTTGTTTAAGGAAAAAGAGCTTACCTTGTAGATCCTGGAATCCATTTCCCATCTGTTCTATGTTCCCATTCACCAAGGCAGTCACTCTGTGAATGTGGTCCTGCTTAGGTATTTCTTTTGGCAACTCCTCTCTCTCATGTGCTCCCTCCTGTTCCCCTACTGCAGCATCTTCCTCCTCCTCCTCCTCCTCTGAATCCACCAAAACCATGACATCATCCATGTTTTGTCCCCTAATTTCCAAAGGGGAAAAATAATCAAGAAGATTTCTTATTTTTCCCAACTTCAGCCCTCACTGAATAGGAAACACTAGATTCTTTGCAACCCCATTAGTAATATGGAAAATTACAGCTTGGTGAAGTAATGAGGTGATGGTGTGGTAACTGCAGAGATGCTGCCACAAATTGCTTCAGATGATGGTATCTCGTGCTGGGTTTATTACTCCCCTGCTCCTTGGGCAGGTGACCATATTGTCCCAGGCATCTACCATTTCCTGTCCCCTTACAGCAGGTAGACAAATGTTTTTCCTTTTCTGAAATGCCCTCATTCTGCTCTACTTACCAAAATCTCTCCCCTTCCTCATTTTGGAAGACCCAGGTAAAGTCCTCTCCCTCCTGCTAAAGACCTAAATTAATGATTGCATTTAGAGTCCATGCTATAGTTTATTTATCACCAGCTCACTAGCTTGCCTACCCAGCCAGACTTTGCATTTCAGACTATACATTTCTTTTTTTTTTTTCTTTTTCGGGATGGAGTCTTGCGCTGTTGCCCAGGCTAGAGTGCAGTGGCACAATCTTGGCTCACTGCAACCTCCACCTCCTGGGTGCAAGCAATTCTTCTGCCTCAGCCACCCAAGTAGCTGGGACTACAGGCATGCGCCACCACATCTGGCTAATTTTTGTATTTTTAGTAGAGACATGGTTTCAACATGTTGGCCAGGCTGGTCTCGAATGCCTGGCCTCAGGTGATCCAACCACCTCAGCCTCCCAGAGTGCTGAGATTATAGGCATGAGCCACTGTTGTGCCAGGCCTGGACTGTGCATTTCTTCTTCTTTTTTTTTTTTTTTTTTTTTTTGAGACAGAGTTTCGTTCTTGTTGCCCAGGCTGGAGTGCAATGGCACAATCGCGGCTCACCACAACCTCCGCCTCCCAGGTTCAAGCAATTCTCCTGCTTCAACCTCCCAAGCAGCTGGGATTACAGGCATGCGCCACCACAAGTGGCTAATTTTTTGTATTTTTAGTAGAGATGGGGTTTCTCCATGTTGGTCAGGCTGGTCTCGAACTCCCGACCTCAGGTGATCCACCCGCCTCGGCCTCCCAAAGGGCTGGGATTACAGGCGTGAGCCACTGCACCCGGCCTGGACTATGCATTTCTTAAGGAAGAAGAATGAATGCCACAGGTCAGTCACCTGCCCAAGGAGCTGTGTTACATTGTCATTTAATCTTCACAAACCCCCTGGTGAAACAAATCAGGAGACTAGGGCTCAGAAAGGGTCAGGGATTTTCTATGGGTACAGGGCTTGGGAATGGCACAGCTGTCATTTGAACCCAGGTCCAGTGGTCTCAATGCCTTTTCCTACTATACCACACTGATGCCTCCAGTGAGAAATAAGCCCAGGGAATGACAGACTTACTGAGAATGGCCCTCCAATACAGGGCAGTAAAGGTAATGTTTTGCTAGGAAAGATGGTCCCAGGTCAATAATATCCTGTCATTTTGAATAGGTAAAGAACTGTTTTTCCATAGGATCATAGAGAAGAGTACTCCGCTCCCACCCGGAATCTCCTTAGGAAATGAAATACACAAGTTCCATTCGGTTCCTTCGCCCCTACTGGGGTTTCCTTTTGGGAGGGGGTTCTGGGCATGCTCATAGTAGTCTTCCAAAACACTGTAAAACTGGCTGGGTGCAGTGGCTCATGCCTATAATCCCGGCACTTTGGGAGGCCGAGGCGGGCAGATCACTTGAGGCCAGGAGTTCGAGACTAGCCTGGGCAACATGGTGAAACCGTGTCTCTACTAAAAATACAAAAATTAGCCAGGCGTGATGGTGCGCACCTGTAATCCCAGCTACTCGGAAGGCTGAGGCAGGAGAATGGCCTCAACCTGGGAGGTAGGGATTGCAGTGAGCTGAGATTGCACCACTGCACTCCAGCCTGAGCAAGAGAGAGATTCTGTCTCAAAAAAAAAAGAAAAAAAGAAAAAAAAACTTAAGACTATGACTGATTCTTTCTTTTAGCTCTTTTTAGAAAATTAAATAAAACAAATGCATGAATGACTGGCTCAAAATGTACACATTGTCTTTCTGTCTCAATGACAGACCTGCAATGTGTCCAGCCCTGAGGTTTGGCGCTGTAAAAGAACACAGACTTTGGAATTGATTAGACCTGGACCTGAAGGAAGGCACTGCTGCTTTCTTCTGGAATGAGCTTGCAGAAATTACTTCACTGAGCCTCCATCCCCTTATCTGGAAAATGGAGATGTCACCACCACCCTGAGGAGATGATGAAAGGGTTTATAAGAATACCTGATGAAATCCCTAGGCCAGTGTCTAGCACATCGTAGGTCCTCAATGGTAGTTGCTATTATTGTTCTTATGAAAGGAAGGGAACAAAACAGAAGTGAAGACAGATGCGGGAATGGGTGTTTGGTTTGATTCTAGGGAACACTCACCTGAAAGTGTTTCCTACTGAAGAGAGAAAGGAAAAATCATTAATATCCAGTAACATCCACTTCAACCTGACAGATTCTTAATCAGGCAAACATTTACTAGAGGAACAAATAAGAAAACTGACTCAATATGACAGGTGATAGGGTGTCCCGGGATGGTACTTAGGTGACTTATTACTGTATATCTTGACCCAGCAAAGAAGCCCAGAGAACAGAACTTCAGGTGGGAGCATGACAGGGGCCATCCTTCCCCATCCCGCACCTTTTCAAAAGTCTGGACAAGAAGCTAAAGGACCCGGGGAGCCCTTACCTTTCCAGCAGAACACAGGGCTATAATACAACAGAAGCCCTGAGATAATGGCCAGTCCCAGCAGAAGGAGGCTCACAATGGTTCCCACAATCCCCCCGATATTTAAAGGTTCTGTAAAGACAAATCACACCAGTGATTCTTCCATCAGATGTGAGTGCAATTAGAACAACACCTCCCTTTCTCTGCGTGGATCCAGTTCTTGTCTTGATTCCTGACCCTGGGTAAGGCTTATGACCTGTCTGTAATGCCAGATAAATATTTTATCACCCAACCTCAGAGAGTTTGTGGGGATCAGATGGAGCAGGGAATGTGAACAAACAATGGAAAGTTAAAATCTCTCTGTCTACCAAACATTGAGACTATTTCTAAGGCCACGGTAAGTAAGAGTGTGAGAGTTATCAATGCCATGATAAACAGAGTGATCAACGGAACAGAACAGAGAGTCCAGGAACGGGTCCACACGTAAATATAATTGATATATGACAGGGTCTTGAGCAAAGGAAGCACTATTTAAGAATTGGTACTAGAGCCCGGGCGCAGTGGCGCATGCCTGTAATCCCAGCACTTTGGGAGGCTGAGGAGGGCGGATCACCTGAAGTCGGGAGATCGAGACCAGCCTGACCAACATGTTAAAACCCCGTCTCTACTAAAAATACAAAATTAGCCAGGTGTGGCGGTGCACGTCTGTAATCCCAGCTACTTGGGAGGCTGAGGCAGGAGAATCACTTGAACCCGGGAGGTGGGCGTTGCGGTGAGCCAAGATCGCGCCATTGCACTCCAGCCTGGGCAACAAGAGCGAAATTCCATCTCAAAGAAAGAAAGAGGGCCGGGCGCGGTGGCTCACGCCTGTAATCCCAGCACTTTGGGAGGCCGAGGCAGGCAGATCACGAGGTCAGGTGGTCGAGACCATCCTGGCTAACACAGTGAAACCCCATCTCTACTAAAAATACAAAAAATTAGCTGGGCGCAGTGGCGGGCGCCTGCAGTCCCAGCTACTTGGGAGGCTGAGGCAGGAGAATGGCATGAACCCAGGAGGCGGAGCTTGCAGTGAGCCAAGATCGCACCACTGCACTCCAGCCTGGGTGACAGAGCAAGACTCCGTCTCAAAAAAAAAAAAAGAAAGAAAGAGGAGGGGAGGGGAGGGAAAGAAAAGAAGGAAGGTAGGAAAGGGAGAAGGGAAAGGGAGAAGGGAAGGGAAGAAAGAGGCCAGGTGTGGTGGCTCATGCTTGCAATCTCAACACTTTGGGAGGCTGAGATGGGAGGCTCACTTGAGGCCAGGAGTTCAAGACCAACCTGGTCAACACAGTGCAACCTCATCTGTATAAAAAAATAAAATAAAAAGAAATAAGTATAGACATATATAGTAAAACTTAAAATTCAGGACCATGGTTACCTTTCAAGAGAGGCCCAAGATGAGACTAGGCCTACAGGGAGGGTTCCCAGGTAAAATTCAGTATGCCCAGTGAAATTTGGATTTCAGATAAACAATGAATAGTTTTTTAGTGTAAGTATGTCCCATGAAATATTTGGGACACACTTATACTTAAAAAAAGTATTTATTTTTCTAAACTCAAATTTAAGCAGGCATCCTGTTTTTAAAGTTCTATTGCTATTTTCTTCTTTTTGAAGTGGATTCTCGCTCTGTCACCCAAGCTGAAGTGCAGTGGCGTGATCTCGGCTCACTGCAACCTTCGCCTCCCAGATTCAAGCAATTCTGCCTCAGCCTTCCGAGTAGCTGGGATTACAGGCGCCTGCCACCATGCTCAGCTAATGGTCTCGAACACCCAACCTCAGGTGATCTGCCCATCTCAGCCTCCCAAGTAATTCTGTATTTTTAGTAAAGACGGGGTTTCACCATACTAGCCAGGCTGGTCTCGAACTCCTGGCCTCAAGTGATCCACCCGCCTCGGCCTCCCAAAGTGCTGGGATTACAGGCGTGAGCCACTGTGCCCAGCCCTATCGTTGTTTCCAAATCTGGCCCTGAGACATACAAGTAACCTAATGCATGTTGGTACTATTCTGTATCCTCAGTGGGATGATAGTTTCTTAGGTGTTCATTTTGCTGTTATGCTTTACAACTGACATACACTAGATATCTGTTCGTTGGTGTGTATAGATATTATGTAATTTTTGCTACCTATGGAAATATTAGTGAGTTTAGGGTTGGATAATTTCTTCCAGCCACCTTGTCAAGTCATAAGCAAGCAGATATGCCTTCTCCCAGTTGGCAGTGACCCACGTGTAGGGAGGCACCAGGCTGTCCTCATGCTGATGCTGGGTGCTCTGAAGCTCTGAACCCTCCTCCTTCAGGCCCAGTTCCACCACTCACCTTTCACACTCAGCCAGATTTCCACCTCCCTCACCCCTACAGGGCTGTCAGCTCGGCAGACGTAGTAGCCCTCATCCAGGTCCTGGGAGCAGTTGTGGATGGTGAGGGTGGAGTTCTGGCCATCCTGGGTAATGAGATGGCGGCTGCTGGGCTGGATGACCACCTCGGGCTGGGTAAGGTTCCTCAGCCACAGGATCTTGGCAGGGGGGTAGGCCCCAGACACCTGGCATGTAAGCGTCACATTGCCCCCAATGAAGCAAGTCTTCATGGGCTCAGAGAGAAGGGAGGGACCCCCTGGTGATCAGAAGGTAAACAAAGACAAATGTTTAAAGAGATTCAAGTCATGGCCTGAGACCTGCAGGAAAACTGCAGTAGTTTTTTTTGTTTGTTTGTTTGTTTGTTTTTTTGAGATGGAGGTTTTGCTCTGTTGCCCAGGCTGGAGTGCAGTGGTGCGATCTCAGCTCACTGCAACCTCTGCCTCCCTCCCAGGTTCAAGCAATTCTCCTGCCTCAGCCTCCCGAGCTGGGATTACAGGCATGCGCCACCACACCTGGCTAATTTTTGTATTTTTAGTAGAGACAGGGTTTCACCATGTTGCCCAGGCTGGTCTCAAACTCCCAACCTCAGGTGATTTGCCCATCTCAGTCTCCCAAAGTGCTGGGATTACAGGCGTGAGCCACCGCATCCGGCCCCAGTCCCCTTTATCTGTGATTTCACTTTCTGAGGTTTCAGTTACCATGGTTGACTACAGTCCAAAAATATTAAATGGAAAATTTCAGAAATGAACAATTTTTTTTTTTTTTGAGATGGAGTCTCACTTTGTCGCCCAGGCTGGAGTGCAGTGATGCAATCTCAGCTCACTGCAATCTCCGCCTCCTGAATTCAAGAGATTTTCCTGCCTCAGCCTCCCAAGTAGCTGGGATTACAGGCATGAGCCACCACGCCCACCTAATTTTTGTATTTTTAGTAGAGACGGGGTTTCACCATATTGGCCAGGCTAGTCTCAAACTCCTGACCTCAGGTGATCCACTTGCCTCAGCCTCCCAAAGTGCTAGGATTACAGGCGTGAGCCACTGTGCCCGGCCAATTCATAAATTTTTTATTTTTTCTTTTCTTGCAGTACTTTTAAGTATATTCACAATTTCCTAAGTTTTAAACTGCACATTGTTCTGAGTCGTGTGACAAAATCTCACACCATCTGCATGAGCCTTTCTTCATCACAAGAAGGCTGAGTAGATATTTTGAGAGAAAGATCACATTCGCATACCTTTTATGACAGTATATTGTTATATTGTCTATTTTTTATTAGTTACTATTGTTAATCTCTTATTGTGCCTAATGTATAAATTAACCTTATCATAAGTATTTATGTATAAGAAAAAGCATAGTGTATATATATGTATATATGTATATGTGTGTATATATGTGTATATGTATATATATGTGTATATATATGTATATATGTGTGTGTATATATATGTGTGTGTGTATATATATGTGTGTGTGTGTATATATATATATATATATATATATATATATATATATATATAGGGTTCAGTGCTACCCATGGTTTCAGGCATCCACTGGGGATCTAGGAACATATCCCTCATGGATAAGGCAGGAACACTACATTTCCTTCCTAATGAAGCAACTCCAGAAATTTCTTTTTTTCTTTTTTTGTTTTTGAGACAAGGTCTCGCTCTGTCACCCAGGCTGGAGTGCAGTGCCGTGATCTTGGCTCACTGCAACCTCTGCCTCCCAGGTTCAAGTGATTCTCATGCTTCAGCCTCCCAAGTAGCTGGGATTACAGGTGCCCGCCACCATGCCTGGCTAATTTTTGTACTTTTAGTAGAAACAGGGTTTCACCATGTTGGTCAGGCTGGTCTTGAACTCCTGACCTCAAATGATCCGTCTACCTTGGCCTCCCAAAGTGCTGGGATTACAGGCATGAGCCACCGCGCCTGGCCAACTCCAGAAATTTCTGCACCACACCTCGTCTTACATCATAATAAGCCTAAGATTACTAAGCATTTACTGTGGGCAAGGCACTGTTACACGTATTAACCCAATTCACTCTCACAGCAACCCTGTTATTATGCCCATTTTGCAGATAAGGAAACTGAGGCACAGAGAAAGTTAAGTAATTTGCTGAATGCTACAGAACTAAATAGGCAATGCAGCTCGGATTCAGAGTGATCAACTGTCCCAGTCTGCCCAGGACGTGGAGTATTCCCAGAATGAGGAGTTTTCAGTCCTAAAACCAGGAGAGTTCTGCGCAAACCAGGATAAACTGGCTACTGTATCCATAAGCCTTCCTTCTATGCTATACACTTCTACACATAAAAACTGTACTGATCGTATAAAAATGGACACATATCTGACAAGGATTTCAAGGGGACAAGAGGGCAGCTGTATTTGTTTCCAATTGCTGATGTAATAGATTGTGACAAACTTAGTGGCTTAAAGCACATTTATTCTCTTAACAGTTGTGGAGGCCAGGAGTCTATCTTACAAGGTTAACATCAAGATGTTGGCAGAGCTGGTTCCTTTTGGACGCTCCAGAGCAAGCTTATCCAACCTGCAGCTGCGGGCTAAATTCGGCCCAGGATGGCTTTGAATGTGAGGACATTTTTGTTTATCTGTGTGATGGATATCATGAAAATTATGCACGGTCCCTTTTTTTTTTTTTTGGCTCATCACCTATCGTTAGTGTTAGTGTTTGTGTGAAATCCATTCCCATGATCCAATTACCTCCCACCAGGTCCCTCTGCCAATATTTGGAGTTACAATTCAACATGAGATTTGGGTGGGGACACAGAGCCAAACCATATCATGGTGTTTCGCTGTGTTGCCCAGGCTGGTCTCAAACTCCTGGGCCCAAGCAATATGCCCGTCCTTGGCCTCCCAAAGTGCTGGGATTACAGTCAATGAGCTACCACATCTGACTGATCCTGGCGCTTCTGATCTCTCTTACCTTTCCCTTTTTTTTGTTTTGAGACAGAGTTTCACTCTGACACCCAGGCCTGGAGTGACCGCTCACTGCAGCCTCAACCTCCTAGGTGCAAGCAATACTCTCACATCAGCCTCCCCAGTAGCTGGGATTATAGGTGCATACCACCATGCCCAGCTACTTTATTTATTTTTTATTGTTTGTAGAAACAAGGTCTGTGTTGCCCAGGCTGGTCTCGAATTCCTAGCCTCAAGCTATCCTCCTGCCTCTGACTCCCAAAGTGCTGGGATTACAGGCGTGAGCCACCACGCCCGGCCTTCTCCCTTCTTACAAAGAAAGACACCAGTCATTGGATTACAGCCTACTCTAATCCACTATGACCTTATCTTAACTTGATTCCATCTGCAAAGACTCTTTCTGAATAAAGTCATATCCACAGGTATTAGGGTTTGGACTTGAACGTATCTATTGGGGGGACACAACTGAACCCCCAACCTCCATCCAGCTTTATCAGTACTTTACACACGATGCCCCGGCCACACTGGTCTTCTCTCGGGTCCTCAAATACCAAGTTTGTTTCCACCTCAGGGCCTCTGCATTTGCTGTTGCCTCTGCCAGGAACACTCAGCCCACGGATCTTTACCTAGTCAGCTCCTTCTCATTCTAAGGATAGATTATTACCATCTCACGGAGACCTCCCTGCCACCCTAGGAAAAGTGCCCCTCTTCTTATAAAGGCCTCCCTTTTATATATACCATTTTATTATCCTCATAATCATTATCATATCTGGACCTATCTTACTTGTTTTTGTACTTTCTGTCTTCCTTCTACCCCCATGCCACCCAGGATATAAGCTCTGTGAAAGAGGAATGTTTGTGGTTTTAATATGTACAGACATTCTCTGACACTCTTCCCTTCAAAAAGTGGTGCCTAATTCTTCCCAGCCCTCTTCAATGTGGGCTGGACTTATTTCTAAGACACAGAGTGTGGCAGAAGGGATCCCATGTAACTCCTGAGGCTAGGTCATAGAAAGGATAGCATCAGCTTGACTCACTCCATCTTGGATCATTTGCTCTGAGGGAAGCCATCTGCCATGTTGGAAGGACACTCAAGCAGCCTTATGGAGAATCCCACATGGAGAAGAAATAGTTGCCAGGCATGGGAGTGAGGACTTCAAAAGTAGATCTTTCAGATGATTTCAGCCCCGCAACCTTCAATTCTTCCGGCTGACACCCCAGACATACAGAGCCAAGACAAACCATCCCCAATGCCCACTGTGCCCTCTCTGAATTCCTGACCCACAGAAATCGTCAGATAATAAATGGTTATTCTTGTTTTAAGCCACTATGTTTGAGAGTAATTTGTTACATAACTAGAAGCTATAGTTTGAATGTTTGTCCCCTCCAAATCTCATGTTTAAATTTGATCCTCAGTGTTGGAGGTAAGGCCTAATGGAAGGTGTTTGGGTAAGTGAAATCTCATTCTATTAGCTTACTGCAAAAGTAATTACAATTTTTGTCATTATTTTCTTTTTTTGAGATGGAGTCTCGCTCCATCGCCCAGGCTGGAGTGCAGTGGTGCGATCTCGGCTCACTGGAAGTTCCGCCTCCTGGGTTCACGCAGTTCTCCTGCCTCAGCCTCCCAAGTAGCTGGGACTACAGGCATGCGCCACCACGCCCAACTAATTTTTGTATTTTTAGTAGAGATGGGGTTTCATCATGTTGGCCAGGCTGGTCTCAGACTCCTGACCTCAAGTGATCCACCTGCCTCAGCCTCCCAAAGTGCTGAGATTACAGGTGTGAGCTACCACGCCCAGCCACTGCTGGTTGTTAAAAAGAGTTTGGCACCTCCCTTCTCTCTCTTGCTTCCTCTCTCACTATGGAACTCTGCATAAGCTGGCTCCCCTTTACCTTCTGTCATGAGCAGAAGCAGCCTGACGCTCTCACCAGAAGCCAAGCAGATGCTGGTGCCATGTTTCTTGCACAGCCTACGGAACTATGAGCAAATAAAGTAATTTTCAGCTAGGTGCGGTGGCTCACACCTATAATCCCAGCACTTTAGGAGGCCGAGGCAGGTAGATCACTTGGGGTCAGTTCGAGACCAGCCTGGCCAACATGGTGAAACCCCATTTCTACTAAAAATACAAAAATTAGCCAGGCATGATGGTGCACACCTGTAGTCCCAGCTACTCAAGAGGCTAAGGCAGGAGAATTGCTTGAACCTGGGAGGCAGAGGCTGTAGAGAGCCAAGATCATGCCACTGTACTCCAGTCTGGGCAACAGAGCGAGACTCTGCCTAAAAAAACAAAAACAAAAAAAAAAAAAAAATTTTCTTTATAAACTACCCAGCCTCAGGTATTCCTTTACAGCAACAGTAAATGGACAGACACAAAAGACGATGAACCTCATATGTCTTGTTCACTGCTCCATCCTCAGCACGTAGAAACTGTACCTGGCACATAGCAGGGGCTCAATTAGTATCTGTCAAGTGGAAAATAGCTGGGACTAGAATGAAGAAGCTTGAGCTAAGCATCTCTAAAATTTGAAAAAAGTGAAACATAAAGAAAAAGAAAGGGAGAAAGGGAAGGAATTCAGTCCACCCTGACATCCGGGGATTTCTTCCTCAGAAGAACTCTCAAATGCTTCTCCTAGGAGAAAGGAAGGCAGGGAAACTCCAACCCCAAGACAAAGCAAAACAGACTCACTGATCTGCACCATGCAGCTGGCGCCCGACTCTGGCCCAACTATGTGGCTTGTAACACACTTGAACTTCTTGCCATCCGACAGCTGGGACTCGCTCAGCATTTCCACCCCCAGCTTTGACTTCCCCACGATTACACCTCCTGGCTCTTCTATCCACAGGAAGTCAGGGTCAGGGTATCCCCCATCCCAGCGACAGGTAAGCTGCAGCATGAACGATCCTGATGCCATCTGTGCCCAGCACTGGGGAGCTGATGGAGGGGGGTCTGCAAAACACCAGAGGAGAGCATGGGCTGAATCACAGACTCTAGGATCAGCCACTGGACTGGCTCTAAGGATGGCAGAACCAGGGTCTCAGGGAGACATCAACCCCAGTTAGTATTAGCATCTAATAGCTCCTAGCACAAATTCATGCCTGACAACAGTCAGGCTTCCTCTGTTGGGTGTTAAATTTCCGACCTGGGTCTCATTCGCCTTTGCATTTCTTTCTTTCTTTCTTTGTTTTTGAGATGGAGTTTCACTCTTGTTGCCCAGGCTGGAGGGCAGTGGTGCAATCTCGGCTCACTGTAACCTCGACCTCCCAGGTTCAAGCAATTCTCCTGCCTCAGCCTCCCAAGTAGCTGGGATTACAGGCATGCGCCACCACACCCTGCTTATTTTTGTATTTTTAGTAGAGACGAGGTTTTGCCATGTTGGTCAGGCTGCTCTTGAACGCCTGACTTCAGGTGATCCACCTGCCTCAGCCTTCCAAAGTGTTGGGATTATAGGCGTGAGCCACTGCGTCTCGCCTCGCTTTTGCATTTCTTATTTATTTTTTCTTTTTTTTTTTTAATAGAGACAGGGTTTTGCCATGTTGGCCAGGATGGTCTGGAACTCCTGGCCTCAGGTGATCCACCCGCCTCAGCCTCCCAAAGTGCTGAGATTACAGACGTGAGCTACCGCGCCCAGCCTCACTTTTGCATTTCTAATTTATTTTTTCATTTTTTTTTTTAAATAGAAACAGAGTTTTGCCATGTTGCCCAGGATGGTCTGAACTGCTGGCCTCAGATGATCCACCTGCCTCGGCCTCCCAAAGTGCTGAGATTATAGACGTGAGCCACCACGCTCAGCCCCACTCTGCATTTCTACAGTGGTTTTCGTCCAAGATATTTGTGTATGGGAGCGTTTGGTTGGTGTTTCCCCACTCCTGAGATAAAGATTCACGGGCTACTTGTTCATAACAGTGCTAGAGGGCCCGGTGCCTATGACAGCCACACAGGTCCACAAAAAGAATGTATACAGATGGATGGATGAACAAGTAAATTGTGGTCCATCCATGCAAGGAATGGACTATTATTCAGCCATTAAAAGGAATGGATTACTGATACATGCCTCAATATAGATGAACCTCAAAAACATGAAGCCAGGTGAAAGAAGCCAGACACAAAAAGCCCCACATTGTATGATCCATTCATATGAAGTGTACAGAACAGGCAAACCCACAGGGACAGAATGCGGACTGGGGGTTGTCCAGGTCTGGGGAAAAGAGGGAATGAGCGTGACTGCTTATTGGGTACAGGGTTATTTGGGATGACAAAATGGTTATCTGGGATGACAAAAATGTTTTGGAGGGCCAGGAATGGTGGCTCATGCCTGTAATCCCAGTACTTTAGGAGGCTGAGGTGAGCAGATCACTTGAGCTCAGGAGTTTGAGACTAGCCTGAGTGGGGAGACCCTGTCTCTACTAAAAATAGAAAAATTAGTCGGACGTGGTGGTACCTGCCTGTGGTCCCAGCTACTCTGGAGGCTGAGGTGTGAGAACTGAATTGCTTGAACCTGGAAGGTGGAGGCTGCAGTGAGCAGAGATCTCGCCACTGCACTCTAGCCTGGGTGACAGAGCGAGACTCAGTCTCAAAAAGAAAAAGAAAAACAAAATGTTTTGGAACCTGATACAGGTGATGGTTGCATAAATGCACTGAATGCCACTGAATTATACATTTTTATTTTTACTTTTTTTTGAGACGGAGTCTCGCCCTGTCGCCCAGGCTGAAGTGCAGTGGCACATCTTGGCTCACTGCAACCTCTGCGTCCCAAGTTCAAGTGATTCTCTGCCTCAGCCTAAGTAGCTAGGATTACAGGCATGAGCCACTGAGCCCATTCAATTGTACATTGCTAAATGGTTAATCCTACGTACTTTCACCTCATTTTAGGGGAAAGAAAAAAAAAAGAATGCATTAGTGTTCTTCCATGGTTCCCAAGCACTCTCCTGCACCCCTGCATAGCAGCAAGCTTCCAGAAGGGATGATTCCCTCCCTGAGTGCAGCAGCCCCGGATATGTGTATTGAGGGAGCCACAGATACATGTTCAGAAGAATCATGCAGCAGGCACCCCCTTAAAGACAAATGGGAGGCCAGGCGCAGTGGCTCACGCCTGTAATCCCAGCACTATGGGAGGCCAAGGCAGGTGGATCACCTGAGGTCGGGAGTTCAAGACCAGCCTGACCAACATGGAGAAACCCCGTCTCTACTAAAAATACAAAATTAGCTGAGCGCGGTGGCCCATGCCTGTAATCCCAGCTACCTCGGGAGGCTGAGGCAGGAGAATCGCTTGAACCCATGAGGTGGAGATTGCAGTGAGGTGAGATCGCAACTTTGCACTCCACCCTGGGCAAGAAGAGGGAAACTCCATCTTAAAAAAAAAAAAAAAAAAAGACAAATGGGAGAGGCACAAATGTGCAGTTCATAAGTTCACAAAGGGTTAAGGGGAAGAAGTGGGGCAGAGGAGTGCTGCTTACGCACAGTAGACCAGGAGCTCGGTGGTCACCTTTCGATGTCTCTTGCTGAGCAGATTCAAGGCCAAACAGGTGTAGTTCCCTTGGAGGTTTGGCGATATCAGTAACAGTGAGAAAAAGTTGACTGTCAGGTTGCGGCCAAAGGACTCACTACTGGAATTCAGGGCCTGGAACCACCATTCAACCATGGGTGGTGGCCTGGAGCTGCTGTTGCAGCTGAAGTCCACCTGGGAGCCCCTGGCTGCGTAGAGGGTGCCGTTGGGGAGTGTGCCGGTGGCCACGATGTGGACCTCAATCTGATAGGGGCCGCCTGGGAATGACAGGGGGAATAGGATGGCATTAATTATGTAAGAGCTCATTCGATTGCCTTACCAACTCTAATATATAAATGAACAGGAAATAGCCAATGAAGAGTATGGTATCTATCTAATACTATGTGACAAATGCTATGCCAAGTGCCCTGATACATTATTTCATTTAATCCTGGGTGACTATGTGAGATTTTTTTAGGGGGATAAATCTTTACAGAACAGCAAAAGTATACACTGCTCCTTTAAAAAACAAAAAACTGTAAGGGCTAGGCACAGTAGCTCATGCCTGTAATCCTAGCACTTTGGGAGGCTGAGGAAGGAGGATCACTTGAGGCCAGGAGTTCCAGACCAACCTGGGAAACATAGTGAGACCCCATTTCTACAAAAAAATTAAAAATTAGGGCCAGCGCGGTGGCTCATGCCTGAATTCCCAGCACTTTAGGAGGCCAAGGCAGGTGGACCACTTGAGGTCAGAAGTTCAAGACCAGCCTGGCCAACATGACGAAACCCTGTCTCTACTAAAAATACAAAAATCAGCTGGGCGTGGTCGCGCATGCCTGTAATCCCAGCTACTAGGGAGGCTAAGGCAGGAGAATCACTTGAACCTGGGAGGTGGATGTTGTAGGGAGCCGATATTGCGCCACTGCACTCCAGCCTAAGCAACAGAGCAAGTCTCCATCTCAAAAAAAAAAAAAAAAAAAAAAAAAAAAAATCACTGCAAGGGCTAGGCACAGTAGCTCATGACTGTAATCCTAGCATTTTGGGAGGCTGAGGTAGGAGGATCACTTGAGGCCAGGAGTTCCAGACCAACCTAGGAAACATAGCTAGACCCAATCTCTACAAAAAATTTAAAAATTAGGGCCAGCACGGTGGCTCATTCCTGAATTCCTAGCACTTTGGGAGGCCGAGACAGGCAAATCACTTGAGGTCAGGAGTTTGAGACCAGCCTGGCCAACATGACTAAATCATGTCTCTACAAAAAATACCAAAATTAGTTGGGTGTGGTGGCACACACCTGTAATCCCAGCTACTTGGGAGGCTGAGGCACGAGAATTGCTTGAACCTGGGAGGAAGAGGTTTGCAGTGAGCCAAGATCACACCACTACACTCCAGCCTGGGCAACAGCGTGAGACTTCATCTCAAAATAAATAAATAAATAAATAAATAGCCAGGTGTGGTATCATGTGCCTATAGTCCCAGGCGCCCCCAGCAGCTGGGACTACAGGCGTATTCCACCATACCCAGCTAATTTTTGTATTTTTAGTAGAGACAGGATTTCGCCATGTTGCCCAGGCTGGTCTTGGACTCCCAGGTTCAAATGATCCACTCACCTTGGCCTCCCAAAGTGCTGGGATTACAAGTGTGAGCCACCACACCTGGCCAAAAAATTTTTTTAAAGTTTTGCTGGCCAGGCACGGTGGCTCATGCCTGCAATCCTAGCATTTTGGGAAGATGAGGCAAAAGATCACATGAGCCCAGGAGTTCGAGACCAGCCTAGGCAACATGGCAAAACCCCATCTCAAAAAACACCAAAGAATTTGCCAGGCGTGGTGGTGCAGGTAAGTAGTCCCAGCTATTCGGGAGGCTGAGGTGGGAGGATCACTTCAGCCCAGGAGGTGGAGGTTGCAGTGAGCTGTGATTGTGCCAGTACACTCCAGCCTGGGTGACACAATGAGACCCTCCCTATCTCAAGAAAAAAAAGAAAAGGAAAAGCTTTGCCAAATCCTGTTCTAGAACAATCTACAGCTGCTGCCTTCCTGTTCTTTGCTGTCCTCTTTGACATCAGAATTCACTTCTTTCCTTACCCACCACAAATATAGGTTGGCCAGTCAAGAGCTGCAAAAGGTTCATTTACATCTCAGTATCTTGAATTCCTTGCTAACAGGAAAAGTTACCTTATCTTCAGCTATTTACTCTTTAGACCAGCAATTTTATTCGAAAATGACTTCAGAATGCACCACACAGTCTGTGCTAATCAGTTAATGTGTACTTCTCCAATGGGATAAGGTCTGTGGGAAGACTTACAGACTGTGATATCACCTTTATAGGCAAAATCAACAACCCACTTTCTCTTGATCTCCCTAGTGACTGCCATGCAAAGAGTCCATCCCAGAGATCTGCAGGCTCCTATAAGCACCAATCTCTGCTACAGATAAGCTTGGCAGGCCAGGCACGGTGGCTCATCCTGTAATCCCAGCGCTTTGGGAGGCCGAGGTGGGTGGATCACTTGAGGTCAGGAGTTTGAGACCCGCCTGGCCAACATGGTGAAACCCCATCTCTACTAAAAATACAAAAATCAGCTGGGCGTGGTAGAGCATGCCTGTAATCCCAGCTACTCAGGAGGCTGAAGCAAGAGAATCACTTAAACAAGGTCAGGAGATCGAGACCATCCTGGCTAACACGGTGAAACCCCGTCTCTACTAAAAATACAAAAAATTAGCAAGGCGTGGTGGCGGGCGCCTGTAGTCCCAGCTAGTCTGGAGGCTGAGACAGGAGAATGGTGTGAACCCGGGAGGCGGAGCTTGCAGTGAGCCGAGATCGCGCCACCGCACTCCAGCCTGGGCAACAGAGTGAGACTCCGTCTCGAACAAACAAACAAAAACAGATAAGCTTGGCAAGACCTAAATTAATCAATCCCTGGGCAAGAATCACCCCACCTTCTGACCAGGCACAAACAAGTTTTCTTCGGTGTACCCAGCATTCTCTTTCCCTAGGGGCCTACACTGTGAGAAGACATAGCGACACCACCACCAACACAGACAAAGCGCTGTTGGTGGGTCCATATCAGACAGGTCCATCAGCCAGGAAACATGGATCTTCCTGAGATTCCCTTTCTTGGAAGTTTGGACTGAAGGCCACATCACTGGCTAGAGAGGAGCTCCCCATCCCCCAAACCCAACTGAATCCTAAGCCTCTTGGAGGTAGACACAGACCAGCTTCCTCATTGCTCACGTGCGAGCTGGTTCCATTGTTCCCCAAACACTTGTTTGGCCTGAGAAAAACAGACACAGGGAGAGCATGGCACTGTGTGCCAAGAAATCTGACTGGGGTCTTTCATGGGCTGATTTATCTCTCGATAGCTAAGCTCCTCAAATGCATACATAAGAGACAATATCTTTAAGAAAAAGAAAAACACAAAGTTGGCTGGGCACGATGGCTCATGCCTGTAATCCCAGTATTTTGGGAGGCCGAGGCGGGTGGATCACCTGAGGTCAGGAGTTCAAGAACAGCCTGGCCAACATGGTGAAACCCTGCCTCTACTAAAAATACAAAAATTAGCCAGGTGTGGTGAGCACGCCTGTAGTCCCAGCTACTTGGGAGGCTGGGGCAGGAGAATCATTTGAACTTGGGAGGCAGAGGTTGCAGTGAGCCGAGATCACGCCACTCCTGGGCAACAGAGCGAGACTTCGTCTCAAAAAAAAAAAAAAAAAAGTTGGGTCCAGGCATGATGGCTCATGCCTGTAATCCCAGCACTTTGGGAGCCCAAGGCGTGTGGATCACCTGAGGTCAGGAGTTCAAGACCCAGCCTGGCCAACATGGTGAAACCCTGTCTTTTCTAAAAATACAAAGAATTAGCCAGGCGTGATGGCAAATGCGTGTAATACCACCTACTTGGGAGGCGAGGCAGGAGAATCGCTTGAACCCGGGAGGCAGAGGTTGCAGTGAGCTCAGATTGCACCATTGCACTCCAGCCTGGGCAACAAGAGCGAAACTTTGTCTCAAAAAAAAAAAAAGCACAAAATCAGCTGGGCACGGTGGCTCACCTCTGTAATCCCAGCACTTTGGGAGGCGGAGGCAGGCGGATCACTTGAGGTCAGGAGTTCAAGACCACCCTGGGCAATATGGCAAAACAAAACCCTGTCTCTACTAAAAACACAAAAATTATTCAGGCGTGGTAGTGGGTGCCTGTAATCCCAGCTACTTGGGAGGCTGGGGCAGGAGAATAGCTTGAACCCAGGAGGCAGAGGCTGCCATGAGCCGAGATCATGCCAGTGTGGGTGACCAAGTAAAGCTGCGTCTCAAAAAAAAAAAGTGTACCAGGATATGGGAAAGGCTGTGACACCTTCCCTATCTGACCAGCCTGTCTGCAGGTAAACACATGGCTGTTCCAATATCATACCCACTCCAATTTGGAGGTAGCAGGGATGGTTCAATTGATGAAATAAACAGCTGTGTGGCCGGGTGAGATGGATCCTGCCTGTAATCTCAGCATTGTGGGAGGCTGACACGGGAGAATCGCTCGAACCCAGTAGTTCAAGACCAGCCTGAGCAACATAATGAGGCCCTGTCTCTGCAAAAATATTTGTTTAATTAATTTATTTATTTACTTATGTATTTTTTTGAGATGGAGTCTCACTCTGTCACCCAGGCTGGAGTGCAGTGGTGAAAACTCAGCTCACTGCAAACTCCGCTTCCTGGGTTCAAATGATTCTCCCACATCAGCCTCCTAAGTAGCTGAGATGACAGGCGTGTGTCACCACGCCCAGCTAATTTTTTTGTATTTTTAATAGAAATGGGGTTTCACTATGTTGGCCAAGGCGGTTTCAAACTTCCGACCTCAGGTGATCTGCCCACCTTGGTCTCCCAAAGCGCTGGGATTACAGGTGTGAGCCACCACTCCCAGCCTAAATTTAAAAATTGAAAAAAAAAAAAAGGAAAGAAAGAAAGAAAGAAACGGCCTTGGCAGCCCTTAACTGCTCTGGACCAAGGGATTTCTGTACATTTAGAAGCAGAGTCTCAATCCTAATGGCAAGACCCTTCAACTTCACCTTTCAATTAACAGGGAGCAGTGCATACTCTCGTTGTGGGATGAGTGATGAAATCACACCACGGGTGCCCATTCCAGGCAGGTTGAATTGCCCCGGGCCTACAGAAAACCTGACCTCCTACAAGACAGAGACACCAAATGCCCACCGATGGACAGAGGACCAAGGGGTAAGGAGGGAGAAATCTAGCAACCTCCCTACTTCCATTTCCATGTTTCTACAGCATCTCTGTCCATTCACACATCCCCAGCCACTTGCAGATAACAAACTGTCATATCTTGGAATTTGTTCCCCCTAGATTCCAAGGCCATGTTAGAATGTTTCCAAATTGTTCTCCTTAAGAGAAGGAGGGGGCTGGGCGAGGTGGTTCACATCTGTAAGCCCAGCACTTTGGGAGGCCAAGGAGGGAAGACTGCTTGAGCCCAGGAGTTCAAAACCAGCCTGGGCAATATAGTGAGACCTTGTCTCTACAAAAAAACTAAAAAATTAGCCGAGTGTGGTGGCACACACTATTACTCTCAGCTACTCGGGACGGTGAGATAAAAGAATCACTTGAGCCTAGGAATTCAAGGCTGTAGTGAGCCGAAATCACACCACTGCACTCCAGCCTGGGTGACAGAGTGAGATCCTGTCTCAAAAAAAAAAAAAAAAGAGAGAGAGAAGGAGGTAACGTGACTCAGCTAGCAACTACATCAGTGAAAAGATCTGGGCACAAAGAGTCCCTAACCCACAGCAAGACCTGTTCGAAAGACCCAGATGAGGCTGGGCGCGGTGGCTCATGCCTGTAATCCCAGGACTTTGGGAGGCCAAGGCGGGTGGATCATGAGGTTAGGAGTTCAAGACCAGCCTGGCCAACATGGTGAAACCCCGTCTCTACTAAAGATACAAAAAATTAGCCAGGCGTGGTGGCGCACGCCTGTAATCCCAGCTACTCGGGAAGCTAAGGCAGGAGAATCACCTGAACCCGGGAGGCGGAGGCTGCAGTGAGCCGAGCCATTGCACTCCAGCCTGGGCGACAGGGCAAGACTGTGTCTCAAAAAAAAAAAAAAAAAAAAAGGACCCAGATATAAACTGGTTGATTGTTGAAAACTTGAGATGGACTATCCCACGGGAATCCCATCGCTGGCTTAACCACTGGATCCAGTTCAAGTGTGCTGAGGGCTACATGAGTTTATCTCATTAATGCATAACACAAATCCGTAACTCCTTCTACCGTTACCCTCGATTTCACAGACAATAAAACTAACACTGGAGTTCAAGGGACTTTCCCAAGGTCACACAGACAACAACAGCTAATAGAACGTGGATTTGAACCCAGTCATCTGGACCACTCCGAAATACCACTGCCATCCCAGAAAGAGGCTGAATCAAACCTAATCTATTTTCCTAAATCTACGCAAAAATGAGGGCCAACTCCAATCAGAGATGTCACGCCCTCCCTGCTGGCCACTGTCGGGGAGCAACACAGGCTTCCAAGGCAGAGAGGAGTCTGCTGTTTAGCCCAGGGACCTCCTAAGATGAGAACCAGGAGACCAACCCCAGACGGCTCTGGTGTATTTGAATCAAAGGGTATGTGTCTGGTTTTCACAAACAAGCCCTACATCAGTCAAGGACCCCATGTATTTCCACGTGAAGAAATTTCCATACTATGAATCACAGCACAGTAACTAAGACATGCACAGGACTTCCCTGGAGGGAGTACAAAGTGCCACTGGAATTCAGTGACATTTTTATTCCTTTTTCTTTTTTTTTTTTTTTGTGAGACAGACTCTTGTTCTGTCACCCAGGATGGGGTGCAGTGGTGCCATCTCGGCTCACTGCAACCTCCGCCCTCCCCGGTTGAAGCTTTTCTTGTGTGTCAGCCTCCCACGCATCTGGGATCACAGGTGTGCATCATCACACCCGATTAAGTTTTGTATTTTTAGTAGAGATGGAGTTTCACCATGTTGGCCAGGCTGGTCTCAAACTCCTGACCTCAAGTGATCCACCCGCCTCAGCCTCCCAAAGTGCTGGGATTACAGGCATGAGCCACTGCACCCAGCCATGAGTTCAGTGACATTTTTAAAGTTGCAAGTTCACGTTCATTGTAACAAGACCTTGCCTTTATCTCCCTACAGGGCAATAATGAAACTAATCCATCCTCCAATAAACTTAGCCAATGATTAACAAATCAGTGTCTGATCAAGTCATCATAAACTAAAGAGAGTGATGATAAAGAAACAAAAAGTTGCAATGTCACCTTACCCCACTGTGGATAAAAGATAAGGTTATTCATTGATGAGATGGACAGGAAGTGATGACTAATTATTTTGGGCAGGTGGACTGAGGGAGACCAGCCAGCACTTGCCCGTAGGCTCACAGTGGGAACCAAACAGTGGGGCCAAGATGGGTGACATTTTTTAATGCACCCCCTTCATTCCTGGCATCACCCAGGAATTTATCTATGGCCTCTCCAGACACAGAAACACTGCTGTAATGGACGATGCCCTAATCTTTGAGAATTGGCAGAAACCTTAGACATCACCCAAAACCAAGTGTCCTGGAGGCCTCTCTTTCCTTTATCCTCTACTTCTGATCCAGCAGCGAGTCCTGCTGGTCTCCTTCCAAAATATTTTCCAAACCTGTGCATTTTCACCAAGGCCACTGTCGCCACCCTGTCTGGTCACCGACTCTGTATACCTTCAATTGGCTTCCCTGTTTTATTTCATCAGCTCTTCTTGATACCAAACACATACATTTCCCATGTGCAAATGAAATGGTGCCACACCCCTGCTGGAAGCTCCCGGAGTTTCTCCTGCACACAGAATAAAATCACAACTCCTAGCCAGGCACAATGGCTCACGCCTGTAATCCCACACTTTGGGAGGCTGAGGCGGGCGGATCACCTGAGGTCAGGAGTTCAAGACCAGCCTGGCCAACATGGTGAAAACCCCTTTCTACTAAAAATACAAAAATTGGCCGAGCATGGTGGTGCGAGTCAGCTACCCGGGAGGCTGAGGCAGAAGAATCGCTTGAACACAGGGGGCGGAGGTGGTTGTGAGCCGAGATCATGCCACTGCACTCCAGCCTGGGTGGCAGAGCAAGACTCTATCTCAAAAAAATAAAAAATAAAAAACTAAGGATGTCAGTCAAACTGGGCTAGTGCCCACCCTAATGATGTCTTCTTAACTTGACTGTATCTGCAAAGACCCTATTTCCAAACAAGCTCACATTCGTAGATACCAAAGGTTAGGACTTCCACATATCTTTTTGGGGGACATAATTCAACCCATAGCACAGGTCCTACTTGGCCCCAGTCTGGCCTGGCCTCCCGTATTTCACACGGCCTGCCCTCTTACACACGAGGAGAGGCCCCTGCCACGCCGGCCTTCTCCCTATCTGTGAATGCACCACACTCAGCTCAACCTGTCCTGTTCTGCCTGGAAAGAGAATTGGCAGAATTCTTCTCCTTTTATTTTTTCAGAGACAGGGTCTCTCCGTCACCCAGGATGGAGTGCAGTGGTGTGATCATGACTTACTGCAGTTTTGATCTCCTGGGCTCAAGCGATCCTCCCACCTCAGCCCCTCAAAGTGCTGGGATTACAGGGATGAGCCACTGTGCCCAGCCCTACTTACCAATCAGTTTAAATGTCACTACTTCCAGGCCAGATGCAATGGTTCATGTCTGTAATCCCAGCTTTTTGGGGGACCGAGGCAGGTGGATCACTTGTGGTCAAGAGTTCGAGACACGCCTGGCCAACATGGAAAAACCCCATCTCTACTGAAAATACAAAAAAATAGCAGGTTTGGTGGCACACATCTGTAATCCCAGCTACTCAGGTGGCTGAGGCATGAGAATCACTTGAACCCGGGAAGCAGAGGTTGCAGTGAGCCAAGGTGGCGCCACTGTATTCCAGCCTGGGCGACAGAGGGAGAATCTGTCTCAAACAAACAAACAAACAACAACAAAAAAGTCATTACTTCCAAAATCTCCCCTCTGGCCTCCCAAGTTAAAATGTTTCAGGGGCTGGGTACAGTGGCTCACGCCTGTAATCCCAACACTTTGGGAGGTCGAGGCGGGCGGATCACGAGGTCAGGAGATCGAGACCATCCTGGCTAACATGGTGAAACCCCGTCTCTCCTAAAAATACAAAAAATTAGCCGGGCGAGGTGGCAGGTGCCTGTAGTCCCAGCTACTCGGGAGGCTGAGGCAGGAGAATGGTGTGAACCCGGAAGGTGGACCTTGCAGTGAGCTGAGATCGTGCCACTGCACTCCAGCCTGGGCAACAGAGCAAGACTCCGTCTCAAAAAAAAAAAAAAGTTTCAGAAAAATCACATTAACTTGTTTCTCATCTGTGTGCCCCACTAGGCTGCTCACTCCTCAAGGGCAGAGACCTTGTCTGCCTTCTTCACACCTGTGGTCCAGTGCCTAGAACAGTGTCTGGCATCAAGCTCTCAATGAATCTATGTTGAATAAAGGAATTAGTAGGTTCTTTATTTTACAGATGAGGAATCTTGGATCCAGAACAGTGATCACATGGGTATTTCCCTATTTTATTATTATTATTATCATTTCTTTTTTTGAGATGGAGTTTCACTCTTGTTGCCCAGGCTGGAGTGCAATGGTGCAATCTCAGCTCACTGCAACCTCCGTCTCCCGAGTTGAAGCGATTCTCTTGCCTCAGCTTCCCAAGTAGCTGGGATTACAGGTGCACACCACCACACCTGGCTAATTTCTTGTATTTTTTGTAGAAATGGGGTTTCACCATGTTAGCCAGGCTGGTCTTGAACTGACCTCAGGTGATCCGCCCGCCTCGGCCTCCCAAAGTGCTGCGATTACAGGCGTGAGCCACCACGTCCAGCCTATTCTTTTCATTTTTATTTTGAGGCAGGATCTCACTCTGTAGCCCAGGGTGGAGTACAGTGGCACCATCTTGGCTCACTGCAACCTCCGTCTCCCAGCTCAAGCGATCCTCCCCACTTGGCCTCCTGAATGGCTGGGACTACAGGTGCATGACACCATGCCCAGCTAATTACTATTTTCTAAATTTTTTGTAGAGATGGGGTCTCACTACATTCCCTAGGCTGGTCTCAGACTCCTGGGCTCAAGCAATCATCCCGTCTCAGCCTCCCAAAATGCTAGGATTATGGGCATGAGCCACCGTACCTGGCCTCCGATGGGTATGTCTACTAAACTACATGCCCCGAATCCAGAGCATGGATGTCCTTCTAATCCAGTGACCAGCAAACTCTCTCTGTAAAGGGCCAGAGAGCAAATAAATTTGGCTTTGAAGCCCATAGGATCTATGTTAACAGCCACTCACCTCTGCCATAGTTAGTAACAAAGGTAGAGATAATATGTAAATAAATGAATGTGGCTATATTCCAATAAAACTTTATTTGCGAACACCAACATTTCAATTTCATTTCATATGATTTTCTTTTTCTTTTTTTTTTTTTTTGAGACAGGGTCTTGCTCTGTCACCCAGCCTGGAATGCAGTGGCGTGATCACAGTTCACTGCAGCCTCGACCTCCCTGGGCTCAAGCAATCCTCCCACCTCAGCCTCCTGAGTAGCTGGAACTACAGGCACACGCCATCACGCCCAGCTAGTTTATTCGCTTTTTGTAGAAATGGGGTCTTGCTATGTTGCCAGGGCTGGTCTCAAACTCCTGGGCTCAAGTCATCCGTCCGCCTCAGCCTCCCAAAGTGCTGGGATTACCGACGTGACCCACTGCATCTGGCTTTCATATGATTTTCATGTCACAAATATCCTTTTTTTTCCAACCATTTAAAAATATAAAAAATATTCATAATCGGCTGGGCATGGTGGCTCACGCCTGTAATCCCAGCACTTTGGGAGCCCGAGGCAGGCAGATCACAAGGTCAGGAGATCGAGACCATCCTGGCTAACACAGTGAAACCCTGTCTCTGCTAAAAATACAAAAAAAAAAAAAAAAAAAATTAGCTGGGTGTGGTGGCGGGCGCCTGCAGTCCCAGCTACTTGGGAGGCTGAGGCAGGAGAATGGCATGAACCCGGGAGGTGGAGCTTGCAGTGAGCTGAGATTGCACCACTGCACTCCAGCCTAGGCGACAGAGTGAGACTCCATCTCAAAAAAAAAAAAAATTCATAATCTGCAGGCCATACAACAGCAGGCTGTAGTTTACAACCTCGCACTCTAAATTCCTTTTTTAAATAATTTTTTGTAAATATGGAGTCTCACTATGTTAACCAAGCTGGTTCCAAACTCTTGGCTCAAATGATTCTCCCACCTCAGCCTCCCAAAGTGCTGGGATTACAGGCATGAGCCACAGCACCCGGCCTGCTGTAAATCCATATGTGTATATCAGCAGATATGACAGACTGTTTTAGGAAAGTGCAATAGGAAAGGTGGCTCATGCCAAGCCCTGTACTTAGCACCGTAGTATAAGAGTGCTCACTATAGCTGGACACGGTGGCTCATGCTTGTAATCCCAGTACTTTGGGAGGCCGAGGTGGGCAGATCACGAGGTCAGGAGTTCAAGACCAGCCTGAGCAACATGGTGAAACCCCATCTCCACTAAAAATACAAAAATTAGCCGGGAGACGTGGCAGGCACCTGTAATCCCAGCTACTTGGGAGGCTGAGGCAGGAGAATCACCTGAACCCGGGAGGCAGAGGTTGTGGTGAGCCGAGATTGCATCACTGCACTCCAGCCTGGGCGACAGAGTGAGACTACGTCTCAAAAAATAATAATAATAAAATAAAATAAAAATAAATAAGAGTGCTCGCTACACCTGACAAAGCAGGCAATGTATTATCCCCCATTAACAAATGAGGAAAACTGGAGCTCAGAGATATGAAGCTACTTATTCAAGGTGACACAGAACTCAGTGACAGCCTTCGCACTGGAATTCAGGCAGTCTGACTTGACTCCATATGTTTTTTTTAGAGGCAGGGTCTCCCTGTGTTGCCCAGGCTGGAGTGCAGTGGCTATTGATAGGTGCAATTATGGTGCACTGCAGCCTGGAGCTCCTGGACCCAGGCAATCCTGAGTAGCTGGGACTACAGTCCCACACCACTGCACCTGGCTTTGATTATGATATACTGTAACTTTGTTACATAATAAAATGATATTAATAGCAAAGATGATATTAACAACAAGCTAAAAATAAAAGCTTATTAATATGCCAGGAGCCTTTTAAAGCACTTTATTTGTTTATTTTTCTTTTTTTTGAGACAGAGTCTAGTTCTGTCGCCCAGGCTGGAGTGCAGTGGCATGATCTCGGCTCACCACAACCTCCACCACCCGGGTTTAACCGATTCTCTTGCCTCAGCCTTCCGAGTAGCTGGTATTACAGGCACCCACCACCATGCCTGGCTAATTTTTGTATTTTTAGTAGAGATGGGGTTTCACCATGTTGGCCAGGCTGGTCTTGAACTCCTGACTTCGGGTGATCTGCCCGCTTGGCCTCCCAAAGTGCTAGAATTACAGGCATGAGCCACCATGCCTGGCCTAATGCACTTTATAAACTGGTATCTATTCTTCACAGCAATTCTAAGAAGCAATAATTTTTTTTTTTTTCTGAGACGGAGTCTTGCTCTGTCGCCCAAGCTGGAGTGCAGTAGCGCGATCTTGGCTCACTGCAACCTCCGCCTCCCAGGTTCAAGCGATTCTCCTGCCTCAGCCTCCCAAGTAGCAGGGATTACAGGCGTGCGCCACCATGCCTGGCGAACTTTTTTTTTTCTTTTGAGACGGAGTCTC
Source organism: Pan paniscus (assembly GCF_029289425.2). Taxonomy (NCBI): domain Eukaryota; kingdom Metazoa; phylum Chordata; class Mammalia; order Primates; family Hominidae; genus Pan; species Pan paniscus. The sequence continues at coordinate 126,159,290 of NC_073259.2, forward strand.
ACTCTGTTGCCAGGATGGAGTGCAGTGGCGCAATCTTGGCTCACTGCAACCTCCGCCTCCCAGGTTCAAGCAATTCTCCTGCCTCAGATTCCCAAGTAGCTGGGACTACAGGTGCGCGCCACCACGCCCAGCTAATTTTTTATATTTTTAATAGAGATGGGGTTTCACCATGTTAGCCAAGATGGTCTCAATGTCTCGACCTTGTGACCCATCCGCCTTGGCCTCCCAAAGTGCTGGGATTACAGGCGTAAGCCACCGCACCCGGCCGGCATTTTTTGTATTTTTAATAGAGATGGGGTTTCACCACGTTGGCCAGGCTGGTCTCAAACTCCTGACTTCAAGTGATCCGCCCGCCTTGGCCTGCCAAAGTGCTGGGATTACAGGCATGAGCCACTGCGCCTGGCCACAGAAATTCTTTTTATCTCCATTTTACAGGTGAGGAAATAGAGGTGTGAGAGGTCCCTCAGCTTCCAAGTGGCAGGGCCCAGAATGAATTCCAGGCCATCCGAACCCAAAACCCATATTCCTGACCATGGTCTCCTCCTTTCCAAGGCTCCGAGCACCTCTCCAGCCCCGGTCCCTGCCAGCCCCACTTACTGGCCACCTGCAGCCACACTTGGAACCACTGAGTCACATTCAGGATCTCCTGGCAGGTGTAGTTTCCCTCATCTTCCAGGCTTAGCGATTCAATGTGCAGGGAGGTGGCATCCACTAGAGAGAAGCGAGGCTCAGCTGGCCGGAGGCTAGAGTTGGACGAGAGAAGGAAGACAGGCTCCGAGTTGTTCCGGTACCAGGTCACCTGGCCCCTCAGTCCCGAGATGTTGCCACAGTGCAGAGTAACATTCTCATGAACTTCTCCAATGACAACAGCCTCCAATCCTGTACAAGGCAAGATCAGGCTGTTACCACCCTTCTTAATTTCTAAACAATGTCCCTTTTTGGACAGTCCTCCTATATTAGGATTTTTTTAAAAATCAGGTATATGTTCTTTTTTTTTTTTTTTTTTTGAGACAGAGTCCCACTCTGTCACCCAGGCTGGAGTGCAATGGCACTATCTCGGCTAACTGCAACCTCTGCCTCCCGGGTTCAAGCTATTCTCCTGCCTCAGCATCCCAAGTAGCTGGGATTACAGGCACGTGCCACCACGTCCGGCTAATTTTTATATTTTCAATAGGGACAGGGTTTCACCACCACATTGGCCAGGCTGGTCTTGAACTCCTGACCTCAGGAAAGGTCAGGCTCATGCCTGTAATCCCAGCACTTTGGGAGGCCGAGGTGGGCGGATCACAAGGTCAAGACATCGAAACCATCCTGGCCAACATGGTGACACCCCGTCTGTAATAAAAACACAAAAAATTGTGGCCGGGCATGGTGGCTCACGCCTGTAATCCCAGCACTTTGGGAGGCCAAGGCGGGCGGATCACCTGAGGTCGGGAGTTCAAGACCAGCCTGACCAACATGCAAAAACCCTGTCTCTACTAAAAATACAAAATTAGCTGGGCGTGGTGGCACATGCCTGTAATCCCAGCTACTAGGGAGGCTGAGGCAGGAGAATCGCTTGAACCTGGGAAGCAGAGGTTGCGGTGAGCCGAGATCGCACCATTGCACTCCAGCCTGGGCAACAAGAGCGAAACTCCGTCTCAAAAAAAAAAAAAAGTACAAAAAATTAGCTGGGCATGTAGTCCCAGCTAGTTGGGAGTCTGAGGCAGGAGAATCACTTGATCCGCCCGCCTCGGCCTCCCAAAGTGCTGGGATTACAGGTGTGAGCCACCGTGCCTGACCATATGTGTTCTTAAGATGCAATAACACATACAGAGCAGCTGGGCGTAGTGGCTCATGCCTGTAATCCGAGCACTTTGGGAGTCCAAGACAGGCAGATCTCCTAAGGTCAGGAGTTCGAGACCAGCCTGGCCAACATGACAAAACCCCGTTTCTATTAAAAATACAAAAATTAGCCGGGCGAGGTGGCACATGCCTGTAATCCCAGCTACTCGGGAAGCTAAGGTGGGAGAATGGTTTGAACCCGGGAGGTGGAGGTTGCGGTGAGCCGAGATTGCGCTGCTGCACTCCAGGCTGGGCGACAGAGCGAGACTCGGTCTAAAAACAAAACAAACAAACAAAAAACACATACAGAACGTCTGGTATGTTGGGACTCTTGGCCAGTCACTGACAATAATGAACTTGTAGTAGGTAACAAACATAGCCCCAGTTGTCCACCCAGTCTGCCCACCATCCATGCCCCATATAACTGGGGGGCCATCCCACTCTTCGTGAGGACTCAGCCATGAGCCCTGTTTTGGCCAATGGGATGTTGGGAATGTGACACAAGCAGAGTCTTTAAAGTGTTTGTCTATAATCACTACAGAAATGCAAATCAAAACTGCAATGAGGCCGGGAGCCGTGGCTCATGCCTGTAATTCCAGCACGCTGGGAGGCCGAGGGAGGCGGTTTCAGTTGAGGCCAGGAGTTCGAGACTAGCCTGGCCAACATGGTGAAACCCTGTCTCTGCTAAAAATGCAAAAATTAGCCAGGCGTGGTGGCGCACACCTGTAGTCCCAGCTACTCAGGAGGCTGAGGCACGAGAATCACTTGAACCCAGGAGGTAGAGGTTGCAGTGAGCCAAGATTGTGCCACTGCACTGCAGCCTGGGTGACGGGGCAAGACTCTGTCTCAAAAACAAGAAAAAAACAAACAAACAAACAAAAGGCCGGGCTCCACGCCTGTAATCCCAGCACTTTGGGAGGCCGAGGCGGGTGGATCACCTGAGCTCAGGAGTTCGAGACCAGCCTGGCCAACATGGTGAAACCCCGTCTCTACTAAAAATACAAAAACTTAGCTGGGCATGGTGGCAGGTACCTGTAATCCCAGCTACTCGGGAGGCTGAGGCAGGGGAATCACTTGAACCCGGGAGGCGGAGGTTGCAGTGAGCCGATGTTGTACCACTGTACTCCAGCCTGGGTGACAAGAGTGAAACTCTGTCTCAAATAAATAAATAAACAAACTACATGGTACAGACCCAAATTGTCTCAGTGGCTCCAGCCTGGCCCATTCTAGATCAGCCTTCAGCTAGTCATCGATCCCCAGGCAGATCAGCAGAGCCACCTAACCAACCACCCCAGCCTGTGGGTAATAAGCACTACTGTCATTTTGGGGTTGTTTCTTATACAGCATTACTGTGGCGATCAATAATTGATACAGAACCCAAGTGGCTTTATTTGCCTAGAAATCCAGAAGGGGTAGAAAGAAGACGGCTTTGGCTTTGTTTCCACTGTCCCACTGCTCTCTCCCCCTCTCCCTCTCTCTCCGCCTCTCCCTCTCTCTCCGCCTCTCCCTCTCTCTCCGCCTCTCTGTCTCTCTCCATCTCAAATGGCCCTAGAGTTCAAGTTCTCTCAGAAGCCCCATGCAAGAATGGGCTGGCAGTAGGGACTGTGTGCCCACTTTGGACAAGGCACTGGGAATCCCACTGTGGACACAACACACAGAAACCTCCAAGAGTTCACAGTCTAGTGAAGAAAAGAGACAATAAACTGGCAAGTACAATGCAGTGTGATAAACACCAAGATAAGGCCTCAGAGAAAGGGCTCCTAAGTCCAACTAGGGCAAATGTCAGGAAACACTTCCCCCAGGAAGCCAAACTGAGATCTGATGGACAAGTAGGAATCAGCCAAGAAAAGGTGAGGATGGGTTCCCAGGCAAAGGGAGCATGTTCAAAAGCCCAGATCAGCAGCCGCAGCATGTTAGAAATACAAATTATCAAGCCTCACCCCAAAACACCTAGATCAGAAACTGCGGGAGAGCAGCAGCCCTTTGTGTTTTATTTATTTATTTTTAACAAATCGGCAATTATTTAACTTTTTTTTTAAGAGATGGGGGTTGGGGGGGGTCTCACTCTGATGTCCTGGACAGTCTTGAACTCCTGACTTCAAGCGATCCTCCCACCTCAGCCTCCCAAAGTGCTGGGATTACAGGAATGATTCATTATACCTGGCCCAGCATCTGTGTTTTAGCAAGCCCTCCAGGTGATTCTGACGCCCATTCAAGACTGACAGGTGTCCGGGTGTGGGTATGCCTGCTCAGGCCTGTAATCCCAGGGCTTTGGGAGGCTGAGGTGGGCGGATCACTTGAATCCAGGAGACTGAAGCTACAGTGAGCCACAATTGTGACACTGCACTCCAGCCTGGGCAGCAGAGACACCCTGTCTCTTTTTTTTGTTTGTTTAATGTAAATAATTGTTTTTTTCTTTTTTAGAGATGGTGGGGGGGCTGGGGGGGGGTCTCACCATGTTGCCCAGGCTGGTCTTGAACTCCTGGACTCAAGCATTCCACTCAGACCCACCTCGGGCTCGCAAAGTGGTGGGATTACAGGCGTGAGCCGCCACGCCCAGCCAACCCTGACTCATAAAAAAGACTGACAGGTGCTAACGGGCATTAGACTGTCACTAGGTAACAAGAAGCAAATGCAACCCATTTTGCTGAGAAGTTTCACAATTGTCCAGCCCCCTCCACAATCAAGACCCAATACAAAGAGGCTGCAGGAATAGGAAGATGGGCAGAACCTGTTGGGGTGATAAAAATGATGAATTAGTGGTGATGGCTGTATAGCCCTGGACTACACTAAAATCCCCTGAGGGGTACACTTTAAAAGGGTGAATTTTGTGGCATGTAAATTATATCTTGAATAAAGCTGTTATAGAAAAAATAAACTGCCACTTGCCCCTGGCAATCCTTCCCATTTAAGTGAAAGAGTCATCATTATCTGTATTTGGCCTCTTGTCTGCTTAGAAGGGGCTCCCTTTGAAAGATCTGAAGCCAGCCTGGAGCCCCAGGAAGTTCTGATTCTCTCACCATTTTGGCCACACCATTCCCAAAAGACTGTTCAGCCAAGTCAGGATGAAAACAAACGAACAAACAAACAAAACACCAAATTTTAAAAACTAAGCCACTTGCTGAAAGGTGGAGAATGCCATCTGATGACAGAGATTCCAAAACAGCAAGAAATGCTTCTGAGCAATCACTTTAAAAAGCAGGTGAGGGCCAGGGGTGGTGGCTCACGCCTGTAATCCCAGCATTTTGGGAGGCCGAGGCAGGTGGATCACTTGAGGTCAGGAGTTGGAGACCAGCCTGGCCAACATGGTGAAACCTCATCTCTACTAAAAATTAGCTGAATGGCCGGGCGTGGTGGCTCCTGCCTGTAACCCCAGCACTTTGGGAGGCCAAGGTGGGCAAGATCAAGAACTCGGGACCAGCCTGGCTAACACGGTGAAACCCCGTTTCTACTAAAAATACAAAAAATTAGCCGGGCGTGGTGGCGCACACCTGTAATCCCACCTACTCGGGAGGCTGAGGCAGGAGAATCCCTTGTACCTGGGAGGCGGAGGTTGCAGTGAGCCAAGATCGCACCACTGCATTCCAGCCTGGGTAACAGAGCAAGACTCTGTCTCAAAAAAAAAAGCAGGTAAGAATTCTTTTTATTTATTTATTTATTTATTTACTTTTTTTTTGAGATGAAGTCTCGCTCTGTTGCCTAGGCTGGAGTGCAAGGCGTAATCTCGGCTCACTGCAACCTCTGCCTCCAGGTTCAAGCAATTCTCCCGCCTCAGTCTTCTGAGTAGCTGCGATTACAGGCACCCGCCATCATGCCCCGCTAAGTTTTTGTATTTTTGTAGAGACGGGGTTTCACTGTGTTGGCCAGGCTGGTCTTGAACTCCTGACCTCAGGTGATCTGCCCACCTCGGCCTCCAAAAGTGCTGGAATTACAGGCGGGAGCTACCGCACCCAGCCAAGAATTGTTTTTAAATTATTAGGATTGGGAACCCAAATTATCCAGTGGCAACCGCCACAAGGGAAAGGAAGATGAACTTTAGAGTTACAGATGCAACATGTGTTCATGCAAGGGGCAGGTCTGCAGGTTGCATGAACCTAACTCCTTGGCAAAGAAATAAAGGAACAGTGGCTTGGAAAAAAGCCGTGGTGAAACTTTAGTCTTGGAACTTGAGCTAACATTGTTTTCTCCTCCAAGGCATAGAATGACATGATCACAAAAGAAACCATTTGAAGGCATTTCACTTCTCCTGGTTTGGCTTACTCCATTCTTTTTTAAACCACTGTATCTGAAGGTGCCCTTGGAGATCATCTAGTCCAGAGATGTGGCTGCCCTGTGGGCTGGGTTGAAGATGAGATTGAGTCCTGGCTCAGTGGAAAAAGAACACAGTCATCGATTAGTGATGTCTGACATAGACATGGAAGGGGTAGTTCTTGCCTGGCAGTCCTAAACCTCCTCACTTTACTACTGAGAAAATTGAGATTTAGGAAGATTAAGTTATCACTTAAAGTCCCAAGCAAATCACTGGGAGATGTGGGATTGTGACTCAGGTCACGTTACTCTGGTCTCCTGCACCAGACAGGATGCAATGATAAAATATAGTAACAAGTTTAGAAGTCATTCATATGGTGTCCAGAGGGTCCTTCTTGCCCCCCAACCTTAAATGTACAATAGAGAACCGAAGAGGGAGTAATATAAACTCCCTGATGCTGCCCATGTATTATTATTTACAGAGTAAGAGTTATACCCAAACATTTATTTATTTTTTTAAAGCAACTTTTCCCAAGAATAACCTAGGATTTACAATCCGGGGTAGCTAGTGGATGCATATAAGTTGTCTGGCATTGAATGTCAGGAGAAAAAATTTTTTCCCCAAAAACTCCCAACTTAAAAAACAAACACACAACAAAAATACACCAAGCTCAGGAAGCCCCCTGGCATCATACACAAAGGTGAAGCAGGTCTGGGCATCAAAATAGCTGGGCAAAGGCCCAACATGGTGGCTCACACCCATAATCCCAACACTTTGGGAGGCCGAGACAGGAGAATCGCTTGGGTCCAGGAGTTTAAGACCAGCCTGGGCTCAAGCGATTGTAGAGACCGTCTCTACAAAAAAATTTTAGAAATTAGCTAGGCGTGGTGGTGCACGCCTGTAGTCCCAGCTACTTGTAGGCTGAGGTGGGAGGATCAGTGCAGTGATTGCACCACTGCACTCCAGCCTGGGCAACAGAGCGAGAGCCTGGCTCGAAAAAAATAGCTGGTCATAGCAGTGGAGATAGGTTCCCCATGGGGCGGGTGGCAGTCAGCCTGAAAGCCAGGTCATTCCAGCAGGATGACTTCATCCCAGGGTTCTTCTCACTTCCCAGGTTCCTGGTGTTCATCGTGCAGGAAACACTGCAAACAGCTGGGGAGATGGGAATACTTGACAACCACCTTTCACGTCCAGAGATGACCAACTGGGAACTGTCCTCCCCCATCACCCACACCCCAGCACAGTGATTACTCAGCCAAATGCCTGCAGGGCCAGCAGGTAACACCCATGACTGAAGGTGGCGGGGCAAATATTACAACAGGGAGAGGTGGAACAAATTTGGGCTCACTTGCCCTAGATAAGAGGATGACCACTGCCCAATTCCAACTGGGAAAGCAGGCCCCGTGTTGCCAGACCTTCAGATTTTTCCAGATAAACTGGAAATCTAGAGATGTTATTGTTTTTAAATGGTTGGTAAAAAAAAAAAAAAAAAAAAAAAGCAAAATAAAATTGTATGAGCCTAATAATTAGGAACTTTTGGCACTTGCTGCTAAGAAGCTCCAGCATACTTTACAACCCATCTCCAGAAACGTGCAAGAGGAGACCCGTTGGGTGGAGCAGACCCGGGAACACAAAAAGTAGCGCTCTGCCTGCATCCTGGCAAACTTCACCACCTCCTGGCTCCATCTCCTCTCCCTGCACCCCAGCCTCCTCCCAGCTTGTCACACTCCCAGCACACAGCAGGCATGCTGGTGAATTAAATTCAAATATATATAAATAGTTCAATCTTTTTACATTCTACATATTTTTGTAAGCACCCCCCCAATTCTTTTTTCGTAGCAAAGCAGACCATAGATGAAGCATTTCAGACCTTTTGTCAATCATGTCAAGTGTGAGGGGAAGTCTTTTATAAGTCAGCCAAGTATTTCAAAATAAAAAGCTTTTCCAAAAGTAAAGGCGGAAGACCCCGCTTTGAAGGCGCTGGTCGGCACAGGAAGACTTGCAAAGGTGTGTAGGGAAGTCCACCGGTTACAGGTGTAAGGCGAGTTCAACCTTGGGCAGAGGGAGGAGAAAAATAAAGTGGGAGTCTCGAGTTTGAGCACCAGCGTATGAGGTATTACTAAAACCAGAACGCGAATTTACATCCGACGCTTAAAAAAAAAAAAATCACTTTCCCGGCACACGTGCCTCTTTATTTTGCCCCCGCACGTCGGCTCGGCTTGGCTCCTCTGCAGCCTCACCGGCTGCCCACCCCAGGAGGCTGGGGGTATCTCGCCCCGCACCGGGCGCCCGGGAAAATTCCTTCCTGCAAAGACGGCCGAGCTGCGAGCAGGAAACCAAGACCCTCCTGGGGCAGCCTCTAGGCTGGGGCCACCACGGATCCGGACGGAGTCGGAGGGAACTGGGTCTCTCGCTGTCCCCTCCCCACCGCTGACTGGGAAAACTCAACTTTTCCCTCCAGATCACGGCCCCTTACCTACGGCGACCCAGCCGGCCAGGAGCGCCCCGAGGCAGACGAGGACGCGGGGCTCGGACGCACTGCCGCCTGCGGCCATCTCGCCCCAGATCCCGGCTCAGGAAACGCAGGCTCGGGCTGGGCTGGACGTGTGTGCCCCAGGGCCCCGGGGCCCGGGGTACTGAGGGCTCCTCCCAGGTCCTCGGAACGGCAGAGTGGCCCCACTTTCTCGGCCCCCAGGAAGGATGCTTGGCTGAGCCGAGTGTCCAGGGCCGGCAGCGGAGCTCGGCTGCAGGCTCGGGTCCCCGCTCCCGAGCGCCCTGGCCGGGGAGGGAGGGCGCACCCCGCCCCCTGCGCCCGCCTGCCCACTCCTGCCGGCGGAAAACAACAGGAGCGGGCTCCCTCCCGCCTCCCAGCCAGGCGGGAGCCCAACTTCCTCTACCTTGGCCAGGGAGGAGGGCTTTCTGCCGAGGGCGCGCCGAGCCGGGTCCCGCCGGGCCAGGGGCGGGGCGCGGAGGCTGGGCCCTCCCCAGTCCACTCCGCCCGGGACAGCAGTACCGAGTCGCGGGGACAGCGGGCGGGACGGAGCCCTGCAGCTGCCGCAGGACGCACCCCCCCGCCGCTGCCCCGGGCTGCAGAACCCGGAGGAAGCGGTTGCCAAGCTGCAGAACGCAGGACCCCCCTGGCAGTCCCCGCTGAGCGTCTCGAGGGATTCCCCTCTGTGTCCCTGGGCGCAGGGCGGGCGCCAAGGCCGCCATCGCTTCCTTTCCTTACCCTCTGCAAAAGGGAGCCAGAGAAAGATGATCCCCTGACTTTCAGCCAAAGCAGCCACGAGACTCCGGTTCTCCAGTGAACTGGCTGGGACCACACAGTGACAGCGAGAGCCAAGGAGTCCCCAGGACGTGTTTCTCAAGAGTTTTGTTTTTGCTTTTCCCTTTTTAGTGCTCCCACCCCCTACCCAGTCAGATTCCCAGGCTAAGCTCCTCTCTTCCCTGCCATGCCCTCATCCCATTCTGTCCTGGGGAAAATGCGGCTTTGATATCCTCAGGAAGAGCCATCCATAAAACAGCCCTAGGAGAAACTTCTTGTTTCAAATAATAATAATAATAATAATAATATGGCAGGGCGTGGTGGCTCACACCTGTAATCCCAGCACTTTGGGAGGCCGAGGTGGGCGGATCACAAGGTCAGGAGTTCGAGACCAGCCTGACCAACATGGTGAAACCCTGTCTCTACTAAAAATACAACAATTAGCCGGGCATGATGGCGGGCGCCTGGAATCCCAGCTACTGGGTAGGCTGAGGCAGGAGAATCGCTTGAACCCAGCAGGCGGAGGTTGCAGTGAGCCGAGATCACGCCATTGCACTCCAGCCTGGGCGACTGAGCGAGACTCCATCTCAAAATAAATATTAACGTTAAAAAAAAAATCATTAGTTCTGTTGTTCAACGGTCCCCTTATTGAAATGCTTCTTCCATGAGGAAATCCTCTTGAAACCACTTTAAAAAAAAAAAAATGTTTCTCCTGGTGAACTGAGCAATGAAGCTGAACAGTTCTGCCTTTTTTACTTTTCTGTTTTTTATTTTTTTGAGACAGGGTGTCACTCCAGTTGCCCAGGCTAGAGTGCAGTAGCACAATCATACCTCGCTGCAGCCTCAAACTACCAGGCTCAAGTGATCCTCCCACCTCAGCCTCCCGAGTAGCTGGGACTACAGGTGTGCAGCACCACGCCCAGCTAATTTTTGTAATTTTAGTAAAGACAGCGTTTCTCCATGTTACCCAGGCTGGTCTCGAACTCCTGACCTCAAGTGATCCACCCGCCTTGGCCTGCCAAAGTGTTGGGATTACAGGTGCGAGCCACCGCGCTCAGCCCTTTTTTATTCTTTGCTCAAATATTTTTAAATAACTGTTCATCAGCTGGGCACGTTGGCTCATGCCTGTAATCCCAGCACTTTGGGAGGCCGAGGCAGGTGGATCACCTGAGGTAAGGAGTTCGAGAGTAGCCTGGCCGACATGGTGAAACCTCGTCTCTACTAAAAATACAAAAATTAGCCCGGTGTGGTGGCAGGCGCCTGTAATCCCAGCTACTTGGGAGGCTGAGGCAGGAGAATCGCTTGAACCCAGGAGGTGGAGGTTGCAGTGAGCCGAGATCGCGCCATTGCACTCCAGCCTGGGGAGAAGAGCGAGACTTCGTCTCAAAAAAAATAAATAAATAAAAAATAAAATAACTGTTCATCAGATTCTTGACAGGAATTTTGTTTGTTTGTTTTTTGAGACGGAGTCTCGCTCTGTCGCTGCATGCTCCGCCTCCCAGGCTCATGCCATTCTCCTGCCTCAGCCTCCCGAGTAGCTGGGACTACAGGCTCCTGCCACCATGCCCGGATAATTTTTGTATTTTTAGTGGAGACGGGGTTTCACCGTGTTAGTGTGGGGAAAAGCAAGAGAGATCAGATTGTTACTGTGTCTGTGTAGAAAGAAGTAGACATGGGAGACTCCCTTTTGTTATGTACTAAGAAAAATTCTTCTGCCTTGAGATTCTGTGACCTTACCCCCAACCCCGTGCTCTCTGAAACATGTGCTGTGTCAAACTCAGGGTTAAATGGATTAAGCGCGGTGCAAGATGTGCTTTGTTGAACAGATGCTTGAAGGCAGCATGCTCCTTAAGAGTCATCACCACTCCCTAATCTCAAGTACCCAGGGACACAAACACTGCGGAAGGCCGCAGGGACCTCTGCCTAGGAAAGCCAGGTATTGTCCAACGTTTCTCCCCATGTGATAGTCTGAAATATGGCCTTGTGGGAAGGGAAAGACCTGACTGTCCCCCAGCCCGACACCCGTAAAGGGTCTGTGCTGAGGAGGATTAGTAAAAGAGGAAGGAATGCCTCTTGCAGTTGAGACAAGAGGAAGGCATCTGTCTCCTGCCCCTCCCTGGGCAATGGAATGTCTCGGTATAAAACCCGATTGTACGTTTCATCTACTGAGATAGGGGAAAACCGCCTTAGGGCTGGAGGTGGGACATGCAGGCAGCAATACTGCTTTGTAAAGCATTGAGATGTTTATGTGTATGCATATCTAAAAGCACAGCACTTAATCCTTTACCTTGTCTATGATGCAAAGACCTTTGTTCACGTGTTTGTCTGCTGACCCTCTCCCCACAATTGTCTTGTGACCCTGACACATCCCCCTCTCAGAGAAACACCCACGAATGATCAATAAATACTAAGGGAACTCAGAGGCTGGCGGGATCCTCCATATGCTGAACGCTGGTTCCCCGGGTCCCCTTATTTCTTTCTCTATACTTTGTCTCTGTGTCTTTTTCTTTTCCAAGTCTCTCGTTCCACCTTACGAGAAACACCCACAGATGTGGAGGGGCAACCCACCCCTTCAGTTAGCCAGGATGGTCTCGATCTCCTGACCTCGTGATCCACCTGCCTCGGCCTCCCAAAGTGCTGGGATTACACGCGTGAGCCACCACGCCCGGCCTGGAATTTTTTTTTTTTTTTTTTTTAGACAGAGTCTCCCTATATCATCCAGGCTGAAGTGCAGTGGTGTAATCATACCTCACTGCAGCCTCAACCTCCTAGGCTTAAGTCCATCCTCCCAGAGTGCTGGAATTACAGGCATGAGCCACTGCACCCAACTTGGTTCTTGCTTTTCATGTTTGACCTTGTGGAGATCCTATACTAACCAGACCTGTTTCCTGTATCCTCAGTACCTGCCAGCTAGTTGCCATTCTAATATACATTTGTTGAGTAAACAAATGAGAGTTGATTAGTTTTGATATTGTAGTTCCTCAGCTTTTCTGGCAAACACCTTACATCCTCACCTGCAATAAACAAGCGGTAGATAAAATCAGTAACTGGGCCAGGCAAGGTGGCTCATGCCTATAATCCCAGCACTCAGGAAAGCCAAGGTGGGCAGATCCCTTGAGGTCAGGAGTTCGAGACCAGCCTAGCCAACACAGTGAAACCCCATCTCTACTAAAAATAAAAAATTAGCTAGGCATGGTGGTGCATGCTCGTAATCCCAGCTACTTGAAAGGCTGAGGCAGGAGGGTTGCTGGAACCTGGGAGGTGGAGGTTGTAGTGAGCTGAGATTGTGCCACTGCACTCCAGCCTGGACAACACAGAGAGACGCTGCTCAAAATAAATAAATAAATAAATAAATAAATAAATAAATAAATAAATAAATAAATATTTTTAATTAAAAAAATAAAACCAATAACTGGCCAGTTTTCAGCAGAGGGCCTGGAATTCTCCATGGCCTCATGGTGGCTTGCCCAGGGCGGCCTTCCTGACATATTGGCCAGGTCGACGCATAGTTCTAATCTCACTGGACCCTCCCTGCAACCCTTGGACCTAAGGTGCAGTGCCACATACCATCGGTTTTATTTATTTATTTTTGAGATGGAGTCTTGCTCTGTCCCCCAGGCTGGAGTGCAGTGGCATGATTTCCGCTCACTGCAGCCTCCGCCTCCTGGGTTCAAGCCATTCTCCTGCCTCCATCTCCCAAGTAGCTGGGATTACAGGTTCACGCCACCACACCTGGCTAATTTTTGTATTTTTAGAAGAGATGGGGTTTCACCTTGTTGGCCAGATTGGTCTTGAACTCCTGACCTCAAGTGATCTGCCTGCCTCAGCCTCCCAAAACGCTGGGATTACAGGCGTGAGCCACCACGCCTGGCCGGCCATCCAGTTTTATAAGTGAGCAACCTACAGCTCTGGGAGGTTACCTCTGAGTCACACAGCCGGCTGACTGGTGGTAAAGCCACGACTGACTGTGTGACTGCAACTCCAGCCCCATAAAGTTGCATATTTGTCACATGTGCAAAGGCTGCCAGGGCTAAGGGGACATGCATCTGAATGCTCTGTGTGTCACTGGATGATCAGACACCAGCCTTCACCTGAGCAGAGCTGGCCTGGAAAACACCACCCTCTTTGTTTTGACTGCAGGGGCTCAAGCCAGCCCTGAGTCAGAAGCTGTGTAAGGAGCTGCCCTGATGTCCACTTGCATTTCAGGTCACTCTGGACAGTAGAAAGTACCCTGCCTAGAACAATGTTCAGTGAGTTGGGAGTTTTGCATGGGGTCCCCAGCAATGTAGGGTCCTTTTAGAGCCCAAGTTTCCCTATCAGCAAAATAGACCTAATATTTATCTCATGGGATGTTGTAAAGATAAACTAGGTTGGGCTTTGAGGCCTAGGCTGGAAGACTTCTTGAGGCCAAGAGCTTGAGACCACCATGGGGCAACATAGCAAGACCCCCATGTCTCAAAAAAAAAATTTTTTTTTTAATTAGCCAGGGCCAGATGCAGTAGCTCACACTCATAATCTCGGCACTTTGGGAGGCTGAGGCTGGAGGATCACTTGAGCTCAGGAGTTCAAGATCACCCTGAGCAACATAGTGAAACCTTGTCTCTACAGATTTTTTTAACTTAGCCAGGCATAGTGGCACACCTATAGTCCTAGCTACTCAGGAGGCTGAGGTGGGAGGATTGCTTGAGCCCAGGAGGTAGAGGCTGTAGTGAACAATGATCATGCCACTGTACTCCAGCCTGAGCAACAGAGCAAGACCCTGTCTCTGAGAAAATAATAATAAAAATAATTAGGATAAACTGGGTTGACTTGTATGAAGAGACTCAACAAAAATCTAAGGCATGGTTTTGGAGCCTGTCATTTGATATGCCACTGATCCCACAATCCTATCTGGACCATGGGGCTCAAACACTTCTCTGTCCAGGGTGCTGCATGTGTGGGTTTTCCCCTGTCACCCAAGCTGGAGTGCAGTGGTATGAACAGAGCTCACTGCAACCGTCTCCTGGGCCCAAATGATCCTCCCACTTCAGCCCCCAGAGAAGCTGGGACTACAGGCACAGCCACCACACATGTATCATTTTTTTTGTATTTGTATTTGTATTTATTTTATTATTTTATTTTCATTTTTTTGGAGACAGAATCTCACTCTGTCTCCCAGCCTGGAGTGCAGTGGTGCAATCTCAGTTCACTGCAACCTCCACCTCCCAGGTTCAAGCAATTCTCCTGCCTCAGCCTCTGGAGTAGCTGGGACTACAGGCACGTGCCACCACACACAGCTAATTTTTGTATTTTTTTGTTTGTTTGTTTAGTAGAGATGGGACTACAGGCACACACTACTACCTCAGTTAATTATTTTTTGTAGTGATGTGGGGTGGGTCTCACTAATGTTGCCCAGGCTGATCTCAAATTCCTGGGCTCAAGCAATCCTCTTGCCTTGGCTTCCCAAAGTGCTGGGTTTATAGGGCTGAGCCACTGCACCCAGCCTGATTCACTTTTTAATTCAAAAAAACCAATGGAGTATCTCCATCCTCTGTTTTCTAAATGTGTCACTTTTTTTTCCTCATTATTCTTTCACTTTACAGTTTTCTTCTGCATTAAAACAATTTTTTTTTTTTTTTTTGAGACAGAGTCTCACTCTGTTGCCTAGGCTGGAGTGCAGTGGTGAAATCTCAGCTCACTGCAACCTCTGCCTCCCGGGTTCAAGCAATTCTTCTGCCTCAGCCTCCCAAGTAGCTGGGACTACAGGCGCCCACCACCATGCCCAGCTAATTTTTGTATTTTTAGTAGAGACAGAGTTTCACCATGTTGGCCAGGCTGGTCTTGACCCCCTGACCACGTGATCCACCCGCCTCGGCCTCCCAAAGTGCTAGGATTACAGGTGTGAGCCACCACGCCCGGCCCTAAAACAATTTTTAATTGTGGTAACATTAACATAACATAAAATCTATCACCTAAACGATTTTTTTTTTTGAGACTGAATCTCGCTCTGTCGCCCAGGCTGCAGTGCAATGGCATGATCTCGGCTCCCTGCAACCTCCGCCTCCCAGGTTCAAGCAATTCTCCCTGCCTCAGCCTCCTGAGTAGCTGGGATGACAGGCGCAGACCCCGCACCACACCCGGTTAATTTTTGTATTTTTAGTAGAGATGGGGTTTTGCCATGTTAGCCAGGTCTCAAACTCCTGACCTCAGGTGATCCGCCCAACTCAGCCTCCCAAAGTGCTGGGATTACAGGCAGGAGTGACCACGCCCAGCTAAGCCCACTTCTTAAAAGGAGGAGAGCAAAGAATTGATGGAAAAATATATGTCTGTGAAAGAATTAATGTAGGCTGGGCACGTTGGCAGATGCCTGTAATCTCAGCACTTCAGGAAGCTAAGGCAGTCATCAGGAGTTCAAAACCAGCCTGGGCAACATGGCTAAACCCCGTCTGTACCAAAAAAAAAGGGCCAGGCGCGGTGGCTCACGCCTGTAATCCCAGCACTTTCGGAGGCTGAGGTGGGTGGATCATGAGATCAGGAGTTCAAGACCAGCCTGACCAACACAGTAAAACCCTGTTTCTACTAAAGATACAAAAATTAGCCAGGCACAGTGGTATGTGCCTGTAGTCCGAGCTACTCGGGAGGCTGAGGCAGGAGAATCGCTTCAACCCAGGAGGCGGAGGTTGTGGTGAGCTGAGATTGCGCCAATGCACTCCAGGCTGGGCAACAAAGCAAGACTCAGCCAAAAAAAAAAAAATTCAAAAATTAATTGGGCATGGTGGTGTGTGCCTGTTGTTCCAGCTACTTGGGAGGCTGAGGCAGGAGGATCGCTTGAGCCCCGGGAAGTGGAGGTTGTGTGAGCCAAGATCGTGCCTCTGCACTCCAGCCTGGGCAACGGAGCCAGACCTTGTCTCAAAAAAAAAAAAAAAAAAAAATTGATCAGGCCAGGTGTGGTGGCTCACACCTGTAATCCCAGCACTTTGGGAGGCTGAGGTGGGCAGATCACAAAGTCAGGAGTTCAAGACCACACTGACCAATATAGTGAAACCCTGTCTCTACTAAAAATACAAAAATTAGCTGGGCGTGGTGGCACGTGCCTGTAGTCCCAGCTACTCGGGAGGCTGAGGCAGGAGAATTGCTTGAACCCGGGAGGCAGAGGTTGTAGTGAGCCGAGATCATGCCACTGCACTCCAGCCTGGGTGACAGAGCAAGACTCCATCTCAAAAAAATAAATAGGCCAGGCGCAGTGGCTCAGCCTGTAATCCCAGCACTTTGGGAGGCCGAGGTGGGTGTATCACCTGGGTCAGGAGTTCGAGACCAGCCTGGCCAACATGGTGAAACCCCGTCTCTACTAAGAGTACAAAAATTAGCCGAGCATGGCAGCGGGTGCCTGTAATCCCAGTTACTCAGGAGGCTGAGGCAGGAGAATAGCTTGAACCCAGGAGGCGGAGGTTGCGGTGACCTGAGATTGCGCCACTGCACTCCAGCCTGGGCAACAAGAGCAAGACTCCATCTCAAAAAATAAATAAATAAATATTTTTTATTAGATGATTATTTCTGTGTCCTGTCTAATAAACTTTTGCCTACCTGCAGGTCACAGAGATACGCTCCTGTGTTTTTCTAGAATTTGTATGGCTTATTTATTTTATTTTTTCTAATTTGAGACAGAGGAGTCTGTCGCCAGGCTGGAGTGCAGTGCACAATTTCGGCTCACTACAACTTCCGCCTTCTGGGTTCAAGCGAGTCTCCTGCCTCAGCCTCCCAAGTAGCTGGGACTACAGGCACATGCCACCACGCCCAGATAATTTTTGTATTTTTAGTAGAGACGGGGTTTCACCATGTTGGCCAGAATGGTCTCGATCTCTTGACCTCATGATCTGCCCGCCTCAGCCTCCCAAAGTGCTGGGATTACAGGTGTGAGCCACTGCGCCCGGCCATATGGCTTAAGTTTTATCATTAGGTATGTAATCCTATACAAAATTTTTTTTTTTTTTTTGAGATGGAGTTTCACTCTTGTTGCCCAGGCTGGAGTGCAGTGGCGTGATCTCCGCTCACTGCAACCTCCGCCTCCTGGGTTCAAGTAATTCTCCTGCCTCAGCCTCCTGAGTAGCTGGGATTACAGGCATACGCCACCACCCCTGGCTAATTTTTTTTTTTTTTTTTTTGAGACGGAGTCTTGCTCTGTTGCCCAGGCTGGAGTGCAATGGCGCGATCTTGGCTCACTGCAACCTCCGCCTCCTAGGTTCAAGTGATTCTCCTGCCTTAGCCTCCCAAGTAGCTGGGATTACAGGCACCCGCCACCATGCCCGGCTAATTTTTGTATTTTTAGTAGAGACGAGGTTTCACCATGTTGGCCAGGCTAGTCTCAAACTCCTGATCTCAGGTGATCTGCCTGCCTTGGCCTCCCAAAGTGCTGGGATTACAGGCGTGAGCCACCACGCCCAGCCTAATTTTGTATTTTTAATAGAGATGGGGTTTCACCATGTTGGTTAGGCTGGTCTCGAACCCTTGAACTCAGGTGATCCACCTGCCTCAGTCTCCCAAAATGCTGGGATTACAGTCATAAGCCACCGCACCTGGCCAAATTATTTTTTTGTATGGTGTTATGGTCGGAATATTTGTGTCCCCTCAAAACTCATATGTTGAAATTCAAATCCCTAAGTTAATGGTATTAGCTAGAGGGGCCTTTGGAAGGGGATAAGGTCATGAGTGTGGAACCCTCATGAATGGGATTAGTGCCCTTATAAAAGACACCCAAAGGAGCTTGTTCACTTCTTCCACCATGTGAAGATACAGTGAAAAGACAGCCATCTATGAACCAGAGAGTGGACCCCCACCAGACACCAAGTTTGCCAATGCCTTGATCTTGGACTTCCCAGCCTCCCAAACTGTAAGAAATACATTTATGTTGTTCATAAGCCAATAAATAAATAGATTATTAAAAATTTAAAAATTAGCCAGGCATAGTGGTGCATGCTTGTAGCCCTGACTACTCTGGAAGCTGAATCAGGAGGCTCACTTGAGCCCAGGAGTTCAAGACTTCAGTGAGCCATGATCATACTACCACACTCCAGCCTAGGCAATAGAGTGAGATCCTGTCTCAAAAGACAAAAAACAGTAAGTGAAGCAAACAAACAAGAAAAAATCCAAGCAATTTATAGTGAAATTCTCCTTGAAAGAAAGCCTTTTGGCTGGGCGCGGTGGCTCACACCTGTAATCCCAGCACTTTGGGAGGCCGAGGCGGGAGGATCACCTGAGGTCCAGGAGTTCGAGACCAACCTGGCCAACATGGTGAAACGCTGTCTCTACTAAAAATACAAAAAAATTAGCTGGGCGTGGTGGCAGGTGCCTGTAATCCCAGCTACTTGGGAGGGTGAGGCAGGAGAATCACTTCAACCTGAGAGCCGGAGGTTGCAGTGAGCCAAGAATGCACCATTGTGCTCCAGCCTGGGTGACAAGAGTGAAACTCTGTCTCAAAAAAAAGAAAAAAAAAAATAGAGAAAGAAACCCTTTTGCCCACCCCAAACCCCTAGTCTTCTTCCCCAGTGACGAGCTGTCTCACCAACTTCCATAGACTACAGTCTTTACTGTTTACCTAATATGCCCCTGTCAGAATATCATACAGCCATTAACACTTGTGTTTTCCAGTTTTTTTTTTTTTTAGAGAGCTGGGGTCTCACTCTGTTGCCTAGGCTGGAGTGCCACGGCACACTTCTCAAACTCCTGGGCTCAAATGATCTTCCCACGTCAGCCTCCTGAGTAGTTGAGACTACAGACCCTCACCACCATGCCTGGCCAATTTTTAAAATTTGTAGAGATGGAGTCTCAGTATGTTGCCCAGGCTGGTCTCAAACTCCTGGGTCAAGCCATAATCTTACCTCAGCCTCCCAAAGTGTTGGGATTACAGGCATGAGCCACTGCGCCTGGCAACTTGTATTTTTAAAGTTTATGTAACAATAAAGATCCCTCTATTGTGATTATCCAGATTTGTAACATTCAGTAAAAGTTTTTTTGATAGCAGCTTTATTTTAATTTTATTTTATTTTGAGACAGAGTCTTGCTTCGTAGCCCAGGCTGGAGTGCAGTGGCTCAATCTTGGCTTACTGCAACCTCCACTTCCCAGGTTCAAGTGATTCTCCTGCCTCAGCCTCCCGAGTAGCTGGGATTACAGGTGCTCAACACCACACCCGTCTAATTTTTGTATTTTTTTTAATTAGAGATGGGGTTTTACCATATTGCCCAGGCTGGTCTTGAACTCCTGACCTCAGGTGATCCACCCGCCTTGGCCTCCCAAAGTGCTGGGATTACAGGCATGAGCCACCACCCCCTGCTGATAACAGCTTTATTGAGATATAATTCATCCCATAGAATTCTCTCAGTTAAAGTCTACAACAATTCAATGGCTTTTAGCATAGTCACAAGGTTGTACAACCATTACTACCATCAATTTTAGATTTTCATCACTCCAAAAAGACACCCCATACCCTTTAGCTATCACCTTGCTATGGTTTGAATGTGTCCTCCAAAAGTTCATGTGTTGGAAACTCAGTCCCTCTACCCTCAAGAAGGGATTAGTGTTGCCATCGTGGGAGTGGTTTTGTTATAAAAGCAAGCGCTCTCTGGCTCTCTTGCTCTTGTCCTCTTACCATGTGATGCCCTCTGTTATGTTATGATACAGCAAGAAGGTCCTCACCAGATGCTTGTTCCATGCTCTTGGACTTCTCAGTCTCCAGAACCATGTACTAAATATACTTTTTTTCTTTATAAATTACCCTACCCAGTCTGTGGTATATATGCAACAGAAAACAGGCTAAGACACACTCACAATTTCCCCACCCCCTCCAACCCCCAGCAATCATGAATCTACTTTCTGTCTCTATGGTTTTGCCTATTCCAGACATTTCATGTTAACAGAAGCAAGCAATGTATGTTGTGACTGGCTTCTTTCACTTAACACAATGTTCTCAAGGTTCATCTACATTGTAGCTTGTATCAATACTTCATTTCATTTTATGGCCAAATTATATTCCGTTGTATGGAGATGTTAGTAGCAGTGAATCCATACGGGCCTGCAGCAACCTGAATCCTTGCCTCCTCAGAAGAGAGAATTCAACCAAGGGGCATAAGACAGAGTAAGAAACCAAGGCAAGTTTCACAGCAGGAGTGAAAGTTTATTAAAAAGTTTTAGCCGGGCATGGTGGCTCACGCTTGTAATCCCAGCACTTTGGGAGGTGGGCAGATCACCTGAGGTCCGGAGTTCGAGACCAGCCTGACCAACATGGAGAAACCCTGTCTCTACTAAAAATATAAAATTAGCCGGGCATGATGGCACATGCCTGTAATCCCAGCTACTCGGGAGGCTGAGGCAGGAGAATGGCTTGAACCTGGGAGGTGGAGGTTGCTGTGAGCTGAGATCGCACCATTGCACTCCAGCCTGAGCAACAAGAGCGAAACTCCGTCTCAAAAAAAAAAAAAAAAAAAGTTTTAGAACAGGAATGCAAGGAAATAAAGTACACGTGGAAGAGGGCCAGTAGGGAACTTGAGAGATTCAAGTGCATGGTTTGACCTTTGACTTGTGGTTTTATATGTTGGCAGTCTGCATGTACAATGGCCTGCCAGCACTTGGGAGGGGCTGCATGTGAGTGTGTTTACTGAAGCTATATGTGTGCTCACTTGAGGTGTTCTTCCCTTATCAGTTGAGTGTTCCTAGAGGAAGGTCATGTACCAGCTAAGCTCAACCATTTTGCCTCTTCATGCACATGCTTAAGCCCACTCACCCACTTCCTGAGATCTTACTGGGAAGCTGCTGATCACCAGTTTCTGGCGTTTCTATCTACTGGGAGACTGTCTTTCCCTGGCATCGGCTGCAACCAATGATTATTTGAGAGAGACAGTTTAACAACTGCCTGATCATCTCCTGATGGGGCGGAGGAGCCTCTCCTTCCCCGCTCAGCTCTGACTAACTACCTGCTGCAACAGAGATACCACCTTTTGTATATCCATTCATCTGTTGATTGATAGTCAATGAATATTGAAGCCATGAAGTGACTCAGAAACTGGGGCACCTCTTTCCTAAAGTCCTCCACTCCCTACCCATCATCCCACCTCTAGAAAGAAATTGATTTTGCTTCCCTTGCTTGCCTTACTGTGAACAGAGTGACATTTTTAAAAGCCTACCTCTCTTTATTTACAGTGGGGTTTCTGTGCCTGTGGTCCCAGCTACTCAGGAGGCTGAGGTGGGAGGAGTGCTTGAGCCTGGGAGATGGAGGTTGTAGTGAGCAGAGATCGCACCGTGGCACTCCAGCCTGAGTGACAGAGCAAGACCCTGTCTCAAAAAAATAAAAAATAAAAAAGATAGAATGGGCTTTCTTTTTGTTTGTTTGTTTTTCATTTTTGTTTTTGTTTTTTGAGACAGAATCTTGCTCTGTCACCCAGGCTAGAGTGCAGTGGTATGATCTTGGTTCAATGCAACCTCCACCTCCTGGGTTCAAGCAATTTTCGTGCCTCAGCCTCCAGAGTAGCTGGGATTACAGGCTTCCGCCACCAGGTCCGGCTAATTTTTGTATTTTTAGTAGAGAGGGGGTTTCACCATTTTGGCCAGGCTGGTTTGGAACTCCCGACCTCAAGTGATCCTCCCACCTGAGCCTCCCAAAATGCTGGGATTACAAGCATGAGCCACCACGCCCGACCTAAAGTGGCCAATGCACCTGGCTGGAATTTAGTCAAGCAATACTTTATGCCATTATTTTTTTCTTTTTTCAACAGGTTTAGTCAAACTATTTTGGATGTGTAGTTGGAATTCCCAATTTCTTAGGGTTCCAGTGAGACAGGAATAATACAGGGTGGTCACTAGAGAATAGAAAATTCCAGGTGGCAGTTTCACATGACTAGCAAAAGGAAACTTTTGCTGCAGAAGTAAGGGGCCGATAAGACCCTAAAAAACCAGGGTGTGGACCAAGCTGGCTAAGACCGACTGGACCCAACACGGTGCTGGATTTGATGTAGGTTTCACCAAGGACCTCATTATACACTCATTAATATACTAAATCCCACACCCATTGGGCATGGTGGCTCATGCCTGTAATCCCAGCACTTTGGGAGGCTGAGGCAGGCAGATCACCTGAGGTCCGGAGTTCGAGAACAGCCTGGCCAATACGGTGAAACCCCGTCTCTACTAAAAATACAAAAATTAGCCGGGCATGGTGGTGGGAGCCTGTAATCCCAGCTACTTGGGAGGCTGAGGCAGGAGAATTGCCTGCACCTGGGAGGCAGAGGTTGCAATGAGCCGAGATTGTGCCACTGCACTCCAGCCTGGGTGACAGAGTGAGACTCTGTCTCAAAAAATAATAATAATAAATAAATAATAAATAAATCCCACACACACCAGGGCCATGATAGATCCCTAAACACCCATATTTGGTGTAAAAATGGGTAGCACCACAATTCTGAGAAACCTCCACCTCTTCCCAAGAATCTTCATGAATATTCCACTGCTTGGTTAAAGAAACCCAAAAGAGCCGGGCGTGATGGCTCATGCCTGTAATCCTAGCACTTTGGGAGGCCGAGGCGGGTGGATCACCTGAAGTCAGTAGTTCGAGACCACCCTGGCCAACATGGTGAAACCTCGTCTCTACTAAAAATACAAAAATTAGCCAGGCGTGGTGGTGCCTGCCTGTAATCCCAGCTACTTGGGAGGCTAAGGCAGGAGAATCGTTTTAACCCAGGAGGCAGAGGTTGCAGTGAGCCAAAATAGCGCCACTGCACTCCAGCCTGGGCAACAGTGCAAGACTCCGTATCAAAAAAAAAAAAAAAAAAGAAACCCAAAAGGTAGAAACCCCAAGTCCCATCGGACTCTGTCTTGAGTCCACCCATACTCCCCTTTCTTGAGTGTGTATTCTTCGCTTTGCAATAAATCTTTGTACTTTCATCATTTTCTGACACACTCTTGAATTCCTTCTCCAGATGGTGCCAAGAGCGTGGATACTGGCTGGGGTTGAGGTCCCACCAGCCTCCGCCAAAAAAAAAAAAAAGAAAAAAAAGATTACAGTTTAGGGGACATGCAGCCTCTGGCTCCAAGAGTTTGAACCTCCCCAAATTACTCCTGGAAATAACATCACTATTGTAAAACCTAAGATCAGAGCTTGGGAAATTTTTCAGACCCTGCACTTGATGGATGGATCAGCTGATACCACCCAGACCAGTAATCTGGCTCAACCACCAGGAGCAGAAGACAGCAAGAAAAACTCACTTCGATCCCCTGATTCTATCTCCAACCTGACCAATCAGCACTCCCCACTTCCCAAGCCCCAACCCGCCAAGTTATTTTTTTTTTATTTTTTATTTTTTTTATTGATCATTCTTGGGTGTTTCTCGCAGAGGGGGATTTGGCAGGGTCACAGGACAATAGTGGAGGGAAGGTCAGCAGATAAACAAGTGAACAGAGTTCTCTGGTTTTCCTAGGCAGAGGACCCTGCGGCCTTCCGCAGTGTTTGTGTCCCTGGGTACTTGAGATTAGGGAGTGGTGATGACTCTTAACGAACATGCTGCCTTCAAGCATCTGTTTAACACAGCACATCTTGCACCGCCCTTAATCCATTCAACCCTGAGTGGATACAGCACATGTTTCAGAGAGCACAGGGTTGGGGGTAAGGTCACAGATCAACAGGATCCCAAGGCAGAAGAATTTTTCTTAGTACAGAACAAAATGAAAAGTCTCCCATGTCTACCTCTTTCTACACAGACACGGCAACCATCCGATTTCTCAATCTTTTCCCCACCTTTCCCCCCTTTCTATTCCACAAAACCGCCATTGTCTTCATGGCCCGTTCTCAATGAGCTGTTCAGTACACCTCCCAGATGGGGTGGTGGCCGGGCAGAGGAGCTCCTCACTTCCCAGTAGGGGCGGCCGGGCAGAAGCGCCCCTCACCTCCCGGACGGGGCGGCTGGCCAGGCGGGGGGCTGACCCCCCCCACCTCCCTCCCGGACGGGGCGGCTGGCCGGGCGGGGGGGCTGACCCCCCACCTCCCTCCCGGACAGGGCGGCTGGCCGGGCAGAGGGGCTCCTCACTTCCCAGTAGGGGCGGCCAGGCAGAGGCGCCCCTCACTTCCCCGACGGGGCGGCTGGCCCGGCGGGGGGCTGACCCCCCCACCTCCCTCCCGGACGGGGCGGCTGGCCGGGCAGAGGGGCTCCTCACTTCCCGGTAGGGGCGGCCGGGCAGAGGCGCCCCTCACCTCCCGGACAGGGCGGCTGGCCGGGCGGGGGGCTGATCCCCCCACCTCCCTCCCGGACGGGGCGGCTGGCTGGGCGGGGGTCTGACCCCCCCACCTCCCTCCCGGACGGGGCGGCTGGCCGGGCGGGGGGCTGACCCCCCACCTCCCTCCTGGACAGAGCGGCTGGCCGGGCAGAGGGGCTCCTCACTTCCCAGTAGGGGCGGCTGGGCAGAGGCGCCCCCCACCTCCCGGACAGGGCGGCTGGCCGGGCGGGGGTATGATCCCCCGACCTCTCTGCCGGACGGAGCGGCTGGCCAGGCAGGGGGCTGATCCCCCCACCTCCCTCCCGGACGGGGCGGCTGGCCGGGCGGGGGGCTGACCCCCCCACCTCCCTCCCGGATGGGGCGGCTGGCCGGGCGGGGGGCTGACCCCCCCACCTCCCTCCCGGACGGGGCGGCTGGCCGGGCAGAGGGGCTCCTCACTTCCCGGTAGGGGCGGCCGGGCAGAGGCGCCCCTCACCTCCCGGACGGGGCGGCTGGCCGGGTGGGGGGCTGACCCCCCCACCTCCCTCCCGGACGGAGCGGCTGGCCGGGCAGGGGGGCTCCTCACTTCCCAGTAGGGGCGGCCGGGCGGAGGCGCCCCTCACCTCCCGGACAGGGCGGCTGGCTGGGCGGGGGGCTGACCCCCCCCACCTCCCTCCTGGACGAGGAGGGAGGACGCTCCTCACTTCTCAGACGGGGTGGCTGTCGGAGCAGAAGACAGCAAGAAAAACTCACTTCGATCCCCTGATTCTATCTCCAACCTGACCAATCAGCACTCCCCACTTCCCAAGCCCCAACCCGCCAAGTTATCTTTAAAAACCCTGATCCCTGAATGCTCCGAGAGACTAATTTCAGTAACAGTAAAACTCCGGTCTCCCGCACAGCCAGCTCCGCATGAATTACTGTTTCTCCATTGCAATTCCCTTTTTTTTTCCTTTTTCTTTTTTTTTTTTTTTTTGAGATGAAGTCTCGTTCTTGTCCCCCAAGCTGGAGTGCAATAGTGCGATCTCGGATCACTGCAACCTCCGCCTCCTGGGTTCAAGCGATTATCCTGCCTCAGACTCCTGAGTAGCTGGGATTACAGGCGCCTTCCATCACGCCCAGCTAATTTTTGTATTTTTAGTAGAGACGGGGTTTCACTATGTTGGCCAGGCTGGTCTCAAACTCCTGACCTCAGGCGATCTGCCTGCCTTGGCCTCCCAAAGTGCTGGAATTACAGGTGTGAGCCACTATGCACGGCCTCCCCTGTCTTAATAAATCCGCTCTGTCTAGGCAGCAGGCAAGGTGAACCCAATGGGCAGTTACATTATCGTTTTACAGATGAGGAAGCTGAGGCTCAGGGAAGTGAAATAACTTTCCAGATAAAGTCATAGCCTCAAGTCCATGTTTTTAAAATGCTGCCCTGGGTTATAGCATTCCCTAAAGTAGTGGTTCTTTTTTTTTGAGACGGAGTCTCGCTCTGTCGCCCAGCCTGGAGTGCAGTGGCATGATCTCGGCTCACTGCAAGCTCCGCCTCCCGGGTTCACGCCATTCTCCTGCCTCAGCCTCCCTAGTAGCTGGGACTACAGGCGCCCGCCACCACACCCGGCTAATTTTTTTGTATTTTTAGTAGAGATGGGGTTTCACCGGGTTAGCCAGGATGGTCTCGATCTCCTGACCTCGTGATCCGCCCACCTCGGCCTCCCAAAGTGCTGGGATTACAGGCGTGAGCCACCGCGCCCGGCACTTTCTTTTTTTTTTTTTTGAGAAGGAGTCTCACTCTGTATCCCAGGCTGGAGTGCAATGGCATGATCTCGGCTCACTGAAACCTCTGCCTCCTGGGTTCAAGTGATTCTCCTGCCTCAGCATCCCGAGTAGCTGAGATTACTGGCGTGTGCCACCATGCCCGGCTAATTTTTGTATTTTTAGTAGAGACGGGGTTATACCATGTTGGCCAGGCTGGTCTCGAACTCCTGACCTCAGGTGATCCACCCGCCTCAGCCTCCCAAAATGCTGGGTTTACAGGCGTAAGTCACCACGCGTGGCCAATAGTTGTTCTTAAACTGGAGTTGGGGGTTACGGAGATTAAGAACTTTGTGATAAGCCTGGGCAACATGGTTAGACCCATCTTTACAATAAATTATAAAATTAGCTAGGTGTGGTGGTGCGTTCCTGTGGTCCCAGCTGTTCAGGAGGCTAAGGTGGGAGGGTCACTTGAGCCCAGGAATTCGAGGCTGCAGTGAGCTATGATCACACCACTGCCCTCTAGCTGGGCAATAGAGCAAGACCGTCTCTGCTGGACGAGATGTCAGGGCATGGCATTGGCAAGTGGTGGGCTCGCAGGTCGTAGGTTAGTACAAAGAATTTACTGATGTCAGCATAGGTTTGAAAAAGAAAAAAAAATATTAGAAAGAACACTGCATAAAAGTACTGCGGGACTCCTCAGCACGAGAGGACTGAGTGCCCTGCGGTGAATTTTCCTTCCAGGTATTTATGGACCTTAAAGCAGGAGCTTAAGGGTAATTCGGACCATATTAGCTGTGTAGGCCACGATACGTGATTACATTTGTAGACATTTTGGTCCCTTAATGTCAGCCAAGGTTTGCACAATGAGTTTTGATATGCATGCATTTCAGAGATGTATAGGAATTCTAGTTACAGGCCAGGCGCATTGGCTCATGCCTGTAATCACAGCGCTTTGGGAGGCCGAGGTGGGCGGATCACTTGAGGTCAGGAGACCAGCCTGGCCAACATGGTGAAACCCCGTCTCTACTAAAAATATAAAAATTAGCTGGGCATGGCGGTACACGCCTGTATTCCCAGCTACTTGGGAGGCTGAGGCAGGAGAATCGCTTGAACCCAGGAGACCGAGGTTGCAGTCAGCCAAGATTGTGCTACTGCACTCCAGCCTGGGTGACAGCTAGACGCCATCTCAAAAAAAAAAAAAAAAAAAAGAGAAGAAAAGAAATTCTAGTTAGAAATTTTTTGAGGAAAGAAGCCTGGAACCAGATGCCAGCTTTAGGTTAAAAATAAATAAATAAATAAAAAGAAAGAAAGATCAACTCAACAAAAGGCAGATTAATTGGAGAAAAGGCATCTAGATTTATTAACGTGAGCAAGAGGGGAAACTACAGAGGAATTACCCACACCTCAAGGGAATGTGAAGCATTAAATATCATTTGGAGATTACAGAAAGACAGGGGCTTCCATCCTGGCAAAACGGGTTATTGGAGGGAAAAAAGGAATTCGGGGAAAATAAAGGATTACTACGGAAATGAATGGGTCAGGAACTAGAAGGGAAATTAACTTGTAAACAGATGTCTTTGAAATGTGAATGAGCCTGACGTTATCTTACGAAAGGATCTGTTCAGGTGTGGTTACCTTCTGTGTCTTCCTTTCTGCAATAGATAAAGAGATAACAGAGAGGGAAAGAAAGAACAATTGTTTCTAATTGGGGGGTCTGGATTTTAGGTAGATAAAGGAACTTCCTGTGCTTTTGGATGGGAGGGAATATCAGAGAGATCCTTCTTCAGTTCAGCGTATCAAAGCCTCCATTTCTGAGCCCCAACAAAACAAAAAAGCCAATCCTGCTGGTCTGAACTGGAATTCTAAACTGGGTCAGTCTGGCCCAGGAAGTGGGGGGGCTGAAAAAAACTCACTTACAAACTGGAATCACCAGGTGGCGCTCTCGGCCCTGAACAGAATCTGGGTTCCACAGCCAAGGTCATCTCAGAGATAATAGTTGGTGCAAGCTTCATGGAACTCCAAAAATTTCAGAGATTATTGGTTCAACCAATCGCCTTAACCTTCCAGAGGAGTAAAAGTGTCCCAGAGTTGTTAAACAGCTTGCTCAAGGTCACAGCTCATGGACAAAGGCAGGGCTCACCCGCTTGTCTAATCCTGATATTTCTAAAATGTATCACATATAGCTCCCCGACCCATTCAACAAAGCACAGTATGCACCATGCAATATTTTCTTGTGATAATTCAAAGAATGAACTTTTGTGTATGAATATCGGGAACATTGGTGTCTGTCCTGTGCTATCTGTGGGAACTAGATAGATTAGAGGACCTTTATCCCACACACAAAATAGCTCTGGACTACTGTTTCTTTGTTCCAACAGCTACCTACATTTTTGTTAACTCCTCCGAGGGCTGAGGCACTGTGCAGAGGTTTTGGTCCTCCTATTGGTCAGGTTTGTTTATGTTTCTCTGTGTCTTTAGGAAGAGATATTTTTCCCTTCTCTGAGCTTCAGCTTATGGCTGTCAGTAAAAGTTGCCAGCAGGGAGGAGATAATAAATAATTGATAATTATTAATATAAATACACTTCTTGACATATTAGCAGCCAACAAACAGGAAAAAATGCTCAACATCATTAATCATCAGAGAAATGTAAATCAAAACCACAATAAGGCTGGCTGGCTCACGCCTGTAATCCTGGCACTTTGGGAGGTTGGGGTGGGAGGATGGTTTGAGGCCAGGAGTTTGAGAACAGCCTGGGCAACACAGTGAGACCCCCATTTTGAAAAAAGCTCTGTCACCAGGCTGGAGTGCAGTGGCGCGATCTCGGCTCACTGCAACCTCTGCCTCCTGGGTTCAAGGGATTCTCCTGCCTCAGCCTCCTGAGTAGCTGGGACTACAGGCACCCACCACCATGCCCGGCTAATTTTTATATTTTTAGTAGAGATGGGGTTTCACCATATTGGCCAGGCTGGTCTCAAACTCCTGACCTTGTGATCCACCCGCCTCGGCCTCCCAAACTGCTGGGATTACAGGCATAAGTCACCACGCTCGGCCGCAAATAATTTTTGTTGCTGGCCTGTTTCTGTTCAAAATTCTGCAGCCATAGATTTATTCTTTTGGCTAAACATTGTGCTTCCTGGATTTATTTTAATTTTAATTTAATTTTTATTTTTAATTATTTATTTATAATTTTTTTTTTCAGACAGGGTCTTGCTCTCTCGCCCAGGCTGGAGTCCAGTGGTGTGACCCCAGTTCATTGCAACATCCGCCTCCCAGTTTCAAGCAATCCTCCTGCCTCAGCCTCCTGAGAGGCTGGGATTACAGGCGCCCTCCACCACGCCCAGCTTATTTTTGTATTTTGGTAGAGATGGGTTTTTGCCATGTTGCTCAGGCTGGTCCCAAACTCCTGACCCCAAGCAGTCCACCTGCCTTGGCTTCCCAAGTGCTGGGATTACAGGCCTGAGCCACCATGCCTGGCCTAGTTTTATTTTTTTAAAGAGGAAGTCTCTGGAGGAGGCAGCACACTAAATTACTTCAGGATAAACAGTTCTTAGATAAAGTCTTTGTTTGAGACAGGGTCTCACTCTGTCACCCAGGCTGGAATTGAGTGGTGTGATCGCGGCTCACTGCAGCCTGCACCTCCCTGGCTCAAGCTATCCTCCCACCTCAGCCTCCCAAGTACCTGGGACCACAGGTGTGTGCCCTTATGCCCAGCTAATTTTTTGTATTTTTTGTAGAGATGTGGTCTCACTGTGTTGCCCTGGTGGGTCTCAAACTCCTGGGCTCAAGCGATTCACCTGCCTATGCCTCCCAGGCGTGAAACCCCATGCCCGGCTGATCCTTAGTTTCTTGATGGCACCCAGAAGTTTGATCAGCCCAGGAACCCAAGCAGCCTTGATCACCAGGGCTCTCTCCTTTTGCATACCTTACTCAAAAAAGCTCACAGCAGGCTGGGAGCAGAGGCTCACGCCTGTAATCCCAGCACTCTGGGAGGCCGAGGTGGGCGGATCACCTGAGGTTGGGAGTTTGAGACCAGCCTGACCAACATGGAGAAACCCTGTCTCTACTAAAAATACAAAATTAGCCAGGTGTGGTGGCGCATGCCTGTAATCCCAGCTACTCGGGAGGATGAGGGAAGAGAATTGCTTGAACCCGGGAGGTGGAGGTTGCAGTGAGCCAAGATCGTGCCATTGCACTCCAGCCTGGGCGACAGGAGCAAAACTCCGTCTCAAAAAAAAAAAGAAAAAAATATTTCTACATTTTTTATCTCACTCTAAAAAATACCACAGTTAACTATTTGTTTTTTATTCTTTCGGATATGCATTTATGTACATATGCATTATATGGACACATTAACATATATATATTTAAAGACATAAATAAGGTCACACACTACATGTTGTTGTTTTTTGAGCCTCTCTCTGTCACCCAGACTGGAGTGCAGTGGCGTGATCTTGGCTTACTGCAACCTCCACCTCCTAGGCTCAAGTGACCCTCTTACCTCAGCCTCTGGAGTAGCTGGGACCACAGGTGAGGGCCACCACACCTGGCTAAATTTTGCATTTTTTGTACAAATGGGGTTTCGCCATGTTGCTCAGCTGGTCTCAAACTCCTGGGTTCAAGCAATCTGCCCGCCTTGGCCTCCCAAAGTGCTGGGATTAAAGATGGTGAGCCACTTTGCCAGGCATGTATGTATGTGTATGAGTGTGTGTATATATGTGTGTGTGTGTGTATATATATATATATACACACACACACACACATATATATTTGTTTGTTTGTTTTGTTTTGTTTGAGACAGAGTTTCACTCTTGTTGCCCAGGCTGGAGTGCAATGGCATGATCTGGGCTCACCGCAACCTCCACCTCCCTGGTTCAAGCGATTCTCCTGACTCAGCCTCTCCAGTAGCTGGGATTACAGGCATGCGCCACCACGCCCGGCTAATTTTGTATTATTAGTAGACATGGGGTTTCTCCATGTTGGTCAGGCTGGTCTCGAACTCCCGACCTCAGGTAATCCACCCACCTGGGCCTCCCAAAGTGCTGAGATTACAGGTGTGAGCCACCACGACTGGCCCACCTCAGCCTCTTGAATAGCTGAAACAACAGGCACCCTGCCACCCCACCAGCTAATTTTTGAATTTTTTCTTTTTTCTTTTTGTCATGGAGTCTAGCTCTATTGCCTAGGCTGGAGTGCAGTGGCATGATCTCGGCTCACTGCAACCTCCACCTCCCAGGTCCAAGCGATTCTCCTGCCTCAGCCTCCTGAGTAGCTGGGATTCCAGGTGTGTGTCACCATGTGCGGCTTTTTTGTATTTTTAGTAGATACAGGGTTTCACCATGTTGGCCAGGCTGGTCTCAAATTCCTACCCTCAAATGATCCACCTGCCTTGGCCTCCCAATGTGCTGGGATTACAGGTGTGAGCCACGGTGCCCAGTCATATTTCTGTATATGTGACATCTGCCCTTCTAGAACTTTGATCCAACTCTAGGGAATTGGCTTGGCAACCCTTTTTAATCTAATCTCTTTGTTTACTTACCTTGAACTTTTGGTCAAATGTTCACAACAGATAAACATGACTAAGTCAAAACAGTTGGGGAAGTAGAAATAAATTCCAGGTTGATGTGTTTTAATGAATGCAGTTTCTTAATTTCCGGAGCTTGCGGAAAATTCCGGAGCTTGCAGAAACTCATAACATTTTGATAAGTAGAGATGGAGTCTGTTTTAATTAAGTGGCCAGTATCATACATAATTAATATTAGCTGTGTACACACGCAAGGGGCTTACTCACCTGCTACTTAGATGCTGCTCTCTTAGGCTGATTAACAAGATCTCTGCATTGGTGTGTGCATCACTCATTTGCTACTTGCAGAAGACATCTTTTGCCTTTACGTTTCCTACCTGTATTTCTTTTTCTTTTCTTTCTTTCTTTTTTTTTTTTTTGAGACAAAATCTCACTCTGTCACCCAGGGAGTCTAGCTCTGTCTCCCCGGCTGGAGTGCAGTGGCACGATCTCAGCTCACTGCAACCTCTGCCTCCTGGGTTTAAGCAATTCTCCTGCCTCAGCCTCCTGAGTAGCTGGGATTACAGGCACCTGCTACCATGCTCACCTTTTTTTTTTTTTTTTGTATTTTTAGTAGAGACGGGGTTTCACTATGTTGGCCAGGATGGTCTTGATCTCCTGACTTCGTGATCCACCTGCCTCAGCCTCCGAAAATGCTGGGATTACAGGGGTGAGCCACCACACCCAGCTGTAATTTTGTATTTTTAGTAGAGATGGGATTTCTCCATGTTGGTCAGGCTGGTCTGGAACTCCCGACCTCAGGTGATCTGCCTGCCTCGGCCTCTCAAAGTGCTGGGATTACAGGCGTGAGCCACCACACCCGGCCTTTATTATCTTATAATTTCTATAGATCAGGGGTTCGGGGATACCAGAGCTGGGTCTTCCGCTGACCCAGGGTCTCACAAGGTTTCAATAAGGTGTCAGCCAGGTCTCGGGTCTCATTGTCAAAACCTTAGTCAAGCTGGGAGGGCAAGCTGAGGTGTCAGGTGTCCAAATAGCCAATTAAGCAATAAGCCATTGGCCAGGTGTACTGGGCTCATACCTGTAATCCAAGCGCTTTGAGAGGCCAAGGCAGGAGGATCACTTGAGCCCAGGAGTTTGAGACCGGCCTCGACAACATAGTGAGACTCTGTCTCTCCAAAAAAAAAAAAAAAAGAAAGAAAAACAATCAAAAAATTAGCAGGGCATGGTGGTGCACACCTGTAGTCCTAGCTACTCAAGAGGTCGAGGTGGGAGGATCACTTGAGCCCACATGGTTGAGGCTGCAGTGAACCATGATTGCACCACTGCACTCCAGCTTTGTGCACCACTGCACAAAGCGAGGCCCTGTCTCAAAAAATAAAAAAAATAATAAAAAAGATAGAAAGCAATAAGCCAAAAATGAAAGAGGAAAGGCTTTATCACTTGACTGTGATGGTATAAGGGCTAAGAGTGGAAAAGCACTAGGTATGAAATCAGGGTAGGAAACAGTGGGTTCAAGGTTTCCCGCTCCCATCCCTAGAAGGAGGCCTTGGCAGAAGCCCCATAGAAGACCTCTGCCCAAGGCCCCAGATAAAGAGACCTAGGATCAAAGGTGCTGCCTGGCTAGGAATGCAAATGTGTTCAAGAGCATGGCCGGCCAGGGCCACTGGAGTCTCTGACTCCAGTTCCCTTCAGACACTGCAGTGCATAGGCTGGGCACCCAGTGTGGTGTGGGGAGGGCAGCTTTCCCCGAGGCCGGCCAGGGAAAGCCTTCGTCATTGCCCACAGTCAGGCAGGCCTGAAGAATCTCACCTAGGTTTTCAGCCACGACCCGTACTCCCCACTCACCTGAAAGCCGGGCTTTCGGGGGAAGGATCCACTTCCAAGGTCACTCGCTGGTTGTTGGCAAAATTCAGTTCCTGGAGGGGTGTTGGGCTACGGCCTCAGGTCCTCGCTGGCTGTTGGCCAGAAGCCGCCCTTGGTTCCTTGCCACCTGGGCCTCTGCCACACGATGGCTTGCTTCCCAGAGGCCTGCAAGCTGAGAAAGTAATGGAGAGCGCGTGCTAGCAAGATGGAAGCCACAGCCTTATTTATTTATTTATTTATTTTATTTTATTTTTTTTCAGACAGTGTCTCGCTCTGTCGCCCAGGCTGGAGTGCAGTGGTGCGATCTCGGCTCACTGCAAGCTTCACCTCCTGGGTTCACGCCATTCTCCTGCCTCAGCCTCCCGGGTAGCTGGGACTACAGGCGCCCGCTACCACGCCCGGCTACTTTTTTGTATTTTTAGTAGAGACGGGGTTTCACCGTGTTAGCCAGAATGGTCTCCATCTCCTGACCTCGTGATCCGCCCGCCTCGGCCTCCCAAAGTGCTGGGATTACAGGCGTGAGCCACCGCGCCCGGCCCACCACAGCCTTATATAACGGAATCGGAAGTGACATCCTGTCCGCACGTCATATGTTGTTTGAGATAGGGTCTTGCTCTGTCTCCCAGGCTGGGGCGCAGTGGCATGATGATGGTTCACTGTAGCCCTGAACTCTTAGGCTCAAGCCATCCTCCAGCCTCAGCCTCCTCAGTAGTTGGGACTACAGGTGTGCCACCACACCTGGCTAATTTTTAAATTTTTGGGGGAGATGGGGGTCTTACCATGTTGCCCAGGCTGGTCTTGAGCTCCTGGGCTTAAGCAATCCTCCTGCCTCGGCCTCCCAAAGTGCTAGGATTATAGGCGTGAGCTGCTGCAACTGACCCAGCCTTACATAACTTAATCAGAAGTGACATCCCGTTTACATGTTATATTATTGATTAGAAGCAAGTTACTCAAGGGGAGGGGAGCACACGGGGCCATGAATACCAGGACGTGGGGTTCACTGGGTCCATCTTAGAAACTGTCTACCAGAATGGTTATCTGGAAACATGAAGGAGGAGTCTACTTGAAATTGAAACCACCCCACAGGTGGAAACACAGGAGGGAGACAGATACCTAAGGTATTAGGTAAGTCCCTGGATCCAGACACTCCTGAAGCCAATCACCCACCAGCATCTCAGTACATGAACAAATTACTTTTCTTCTTCTTCTTTTTTTTTTTATTTCTTGAGACTGAGTCTCGCTCTTGTTGCCCAGGCTGGAGTGCAGTGGTGCGATACCAGCTCACTGCAACCTCCGCCTCCCGGGTTCAAGCAGTTCTCCTGACTCAGCCTCCAAAATAGCTGGGATTACAGGCGCCCACCACCGCGCCTGGCTAATTTTTGTATTTTTAGTAGACAGGGTTTCACCATGATGACCAAGCTGGTCTCAAACTCCTGATCTTGGGTGATCCACCCGTCTCAGCCTCCCAAAGTGCTGAGGTTACAGGCATGAGCCACTGCACCTGGCCTTCTTCTTTTAAAATACCAGTTTGTCCAGGCGCAGTGGCTCATGCCTGCAATGCCAGCACTTTGAGAGGCCAAGGCAGGAGATCACTTGAGCTCAGGAATTTGAGACCATTAAGAGCCTTGTGGGGCTGGGACTACAGGCCCATGCCACTAGG
Source organism: Pan paniscus (assembly GCF_029289425.2). Lineage (NCBI taxonomy): Eukaryota > Metazoa > Chordata > Mammalia > Primates > Hominidae > Pan > Pan paniscus. Next base: position 126,194,628 of record NC_073259.2, read on the forward strand.
CCCAGCTAAGTTTTTTTTGTATTTTGTGTAGAGACAGGGTCTCACTATGTTGCTCAGGCTGGTCTCAAACTCCAGAGCTCAAGCGATCCTCCTACCTTGGCCTTACAAAGAGCTGGGATTACAGGTGTGAGCCACCCTGCCCGGCCCTACAAAGCTTTTGATGGCCCCTCTGTAGTCTCTAAGTATCACCTCCATTCTACATTAGCTCTTACCATTCACAACAGCTGTTTCTCCTTAGGCACTAGTGCTGATTAAAAAGTCGAATCTGACAATGCCATCCCCATCAAGCTACCAATGACTTTCTTCACAGAATTGGAAAAAACTACTTTAAAGTTCATATGGAACCGAAAAAGAGCCCGCATTGCCAAGACAATCTTAAGCAAAAATAACAAAGCTGGAGGCATCACGCTACCTGACTTCAAACTATACTATAAGGCTACAGTAACCAAAACAGCATGGTACTGGTACCAAAACAGAGATATAGACCAATGGAACAGAACAGAGCCCTCAGAAATAACACCACACATCTACAACCATCTGATCTTTGACAAACCTATCAAAAACAAGAAATTGGGAAAGGATTTCCTCTTTAATAAATGGTGCTGGGAAAACTGGCTAACCATATGTAGAAAGCTGAAACTGGATCCCTTCCTTACACCTTATACAAAAATTAATTCAAGATGGATTAAAGACTTAAATGTTAGACCTAAAACCATAAAAACCCTAGAAGAAAACTTAGGCAATACCATTCAGGACATAGGCATGGGCAAGGACTTCATGTCTAAAACACCAAAAGCAATGGCAACAAAAGCCAAAATAGAAAAATGGGATCTAATTAAAGAGCTTCTGCACAGCAAAAGAAACTACCATCAGAGTGAAGAGGCAACCTACAGAATGGGAGAAAATTTTTGCAATCTACCCATCTGACAAAGGGCTAATATCCAGAATCTACAAAGAACTTAGACAAATTTACAAAAAAAAATCAAACAACCCCATCAAAAAGTGGGCAAAAGATATGAACAGACACTTCTCAAAAGAAGACATCTATGCAACCAACAGACACATGAAAAAATGCTCATCATCACTGGCCATTAGAGAAATGCAAATCAAAACCACAATGAGATACCATCTCATACCAAATAGAATGGCGATCATTAAAAAGTCAGGAAACAACAGGTGCTGGAGAGGATGTGGAAAAATAGGAACACTTTTACACCGTTGGTTCAACCATTGTGGAAGACAGTGTGGCGATTCCTCAAGGATCTAGAACTAGAAATACCATTTGACCCAGCAATCCCATTACTGGGTATATACCCAAAGGATTACAAATCATGCCAGTATAAAGACACATGCACATGTATGTTTATTGCGGCACTATTCACAATAGCAAAGACTTGGAACCAACCCAAATGGCCATCAATGATAAACTGGATTAAGAAAATGTGGCACATATACACCATGGAATACTATGCAGCCATAAAAAATGATGAGTTCATGTCCTTTGGGATGAAGCTGGAAACCATCATTCTGAGCAAACTGTCGCAAGGACAGAAAACCAAACACCGCATGTTCTCACTCACAGGTGGGAATTGAACAATGAGAACACTTGGACACAGGGTGGGGAACATCACACACTGGGGCCTGTCGTGGGGTGGGGGGAGGGATAGCATTAGGCGAAATACCTAATGTAAATGATGAGTTAATGGGTGCAGCAAACCAACATGACACATGTATACATATATAATAAACCTGCACATTGTGCACATGTACCTTAGAACTGAAAGTATAATAAAAATAAATAAATAAAGCTTAATAAAAAGGTACACCCACTTTGGAGAAATGTTTGACAGTTTCTTACAAAATTAAACACCATATAATCCAGTAATCCTACTCCTGGATATTTACCCAAGAGAAATTAAGATATATGTCCACAAAAAGATATACTAGAATGTTTACAGGAGTTCATTCATAATAGTAAAAAAACTGGAAACAGCCCAAAGTTCATCAACAGATAAAAGGATAAACTGTGATTTAAAAAAAAAAGTGGCCGGGCGCAGTGGCTCATGCCTGTAATCCCAGCACTTTAGGAGGCCGAGGTGAACGGATCACCTGAGGTCGGGAGTTTGAGACCAGCCTGACCAACATGGAGAAACCTCATGTCTACTAAAAATACAAAATTAGCCGGGCATGGTGGTGCATGCCTGTAATCCCAGCTGCTTGGGAGGCTAAGGCAGGAGAATCGCTTGAACCCGGGAGGCGGAGGTTGCGGTGCGCCGAGATTGCGCCATTGCACTCCATCCTGGGCAACAAGAATGAAACTGTGTCTCAAAAGAACAAAACAAACAAAAATAGTCAACTCTGATTGGTTCCAGGTCATGCTGTTGAGTCAGGCCATTTCATAGGTGGTTTGAGAAGCCTTTGAATTGGCTGAAGGTGGGAGGGGTGTCAGTGGAAGGGCCCCTGAGGATGTCCTAGGGGCTGTGGGCATGGCAGGTATTCTGCAGCTTGTCTTGTTTAAGACACAAAGCAAGCCATTCTTCACAAAGATGGTTATGATTCTGGTTTGAATGATCACTAATTTTATTTTTTTTGAGAGAGGGTCTCACTCTGTCGCCCAGGCTGGAGTGCAGTGGCGCGATCTTGGCTCACTGCAACCTCCACCTCCTGGGTTCACGCCATTCTCCTGCCTCAGCCTCCCGAGTAGCTGGGATTACAGGTGCCCACCACCATGACTGGCTAATTTTTGTATTTTTAGTGGAGACGGGATTTCACCATGTTGGCCAGGCCGGTCTTGAACTTTTGGCCTCAAGCAATCTGCCCGCCTTGGCCTCCCAAAGTGCTGGGATTACAGGGGTGAGCCACTGCGCCTGGCCTGAATGATCACTAATTTAACATTGCTAAAGTCTGCATGATGAGGCTTTCCCGAGTTTACGCATGATTTGACATACCTGGTTTCCTTTTGGATGTGTGGTCGTCTGCATCAACCAAGGACTGTCGGAGATTAAGTGAGAACATAGAGGGTATTTTTTTTTTTTTTTTTTTTTTGAGACAGAGTCTCCCTCTGTCACCCAGGCTGGAGTGCAGTGGCGCGATCTCGGCTCATTGTAAGCGTCGCCTCCCGGGTTCACGCTATTCTCCTGCCTCAGCCTCCCGAGTAGCTGGGACTACAGGTGCCCGCCACCACGCCCGGCTAATTTGTTTGTATTTTTAGTAGAGACGAGGTTTCACCGTGTTAGCCAGGATGCTCTCGATCTCCTAACCTCGTGATCCACCAGCCTCAGCCCTCCAAAGTGCTGGGATTACAGGCGTGAGCCACCGCGCCCGGACATAGAGGGTATTTTTAAATGCTTTGAAATTCTCAAAGAGAAAAGGAAAAAAAAAAAGTCTCAATAGGAAAAATCTGACAAACGGAATCCCGGCGACCTGTTAATGGTTAATTCTCACAACAGTGTCTCAGTGCATATCCTTGGCCAGCAGCCAGCACCTCGGTCCCCTGGAGTGGCAGTTCCAAGTCACTGGCATGGCCACAACAGTTTCTGAACTCGAGCTAAGGACAGAACTTTGTTTTTGTCCAAAATTCCCTCATTATTATTTTTGTTTTGTTTTGTTGTTTTTTGAGACGGAGTCTTGCTGTGTCGCCCAGCCTGGAGTGCAGTGGCACGATCTTGGCTCACTGCAACCTCCGCCTCCCGGGTTCAAGCGATGCTCCTGCCTCAGCCTCCTGAGTAGCTTGGATTACAGGCGCTCACCACCACGCCCGGGTAATTTTTGTATTTTTCACAGAGACAGGGATTTCACCATGTTGACCAGCCTGTTCTCCAACTCCTGACCTCAGGTGAACCACCCGCCTTGGCCTCCCAGAGTGCTGGGATTACAGGCATGAGCCACCGCCCCTGGCCCCAAATTCCCTTATTAAACAGTTTCTCTTGCAGGAGCACAATGAGTGAAATTGGCATGAAGCCATTTCACTAAATAACCACATCAGTGAATTTCCTGGTCCTCACTCAACAAACAAAAACAACTGGTGGTTTTCCAGGCTGGTTCATTTGAGTCTACCCTCAACCAGCACCTGCCCAAGCTTCTGGCCTAGAAGAGGCACACGTGGCAGAAATACAAGCAGACAGCAGAATAAATAGCATCAATGAAAAGAGTCAAACTTTGTAAAACATTTGAAGAGATTCATTCTGAGTCAAATATGAGTGACCATGGCCTATGACCCAGCCCTCAGGAGACCCAGGGAAAATGTGTGCAAGGTGGCTGGACACAGCTGGGTTTTATACATTTCAGGGAGACATGAGACAGCAATTAAATACATATAAGATATATATTGGGGCCAGCTGTGGTGGCTCACATCTGTAATCCTAGCACTTTGGGAGGCTGAGGCCGGTGGATCACTTGAGCTCAGGAGTTCGAGACCAGCCTGGGCAACGTGGCAAGACCCTGTCTCTACTAAAAATACAAAACGTAGCCAGGCATGGTGGCACACACCTGTGGGAGGTGGGAGGACCGCTGGAGCCCGGGAAGTTGAGGCTGCAGTGAGCCGTGATTGCATCACTGCACTCCAGCCTGGGTGACAGAGCGAGACCCTGTCTCAAAAACAAAACAAAACAAAACAAAAAAACAAAACCTTGGTTTAGAAAGGTAGGATAACTTGAAGTGGGAGGACTTTCAGGTTATAGGTAGATTTTAAAATTTTCTGATTCACAATTGGTTAAAAGAGTTACTATCAATAGAAAGGAATGTCTGGGTTATGATAAGGGGTTGTGGAGTATCCCCCCCCAAAAAAAGGCCTCCAAGTAGCAGGCTTCAGAGAATATATTGTAAATATTTCTTTCTTTTTTCTTTGAGACGGAATCTCACTCTGTCGTCCAGGCTGGAGTGCAGTGGCACAATCTCGGGCTCACTACAACCTCCGCCTCCCAGGTTCAAGCAATTCTCCTGCCTCAGCCTTCCTAGTAGCTGGGATTACAGGTGTGTGCCATCACGCCTGGCTATTTTATTTTATTTTATTATTTTATTTTATTTTAATTTTATTTTATTTTATTTTTGAGACGGAGTCTCGGTCTGTCACCCAGGCTTGAAGTGCAGTGGCACGATCTCGGCTCACTGCAAGCTCGGCCTCCCAGGTTCACGCCATTCTTCTGCCTCAGCCTCCTGAGTAGCAGCTGGGACCACAGGTGCCCGCCACCACACCCAGCTGATTTTTTTGTATGTTTTTAGTGGAGACGGGGTTTCACCGTGTTAGCCAGGATGGTCTCGATCTCCTGACCTCGTGATCCATCCGCCTCGGCCTCCCAAAGTGCTGGGATTACAGGCATGAGCCACCGCGCCTGGCCACACCTGGCTAATTTTTATATTTTTAGTAGAGACGGGTTTCACCATGTTGTGCCACTGCATCCCAGCCTTGGTGACAGAGCAAGACTGTCTCAAAACAAACAAAAAATAAAGTGTGTATTTTTTGACCTAATTAATAAAAATTCCCATGTAATAAAATTTTCCAAAAACAGTCTTTCAAGTTTTTAAAGATATATGTATAAGGAAGTTCATTTCAGTGATATTTGTAAAAGGAAAACAATGAACAAAACAGAGTACATCAAGAGGCTTGTTGAATAAATAATGATGGTGGATCTAGAGAAGTCATTAAAATGTTGAAGACTTTTTTTATTTTGTTTTATTTTTGTAGAGATAGGGTCTCATTCTGTTGCCCAGGCTGGAGTGCAGTGGCACAATCACGGCTCACTGCAGCCTCAAACTCCCAGGCTCAAGTGATCCTCCTGCCTCAGCCTTGGTAGTAGCTGTGACTACCGGCACATCCCTCCATACGGTGCTAATTTTTGTATTTTGTTGTAGAGATGGGGTTTCACCATGTTGTCCCGGCTGGTCTCAAACTCCTGGACTCAAGTGATCCTCCTGCCTCAGCCTCCCAAAATGCTAGGATTAGAGGTCTCAGCAACTGCACCTGGCCTGACGACCTATTTTTGATATGACTATTTTATAATGGTAGGATATAATGCAATCTTTTGGTGAATAAACAACAAAATCATCTATACTCATTTTTAAATAGGAAAGATATACCCTAAATGATTACTGACGTTTATATCAAAGTAGTGGGATAGAAGGGGATTTCTACTTCTTTGGGTTTTTTTCTTTGATTTTCTACAATGAACTCGTATTATTTCCTAGTAAGAATGTAAATCAAGAAACAACTTTTTATTCCACGGGAGGAATTATCAATGTCAAGAGTCAAAACAGATAAGAACTGTTAAATAGTGCTTATTGGCTGGGCGCGGTGGCTTACGCCTGTAATCCCAGCAGTTTGGGAGGCTGAGGCAGGCGAATCATGAGGTCAGGAGTTCGAGACCAGCCTGGCCAACATGGTGAAACTCTGTATCTACTAAAAATACAAAAATTAGCTGGGCGCGGTGCCGCGTGCCTGTAATCCCAGCTACTCGGGAGGCTGAGACAGGAGAATTGCTTGAACCCGGGAGGCGGAGGTTGCAGTGAGCTGAGATCACACCACTGCACTCCAGCCTGGGCGACAGAGCAAGACTCCGTCTCAAAAAAAAAAAAAAAATAGTGCTTATCATATTCAGCAAAAAGCAAGCAGCTGGTGGTCACAGTAAGAGCAGTTTTGGTATGAATAAATATGGTTTAAAATTGTTTTTCAAAAAACAAACATAAAAAACCAAAACCCAAGCATTTCTCAGGAATTTTGTGAGGACGAATTTTGTGTGTGGAGAAAACGGACAAATACATTTCCCCATATATTTAAATGCTCAAAAGTTCACTCAGGTGCTCTCACCAGGCAATTACGATGACAAGTGATCACGTGCGAAAATACAGAGAATCTGGCTCGTTTTAAAGTGCAGGAGAAAAGCAAGGCCTTACTGTTTCTGAATTTGCTGTGTGTGTGTGTGTGTGTGTGTGTGTGTGTATGAGAAGATATGATCTGGCTCTGAAGCGCAGACAGGAGTGCAGTGGCAAGATCGTAGCTCACCGCGGCCTCAAACTCCTAGATTCAAGAAGTGATCGGCCGGGGGTGGTGGCTCACGCCTGTAATCCCAGCACTTTGAGAGGCCGAGGTCAAGAGATCGAGATTATCGTGGCTAACACGGTGAAATCCCGTCTCTACTAAAAATACAAAAAATTAGCCGGGCGTTGTGGCGGGCGCCTGTAGTCACAGCTACTCGGGAGGCCGAAGCAGGAGAATGGCGTGAACCCGGGAGGCGCAGCTTGCAGCGAGCCGAGATCATGCCACTGCACTCCAGCCCGGGCAACACAGAGAGACACTGTCTCAAAAAAAAAAAAAAAAAAGTGATCCTCCCGCCCCAGCCTCCGGAGTAGCTAGGACTACAAGCATGCACCACTGTGTCTGGCTTTTTTCTTTTTTTTAAAGTTTTCTGTAAAGACGGGGTCTTGCTACGTTGTCCAGGATGGTCTCAAACTCCTGGGCTCAAGCGATCTTCCTGCTTTGGCCTCCCAAAGTCCTGAGAATACAGGCATGAGCCACCGCGACAGGCCATATTGCTGAATTTGGTAAGTGGAGCAAAGAATCATGCAACAAATTAAGAAAACCAAAACGCAACCAAGGCGAATTCAATTGCATTTTTTTTTCCCAGCGACACTTTCTGAGACACGAACCTCTCTCTTAGGCGAACCTATTCCAGGGCGCCCTTCATTTTCATTTCTTGAAACAACAGCCTTGCAGGCCGAGCCGCTGTTCCCGAGAACTCGGCAGCCACAGGAAGCAGGTTGCATGGACCCGGGAGCGCGAGCGGCCCGGCTCTGCCAGCTTCGGCCAATCAGAGGCCAGGGAGCGGTGGGCGTGGCGTGGGGCGGTGCGCGGGCTGGGCGGTGGCTGAGGCGCGTGCTCTCACGTGGTCGCGGGGTCTGCGTCTTCCCGAGCCAGTGTGCTGAGCTCTCCGTGTCGCCTCTGCCGCCCGCGCCTGGCCTACCGCGGCACTCCCGGCTGCACGCTCTGCTTGGCCTCGCCATGCCGGTGGACCTCAGCAAGTGGTCCGGGCCCTTGAGCCTGCAAGAAGTGGACGAGCAGCCGCAGCACCCGCTGCATGTCACCTACGCCGGGGCGGCGGTGGACGAGCTGGGCAAAGTGCTGACGCCCACCCAGGTACACCGGGCGGCGGGCGTGCAGCCAGCGGCCCGGCGCGGAGGCCTGTGCCGGCCTCCTGGGTGGGACCCAGCGGAGACAGGGCCAGGGGCGGTGGGGAGGTTCAGCCTGCGTGTGTCGAGGCCCCCCAGGCCAGAGGTCCCGGGGTCCATGTCCCATGCCTGGGGGCCACCCCGAGCACCGGGAACCCGGCCTGTGGCGTGGCCAGGCAGGTTCGGCCTGCGGCAGAAATTCATTCACTTTTC